>NC_143130.1:90827346-91452346 GCF_059928025.1 Delphinapterus leucas
GTGATTGAGGGGGAGAGAGAGAGAAAGAGAGGGCATAAATAGATGGTAAATATGCAGTAAATGTTCTGGATCTTCTAACTGTGAATGAATGTTTTATTACAGTCTGTCCAGGGATAGCTCAGCTTAATAATGGCTAGAGAAAGGTTTTGTTCTGGTTCAGTTTTTGGAAGTGAAAAGTTATTTTCTTCATCTGAAAGGCCTTTCTTCTGGTTCAGTTTTTGGGAGTGAAAAGTCATTTTCTTCATCTTAATGTAGATAGCTTCCTATTGTACTATGGTACAATTGGAAAGGAATTCAGCCATGCAAAGCCTGAGACCCTAGTTTAGTGGTGCATATTTAAAATCCTAGCAAGCAACATTTTTTTTTTTCTTTTGCGGTACACGGGTCTCTCACTGCTGTGGCCTCTCCCGTTGCGGAGCACAGGCTCCGGACGCACGGGCTCAGCGGCCATGGCTCACGGGCCCAGCCGCTCCGCGGCATGTGGGAATCTTCCTGGGCGGGGCCACAAACCCGTGTCCCCTGCATCGGCAGGCGGACTCTCAACCACTGCGCCACCAGGGGAGTTGGGATTGAAGGTAATAAAGCCTGATTTTAGACGTGACTAAAGTTGCAACCCAGAAGCACTACTCTGCTCACATTCTGGATGGAAGTGACACCTTATGGCAGCCATATTTTTTTTGCTTACCTCCTATCACTGGGGCCACCTAAATCACTCCAGTGGATTGGGAACCACTGGGAATAGTTTGAGCTGGCCAGTCTTAAAATCCATTTTTTTTTTTTTTACCAATCTAGTTCTGTTCTTGTGATGAAACACAAGCACCCTGGGCTCAAGGAGCTCCTGCAGCATTCTTACTAGTGTGGTCTTGCAGACAGCACCATGGAGGTTCTAGAGAACCATGAAAAATTCCTGTGTACTACCATGCCTCACCCATTACCCTGGGGCAAGAGTCCACCAGGGAGGTGAAGGAGGGTTGGCAGGGTAGTGGCCCTACCCTACACACTCTGACTCCTGCTCAACTCAGAGAATCCATAGACTAAAATCCTTCCCCAGGAGTGACATGGAAAGCTCAGAGATTCATGGCCAATAAGAATATGTTTTTTCTAAGAACCTGAATGTGGGTCAGCCCTCCCCACTCCATCCTTACTTTCACACTGTATTTTACTTGAATAGAGAATGATTATGTTCATGGGTAAAAAAAAAAAATGCCTGAGCCCTCCCATGGAAAAGGACCTGGAAAGCGTCCAAAGAACAGAACTGAACTAGCACCGGGGACTGTTTACAAGGAGATGAGCCCTTGTCTGGCACTGCAACCTGCACCCTACCCTGTAGCATAACCAGAGGACCAAGTACTCTGGCCACAGACAACTCTGGTAATTTCTGAGGTAGCTGTCCTGGCTTGGGAGAGTCTTGGCTAGATTGCAGCCTTCACTGAGAAAAAGTGAGTGAAAGCTATAGGTAAACTATAAAGCAGTACATGTGTTGGTTGTTCCTCTTATCATTAACAGAAATCAGCAAATTACAAGGTGATGTCATTTGCTAATTAATCATCTCTTTCGTTGGAGGAACTCTTAGCATGTCAAAACAAAGCTTTTTTAATCCAGAAAAGTTATACGTTGTACTTGTTTGTTTGCATTTGTTTTGATTCTGAAAGTTACATTTCATATTCTAAAGGAAGATTTTGGGTACTGCTGAGAAGTATTGAATTCCTCCCATTTACTTCCTCCCCACTGCAATCCTTCAAATCCAGTGCAAACGTCACCTTTATAAAGTCTTCTGATGGCCCTCTCTCCAACCAAAATTAACAGCTCCTTCCTCTGCATTTTGGAACTTTGTAATTGTACCTCTTTTTAGCATTTCGTCCCTCTGCCTTACATGATAGCTGTTTCACATCTCCTCGCTAGTTAATGGCCTTTCAGGGAGCAGGGGCCATGTCATCTGTGCTTACCCATAAGCTTCTATCACAGTTTACAGATAGCAAGTGCTCATGAAACATCCACTAAAGTTTGTAGTCCTACAACAGAAGTCACAAACTGGCAGGTCATAGGCTAGAAACATCTTTAAATTTTGACGTAATGGCCTATTGGCAGATTTCACATAAAACTTTGGATGTCTGGCATTTCCCACGGCTATAATCAGCTTGAACGAAGTGGCAGCTGCCCCTTTAAAGGGGGTATACTTCCTCTAGTTTTCTGCAGTTGCATTTCAATCACTTGATCATTTATATTATCTGCCTGTCCTCTGTGGACACCCTTCTCACAGAGACACCATTCCCTTATCTCCTTTGACATTAGTCAAAACTAGCTGCGTCCGTTGATGGATGCATGACTGTGCTTATGGTGGAGGCTGTTCAGAACCAAAGACGCTATGTTTGCCTGGATCGATCATTTATAGGCCAACTGCCAAGTAATCAATTGGTTTGCTGTGCTCAATGATCTAATTTAAGGTGGCAAAATGTGACCTGATCATATATTGGTTAATTGTTTAAGACTTAATGGCTTTAATACTAAGTAAACTTCAACCTGAAGCCAGTACAAATAAAACTAATATATACATTAATGCCTAGTTTTCATTGGTCTGAGGCTCTACCAGCATGACGCTTGTACAGTCTCCCTCCTTAATTACTTCTAGGAATCCACTCAGGGGCTACAAGTTGACAAGGCTTTTTCTACCTGAGATCTCTATTTCCCCATGTCCCACTTTCTCCTTGACCTGCTCCAGGCTGGTATCTGATCCCATTGTGCTAGAGAACAGTTCAGATAATCCTTCCAGGTCACCAAATGCAAAGGATATTTTTTCAGTGCTCTTTGTATCCAGTCTCTTGGCAATCCTTGCACTATTTACCATGCTCCCTTTTTCCTGAAGTTCTCTTATTCTTTAGTCACTGTGATACCACACTCTTCATATATTCCTACTGCCTACCTGGCTTCTCTTTGTCCAAAGCTTTCCCTTGCATATTTCTCTCCACCCGATCATTAATATTTGAGTTCTTCAAGGCTGAGTCCTGGTCTTCTTTTCTTCTTCTTCTATATCTTCTTCCTAAGAAACATATTCTTGTCCTCAACTTTAACTGCTACTCATATGCCAGTGATATCAAAATATATATTTATAGTCCTTATTTTTTCTTTGTGTTCTAGACCGTGTAAGTCATTGTCTACATGACATCTTTACTTGGATGTCTCAAGGGTATCTCAAGTTTAATTTTTACAAATTCATATCTCCCCCCAAAGATTGGTCCTCTTCCAGGGTTGTCTACCTAGTAGATATTACAGCCATTCAGTTGAGCAAGTGAAAAAACTGGAAGTCATCTGCCTCACTCACCTCCCCACAAAATAAGTAACCATCACCAAGCTTGGACATTCTGCCTCCCAAATGCCTTGAATCTGGGTACTTGTTTCCATCTATGTCATCCCCTACTGGTCTCAGTTACCATTATTTATCACCTGGACAACTTAAGACAGTTTGTTAACTGGCTTCCTCCAGTTCATTCCTATGTTGAACCAGAAAAGTCCAGATGCAAATGTGAGCATGCCTAAAGGACCCTTTTAGTGCCTTCCCATTGCTCTTAAGGACCAGCATCCTTGAAAAGGCTGTGCATGCGCTGGCTTCTCCTCACTTCTTTTACCCCCAGTCATAAATACCCTCCCAGGACTCTGCAAGCCAACCAACTTCTTTAGATGTCAACACAAACATCACTACCCCAGAAAGTCTTTCTTGACCCCCTTTAGTGTGTTCTCTCTGTAATGGCATTAATTATAGTTCGTAATAAATTCATTTTTGTGACTTTGATTAATGTGTTTCCACACTGTGTTTTTGCTCATTATTCCCCTAGGAGTCTCCCTAGCCCCTGTATAATTCAGGAAATAAATATAATATGTACATTTTAGGGGGTAAAATTGTTATTTACCAAATTATTGATCAGAAATATCTGAGCCCTAAGTGCAGCCTAGCTAAACACCCTGGTATACTTCATCAAGTCACTTCCCATTTCAAAGCAATACTGTCTATAAATTGTCTATAGAACAAAGTCAATAGAAATGCTTTAATTGAAAATAAGAACAGATTTCTATGTGTGTGGCTCCATACACCTCTACCCACACCCTAAATTTAGAATTCTTTCGTAGTTTCAAAAAGGAAAGTGTCAGAGATGGATGGTAAGGACAGAATATTTAAATTGCTTCAGTAAAACCATTAAAGGGAAACTGGGAACAATATTTTGATTGACTCAGCACAACAAACAAATTGCACTGATATGCTTCTAAATTGCTACTGTCATGATCTTTAGCAAGTGTATATAGTGTAAGTCATTAGTCGATCAAGCACTCAGTATACTGTGTGAGCTCTAACAAAAATAGGCTAGATGTGATAATTAGGTGAAGGTGTGATCATTACACGAAAATGAACATAGGCTTCTATCAGTTTTGTGGTTATGTATGACCCTCTTCATCCTCGTGTACTGTACTAATAATTATTCCATTACTTCAAGATTCCCTCTAAAGCATTAATACATACTTGAATTCACATTGAATTCTACATCTGAGCCATGAAAAATACTCTGAGTTGGGTTTAGATTTAAAAAAAAACAACATAGTCTTACTGGTTTCAATTTCCAATCACAACTTTTCTGCTGAAAATTTCCTGACGTGGTTGCAGAGAATCCTTTGCAGGATTCTTCTTAGGGTATCGGGAGGCAGACTTCAGGGAAAGATATACTATATAATCGAGAAGCAAGGAATTATAGCAAATATTTAAAAGTCGAAGAGTTGTATTCTCTAGACTCTGAAAAAAATTTTGAGGCAAACATATTAACAAAGACAAGTGTCTTTCAAGCACTGTTAACTGCAAGTTCCTCTAGGCCTTTCCATTTCGTTTCTGAAACACTGGTTTTCAGTGACACCAGCTCATCTGAATGTAAAGTGGAAAATGCCACATGTTCTGTACACTTGGCACTCCTCATCTGGCTAGTTCCCAAATCAGAACAGACTTCAGTGAACACAAAATAAGAGCTAGTGTTTGGTTAAAGGAGGACGTAATTTGAGTCACCTTTTCTGCAACTATTCTGATTAAACTCTAGAGTTTGTTTTTGCTTGAAAGCTGATCGATGGCTGATCCGAACTGTGACGCTGAATGGAGTTAGTGCTGTGCGGCGCTTCTGAGCAGTGGGGATTATTTGGAAATCGAATCTCCTAACACAATCAATGACTGCCGTTTATCTTCCCGAAGCAATTTAACTAATCAGCTTCTCTCATTTTCCTGTATTCTGACTTTCAACCATGCTTCCTATTAGAGGAGAAACACAGAACTCTCCTTTCAACGGCTTTCCATACAATTAACATCAAAGAGAAATAAGAGACTCACAGTCACAGATAAAAAATTAGCCAATTATATACTGAAACTGGGACAAACAACTTTGTCAATAAAATCAACTGGCACAAGATGCAAACCAGTAAAACCAGGACACTGAGCAGAACGTAAGGCTTCCAGTCCCTGAAAAACCTCACTCTCCTTCCAGTCTGTCACCCACTAGCACAACTGGACAAATGGACAATGGATAATGGAGACTTGGGAAAAAAAAGGTCATGGCTCTGGAGGGGGTCATTTAGGGCCAGTTTCTTCAGCAGGGCTGTATGAGTCTGTGGAATGGACCCAAAGCACTTCCCTTTCTCTCCCCTAAGCAAACCTTCACATAAAGGCATTAACTTAGCAGCGCTTGGGACAGATGAACGTTATTTTTCAGACATAATTCTTTTTTTCTTCGGATATAATATAGAGGGGAAAAGAGCCATCGGTTTAAAAATTCAAATACTTAAATCTTGGAACACTGTTTGCCAGACATGAAGAATGAATGACTTGATTCAGGTCATGCCTCTACACAATAAAATGACCAGCCTGAAGCATCACTGAGCCAGCTGCCATGCCATCTTAATAGGGCAGCACTCTCCGGGGGGTCAGGGCACACGTGGCACATCCATCCAGACTTAGGAGACAGGCCGTGGTGATCCAAAGTGACGCGTTCTATTGCTCCATGGTCTTTTCGTTCCATCTGATTAGACACAGCTTCAGTTTTGACTAGTTTACAGATGGAGATGCTCGATGCATTCCAATTTGCAGTGAGGTTATTATGGGGCTAAAAAGTGAGCTCTCTTTGGTTATCTGAAGCTTGTGTGGTACAGCTAATAAGCAAAACCCCCATTATTCCATGTGTCTGAATCCCTCCTCAGTAGAAAGTTAGGTGCTTAGAGAGCTCTAGTATCTATTTAAGGTCAATTAGAATACCATTTAATGCATTATTGCTACAGTAATGCACTCTTACCTTTGCAAGGGAGCAAAATGGCCATTTCTGTAAGAGATGGAGAAATGCCACTTTGGCTTGACCTCTGACCTCCTCCTAACCACCATCAGTCATGCTATTTCTGAGGAGAGTGGACCCGTATATTTTTATCAGTTATAGGGCAGGGGAGGGGGACTTGAACTTAGCTAAGACATAAAGTCGGTCTCTTATAGTATTTATTTTTCTTTTTCTTTTTTTGGCCGCGTTGGGTTTTCTTTGCTGTGTGCCGGCTTTCTCTAGTTGTGACGAGTGGGGGCTACTCTTCGTTGCAGTGCACAGGCTTCTCATTGCGGTGGCTTCTCTTGTTGCGGAGCATGGGCTCTAGGCACGTGGGCTTCAGTAGTTGTGGCTGGTGGGCTCTAGAGCACAGGCTCAGTAGTTGTGGTGCATGGGCTTAGTTGCTCTGTGGTAATGTGGGATTTTCCCAGACCAGGGCTCAAACCCGTGTTCCCTGTGTTGGCAGGCGGATTCTTAACCACTGCGCCACCAGGGAAGTCCCTTTTATAGTATTTTTTTAAAGGCCCAAATACTGACAGTAAATTTCTAATACCCCCAAAACAGTTTGGACATAGTATCTGAAAGCATCACTTGTTATGTTTGCTTGTCAATGGGTCTCTTTCTTTCCCTTTAAGACCAGAATTGCATCGGCAATCAAATACCCTTGATCTGTCTGAGGAAGAGAGATGTAGAAGTGGGACTGTGTCCCTTGTCCTGTGTCTTTTCAGATCAGACTAGTAGTTTCCTTGCACAGTGTCCAGAGGACCATCCATAGAGCATGGGAGATGGGGTAGGTAACAGCTAGGGTCAGCCCAGTGCCCACTGCTGCCAACTGGACATGAAGAATGAACCATGCATTGAAATATCCACGGGAAGGTCTGGTGACCAGGCAGAGAGGCTGACGTTGGAATTGAATAGAAAAGTCTTTGAAATTTTAATTTGTATTATGTAACAGATTCCTGACCCCATTCATAAAGCATCAAAGCTAAGACTCAGATTTCACTATTCTTAAAGACAACAGGCCTCTATAACATGAGTCGAACAAGAAAATCCCAAGATCAGCTAACTTGAAATCCTCAACAATTTCCTTTTCAATTTTTTCCCCCTTTTTACCACTAACCTCCAAGCTTAAGTCCACTGTGACTTGACAGAACTCCCCTGCCTGTAAGTGATTTCAAGAATAATCAAAAGATAACAGTAGGGAGGTGGGTCATCTTTTTCAAAGGTGTTTCCTGGGCTGACAGGGGTCTCATGGAGTCTTTGTATCAGTCCCGTACTGAACTTGGATAGCAGCAAACCTGGTAGCTGTGGCTGAATCTGTCCCGCATGTTAGACAAGTGTTATCATGGCAAGCACACTGAATCTAAGCAGTGCTGGACAGAATAGAAGGAAGAATAATCCCAGAGGGGCAGCTTGGGACAGGGTCCCAAATATTACATTAATCAGATTGTCAGCTTCTCAGCAGCCCTTTCAGTGAACACTGACCGAGGGTGTATGTGTGTAGGGAGGGGAGGGGAGGGGAGGCAGTGGAGAAGAATGCTTTCTGCCTTTCTATTTTTTCCCCGTTTAAAAAATACATTAACAGACTTTAGTTTCTTAGATCTGTTTTAGATTTACAGAAAAATAATGGAAAGAATGAAGAGTTCCCATATATGCCCTCACTTTCTCCCCCCATTTTTCTCTATTATTAACATCTCGCATTAGTGTAGTGTATTTGTTACAATTAATGAGCCGATACTTATGCATAATTATGAATTAAAGTCCATAGTTGACTTTAGGGTTTACTCTTGGAGATATGCATTCTTTGGGTTTGGACAAAGGTACAACAACCTGTATCCATCACCGTAGTATCACACAGAATAGTTCCACTGCCCTAAAAATTTCCTACACTATGTCTATTCACCCCTTCCAACCCCCAGGTCCTGGCAACCACTGATCTTTTCACCGTCTCCATAGTTTTGCCTTTCCAGAATGTGTTATACTTGACATCATAGAACGTAGCCTATTCAGATCAGTTCTTTCATTTAATAACATGCATTTAAGGTTCCTCCATGTCTTTTCATAGTTTGATAGCTCATTTCTTTCTATTGCTGAATAATATTCCACTGCATGAATTTTCCAGTTTGTTTATCCATTCACCTAGTAAAGGACATCTGGGTTGCTTCCAATTTTGGACCATTATGAACAATTTGCTATAAACATTCGTGTGCAGGTTTTTGTGTCGACACAATTTTCTGCCTTCCTATTTTTTAGTATGAGACTTTGAGAATTTGGGTTAGATACAACCTTAGCCCAAATTCATGTACTCCATAAGTCAAGGAAGAAAAGCAAGCATAATAACCACTCATCCCAGATGCAGCACACTGATGGGCAATTGTAGTTGTTTGGTAAATGTCGGTTAAATGAACAACCAGATGACCCAATAAACTGGTTCACTTGGGGGTGTCATAGACTGAATTTTGTCCTCCCCAAATTCATACATTGAAGCCTTAACCCCCAACATGATTGTACTTGGAGATAGGGTCTTCTAGGGTGTAAAGTTAAGCAAGGTCATAAAGGTGGGTTCCTAATCTGATACGACTAGTGTCCTTATAAGCAGAGGAAAGCTAGAGATCTCTCTCCTCTCTCTTTGCACTCACATACAGAGGAAATTTCATGGGAGGACATGGTAAGAAGGTTGCCCGCTGCAATCTAGGAAGAAAGCTTTCACCAGAGACCAACTCTGGCACCTTGATCTTGGACTTCCAGCCTCTAGAACTATGAGAATATAAATTTTTGTTGTTTAAGTCATTCGGTCTATAGTATTTTGTCATGGCAGCCCGAGCAGACTCATACAGAGGGTCTCTCTTCAATGATATTCTTAGGGAGGTTACAGTAGGGAGATGAAGAAAAAAAAAATGCTTGTTTTACTTGCCTATCCTGGGGACCCCTGTGGTTTTGCATAGGCGAGAACCCATTTATCCCCGCTCAGACGTGACTTCCCCCTGCAGTAGGTGCCAAAGGGATATGTATACATATGTATATACATATATATATATACACACACACATATATATAGTGGAGGTTTAGTTCTAAAACTCTAAATGCCAATATCATTAAGGATTCTTGGGAAATGTATGGGTTTTTTAAAATAAATTAATTAATTTATTTTTGTCTGTGTTGGGTCTTCGTTGCTGTGCACGGGTCTAGTTGTGGCGAGTGCGGGCTTCTCACTGCGGTGGCTTCTCTTGTTGGGAGCACGGGCTCTAGGCACGTGGACTTCAGTCGTTGTGGCACGTGGGCTCAGTCGTTGTGGCTCTTGGGCTCTAGAGCACAAAAGAGCATATTCAGTTTTAAAGATTGTTATGTGCTGTCCGATTACCAGCTATACCCATTTACACTTCTACTAAGAGTTTTTAAAAATATTCATTTACCAATGCTGGCTGTTGTTACTATAAAAAACAAAAGTAAAGCAAAGTTTTTAAAATTCATAAGCAAAGCACATCTGATAGATTTTACAATTTGTATTTATTTGGAAATAATTATTGAGGTAAGGTTTTTGTTTGTTTGTTTGTTTGTTTGTTTTGCGGTACGCGGGCCTCTCACTGTTGTGGCCTCTCCCGTTGCGGAGCACAGGCTCCGGACGCGCAGGCTCAGCGGCCATGGCTCACGGGCCCAGCCGCTCCGCGGCATGTGGGATCTTCCCGGACCGGGGCACGAACCCGTGTCCCCTGCATCAGCAGGTGGACTCTCAACCACTGCGCCACCAGGGAAGCCCAAGGTAGGGTATTTTTATATGTTTTAATGAGCATTCATATTTCTGGGACTTGCAATTCACACCTTTTTTCCCTTTTACTATCTGCTCACATTTTTCTTTTTAAATTGAAAGAAACCTTTATATATTGAGAAGACTAACTCTATGAGCCACATGAATTGCGCATTTCTTCCAGGACCTTCTTTTGACATTCAATTGTGTGTAGGTATTTTGGGTGTGCAATTCTTTTAATTTTTATGCCACTACAATATATTGATCTATTCATTTTTGGTTTCCGCCTTTAGGATCAGGTTCAGAAACCCTCACACATAGCCAGGTCAAATATATATTTTTTCTGTATTTTTATCTAGTACTTTGTTGTTTGGATTTTTGCAATTAAATCTTTAATCATCCCATAATTATTTGTGTATACAGTGTGCAATAGGAGTCTGGTTCTTTTTAAAGAAGTATGAGCCAACTTCCTTCTCTCTCTGACTCTGTTCTATGTCTCACTGACTTCTCGAGAAAATCTGAACTGAATTAGAAGATCTTCCATCAACAGAGATCAGGAAAAGAGAGCTAGAAAGAGAGGGAAGAAAAAAAAGGGAGATCAAGGGGGAAATTTTGGTTGAAAAAGCCAAGTAGAAAAGCCACTTTAGTTTCTCCATCTTCTAAATGAGCAGGTTGGACAGGATAATCTGTGGAGCTCTGTTCCAGCTCAACTTTATAGAATTTGAGGATCGAGGGCAAAACACCACTCTCATCCAGTTTTTCTAAAATGAGACTCGTGCACACTAAACTACTCTAAGCTGAAATGACTTGTAAGCTCAGGAAATACTGGAACCCACCTGAAAGGATCTTCGAGAACTTTTAACCTCAATCAAATCGTTTCGCTGATAAGGACACTGAGTCCCAGGGAGGTTAATGGATCTACGCAAGGTCACACGACCGACGGGTCAGTAGCAGAGCCGGCCCAGGGCTCAGGCCCACAAATCCATATGCAGCTTCCCTCCCACCTAGGTCTCTACCGATCTCTTCATTTCCTCTTGTCTTCCTTTTCTTGTCATCTCTTCAGTACGGAATTAATTTCACTCTAATCACGCTTGCTCTGCTGGAGGTGACACTGCTGGCAATGAAAGCTGAGAAAGAAGGTAGCTTGCACCAGGAAAAATGTAACAGAGAGAGTCTCTCTCTTAGGAAATGAACCACTTAAGGCAGTGTGTATGTGCTTTAGGCCCTCTCAGGCACTTTAAAATATTTTCCTCTGGGAGCCCAGAGATCTTTTCACTTCTCTTCCGAGAATCTGATTGCAGCCAAAGCAACAGACTCTCCCACTTTTGCCTAAAAGCAATGAAATGATTACCTATATCCTTAATTTAAATTCCCACTGACAGCTCAGACACTGTTGCAGCTGGAGGGGGCGAGCTGACCTTCACATCTATTGTCAGTGTGGAGACAGAGGGGAATTTTATTGACCAGAGAGGAAAACATGCATTAGGCAAACCAAGCAAGGATGCTCTGACCTATTGGAATATAGTGCGGGGCAAAGGGCACAGGATTAGAGCTGCACATCATCTTAGCGTAAATGCCAATTGCGTCCCTTTGTGAGCTCTGCTGCGGCCCCTGCCTGTCTGTACCTTGGGGACTGCAAGAGAGTCTCTTTCAGTTGCTCTTTGCTTATCTATGGCATTGAGAAGAGCTTTGCTGCTAGCTCCCTCGGGGCTGCCTCTTGAAAAAAAGGGAAAACAACTGATTGCAACATTGCGAATCCCAGAAATTCCATCTGCATATTTTCGGAGCCTCTGGTACACTGGGTCACTCCTTAGGGGGACAGTTTACTGTATTTGCCTTTAGAAATGAACCTTCAGAAATCACTTAAGGGAATGCCCAATGAGCAATTCCGCTTTCTTCTCCCCATTCCCCACCCCCATCCCCGCTAAGTGTCTTTGGAAAAGCTCCTCTCTAGGGACACTTGTTTCTGGTAATGTTAAGCCCCAGTAATGCATGAGACTCCTGGATATTTTTGTTGTTTACTTCTTTCCTCACTTCCCATGTATAGGAGGAGAAGGGCAGGCTCCGAGGCCTGTTATGAGTTCACCAGAGTCCTGGGAACCAGCTGTCTTAGGGTCTGCCTTTCCCTACTGCAGGGATACAGCGCTGCTCTAAGTGGCAAGCACTGGCCTATGTGCTTGATATATATTTTCTCATTAGGCAGGTATTACTAGCATCCCCTTTTGACAAATGAAGAAACTGTGGCACAAAAAAGTTCAGTAACTCCCCAAGGTGATACAGCAAGTAAGTACAGGAGCTGTGATGTGAACCCAGGCATTTTGATTCTAAAGTCCATGCCCTTAATTACATTCCCTCTTCTCTCTTTCTCCTTCTCTCTCTCTGAAGCAGAGGCTTTTGGTGCCCCACCCAGATTCCCTTTAGCAGGCAGTGCCCTATCCCCTAATTGCTATTGCTGTTGACCCATACCGGTTCATGGCCTTCTCATCTGCCCAGCTGTTATAACCCCCCCTGGAACTCTTCGTTCCAGGAGTAGCTTCTTAGTTCTTATGCAGAAGATAAGAGAGCACCCAGGGCAGGGCAGCTCTCACCTGGTGAGGGAGCAGCGGCGGCAGGAACCCTGGAGGAGATGGGGTACTTATCAGGCCCTGTGAATGCCCCGTGGACAAGATTGGTCATCAGCAGAGGCCGGGGGGTTGGGGGAGAGCTCAGCGAAAGGCACCTGAGACTCTTCTGGAGCCTCCAAGACAATTTGACAGGTGTTAGAGGGGCTGTGTGAACAGGTGGGTGTAAGAGGAACACAACTGGTTTATTAAAGTTAATTCGATTTCTTTTGAATCTATAGCCGTTGAGGCCTTGGGTCACACTAGTTACTTTTGCTGGGTAACACATTATCCTAAAACTTAGGGACATAAAATGATTGATTTATTTTTCTTATATATTCCGTGGGTCAGGAATTCAGGGAGGGTGCAGCAGAGACAGCTTGCCCCTGTTCCATTATGTCTGGGGCCTCAGCTGGGAAGAGTCAAAGGTTGATGGTGACTCTATGCTGGGGGCTGAAATCATCCGGAAGTGCCTTCACTCACAGGTCTGGCTGTCTTAAAAAAGGACAAAAGAGACCCAGATGATCATCCATCTGTAGGACACCTAGACTGATGGCAGAGTGGACCAAGAGGGAGCTAAGGACCTTGTTCATGGAAAGCACCAAAGAGGGGGCAGGTTAGGAGGATGGATGATTGAATCCAGACTCCAAATGGCTTTGACATGCTGCATCCTTGTACCAAAACCTGACAGATGAACTTTCTTGTTTCCCTTCTGGGGTTCCCATCTTTTCTCAGGTCTACTTGGTAGCAGCCTCCGATTCAAGCAGGAAATGGTCTGAATGCTTTAGAAATAGTTATGAGAATGGATATGAAATTAGAGCCACTAGATCAAAGTATGTTATTGCTGGAAGGAATTTTGGAAACTATCTAAATCAGTAATTTTTAATAGTTAAAAACAAAACATTTTTTCAAACACAACATAAGGTTCAAGCCCAATGTTCAGAGCAGATAAAAGCATAGCTGGGGCTTCCCTGGTGGGGCAGTGGTTGAGAGTCCGCCTGCCGATGCAGGGGACACGGGTTCGTGCCCCGGTCCGGGAAGATCCCACATGCCGCGGAGCGGCTGGGCCCGTGAGCCATGGCCGCTTAGCCTGCGCGTCCGGAGCCTGTGCTCCGCAACGGGTGAGGCCACAACAGTGAGAGGCCCACGTACCGCAATAAAAAATAAAAAATAAAAAAAAAAAAAAGCATAGCTGATTTGACTGAAGCAGGGGTAGGGGGTTCATGTGTCTACTCATTCATTGCACACCTGTGTGCAGCCCTGGGGATCTTTTTGATGAGGAGGACATTGAGTCCCAGAGATTTGAAATGATTTACCCAAAGCCACCCAACTGGTTTTTGATGGAGGTGAGAATGGGACCCTGGATTCTGACTCTCAGATTAGGGCTATCCTACTTTTAAAATTAACATTTTTCATTTATATCACATGAATAGCATACTCACTGTATAAAATCTAAAAAATACAGACATATACAAGAAAATAAAAATCATCTTTAATTCCATGACCAAGGAATAACCACTTTTAACATTTTGATGTAGATCTTTTCAATCTTTTATCTTTGTGTATATACGCATGGTAACCTAAAATAAACATTGTTTTATAGCCTGTTTTTTCTTCTACATAATTTCATGAGATTTCCCATGTCATTAATTTTTTATAACACCACTTAATGGTTGCATATCATTCAATCATAAAGGGGTACCATGATTTATTTAATGGATCTTCTGTTATACTTTGTTTATTTCTTTTCATTTTTCCCTTTTACAGCTATAAACTAAATTGTGATAAACATCCTTGCAGATATATCTTCATGCACATCTGGGTTAATTTGATTATAAATTTTAAATTTATAGGCGTACAGTCCTAAGAGTACATTTTTGGGTGAAAATGTATATGTGTTTATTAAAGTCTTTTGATACCTTCTGCTAAATTGGCTAGGATTCCTTCTCTGTAGCACCACAGTGTCTCCTCCTAGAAGACCTACTCTGCATTGCATGGTAGTGATATTCATGGTGTTCACCCTTGGGAAGAGTTATATTCACTGTTTTGAGTTCTCTTTACAAGATAAAACCATAGCAACATTGACCTGGAAAGAACTTCAGAAGCTGGATAGATCATCTCTCTCCCTATTATAACTAATACAATTTAACCTGGGAGTGAATGAAGTGAAGAGAAAAGTAGTGACAGGAAAATTTCAAGATTTAAAATAAATCAATTCCCTGCCATTCCAGGGTCATTTACAAAAGTGAATGACTAAGTTATAAAGAAATAAATATCAGGATTTCTTGCTTTAGCCTAAGCTTGGATTTAGGCATATTTGGTTATGTTCAGAGGATTGGTAGGGTATATGTGCCAAGGGTATCTCAATAAGAGGTACCTAAGGAAATGTAGGTGACTCAAGAACTTCAGAAGGAATGGAAGACTCTGAAGATAAGGATGATCATCTCCAGGCTTGTATTGGTTTTTGTTTGGTTTTTATTGTTTGTTTTTGTCCTTTTTTTGCTGTGGTAGCAAATTGCCACAAACTTTTCTGGAGGCCAGAAATCTGAAATTAGTCTTATGTGGCTAAAATCAAGATGTAGATAGGGCTGTTTCCTTCCAGAGATTCCAGGGAAAATTCATTTTTTGCCTCTTCCAGCTTCTGGTGGCTGCCAGCATTCCTTGGTTTGTGGCTACATCCCTCCAATGTCTGCTTCCATGGTCACATCACCTTATGCTCTCTTGACGTCAAATCTCCCTCTGCCCCACGCCATCCCCCCCTCCAACCCAATCTTACAAGGACACTTATGATTACATTTAGGGTCTGCGAAAATAATCCAGAATAATTTCCCCATCTCAAATCCTTAACTTAATCATACCTGAAAGTCTCTTTTGCCACACATGGTAACTTCACAGGATCCAGGAATTAGGGTCTGGGGTTATCTTGGATCGGGGGGAGGTCATTATTTGACCTACAATGAGGCCCCGCTGAAAGAGTGCATGCCTAAACCTTAGGTTAAGGAAGCTGTGATAAGACTGTCAAGGGGAAAGCACAGTGAAAAAATCTACTTCATCCAAGTCTAGATGGCCGCAGACTACCATAAGTGACCAGGAGCAAAGGCAGAACAGAAGCACTAGTGGGCCCTCAGGGTCATTCATTGGAGCCACTGACGCCCACAATATAAGCACTATTGGCTCAAATATCAGTGCCCTTGGCCTTGGACTCATTACCTGAGCTGAGAGGACAGTAGTAGAATCATGTGCCTTTGTGGTGGTCCCTTGGCTTGGTCTAGCTCTTGCCTTTGTTATTACCAAAGAAATCTGGAGCAGAAAAGACAAGAACTTTTGGAAATGTAGCACGAGGACAATATTCAGCACTGACAAAGATTATAGCTATAAGAACCATTTGAGGATTTGAAGGGGGACAGATTTCCCACAGAGTAAGTGTGATATGAGGTCGAGCCAGAAGAATCCTGTGTTGAGTTTCTGTCAGCCATTCACATCTGGTGACTGGTGGGCCTGGGAAGGTGGGTTATACAAACATGCCAGAGCTCATGTGTCTATGGAGATGACTCAAAGTAGACATCTGCAAGACTGCTGATGACCCAGATGCAGCCACAGCTTAACACTTTGGTCACTCCTTCCTGGGAGCGTCTTCAAGATCTTTGGCTCATCCTTTATAATATCTCCATTGATCACAAATGTTCATCACTCCTTAAGAGAGGAATTGATTTATTTTAAAACATCCAAAACTGTTTCAAAACAAGTTTACTGAATAAAGCATTTGATCAGATTCTTTTTCTTTTTTTCTTTTTTGTCAAAAGGAAGTGTGGCTTTAAAGCAGGGGTAGGAAAACTGTGGCCCATGGGCCAAATATGACCTGCTGCTTGCTTTTACAAATAAAGTTTTATTGGTACACAGCCAAGCTCATTCATTTACATATTATCTATGGCTGCTTTCAGCTAGTACAGCAGAGGTGGGTAGTTGCAACAGTAACTGTATGGCCTTTAGGGCCTAGGATATTTACTGTCTGGTTGTTTGCAGAAAGGTCTTACAAATCCCTTCTTTGGAGCCACACACTATCCGCATGGCCGTTGTTCCTTTTCTTCCTTCCTTCTTTCTTTCTTTTCCTTCTTTCCATTCATCCTTCCTTTTACAATTCATTAAAAAGGTAAACACCATTTTTTGCTGCAGAGCCATACAAAAACAGATTTCTGACTATAGTTTGCCAACCCCTGCTCTAACCTAAAGCATTGATTCTAACTGCATTACTTAAGACTATTTTAATTACAAGTAGTAGAAAACCTAGACAAAAGTGCTTTAAGCAAAGGAAAAAAGGACTTTACTGGATCATATCACTGGAAACTCCAGGAAAATCTCTAATGTCAGAAAATCTCTAATGTCTCTAATCTCTAAACCTCTGTTGATGCAGTGGTTTGCAACTTCATCCCCAGGGACTCTATATCTCTGTGCTTCTCTCAGCTCTGACTTTTCAGTGGGTGGGCTTCATCCCCATGTGGCTCCACTCGTTGCAGCAGAAATGCACGATACCAATCATCATATCCTTGTACCACACCATCCAAAGAAAACTGTTCCAGTAGCTTTCTTGGAGAGTGAGAAAGCTTCTTTATGAACAGCTCCCAGCAAATATCTCACATCTCATTGGCTCATATTGGGTGACATGCCCATCAATGAACCAATAACTGTAGTCTAGGAATAGACTTCTCTTGCTATCTCAAGCTAATTTCACCTAAACATTATAGCAAATGGGAGAGGATTTGGTTATGCCAGTGGAAATATAGACCCTTGCTAAGTGAGGAATGGTCCGTGGAGCAGCAACCTCTGTACCACCAAGGAGAAATACAGGTCAGACAGAGTGTCAGGTCCCACCCTACACCTACAGAATCGAAATCTGTGTTTGCACAAGGCCCCCCAGATGATTCATCTGCACATTCAAGTCTGAGAAGCACTGGCTGCTCTACTAAGAAAGGAGAACGGATGCTGGGCAGTAGCAACAGTTGACTGCTACACAGATTTCCTTGTGATGGTGTTAAATTGATTCCGACAGCATTTTCCATCAAGGTGATTACAAAATGAGTTGAGCAGTTATCATTTATCAGTTTGAATGTTTTCAGTGACAAATAAGAAATCTTCAACTCCACAGGCTTAAAGAATAAGGGGAAAAAAATATTACCTTACATAACGAAATGTTACAAAGTAGCATAGCTCTTGGGCTTGTTGGTTCTTTTTAAAACCATTCCGTGAAAACTCCCAGTGGGCCTTCCCTCACATTTCATTGACAAGGACTAGTGTCCATGCCCACCTCTAAACCAAGAAAAATGGTATCTCCATCACTGGCCTGGGCAATTCAGGATGTATCTGTGACTCATAAGGGGAAGGAGTGAATGCTAAAACCCAATCAGGGCCTTGGCAGCAAGGAAGAAAGGTCACTGATACTCAGGGATTAGCTATAGCATCTTTGATGTATTTGTGGGACTTCCTAAGATTGCTAATCTTTATGCCAGTATTTATGTCTGTGTGCTCCATTTCTTTTTAATTAGTTGTTATTTTAAAGCTCTACCTTAAAATAATTAACTGTATTTGTTTATATATACTTGTTTTTACAAATGAAGTGAAGAAAATTTTTAGTAAGATGAGGACCGAGAACAGCAAGAAAGAATTTTCATATACAGACTTCTGACTGTGACAAAAGGCAAAATAAATAAAAAAGACACTTGACAGAATCCTTTATATAAAAAACGGTCTTATTTGTTTTGTGTTTGGGCAGCACAGCTTGCTTTTCCAAGGACTGCAGCTGGAGGTCAGATGGTCTGTATCAACCAGGATCACTAGAATTTCTGGCACTGTGGGACTTAAGCCCTGGGGTACACATTTAAATTGTCATATTCGGCCTGTCTCACAATGACAGTCTTCAGCAAGGAAAGAAAAATAGAGTGTGTGGCTGGTGTGAAAGAGAAAAGCCAGATACCCTTGCCAGTCGCACAAGAAAGCTGGAGGTTTCTTTACACATAGGCTTGTTTTCCTTCATTAAGGCAAAATGCCAAGTTCATTCTCAGTCTCCTAAGAACAAGGACCAGCAGGGGAATGAATTAGAAGGCAGTTAATTACGCCCAGGGCTGTGTCAATCCTCTATTGATGACACCAGTGTTTGTTAGGAAAGGGTGGACAATCCTTAGCGTCCAGGGGGCTGCAGCCAGCGAATGGCGACCCTCTCTTCCGAGCTCCATGTACTAAGGGGGCTCTCCAGCCGCCCTGGGCCCCCTTGCCTTGTGGCCAGCCAGTCTGTTGCGCTCAGGGGGTAGTGGCTGGTTTTGCACTGGCATTATTTGATTACCGAATGGATGGTTCCTGCACGATTTCTTTTGTTCCCATTTTATTAGCAATCTTACCAGGCAGAGGAGTTTTGGACAAGTGTGGATGCTGGAAGGAGGTTATATTACAGATTTCACAGGCTTCAGAATGGCCGTGGTGGCACTTCACCAGTCTCCAGTAGACTTTACTCCTCAAGCCTGGCTGTTTTTGAGCATTCTTCTTGGATTTTACGACAGAAAGAGCGTTTACCACAATTGAGGGTCATATAGCCGCCAAGCCCTATAGCGGGCCCTTTAAATGCAATAGCTCATTTAATACTCTCAACCGCCCTTCACAATGTGTAGTGTTAGCTCCATTTAAAATATGAGCAAATGGGCTTCCCTGGTGGCGCAGTGGTTGGGAGTCCGCCTGCCAATGTAGGGGACACGGGTTCGTGCCCCGGTCCGGGAAGATCCCACATGCCGCGGAGCGGCTGGGCCCGTGAGCCATGGCCGCTGGGCCTGCGCGTCCGGAGCCTGTGCTCCACAACGGGAGAGGCCACAACAGTGAGAGGCCCGCGTACCGCAAAAATAAATAAATAAATAAATAAAATATGAGCAACTGAGGCTCTGAAGGAGAGGTTGTGACTTGTTCCTGGTCACGCAGCAAGTAGGTGGGAAATCCAGAAATAAAACCCAGCTTTAATTTACACTGAAGTCTGTGCTCTTTACTGCCCAAGGCTCCACCCTGTTTTGGTTTTATTTATGACATGTTTGCGCCCTCCTAAGGAGAGAGAGGGAACCCAGGCACAGAGGCTAAAGGCATGGAAACCACAGGCTCACAGCCTGCCCATCGGGTGATTGTCCCAGCAGCAAACAAGGAAATAGACCTCACTCCTCTGCTGGAGTCCCCACATTATCACTTGGAGTGTGTTTCTGCTCTTCCAGGATGGAAACATTTATTTATTCATCACTGTATTCCCAGAACCTAACAGTGTCTAACTCAGACACAAAAAACACCAAATGCGTTGGAATGGATGGAGAGGAGGTGACGGGGGAGATGGGGGATCACAGCAAAGGAGCAGGCCCCACTTGTTTTTAAGTAGCCACAGCATATTATTTTCAGCTGGAACCTCAAATTTTCAATTGTTGCTGTGTGACATTGGGCAAAATGCTAAATATCCCTGAGTTCTAAAAATAATAGTATCGACAGCTAGGTTTGTTTAGAGGACAAGGAATATAAAGACTTTAGCTTGGTCTCTGGATGGGACAGGCTTTTGATAAATGGTGTTTCTCATCGTCATCAACATCATCATCACCATGGTATTTTGCCAGTGTTGGGTGTAGTATTATCAGTCAGGTCTGTTTCTAATCGAGGGAGGCTCTTGGCTGCCTGACTGCAGGAACCTTGGTCTGTTTCCTTTTTTGTTTGTTTGTATGTTTGTTTGCTTGTTTATTTAACAGTAGGTCCTTGTTGGTTATCTATTTTAAATATAGCAGTGTGTACATGTCAATCCCAAACTCCCAATTTATCCATCGCCCCCGCCCTTCCCCCCCAGTATTGGTCTGTTTTCTTAAGGCAAGAATACTTGTGTTTCATGACTCCCAAGGAAGGAGTTTCTTGTCCTTCAGCCACATTGCTCTTCAGGGAGCAGGCCCAGAATTCTGAACATGGCAGGCAGGGCTTCCATGGATTTCTATTTTGCATACCAATTGCCTCGTTCACAGCTCTGTCACCTGAAGATTGCTCTCCCATTCTTGACCTACCAAAGCACCATCATTTCAAGAAACAAACCTCGGAATATTCACCTTCTAAGTAATATGGAGACCAACTAGTGTCTTCCTCAATGAGTGTTTTAAAACTAGAGATGTGTGGCTCGCTCAGAACCATTGTACCAGAGGAGGCAGCCGCAGGGAAGATGACTTAAAAGGACACGAGAAAGACGGACTCAGCCTGTCTTCATGGTAACAGAAATATTGCTGTTATTAATATCATGCACTTAGAGAGTTCTGCTCTCCCAAGGAGCTCAAAACATTGCACATATATTATCTTATTTCTCCTTGCCACGTGCGAAGGAGGTAAAAGACAGGAGTAGGCAACATTCAGGGAAAAAACACTGTTTGTTGAAGTGCATTTGGGTAGAACTAGAACCAGACCAAATCATCCCCGTCTGGTGGGAAGAGAGCTAATGAGTCATATTCCCGGAAGCACCTGACTTCCTGTTATACCTTGCAGAATGCGGGGTGGGGAGATAAGAGTTCCCTCTGAGTGAGACATCTGAACCCACACCTCAGAAGAAAGACAGTGTGCTGAGTCTCTGGGCCACTCAGCAGCCTTCCGCACCCCCAGCTGACCTGGGGGCGCCACTTCCCTTGGAGCTATGCAGGCTCCTGGGTGAGCAGCTGAGCCCAGTACTCGCTCCTTGGCATCTTGATGATCTTAGCTGCTGACCTTCCCCAAGGGTGTTTGTGGAATTCTGTAGGTAGGGTCAGGAGTGTTCGCCATTGCCCAGGACCTCTCCCTCTGAAGAATATCGGATCCATTTAGGATTGGGCCATGGAAAATGCACTAGATTGAGGTCTCCCACTGTCCCCTGGCCATGGGAGATTCTGCACAGAGTCATATACCTAAGAAGCTGTCCAGGAGTTCAGGCATTTATTTCATACTCTACACCCTCAGCCTTAGTGCTAATCAGAGCATGTCAGACTTCAGTTCATCCTAACTGAAATTTGACTCAATATAAAAAGTAGGAAGTTGCTTCATGGCACAGGGAGATCAGCTCAGTGCTTTGTGACCACCTAGAAGGGTGGGATAGGGAGGGTGGGAGGGAGGGAGATGCAAGAGGGAGGGGATATGGGGATATATGTGTATGTATAGCTGATTCACTTTGTTGTACAGCAGAAACTCACACAACATTGTAAAGCAATTATACTCCAATAAAAAAGATATATTAAAAAAAAGGAAAAGCTAGCAGTAAAGGGCTACAGGCCCACATTTCAATCAATGTTGTGCTGCATCTGAACTGGAGCTTAAGGGCGGCCTTATTCTCGTCTTTGTAGGTGATGCGAGCTTCAGATAAAGTTAGAGGCATTTGGTGACCAGAAGAACCACTCAAAGCTACCTCAGTGCTGTGGGATGGAGATATCTCTAGATATCAGGTTCTGACAGACTGGAATTTCAATCCCGGATCCCCATGTACTTATCCAGACGATCTTGGAAAGTTCTCTCATCTTTCTAAATCTCAGTTTCCCCTTCTGTAAAATAAAAATCACGACATGGATTTCAGAGGGGTGGTTATGAGACACAAAGATCATACCACACACTCGCCCACTTAGAGGGGAGCTCGGCGCAAGACCGTGGGAATCTTTCTCTCTCTGTTTTGCTCGAGTACATGTAACTTGGAGCCCTTGGTGTTTCTAGGATATGGTAAAATTGGGTGTATCCCTTTAGGAAACTCCAGGAAAATGCTAGAATTTAGTAAACTTTGGGCACGGGGCTAAATACTACAGACACCATGATGGAAAAGGACAAAATCCCTGCCCTCGGGGAGTGGTGATGGTTGTGTTTGCTTGATTTTTCCCCCCAGTTGGTGATATAAAAACCCCATGTGGGGCTTCCCTGGTGGTGCAGTGGTTGGGAGTCCGCCTGCCGATGCAGGGGACGCGGGTTCGTGCCCCGGTCCGGGAAGATCCCACATGCTGCGGAGCGGCTGGGCCCGTGAACCATGGCCGCTGAGCCTGCACGTCCCGAACCTGTGCTCCGCAGCGGGAGAGGCCACACAGTGAGAGGCCCGCGTACCGCAAAAAAAAACCAAAACAAAAACCAAAAAAAACGTCCATGTGGCCTGAGCTGGGCTGCTGTCTGTAGAGCAGTGAAAGGAAACAGCAGACACTCCGCTGAGTTGTCATAGCCCAGGGATTCAGCAATTCCAGCTGCACCAATCACAGCGTTTTCTGTCGGGGTTGACCTTTGAGGAGATTGCTTCAATTATAAAAGGTCAACATCTCCTGGTTCTGGCACAAGCAAGTCCTGAGCTAGGTGGTAAAACATAGCCAAATAACCCCATGGAGGTTCTTTGTCTCCGACATGCAGCCGTGACTTGAGACTGTCAGACACCCTTGGAACATAGTGGTTAAGTAGCTCTGATATGCAAGGTGTGGGCTGGAAAATTAACACTTACGTCTTAATATAAGTAAGTTGTGTGGGCTTTTTCATTAACAATTCAAAATGGGTTTCCATAGCTAGTTAGTGGTTACTCTTAAATGAATCAATTCTAAGGGTCATGTATTTCTCCATGCAAAAATTAAGGTATAGTAGGGCAATGTTAGGTAGCTGTTAGAGAACTCATCCCTCCAGTAGAAGGGAAAGTGGGTAAAGACGTTCTGTATCAAGTTCCTATTTTTCATCTTGCTGCCTTGACACAAACTCCAATAAGAGAAATTATATCTCCTGACATTACTGTAAGGATAATAGTGACTCTGGACCTAGATGCAATTCCCTGTCATGAAGCTCCATCTTTGTGGACTGTAGGATTCCATCTCCCTGCACCCAAGGAGTAGAAGACAGACCAGGCTAAACATTCTCCTCGGACGGACAAGACAAGGGAGAAGAGTTCAGAGAGAACAGTAAGCAGGGTCAGGCCCACAGCGATTCTGTGGAATAGGCTTCCCACTGCATGGCTTCTTCTATGAACCAGATCCAGCCCTGTATTCACACCAATTCCAGAGAGATGTCCTTTGTGTCACTGGACGGGATAACCGGTTTATTCTCAAGCCAGAGGCACAAGTTTCCAGAGGCTGGAAACTAATTTTTTTTTTTTTTTTTTTTTGCGGTATGCGGACCTCTCACTGTTGTGGCCTCTCCTGTTGCGGAGCACAGGCTCTGGACGCGTAGGCTCAGCGGCCATGGCTCCCGGACCCAGCCACTCCGCGGCACGTGGGATCTTCCCGGACCGGGGCACGAACCCGTGTCCCCTGCATCGGCAGGCGGACTCTCAACCACTGTGCCACCAGGGAAGCCCTGGAAACTAATTTTGAAGCACATTTTCACATAGCTCAGATTTACTTGTCAGGGAGGGGTCTGGAATTTCTAACTCTTGTGCCCTAGGCCTTTGGTTTGTTTTTAAAGACAAGTTGTCAGCAGAAGATCTTTTGACAGAGTGCTATTATCAGAATTCTTTACTCACTTTTCTCAGAGTAATGCTGGTAACAGTACCCTTTCTGACATAGTTAAATATTTGTATTGCTTGTTGGTTAGTCTTCCAGTTTATAAAACTTGGACTTTACAGGACCATAGAAAAGGGTGTTTAATTCTGGGTCACAAGGTCTATGAATGGGTTGAAATCCTTATAATTACATGCAAGCAATTTTGAATATGTACATTTCTTCTTGGGGAAAGAGCTGATATTCTTTACCAGATTCCCAAAGCAGCCAGTAACCTAGAGCATGTTAAAAACCACCGATCTAGACAAAGTTTCCTGAACTCTGGTAGCTGATAGGTGACCGATAGAGGTTAAAGGTCAATTGTAACTAGAGAGAGAAGCTAAGGGAAGATCTGTCAATTGTAAGAGAAGGTGATTCTCAACCTTTCGGAAGTATGAGCATTATAACCATGGGCCTGGTGCCTGGCCCAGACGGAATGTATTCTGGTTTTGTGCCTGTGTTCTGACTTTACAATAGGCTTCATATCACCATTCGGTGTTGAGTTTCTTATGGAAAAGATTTGTCCAGAGAGCATCTCACTTCGATCACACATAAATGGTCATTTTAGAGGCTTCTCATAGCCAGCAAGTAGGAAAGCCTTGCAAATTTAAATTTGCAAAAAGAATACAACTGACATCAGTCTTCTCAAAAGCAACTTAGGATGCTAGAAGACAACAGAGCAGGCAATTTTAAAGTTTTGAGGAAAAGAAAGTTCAACCTAGAATTTTTGCCCACTCAAGTGGGAGGTGAGAATAGAAACCTTTTTAGATATCAGAGACTCAGAAAATGTACCTCTCATGACTGGCGAGGTTGAAGTATCAGATTGAGAACGTGGGAGAGAAGGCATGGCGGAACAGCAACCAGAGAGTTGCCAAAATTAGGTCACAACTGAGTTAACCATTCCCACTTCTATAGAATACTGACTGCATACCCTATTTCACTGCTGCAGCTGGCCCTGGACGCTGGACCCTCACACCACCGTCTTGGGGTCACAGAAACTCAACACCCTGGCTGATACCACCACCACCACCATCCCAACCAGAGCAAATACTCTATGGTCCTTGTTTCTTTGAGTCACTAGTTCTCAATTCAAAGTCCTGAGCAGGGAAATCTGATAGGCAAACCCTAGGTAACTTGTTCATGACCATGGATGCAAAAGAGATTAGGAAAGAGGATTGTAGGTTCCAGTAGAGGAACTTGGGCTTTGACCAAAAATTCCCCACACAGAAAAAGAGAGTTTAGATTCTGAGCAGAAAAACTTTCAAATGTCTTCATAAGATAACTTGGGCATACTAGGTGATATCAAAAAGGCCAAAATGCAAACTAAAATGAAAAATAAAATTAGAAAAATAAACAAAAGAAAAGGAGCAGAATGGCCCCACTATGAAGCAGAGTAAGATATTGTTTGTTTTTATGTAATTGATTGAGTATAATGGTATAAAGGGTTTTTAAACTCTGATGCTAGAAATTTTCCTACCAGTGACTGAGGGATCATGAGGCTAGACCTACAAAGAAAGAAACACAGTCCTGGCGTGCTGTTCAATAGAGCAATGAACACAATTTACACAGTTCTAATAATGTAAACAGGTTTTGTTGTTTTATTAGATGTTTACTATCAATCTGTGAACTAAGTGCATTTGCTTGTGGTTGCTGGAATGAATGTAAATGTAAAGCACACTGACAATGCCAACGTGTAGGAGACGGAAGGGCGGATGTAGGGAAGAGGAGAAAAAGCAGAGGAAAAAGTAGGACACTAATATCTTTATTTTACAAATAGGGTATCAAGAAATATATTGAAAGTCAATGGGACTTACTATACAGCTGCAAAGAGAAACATTAGACATTTAAGTATCAAATGCTGGGAGCAGAAGAGGAGAAGGGGGGTAGTGTAAGTGACCCAGATCTTCATCTTTCATTTCTGAAAGTCAGTAGAAGATCTTCTAAATTAAAAAATCAAGACATGGTGTTACAAGCATCTCTGAAGAGGCATAGCGATAACTTCAGAACAACTGAAAACTGACTAGTGTTGAGATTGCTTTTGAGGAGTGGGAATAGAGTAAGGGGATGAAAGATTTCCATGCTTATCTCTTGAGTTGTTATTATGCATATATATAACTTTGATAAACATTAAATTAAAAGTAAACAAGCATCTTTGATTGAAAAATAACCAAAATGCACTTATTTATTTATTTCCTTTGTTGTATGAATAGAAGAAAAAGTGGACTTGTGATATTAAAAACAGATTAGGAGCCAGGATTATTTAAAAATTAGTTTGTGGCCTTCCTTGGTAGCGCAGTGGTTGAGAGTCCGCCTGCCGATGCAGGGGACGCGGGTTCGTGCCCCGGTCTGGGGGGATCCCACGTGCCATGGAGTGGCTGGGCCCGTGAGCCATGGCCGCTGGGCCTGCGCGTCCGAAGCCTGTGCTCCGCGGTGGGAGAGGCCGCAGCGGTGAGAGGCCCGCATACCGCAAAAAAAAAAAAAAAAAAAAAAAAAAATTAGTTTGTTACAGATGAAAGGATGTTCAACAACATTAATCATTAGAGAAATGCAAATCAAAACTACAATGAGATATCATCTCACACCGGTCAGAATGGCCATCATCAAAAAATCTACAAACAATAAATGCTGGAGAGGGTGTGGAGAAAAGGGGACCCTCTTGCACTGTTGGTGGGAATGTAAATTGATACAACCACTATGGCGAACAGTATGGAGGTTCCTTAAAAAACTAAAAATAGAACTACCACACGACCCAGCAATACCACTACTGGACATATACCCTGAGAAAACCATAATTCAAAAAGAGTCATGTACCACAATGTTCATTGCAGCTCTATTTACAATGGCCAGGACATGGAAGCAACCTAAGTGTCCATCAACAGTTGAATGGATAAAAAAGGTGTGACACATATATACAATGGAATATTACTCAGCCATAAAAATGAATGAAATTGAGTTATTTGTAGTGAGGTGGATGGACCTAGAGTCTGTCATACAGAGTGAAGTAAGTCAGAAAGAGAAAAACAAATACCGTATGCTAACACATATATATGGAATCTAAGAAAAGAAAAAAGCTCATGAAGAAACTAGGGGCAAGATGGGAACAAAGACACAGACCTACTAGAGAATGGACCTGAGGATATGGGGAGGGGGAAGGGTAAGCTGGGACAAAGTGAGAGAGTGGCATGGCCATATATACACTACCAAATGTAAAATAGATAGCTAGTGGGAAGCAGCCACATAGCACAGGGAGATCAGCTCGGTGCTTTGTGACCACCTAGAGAGGTGGGATAGGGAGGGTGGGAGGGAGGGAGATGCAAAAGGGAAGAGATATGGGAACATACATATATGTATAACTGATTCACTTTGTTATAAAGCAGAAACTAACACACCATTGTAAAGCAGTTATACTCCAATAAAGTTGTTAAAAAAAAAATTAGTGTGTTACATTTCCCGTCTTTATTTTTGTCATGTATACAACTATAAAGCAATGATTTATTTTAATTTTCCTGGAAATTATTCCAATAAAGATGTTTAAGAAATGTTTGAAATGTGTAGTATATGTGAGCTCAATGTAGAATATACAACGGGTTTTCAAATTCCTTTTGGCAAGTCTCGATTCCATAGAGCTATTTTCTTTTTCTTTTTTTGGTGTTGTTACTTCCTGAATTTCAATTTTAGAAATAGTCATCGGCAAAGATCTGCAACAGAAAACTATATTTTCAAGCTAAGTCCCTTACTTTGACAGAAGTTGTTGAGTTCTGCAATTAATTCTCGTCTGTAAATCAATGGGTTGCATAAATGGCAGATCAACCTAGACAAGAGGGAACAAATACAATCATTAGTGAAATCCTAATGATACAGAACAATTGACTGTGAATTTAGGTCAGTTTGTCTGCTTTGAAACACTTTTCCTCTGTACTATTTCGTACTTGACTAGTCCTTATTGTGTCTTGACACGTTTTGTAATTGTTCATAGGCAATTTAGAATCTTAATGTATAAAAAAATATTTACTTAAGAGATGTGAATGTGCAGAGCATGGATAGCATCATTAACCTGAAGTGTTAAGACAGTGCAGGAAACACAACACCTTAAATATTCTGAGATTTTGGAATAATACCTACCGCCAGAATATGAGGTAGTTGGCAGGAGGAGGGTGTGGAAAGGAGAGCAGGTCTGCTGAAAGTACGGGGTGGAGCAGCGTACTGTCTCCAGAAGACGTGAAAATCAGGGTTTGGGGTTAGTATCTCACTTAAGAATTTGATGAAGGACAAAAGCAGAGAGGAACCAAAGTGATGTGCTGGGGCACCTTTGCAATAAGAACTTCCGACGTGGCAGGTCATGTAATAGGCTCACAAAGGGGGCCTCCTTATGCATGCTGGGTGAACTTGCCTTTTTAATCATCAAAGGTCCTCTGTGGACCACCATCTGATTGGCTTCTCGCGCTGCTTCCTGCTCTGAGAAAGACACAGCAGGCTTAGATATTTTATTTCCTGGCAAGTCAGCAGGCGAGTTCTATTTACATGGAACCTCCTTTATGTACCACAGTGTGAGAGATATAGGAAGGACTCTAAGTCTGTCTGGGGAGGGATTTACTCTTCTTACCAGCTAGAAAGCACGAAATAACCCAGTTTTTAGAAGCTTCCCAGGAGGTTCACGCTTACGAGTAAGATGCATTCTAGTATTCTCACTTTTACCTAATGTTTCCTCTTCAATATTACATTCAAAATTCTTAACCTTTTTTATAAACAGTCGAGAAGAAGCTCTGCAGGCAAATTCAAAGTTTGCTGGATGGTCTCAGAGCCTCCAGATTTAATCCTGTTGCACACAGGTGAGCACACATTCCCTTGGTCATAAAGGTAGGCAGACCTCCTCGGAATTGCAGGATTGGTGCAGAAGACTGTTCATTCTCATCCGTGCAGAGGGTCACGATGGTTACTAGCTACTCCTCACATTCCCTTGACCTCTACCCCATCCTCAACACTTTTTCATCATAATGGGCGCAACTTGCCAAACACTTGCTGAATGTAGTTCTTGACTTTCTCTCCACTGCTCTTTCATCTGCCTTCTTCCACTCGGTGAGCAAATGTTCCTCCTTCCAAGTGCTGAAGCCAGAAACCATGAGCAATCCTCAATCCCTAGTTTCTTCACCATGCACTCTATCCAATCTAGCCCAAGTTCTACAGATTTTCTTTTGAGTTCGTCTACTGTCTCCATTCCCATTCCCTCAAGTTTAAACATTCATATCTCTTTCCTGGACAACAATAGTCTCACTAGTCTTCCTGCTTCCTTTCTTGGTCCTTGGCAGTCCCTTTTTACACATGGCTGTTAGAATGATCTTAAAAAAACCAAAACCAATAGATTTCATCATGTCACTGGTGGCGGTCAGTATACTTAAAGTCCAGATTTCTTAAGACGAGTGGCCCCTGACTCCTTCTCCAACGTCATCTTGGCCCATTTTCTTCCTGCTTCCCACAATTCGATTACATTTGTCTCTTTTCATTTAGTTGAATGTGGCCAAGCTCTTTCTCACCTTGAGGCTTTCACACAGCTGAAAAGTTCTTTCTTCCAGTCTTCACCTGGATGACTCTCTTCTACCTTCCGGATCTTTCCTTCAATAT
The DNA here is from genome assembly GCF_059928025.1 of Delphinapterus leucas. Classification (NCBI taxonomy): domain Eukaryota; kingdom Metazoa; phylum Chordata; class Mammalia; order Artiodactyla; family Monodontidae; genus Delphinapterus; species Delphinapterus leucas. The sequence continues at coordinate 90,857,129 of NC_143130.1, forward strand.
CACTTCCTTAAAGACGCTGTCTACAACTCTCTATAAACACATATGTGGCTAACACTGTATTTTTATAGGACAGCATTGCTCTAAGGGTAAGTAGGTACTTACAGATGTGACAAATGCAAGGCTAGCCTAGCCCATGCTTTATCTTTGCCTATTTCTGCCTTTCCCCAATCCTACCGGCCCATGTCCCTTGCCTTCTGCATTTTGTAGAATGTCTTGGCCCTGTCCTCACTAATGTCCGGCCAAATTGCCAACTTTTATATGGCTCCTCATTTGAATATGCAGCACTCAGAACCTCATTTTTGAGGACTCTCTAATGATGCAGAAATTGGTCCTTTATATAGTAAGCTCCATTCATTCAAACATTCAACAAAAATTTGTAGAGCTACTACGTGCTAGATACTGTGCTAAGTATTGGGAATAGAAAGTGAGTGAGGTGAAATGTCCTCCTGCCTGGAGCTCATACTTGACTAGAGAGACAGGTATTAGGCAAATACACACACACACACACACACACACACACACCTCCTCCCCTGACACACATGTGCACATAAAATAACATTGGTACAAGGTGCGATCAATTCTATGGTGAAAATAGTATGACTGGAGGATCTATGATTTTAGAATTTCTAGTAACTATATTTAAAAAGGTTCAAATGGTGAAATTAATTTTAATAAAAATGTTTTTATTTATCCAGTATATCTAAAATATTACTTTTCAACATGCAATCAGTATAGAAAATTAGTGAGATTTATTTACATTCTTACAAGTCTTCAAACTCTGCTGTGTACTTTACACACAGAACATATCTCAGTTCAGACCAGCCGTATTTCTAGTACTCAGTAATCACATATGGCTAATGGTTACCATACTGGACGAGCGAGCCTTATGGGTTCCTAAAGGCTTATTGGTGCTGACCATGAACTCGTCCTAATTTTCTCACAATGGGATATGATCACTCAAGTAGGATGTGACTCTTTGAGTGACACACTCCTGACAACTTTAATTCCACTCAAGGCTGAAGTTGGTGGGTAAAGCTGACATGTAAAAGAGGAAGCTTTTGTGTAGCTCCAGTATACAGAACTGGAACTGAATTTCAAGGAGGCAGATTGTATTCAGAACTTTAAACAATGAGAACTTTCAGGAAACAAATGAGATGCCCTGTCTTGTACTTCTTGTGATTAGAAGAGACAAGTAGAGGCTGATGCCCACTTGGGCTAGGATTCAATAATTCAGTGAAGGCGCCTATCAGATGATCTCTCAAGTTCCTTTGAATCATGAGATTCTGTAATTGAATTAAACTTGAAATATTCTTCCAACAAAATATAGTATTATTTTTGGCTTTCTTTTGGCTTTCATTTAGGCATTAGAAAATGCTTTTGAAAGCATTTTATTTTTAGAGAAAACAAGTTATCATCTATAGCTACACATACAAAGAGAATATGAGAATTTAGGCAACTACTTGAATAATTTTAGGGAAAAAATTATGAAAACCTTTTTGGAGGGGTAAAGAAGAGATAATCACTTTAACCCTTATTTATTGACCAGTTTTGTTAGTATAAATTAGGCCTAAATGAATTTTTACCCTACACAGCATGTTGGACTCATCCACAATCTAATTTGACTGAATGTTGTATGTTAGTGATGGCAGCCCGTTTTATAAATGAAATTCTAACTACATATTTGTATGTGAAATTAAATAATATTTACAAATAGACAGATTTTCTATACTATGGAACTCAGTAGGCCTGGGAGATGCTGACTGATTATAGTCACTTCTCTCAAAATTTAGATCAATACATCATGCTTCCTGAGGGTTGCCAGGAATAGCCCTAGTGACGCCTGGGTCAGGTCAGTGTTGAGCACCGGCCTCCCTGATGCTGGGAAGACAGAACTCAGCCCAGACTGGTAGGGATTCTCCCTGCTTTTAACCTGGAAGACAAAATAAAAAATTAACTTTTTTTAATGGAAGAATATAAAGAAATAAAATTGATAATATAGAGAAAAATGATACAGTGTATTTTGCAATAACAAATGTTCATTTTTATTTGTTTTTTAAAATGACTCATGTTTGGATCGTTTCTGGAAATCTGCAATTTTTCTTTAATTTCGGTATTTTCATCACGGTTATTTCCAACGTGAAAGTGCTTTCTGTATTTGTGGACGGTTTGTTATTAACTCTACTCAAATCCAGTGTCCGTGTGGTCCACACCCCCATCCCTGCCTCCCCCTCCTCCCCCAGACACTCACAGTGCCCTCACACATGCAAGTGTGGCCTCATGTGCACACACACACACACACACACACACACACACACACACACACACACAGAGCAGCAGAGGAGTTCACTCTGTTAAGGCAGCCCGTTTGCCCTCTATGCTCCCAGGAGAGATAACTGTGCCTTTGGTTCTCTTAATTTCCTCCCAGCCTCTTTGTGTCCTGTCAGTTACCAGATTGCCTAAGACAAAGTTCAAAGCCTTTAGTTCTAGGCTCCAAGAGTAGTTTAGGCTGCAGAAAAATCTACAGAGTGCTAGATGGTATCCTTGTCCTGTTTAGAAAGGACTTCACTCAGGTAAAAATGGAGAGCTCTTTCCTCCTTTAAGTTTACTGTTTAACTCACTTATCTATTGATTCACTCATTCAGTCGTTCACTTAGTAAACATTATTTCTGAACACCTACTTCATGCCAACCACTGCATGAGGAGAGCAAACCCATTCCATACCCTTACTTAGATTGCAAGTAAGCAGGGGACACTTTCATCAACATACTACATTTACTACAACATCACAGATCACATAACGGGCAAGTGTGCAAAGTTTCATGTCATGGGGCTGCTGGGGAGGGAGTGACACGCCCCGCCCGCCTTTCTGAAGAGATGGGATTTGAACCAGGCTTGCAAGAATGCTGTGCACTTCTGGCACTTGGCAGAGGGCGGGAGCCTGCAGCCTGGGCATGTGGACAAATCGAGAAAGCACAGGGCATATGCAGGGAGCGACGGGTGGCGTGAAGTGACTGGATCATTGGAGTCAACGCTGCAAAAGTCAAGAATGGGCAGGTTCTGAACAGCATAGGTGCTGGATCTGCCCTGGGAACTTTCATTCGTCTCCCTTGACCTCCAGAATATTTTAAAATTCGAAGTCTGACAATGGAGACTAGAGAGTCTTCTAGAATGCTGGATTGGAAAATATGAGAAATAATCAGGTCACATTTTGGTGGCAGTGGCCTTGGTGGAGATTCTTCTCCTTCCTCCTTCTCCTGCCCCTCTCCCTCCTCTTCCTCCTCTTTTCCCTACAAAATAGCAAGAAAGCATCTTTTTGTAATAATTTTGCCAACAATAGTGCATAGAAGGCCTAGACATGGGGAAATTCGGGTGCCACTCTGTACTAGTTTTCTATTCAAAAACAAAATGCCGTTATCTCATAGGCATAAAATGTTAATGAGCTGAGCCTCTGTGCCCACTGGGAACCACCCAGGGTCCAGCTCTGCCATAGAGAGCTCTGGAGATTGCTGAGTAGAATGTCAGAATTCAAATGACCTCAAAGCCCTATTGTGACAAAGTGTCCCTTGGCATGAATGGGGAGGTTCACACTCAGGCCTGTGACCACAGGAAAAGGAGCTGACCCACCAACCCTAGATGATTATGGAGTCTTTGCAAACTAGCATGGTCTTGGGCCTGTTTTCTCCTGAACTGAGGCTATGATCCCATGGGAAAGTGGGAAAATCTAATGTGATATCTGTGCCCTGCACCGGTTGCGATATCTGAAAAGCCACCGCAATGGAAAATGACTGTTGAATCCTGTTGACCCTGATGAGCTGGCACTCAGGTCTTAAGTGCCAAGACCACATTAGTACGCCAGTCAGGCTAGGCTAATCAGAGTGGCCAAGCTATTTCGTGCATCCCGACACAGTCTGGATCCCCACAATAAGTAGACTCTGGGCCTGACTTTTGGTGAATCACTGCCTTGTACATAGGGTTAATTCTGAAACTTTGTTGCCAACCTAAGCACCTTACTCCTCCAGCTTTTTTTTTTTTTTGCGGTATGCGGGCCTCTCACTGTTGTGGCCTCTCCCGTTACGGAGCACAGGCTCCGGACGCACAGGCTCAGCGGCCATGGCTCACGGGCCTAGCCGCTCCGTGGCATGTGGGATCTTCCTGGACCGGGGCACGAACCCATGTCCCCTGCATCGGCAGGAGGACTCTCAACCACTGCGCCACCAGGGAAGCCCACTCCTCCAGCTTTTAAAAGACCAGGGTAGCAGGCATCCGGACTTTTGCAAGCTCACAGCCATAAACATTTTTCTGAGCTCACATAGGCCCATCCAGGAATCACCTTCATGCATTTCAGAAAGGGATGTAAGAGATCAATGAATTAAGTTTTGGCAAACTTAAGCTTCTTACACTTAAAACTAATTTCTTCAAAATCTCCCAGTCTGTCTCAGCTTTTCTCCACCTACGATCTATATCAGATCTCCCATTTTTGATCCCTACCCTGCCCCCACCAGTCACCCACAAAGTTTGTTACTTTCTATTTGCCCAGTCTGCTCTCCCTTTCTTAAAATGTCAAACTCTTTTTCTCTTACCTAAATCCTTAGCCCTTTGGCTAAGGCTTCCTTTTCATATTATCTAGAACTCTTTCCCTAACAATTTCTAGAAAATACAAATAACTCTTCTTTCATTTCCATTTTTGTAAATATTTATCAAGAGCCTACTTTATGTCAGTATTATGTGTTGTGAAGAATATAAAGGTAGGTTGGGACCCCTGTCCTAAAGAACGTATAATTTAAAGAAGTTAGTGAAATAGACAAGTATACCAATAAGGCATGGTGAAATAAGTACTGAGTCAAAGTTGAAACCCTGTTTCTTGGGACCCTAAGGAAAATGGGGCTGACAGTGACTAGAGAGATGAGAGAGACTGAAGAGTTTGCCTTTGAATTAAGCCTTGGTGAATGTGAATGATCTTTCATTTCTGATGGTTTTCAGCATTTGTTATTCTTGCATGGCAGCATTTAATTAAATACAATGTGAGAGTCTTTTAAAATATATGATTTGTTTCATGCCCAATTTTGCCAGCCATGGTAGAGTGGGGGGTGGGGGGGAAGTCTGGTCTCCCTGGCGGAGAATAAACTCCTTTAGTGCAAGCCCTGTCATCTTTTTCTCTTGTATTCCTCAGGGACACAGCATGTGCTCAGTTAACCCTGGTTGGGTCATGGGCACATCATTGTCATCATCGTCATCATGAGTATCAACAGATTTGGTTCCTTCAAACAAACTCAAGTGGAAGAACCCAAGACTTGCTTTAAAATAGGGAGTGTCGTTTAGCATCATAACAGATAATGTGGTGCATTTCAAGATACTACCGTTCTCTTTAAAGCTATTGAACCGCTAGAGTCTGCCTAATGCCCCCAGAAGACTCTCTGCAGACGCCTCTTTAGAGACATTGAGCTCTTGGAACCTAAATCTAGAACCAGAGTAACCTGATATTGGTGGCCTTAAATCACCCTCTTTCAGAGCCCAGCTAACTCAGCCCTACGGTCTCGTGTAATCAAAGGGGAGGATCTTTTAGAGCAAATGGGCAAAGCCCAGGTGGGATCTACGAGCAGTCCCTGTTACCTCTAATTCCAGACTGAGGCTGTACACGATCACAGAAGCATTTTTCTCTATTCTATGTACTCGGTACTCAGTTGATGCTTGTTCTGTTACGTGGTAAGCTGTTTGTGGCCTCAGGAAACTCTGGCCTCTTGACTGATGATTTTTCCTAGGAGTTGTTATAGCCAATCTTCTAGCTTGATAAAATTGTTGGAAAGGATGGCTGAACCGTTCACGGGCAATCCCAGGCAGGAGGATGTCAGTGCTGTAGTCACCTCACACTGGAGTGTCAAGGCCATATTAATCTCCAGCTACATGAAGTTTTCTTCTCAGGAGGCTCCTTGCCTCTCTCAGTCTTTAGAAGTCAGCAGAGCCAGATGTGGTTTATTAGATATCAGTATATGATGATTCTTTCTGCTACTCACCTTGCACAATGGGCCAGAATTGAGGGCTGGCTACTGCAACGTCTCCTTGTTGGCTCCAAGATTCAGCTATTATGTCATGCAGCAGTGCCCTTTGGATCAGGAAAGCCTCACTGTCTAAGGACTTGATTTTCTGGACTGCTAGCTTGTGTTCAAGGATGTTCATTTCCTGAGAATGGCACTGAGCAGTTTTAGGAAATGCTGATACAACTGTAGCAATTTTTTCCAATTTGTTCTTGACAAAGAACTCTCTTCAAAATTGAGTTGGCTTCTTTTCTCTTTTTTTTTTTTGAAAATGCTGGTAAACACAATTAGCCTCATTAACCTCAGTTTCTGTTTCATAACTGAAAATTAGCCTACAATCACTGGTTTGCTGGAAAGCACAGTTATAATTAGTCTTTGACTGATACGAAAATTCTTCCTCTTCTTTAATTTCTCTGACATCTCAGTGCATGTGAAAACATGTCTGAACTCTCCCACACCGACCCTGGGGAGGTGAGTAAAAAATAAATCCAGTATTTAAATCCAGGATCTCAAGCTGAAACATGAAAACCAATATTCTTGCACATGGAGTCTGGAGATGAAGAGGCATTTGTTGAAGAGGCAATGATGAGAAGGTAGACTCTATGAAGTGTATTCCCAATGCCGCTTCTAGGTGTCTAAAGATGGTGCTAGTATGCTAGTGAATCTGTCATTCATAGACAAAGTAATATGATTACTTACAGAAAAAGGATCTGGGGCAAAGTAGTTGCTCCCTTGGCACAGGTGAAGAATCACTATCTCAGCCCTTTAAATCCATTTGTTTACCAGCTTTTCCATACCTTTCTGCGGGCAAGAGAAGAAGTCACATTTCACAGTCAGTCTTGGCAGTCGTTCCTTTTCAGGCTAGCTCCTGAGGACTAGACCTTCAGGTCTTGTGATGGGACAGCTGGGAGGATTAGTCTCCTGGAGAAACTCCATTGCCATCATTCCTGCAGTAGCTGGTAGCCTAAAAAGGGGTCCAGTTCAGGAAGGATGGGGATGTTCATTTCCTTTTTATCAACAGACAATCTGCTGAGATAAAGGGAAGGTAATCTGAAGTAGGTCAACATGGTCTTTGGGTCTGAGTTTAACAGAGTGTTGTCTGGGAAGCCAGACCACGATGGGCATCCATTTGGTGGAGTCCATCAATCTGGATTCATCACTGAGACACATCCAGACCACATACTGATGTGTGCCCTTCTGGGTTGTTGTTGTCTGTGGGGACAGCATGGTAGAGATGACTACCTCAGTGCTCAGAAATCCTTCTGTGTGTATATGGGGGTGGGTGTGAAGGGCAGCAGGTCCTTAGGCTGAAGCACGTATGACTCCAGATAAGCTCATGGTGTAGTAGTACCCAGAATGGGGAGGTGGGGATCTATGTGTGGCAAACATCTTTTTTTTTTTTTTTTATTGATCTCAGTTTCCTCTTGATGGAATGAGTAGTTTGGAGGTTATAATCCCTGACACCCATCTAGCGCTGGTGCTCATTGAGTAGATACTGAGCAAAGCCATAGTCTCCAGCCTGAACAAACAAGCATTGGACTTCTTAACACGGACACGATTCCTTCCTTTGTCCCCTTTACCTCCTCCCCGCACTACTTTGTTCTCTTAACTCTCACTAAAGATACTTAACTTCCAAGTTGTCTTTCTATAGACCTAACAAATGCCCCCCGACAAGCATGTGCTCAAGGACTGAGTTGTTTCCCTGCCAGTGTGGACTCTGGCTGGAGGCTGTGAAATGGAGTTGAGCCGTTCTGTCTCAGTGCCCAAACTGCAAATTAGAAATCTTATAATTCAAATTGAAGTTCTCCTGTGTTACTCCCTGCACCTCTTATTAAGCCCCATAATAGTGAAATAAAAGAGTCACTAAGTCAGGAAATAATCCAGGGCAGTAAAGTAGCTTTTATTAGGCACCTAAGGCATCAGATGCAAATAAAGTGATGAGAGAGGAAATTAATATTATTTTCTCTGTGCTCGTTGGAGAAAGTGGCGTGTGACCCTTGACTGAGTAGCAATATCTCTGAAACATCTTCCTTATTCTCTTCAGCACTGTTTATGCGAGAGGCTCTGTCTATTCAATAGCCAGGTTGGAAATGATCAGGTCGGGCAAGACAACTGGATCTAATAACTGAAAGCTCCACGATAGAAGTGTCTGAGTTGACAACTCTGTTTGAAGAATTCCCAAGAATGGGCAATTTAGGAGCCACTGATTTCCAAGAATGACACTGCGACGCTTCCTTGCAGAGACATGTTTTTGTTTAGCTATTCCCCACCCGATTCCACCTTCTCTGGCCTCACAGCCATATGCTTCATCCATTTAATTTTCTGTTCATTTCAAAGAAGCATCCCATACCCCGCAGGAAGAGAACAGAGCTTGAAGGTGGTTATTTTGACAAGACACTCAAGAATAGGGACCTCCCTCTTCCTCTGGCATTCATTTCTTGCATGCTTCTTTTGGGTAATTAAACACACAAAGGTCACCTAGCATCCTGGCAATTTCAGGAAGTGGGAGGGGGGAAAGTAAAGTAAAAGCAAACCATCAATATGAGGAAGTCAACACTGCGTTTCTGTTTTTCTTCCAGTTTCTCTAGAAAGGGATTAGTTATTTATTGATTATTCATATGCCACCTACTTCCCCAAAGATTTTTGAGGCAGTCCAATGTGATAGCATCTCAGTAACACCCGTGTGCTCCTAAATTGAGTTTCTCAGCAAAATAACAACAACAAGCCAATACAAATGTCTAACCTGAGTGCTTCTGAGTTCCAGTGAAATAAAAAATGTGTCTCAGCAACAAGGTCTGTATTCACTTGTTCCAGCTCCCCGTTCCACCATCCAGTCATGCTGTCTTTATTTCCAGAAAGTATTTGCCTCCTTGCCCTGCTCAGTTGCATGTGTTAAAACAGGTGAAACTACAAGGTTTGACTCTTTCCATGTCTTGCACCTCTTTGTCTCAGCCCAGTGAGGAGTGCAAACTGCATTCCATAGCCCTAATGTCTAAGGAGCCTTGTATCAGAATGAACCCTCTTTCAGTAGGGCTGCTTGTCTAGAGAACAACCACCCTTCCAAATCCATTCTTGTTGCTGATATCATGATAGGGGTCATTTTGAAACTCTGAGCCTCTTTTTATTGAACTGAGTTATTGCCATCCTGTGAACATATCTTGGGCTTTCTGACTCCATGGTTTTATTCATGCTATTCCTTTGGCCTGAAATCCTCCATGTTTATACTGCCTGTCACAATTCTCCTTATTCTTCGTGGCTTTGTTGAAAGATGACTGCCTCGTGAAGCCTTTGGTATCAGTTATGAATTGTCACAATGAAGCTGAGTAACAAACATCCAAACTGTGGTAGCAAACTGCAGTAAACATTTATTTGTCCTCACAAGTCTACAGGTCTCAGCTGGGTTTACCCACGTATCCGCAGACCGCTCTGTGATGGCAGAAAGTTCTGCTCTTCTTGGCTGGGCTCTCACGTGTAAGGGGGGTGGCTGGCTGTGAGGTAGTCTAGGATGGCCTTAGCCGAGACAACTGTGCTTTCCTCCACATGGTCTCTCATCCTCCAGCAGGTTAGCTTGGGCTTGGTCTCATGGTGGTGACAGGGTTCTGAGAGAAAGAGGCAGTGTGCAAGGCCGTTTGAGGCTTGGGCTCAGAACCGGCGTGCTATCCCTTCTGCTCCTTTCTACTGGCCAAAGAACATCACAAGAACAACTTGGTTTCAAGAGTGGGGAGCTAGACTCAACCCCTTACTGAAGGAACTGCAAAATCACATTTTATCGGGCATGCATAGGAGGAATGAAGAGTTTGGGAAATTTTTGCAGTCAGTCGACCACAACCTTTTTGATTGCCTGGTTTGAAGTGGTTTTGCTTGTGGTTTAATTTTACTGTTTTGATAGAAATTTAAAAACAGAATATAATTTGGGCACCTGCTTTATCACCTTTTATGAGTCCCTTAAAGTCAGAGGCCATGTCTCCTTTATTCTTTGGGTCTCAAGTTGCTTAATTCAGTGACTTGCCCCTTTAAAGCATTAGGCTTGTTTAAGAATAGAAACAGTGTACAAATAAGGCAAGATAGAAAGCATAAGCACCCAGAATTTAAAATGTGGACTGACCTCAAAAGTTAACTCTGTCATCCTGTCCTGTAGTAGTATGTAAGCTGCTCTAAATGGAAAGCCAATAACACAATTGTCTCAAAATGCAGAGAAGTTCCTCCCGCAATGAATGCCTGTTGCAAACAATGCACCATCCATGCACCCTAACACTCCAGCTTTAATCTTCCAATTTCTTAGCAGACAGAGAACAGCCATTTCCCATTTTCACCTTAGCCTCCACCGTCTGCCTTCCTTTTCTCACTGTGATTCAACTACACCTTTCCATTGGTGACAATGACTTCTGCTTAGCATCCCCAGTAGGGAACAGCGCCCGAGTGCCAAGAACAGTGCTCTGCACATAGTAGGTGCTCAGTTCTGCTTGTTGAACACATAGGTGTAGGAGATTCCTTCCACCTGAGTGTCTCCAGGTCCTAGCGAATTGAGCGTTTTCTGGCTTCTCTGATGTCTTTCTTGTCTTCCTTCCTGAAACATTGCTCCCGAGGAAGTCAGACCACCTCAGATGGTCAGTGGAAATTGAGTTCCCATCCACTCAGCATCTTCCACTCAAGTTTTTGTCCAGAGTTGTATTTTAGGAAGATAAAGCCAATCTAGTGGGAGAAGAGGGTAGAGGAGTGAGTTCTGCTCTGAAGAGAAGGAGAAGATTGATTCTCTATTGATTCATCCTTTTTTTTTTTAACATCTTTATTGGAGTATAATTGTTTTACAATGGTGTGTGAATTTCTGCTTTATAACAAAGTGAATCAGCTATACATATATCCCCATTTCTCCTCCCTCTTGCATCTTCCTCCCAACCTCCCTATCCCACCCCTCTAGGTGGACACAAAGCACCGAGCTGATCTCCCTGTGCTATGCGGCTGCTTCCCACTAGCTAGCTATTTTACGTTTGGTAGTGTATATATGTCCATGCCACTCTCTCACTTCGTCCCAGCTTACCCTTCCCCCTCCCCGTGTCCTCAAGTCCATTCTCTGTGTCTTTATTCCTGTCCTGCCCCTAGGTTCTTCAGAACTTTCTTTTTTTAGATTCCACATATATGCGTTAGCATATGATATTCATTTTTCATCCTTCTCCAAAGCTCTTCACTCTGCAGAATGGAATTCAATTAATATTTCAGGTTTTTAATGAAACTTCTTCTCATATGACTCTTCCTGTTGCCATTTATTTGAGTTCTAGGTTTGTGGAACTCAGTAGTAAAGAAGGTCTTTTATAATCAGTATATGTCTTCGTGGTTCTCCTGGTTTGGTTTAATTCCCCAGTCATATCACTGAGAAAGAGGAGACTGTTTTTCCTTTCACCCAAAGAACAGTTTTAGAGAAGGCTTTTTTAATCTATAATTCTGTGCCCTTTACTGTTAGTCATAGGTTAGTATGTTTTTAGTCTCAGTGTACAACACAGATTCTCCCGGAATTATTTTTTTAAATTAGCCCCTGCAATGGTTAATTTCATGTGTCAATTTGGCTGGACCATTGGATGCCCAGATATTTGGCTAAAAATTATTTCTAGGTGTGTCTGTGAGAGTGTTTCCAGATGAGATCAGCATTGGATCTGTAATGTATCTGTAGATACATTACCGGCTAAAAAGTAGATTATCATGGTCAGTGTAGACCTCACCCGACCCTTTGAGGGCCTGAACAGAACAAAAAAGTGAAAGAAGGGAGAATTCTCTCTCTCTCTTTCACTCTCTCTGTCTCTTTCACTCTCTCTCGCTGTCTGACTGCTTGAGCTGCGCACTGGTCTTCTGTCATCAGATTAGGTCTTGCACCATTGGTGCTGTCTGGTCCCTTCAGGCTATTTATTCTCAACTGTCAGCACTTCTGCATCAGTAGCGGTCAACACACATAATTAAATCGATAGCCCTGCCTGCCTTCTTACTTTTCAGGATGGTCTACTATTCTCTATGAATTTCAAGATTCTATCTTTCCTGAATTTGAGTATTCCCTGAAATTTAGTCCTTCCTATCAGAAGAGGACAGTTTTCCACGTTGCCTTTTAAAATAGGAAAACATTTCTCTCTCTCCAAATCATTTCTTTTCTTTTCTTTTCCATATCTGAAATTTTATATCGTACTTTTAAGACCGGCGGACATGGTTACTAAACCCACTATTTAGAGTGATACATTACCGGCTAAAATCTTTACAAGGGTTTGTTTCAGAATGTTTGGAAATGAAATAAAAGGTAGACTTAATGTAAAATTTTATCTATAATTATTTATTCCTAATAATTTCCCAGAGATTTTACCAAATTATACAGGCCTCTCTGTTTTTCTCTACTTGTCCTTATCATTTGAGAGAAAGCTTTATTCTTCAGACAGTTAAAACAACATTCATTGAGCAACTGCTAGGTGACTGGTACTTGCATTCGGTACTGAGGATCCAAAGATGAATGCCCTCAGGTTGTGCAAGGAACATTTGTGTGTCTTCCTGTCGCTCCCATCAGAAGCCTGGGGGTCCTGACTAGGAATGCTGGGTGAGCCTTTCCCGCTTTTCTTCTGCTCCCTCTGATGGCACAATGATGTTTTGAGCACTAGACGTTCATCTAGTTACTGAATAAGATATTGAACAGGTTCCTTTCTTGCTACGAGGAGATGATTTTAAAGAGAAGTATCACTGTTTTTTCCCCTGCCACTTTTGAATACTAGGCTGTGGTCATTCCCAACTTTATGTTTTATCACGATCCAGGTAGTATAATCTTTATACCATCACCTATGTATGCTCCCTTACTTTTTCTGACTGTGCTTTCTCCCCTCTTGAAATTTAGATTTTCTGTTCCCCATCTGCCAGCCTTTCCCATGAACTCTCAGGCACAGAATTTATTTCAATTTTCTGTAATCTCGCCTTCTAACACCAATAAAAAATCCACCTATCTCTGTGAGGCCCTGCTGACCTTTGCTTCTTATCAACTTGACGTATTTTTATTTTTTGTCTTTAGTTTTTAACATATCTTTGCTTCATTTCTCTGGCCTGGCTTCCTTTTGACCAGCGTTGTACCCTAGCCACCTACTTTTGACTTCTCAGACCCACACCTTCCCCTTCTGTTCCTTTGCAGAGGCTCTTCCACCCCCAGGCTCATGTTCACGGCTCACGGCTCCTGACTTTGTCACCAGGGTCTGCTATCTGCCTAACTGCCTGGGTCCCAGCTCCTCCGGGGCTTGTTCTACCTCTGGGCCCTCCCCCTCCTCCCCCTCTTGCCTGTGCTCCCCAAAGTACTCTTCCCTGACCTGACTGTGCAAAGCAGAATTTCCAGAAGTTGGAAAGCCTCTTTACCTGCCCCACCCCATCATCTGTCCCTGTGATCCCCTCATTGCAGTGAAGCACTGGAAGGGCTGATTTGCTGGACAGGACTGAGAAATATTTGTGATGCCTCTGGCCTCTGCCAGGCTCAGTGTTTCGTCTCCATTCCCCGCTCCCCACCTTCTCTTTATCAGCTCCTGGAAAACTATTGTGCCCTGCAAAGAGATTTGTGTAATATTTTATTTTGATAGTTCCAACCTTACAGAAAAGACATAAGAATAGTAGAAAAACCTCCTATAGAATCTTGACCCAGAACCCCATTCAAATTTTGCTCAATGTCTCTGCAACATCCCTTATAGCAGAAGGTCTACACAGGATCAACCATTAATGTTGTCAGTCTCTCTGTTCTTTCAACCAGCTAGTTCCTTAGTCTTCTCTAACCTCCGTGACCTTGACATTTTTGAAGATTGTCAACCAGTCATTTTGTGGAATGTTCCTCAGTTTGGCGTTTCCCGTGTTTCCTCATGATTAGGCCCCAGTTATGTATTTTGTGGAGGGAATATCACAGATGTTGGAGTTCTTCCCAATACTTCCTGTCCAGTGGCACATGATGTCTATTTGTCTTGTAACTGGTGTGAATTTTGATAATGTGCTTGAGATGGTGTCTGCCAGGTTTCTCTATTGCAAGGTAACTTTCTTTTTCTTTCTAATTAATCAATATACTGTGGGTGACATTTTGAGGCTATGTAAAATCTTATTCCTCATCCAGTTTTTACCCACAAGTTTTAGCACACTTCAGCACATTTCTTGCCTGAATTACTCACTACTATGATGGAGATGGTGTTTTTTCCAATATCTTGGTTCCTTCTACATTTATTAGTTGGTTTCCTATCCTCGGAAAGAACTTTCTCTTTCCATTCATTAACTTATTTATTCATTTATTTATATCAGTGTGGACTCATGGCTTCCTATGTTATTCAACCTGTTGTAATTCATTCTCAGATTATTATTTATTTTGATGCTCACATTGTCCAAGTTCAGCCAATGGAGGCCCCTATGTATGTGAACTTTTGGCATATCCCCATCATTCTTTGACCATTTCTTTACTTACTGTCACAAAAAGGTATCTAGACTCATCTTGTTTTTTGTTTGACCCAGTCCTGGGGAATCAGTAATTTATATATTTATTTATTCTCTATCTTTCTAACTAGATAGAAAACCATGAGTGCTCACTGATACTTCCAATTCCAATCCAGCATTACAGGTTCATTCCACCTTCCCCCGTCCTATATGTGTACTTCCCGTCTCTGAATGTGAGAAACCTGGATCCCCGCATCTCCAGTCTCCTCACCTGGCGCTATCCCCCTGGTTACCCTTGCTTGGGCCGGCCTCCTTCAGATCACCTACATATTTGGGCCCACCTTAATGGGTTTTTTTGTTTTTTGCTTTTTTTAAGATGTTGGGGGTAGGAGTTTATTAATTAATTAATTTATTTTTGCTGTGTTGGGTCTTCGTTTCTGTGTGAGGGCTTTCTCTAGTTGTGGCAAGCGGGGGCCACTCTTCATCGTGGTGCGTGAGCCTCTCACTATCACGGCCTCTCTTGTTGCGGAGCACAGGCTCCGGACGCGCAGGCTCAGCGGCCATGGCTCACGGGCCCAGCCGCTCCGCAGCATGTGGGATCTTCCGGGACCGGGACACAAACCCATGTCCCCTGCATCGGCAGGCGGACTCTCAACCACTGCGCCATCAGGGAAGCCCGAGGCTTCATTTTTAAATGGATTCCCAGGATTTCCGTAGATTTCCCATTCTCTGGAAAAGACAATGACTAACTGCACCCTGCTTTGAAAGTTTCTACCGGGAAGTTAAACACATCATTTCTGCTCATATTTCTTTAGCCATAGAAAATCACATGACCATGCTTCCCAGGAGCTGGAGAAGGCATCGCTACCATGTGTCTTGAAAGAGGAACATATGAAGCAGTTGGATTGTCCCCCACAGTGTCTTTTGACAAGGGACATCAAGGCCAGTGCTCCGACTTTGGCTTTGCCTTTTGCTACCAGCCTGATCTTGTGTTGTTTCCATTTCTTTATCTGCAGGGCAGAAAAACCTAGCTCATGTGGTTATTATTAAAAAAATAATAAAAGCCCTTTACAAAATACAATACTATAAGAATGCATGAGAGCATCAAAACTACCATTTCTAATAGTAATGTCCACAAATGGCAGATAATCTCCCTGGGAGCTGTGTAACTCAGTGGATTCCATATTTCAGGGGATGAGGAGAACATTCTTTTTTTTTTAATTATAAAAGTAACAAATGCTCAATATTTTCCTATATGTTTACTTAACCTTAACCTTTAAATATTTTCATATAGTTAGTTATAAATTCTTTTTAATATCTTTTTTCAAAGCCCACTTATTGTTTTCTAATTAATTAAACATTTATCTATGCCTGGGCATTTAGGTGGTTTTCACATTCACAATATTCATGGTTATTTAACTCTGCTGAAGAGGAGAGAAGAATTCCTTGCTTTCACCATACCAGTCCTGGACCTCAAATTCTCTCCTCATTCTTCCTCTGTTTTGCTCCGTATTACATGTCTCAGGGTCAGCTGGCTGCTGGCTGAATTCACCTAGTGAAGGCTCTACTAACAGTAGATTGCAGGACAGGGGAAGGAAAAAGCCCAGCTGTTTCTCTCTTTCCACTCTCCCTTGGGTGCTTTCTCAGCAGCAGCCATGGCTTCTCCTCAGCTCCCCTCTCACCAGACAGGCTCCCTCCACATGCTGCAAGCCCTTGGCTCCAGTAACACCGTCCTCCTCCTGTCTCTCTTGCCCAGGTGTGACAGTGGCTTCCTGCTGTTGCTAATCTCTGGGTTACCCGCAGCATCTCCAGATTGGAGCTCAGCTCCTCCATCACTTGCATTACGAATTCCAGGCATTAAATTCTCTGTATTGGAAATACTTGAAGAGGTTGGTGTTATCCTGTCTAGACTTTCATTTATTCCCACATTGGGACATTACAGTTACCGTCACATTTTCTTTCTGCCCAATCCCAGTTTGTGATTATGGACTATTTAAACTCAAGAAACAAACCTATTAAAACTAGTTCAAACAAACACACATAAAAGAGGTAACCATTGGAAGAACAAACGAGCAGCACACATTACCCATAAGCAAGAATTACAGCCGGGAATCACAAAGAAGTACAATTGAAAACTGCCCTCCTTCATCTTTTCTCTCTGCAGAACAGAGTAAACAGACACCACAGAACAGAATAAACAGAGTACCTCAGAGGAAGTGGTACCCACAGCCCCAGTTCTACCCATCTTCTCCAGCCCAGTGGTCAACATGAGCTAAGTAGATCTCTGTTTCTCCATTTCTTATTATCAAGCCTTGCTTGTTACAGGTGCCCAAACCTCATGCAATCATCTGTTAGCAGGAGTGGGGTGTGGGCAAGGTCACACCCTCTGCTGCTTACTCAGCTGGGGTAGGGGAGCACCGATTCTCTGAGAAAGGCCATGAGAGGGGCTGGCCCCTTGACTAGCATGTCCTCAAGCCTATTACTTAGTGATACTAAAAGCATATGGACTTTCTGTTTCTGGTGATATGGCATATCAGTGCTACAGAGAAACGTCTCCTAATACAGGACACCTAAAACTGCAGGATAAATTATAAAACAACAACAACATCTTTTTAGCTCATGGCTGAGCCGGCAGTAAAGTTAGGAAAACCATTGGGATATGAAATGAAGAAAAAAATTCCTCTATGGATGGGAGGAGTGAGGGAAATGGCTCAAGAGATGTATAGATATGGGCATTGGTGATCTTTTATTATATAAGCTTGGTGGTGAGTATAAGTGCATTCATTTTATTACTATTATTTAAACTAAATTAAATAGGTATGTTTGTTTGCATGTATGATATATTTAATGAAGTAAATAAAATATAAAATTATATAGGTATAAACTGGAAATACTTCTAAATCTCAGTTCATAACTGGCCAAAGCTTAGTTTTGAAAGAATAAAGATTTTAAAATGTATTTCTCTTCTTCTATTTCTGTTATTGCTGCTACAGAAAACCATACACAGCTGCAAATCTCCAGGTTTTTTCTACTCTAATATGCAAATTCTTTGTAGAATTGTTGCTATGAAATGCCTCCTTCTGCTTACTGCTGTGGTAGGAGGTTACTATCAGTTTTCTTACCTTTTGATGAAAAGAAAGTCAAAGAAAGTCAAAGAAAGTCAACCTCCTTCCCTGGAGGTCCAGTGGTTAGGACTCTGAGCTTTCACTGCCAAGGGCGCAGGTTCAATCCCCAGCTGGGGACTAACATCCCACAAGCCGCGCGGCGTGGCCAAAAAAAGGAAAAAAAAAAAAAGAAAGTCATCTGTGAGACTCTTTCTTATGCCTTGAAGGTCTTGGTTCCATGATCATTTGCTGGACCAAATTGTCAAGCACACCACTTGGCCATAGCAGCTGTGGATGAAATATGTTCATTTACCATCTCACTAGGCTTTTGCTGTTTAATAATTCCTATTCCAAGTGAACTCACTAGGCAAGATGTGTCCTGGGTCTCTCCATGAGTCACTTCATCTTGGTTTCTATTCTGCTCCCTTTGTTTGTAATCTAAATGTCCACCCCCAGCCCTACAAGGTCATCCAACCTCCCATCCAGTCCCCTTTTGTATTTTCAGGAGGCCGTTGCCTCTTGATCTCGCCAATAACTGGAATATCACAGAACCTCTGCTTCTACACTAATTTGTCAGAACAGTGGGTTTCCCATTTTAAGTGTTTATTTTTTAACTCTCTCATCACTCATCTCTGCACTTCTGTTAATGTTAGCCACAGTAGGAAGTCAGGTCAGGCTCTGTTCTCAGTCATGGTCCCTGACTCTTCAATTTGGGTCTCCAAGTGTCCCTCAAAACATGGCATCTTGGGCTTCCCTGGTGGCGCAGTGGTTGAGAGTCCGCCTGCCGACGCAGGAAACGCGGGTTCGTGCCCCGGTCCGGGAGGATCCCACATGCCGCGGAGTGGCTGGGCCCGTGAGCCATGGCTGCTGGGCCTGCGCATCCGGAGCCTGCGCTCCGCAACGGGAGAGGCCACAGCAGTGAGAGGCCCGCGTACCGCAAAAAAAAAAACATGGCATCTTTATAATGTCCCTGGGATCAGCCTTCCGCAAGGGTTTACCTCTTGCCACTTGTTTTCATATGGCATTTGCGATCGGGTACTAGAGAGAATCATAATAGCTAGTGAGAGTTGGTTGTTAAATATCCAGGAATTTTGTAATCCAGTTGTTAAACTAGTTGCAGCTTGAAATTAGTCGTGGTGGGAGCATTTATACCATGGAGATTGGCAAATGCTATAAACCAGGGCTTCCCTCGCCTCCCAGAAAGCCAGTTTACCAGCACAACACTGCATTTGGGTAATTAAAATGAAAATAATGAAAATAAAGGAGTATTTTTGTGAACATGGATAATCGGGAAATTTTTATTCTTGAGAACACTTAGAAAATGTTCTTTAAAAGTTTCAGTCAAAAGTCACCCAAACACATAAAGATTTTCTAGAGGAAACAAAAAATGCTAAATGTAAAGGGAAAGAGTCAATAAACTAGACTACCAAAATTTAAAACTTCTTATTAAAAAATATTGTTAAGAAAATGAAAAGATATGCCACAGACTACAGAACATATTATCTAGAATATATAAAAGCTTCTACAAATAAATGAATTTAAAAAGACAAACAATTCAATAATGAAATGGGGAAAATATTGGAAGAGACACTTCTCAATAAAAGATCTGCAAATGGCCAATAATCACATGAAGAAAGGCTCAACATCATTATCATCAGGGAAATGAAAATTAAAACCACAATGAAATGCCATTTCACATTTACTAGAATAGCTGAAATCAAAGAATGTGTCCAGGAGGTGGAACAACCAGAGCTCTCATACTCTGTTGGTGGAAATGAAAAATGTTGTAACCACTTTGGAAAACTAGTTGGCAGTTCTATATAATGTTAAACATACATCTACCTTTTGATCATGCCATTCTACTGCTATGCAAGAGAAATTATAACATACCCTCAAAAAGGCCTACACAAGAACTTTTATAGCAGCTTTATTCGCAATAGCCCCAACTGGAAACTACTCAAATGTCCATCAACAGGAGAAAGGGTACACAAATACGTCTATATAATGGAATACGACTCAGCAATAAAAATGAACAAGTCATTTATGCATGCAGTGACTCGTTGAGCAAAAGAGTCAGACACCAAAAGACTATGTACAGTATGCTTCTATTTACATGAAGTTCAAGAACAGACAAAGCTACCCTTTGAAAAAAGAACAGTGGTTACCTTTCAGGGGATAGAGGTAGTTGGGAGTCACTGGAAGAGGACAGAAGGCAACTTTCTGGAATGATGGAGGTGGTCTATGTCTTGTTTAGGGAAGTGATTACACAGGTGTATACATTTATAAAAACGCATTATCTGTGTGTAAATCAACTCAATAACAAGACATAAAAAGAACACAAAAAAACCCTCTCCGCAAATAGTAACTCAAAGAAGGCAACCAAAATGAAGCAATCTCATCAAGTCTCAGGACAATGAAGAAGGAACATTTTACCTGGTTTAGTGATGGAAAATACATATCATCAGATGATATCACACAGAGCGTCAGACCTTAAGACAAAAAGAACAGAGAACAGAAAGCAATTTAACCTTATACCATTACACGTTTAGCATGATGGTACACTAAAGCTTTCCACCAATCATTTTATTTCAGCTTAATGGTAACTCAGGAGTAGTAGTTTAATTCCTGGCCTTAAAAAAAAAAAAAGAAAAGAAAAGAACAGAAAAGCAGTTTGGCCTGTTTACTCCTATTGGTGGAAATAATAAATCTAATCAATCATCACGGCCTCCCATGCTCCTTGGCTGGCATTAGGCTGTTGACCGACGGTGTAGCCACCAGGCTTGGCAAGCCCTACACCACCAGGCCTGCTAATTGCTGCACAACCCAAGTAGATTTGAAGAGAAGAGGAGAGGAGAGGAGCTAGGGAGTTCAGGAAGTCTGCCTAGGAATCACAGGGATGGCAGAGGCAGCTAAATCAGCATTGCTTAAACTAGATGTGGTTAGTCCTCCCTGCCGTGCCCCCATCAGCAGAAGCAAGATTTAGTGGTCATGGGACGTGGTATCCTCCAGCCCTAGACTTCTGGGTTAGCTTTGATTTTACTATTCAAGTAAGATAGCTCCGGACTCTTGGCTGCAGTCTGCCTGGCTCTGGGCTCTCGCTTCAGAAACCACCTACAGCCGCTGCCTCATTCTGATCCCACCCACATCCCAGCATCATGCAGGCTTCTGACCCACTCAAAGCTGAGGCTTGTCTCTCCTTTCAAACCCAGCCTCGTTCTTTAGGCTCAGACCTCCTACTTGAACAGGTGTACACAAGGGAACAGTTGCCTGCTCCAAAATGGAGTTGCCTGAAATAAGTATTACTCAACCTTTTCCTTGAGGATGTAGTTGAATAAACTATGTTTAATGAAAAAAAAAAAACAACAAAGAAGTAAAATAGCTCCAGCCCATCCCTCATTTTGACTGCCACACCCCTAGTACCTTCCTGGACATTTCTGAAAATGCCTGGGTGGTCCCCATGTGTCCTTGAGTCACCTGTGAGCACCCTCTCCAAATCTGGCTCACTTTCTCAGTGCCCTCTGGCATCTGGGGTCCTGGGGCCTGCAATGTGAGCACAGCCCACCCAAAGCAGGGTTGTCACCAGGTGTACCCTAAACTAAATGGTTCGTCAAGCTGTCTTGAAGGTGGGGAAGCACAGAGAGGGATTGTAGCACATCCTGGACACAGAACCACACTGGCTATGGAACAGCAGAGTTGCTGAACACCTGGCGTTGGCCTCCCCATCATCATGGAGCCCTTTCCTCAGACCTGGCTTCCTCATCTTATCCCTGGGACCTATGTTTACCTTATTGAATCCCTGCCCCCACTCTGCTCTCCTCTCTCTGTGACAGAGGCTGCCACAGAGGAAATGAAAACCTCATTTCACATGAGAACAAGCTCTCAGTCTCAGAATTGCCTTACTGTGTACAGTACGTTAAGTCCCTTTGTCTTGACAACCCCATTCCAGACCACGTTCTTGCCTCCCTAACCGATACCCCTTTAAACAAAAGAGCGGCACCGGCCTGTCCTCACTCATGACTTCTGCACAAGTAGTCGCCCCTACCCATTAGAGTGAAAAGCAGCCTTCAGTTTCATAAAATAGCATTTTTTTCTTCCCTTTAATTCATTTATTAGACGCTTTGAGTTGATTTTCCTGGTGCCATTTGGGCTAGATATTTGTGGAAGCCCAGCCTTCTCTGGGCCTGGGTTACACTGGAACACAGTGTAACCTGGGTTAAATGAACAGGTAGGAGAGGATACAACTAATTCGTGCGCTGCCTGCGTGTCCTCTTGCCTGGCTCTGGAGCCATTCTTTGCCTTCTTAGTTTTCAGGCCTGACTTTAATTTCTCTATTTTATGGACGCTGAGAGTAGATGAGCTAGTGTCTGCTTCTGGCACTCAGGGCCTTTCCTCCAGGCCAGCGGGGCCCATGCATACGAACCAAGCCGAGGGGCATCAGCTCTGGGCCGCTGAGATGCCACCACTCAGCAGCCCACGAGCAGCCCACCCATTTGTATTAAATGCTTTTCAGCTGGTCTATCGTTTTCACACCAGCTCTCCTGTCCCATCCAATGCGAGGGTCCCCGTGGAGGAATCAAGATTTTCCTTAACTCATCGAACGCTTCCTGACCACTGTTTTCTGAACCCTGGTTTCCCAAAGCAGGTTTGGAATAAGCTTTGCCAATTTTTTTCATGTAAAATAGGAAAACGTCGAGGCCGGTTTCTCTTCGCTCCAGCTTCAACCGCCCTTGTTTACACTGCGGCATACTCATCCTCCAGGAGGCTTGTGACGCGTAGGTGAAGCTGGGACAGGAAATGGGAATGGGCTTCTTCGTGGCTGTCTGGCTTGGCCAGCCTGCAAGCTTACAGGCTGAGGCCAACCATAAACAAACCTGGATTAGCAGTTTCAAACAGGCTTAGCAAAAAGAATAAATGTTTGTGATAGAAGAAAATAGTATTGATTGGAGCATTTTGCCTTTAGACATTCTCCCATGTCTTTGTCTTTCATTCCTGAGCCTTAGTACAATAGTTACAAAAATGCCAGGCATAAGCATGGGCCTGTGAATTTCCAAATTTACTAGCCTACTGTCTTTCTTTCTTCCACTGTAAGGAATTAAGAAACTGGAGCTGAAAATAAAAATGTTCGCTAACATTTTCTACACCAGTGCATCAGCAATGACTTTTCCCCCACTTTTTCCCCCCCAAGTAAATAGTGCTGAGAATTGCAGACATCCAGCTCAGCTTAAAGCAACTTTTAAAGCCTACCACCAGATCCCCACCAAGATAAGCAGGCCCCATGCTGAGACGCTCCACAGTCAGATACAAGATATGACTGGGACTGATGATAGGAAAAGAGGAGAGATGCTTTTACAAAAAGAACATAATTTGGCTCCCTGAGAAAAGGAAACGTAAAATGCAGGCGATGTTCCCTCTTCTCTCCCTTGCTTGTGGCCCTGGGTGGAAGCATTAATAGGCTTAGTGCTTATTAAGGTGAAATCAAAAAGAGAGAAAGACAGAGGAACTGCCTGAACAAGATTACTAGAGACTCAAAGTTTGAGAGTTTCCAGCTGGCTCACTTATTTCAAGAAGGAAATTTAAGGAGTGCTGGAGCCCCTTTCTACCTTCATTCAGCTTTAAAAGGGAGAAGAAAAGAAAGAAATGTAGAAGGTGTGATCCAAAATGATGGACACTGTTCCATTTTTCACTTCAACAAGAATTTATTTTACTTATTTTTTTGAATTTTATTTTATTTATTTTTTTAGACAGCACATTCTTATTAGTTATCCATTTTATACATATTAGTGTATACATGTCAATTCCAATCTCCCAGTTCATCACACCACCACCACCATCCCCGCCACTTTCCCCCCTTGGTGTCCATACATTTGTTCTCTACATCTGTGTCTATTTCTGCCCTGCAAACCGGTTCATCTGTACCATTTTTCTAGGTTCCACATATATGCGTTAATATACAATATGTGTTTTTCTCTTTCTGACTTACTTCACTCTGTGTGACAGTCTCTAGATCCATCCACATCTCTACAAATGACCCAATTTCGTTCCTTTTTATGACCGAGTAATACTCCATTGTATATATGTACCATATCTTCTTTATCCATTCGTCTGTCAATGGACATTTAGGTTGCTTCCATGACCTGGCTATTGTAAATAGTGCTGCAATGAACATTGGGGTGCATGGGTCTTTTAGAATTATGGTTTTCTCTGGGTATATGCCCAGTAGTGGGATTCAACAAGCATTTATTGAATGCTTATTACACGCCCAGCACCATGCTTGAAATGGGAGCCATTAAAGACTTAATCAATGGAATATTACTCAGCCATAAAAAAGAATGAAATAACGCCATTTGCAGAAACATGGATAGACTTGGAGATTATTATACTAAGTGAAGTAAGTCAGACAGAGAATGAAACTATCATATGGTATCATTTATATGTGGAATCTAAAGAAATAATGATACAAATGGACTTATTTACAAAACAGAAATAGACTCACAGACATAGAAGACAAACTTATGGTTACCAAAGGGGAAAGGAGGGGTGAGGGATAAAGTAGGAGTTTGGGATTAAAATGTATACACTACTATATATACAATAGATAATCAACAAGGACCTACTGTATAGCCTGGGGAACTATACTCAATATCTATAATAACCTATAATGGAAAAGAATCTAAAAAAGGAACATATATATATATATATAACTGAATCCCTTTGCTGTACACCTGAAGCTAACACAACGTTTGTAAATCAACTATATTTCACTACAAATTTTAAAAAATAGACAATCATAGATTCTGCACTTAACGTCTTTATAACTTAATCTCTGTAAAGATGAACCAGAGCTCCTTGTGAAAGAAGGCTTTCCACTTTCTGGACTGCTGAGACAGTCTGGGATGATTCGCATGCATAGGACCCTACCAACAGTTAAAAGGTCCTGTTGTGGGTCATTTCTGAGTCTCTGCAATGGGGTAGCAGTGATTTTAGAATCCAGTTGACCCATTCTAATTTTGGAGTTGTTTATCTTTGCCTTTTTTTCCCCGACATCCTACATCTGAATTGTTTACACCACACTGGCATCACTTACGTAGAACGCTAACCAAATTTGTTTCCCACATTCGAGCTCAGTGTCTCCATATGTGTTGTTATAGAATCATCTGGTTCTAAGTCACTCAGACTCTCTTGGCAGAGGCTCAGGGCAGTTGAAAGCTAGTACGTGCTTGTTTCAAGTCCTTCTGGTTCAGGACTCCCTGTCTGTCAGTCCAGGGTATCTGCTTAGTATCTCTACATGTTATATCTCTAAAGATGCCTTGTTGAAAAAAAAAATCCCTGGGTATACTCACCAGCATGGTAGTCAGTCTCTTCCAGTTATTTGGCTTTGTTTTATGTTGAATGAATACAAAGCTTTCAGAAATAGTGTGTATTTTAATTCAAGTTCAGAGCAGACTGACGTCAGAAAGATCTGCTAGAATTCTTCCCTTTGAAAAGGAATCTGGCTATGTGATACTACAAGCAGCTGTAGATGGCCATGGTATTCATGTTGTCTCTTTTAAGTGTGTGTGTGTGGGGCGGGGGGTTGGAAAGTTGGAGTGGAAATGAAACTAGACATTTCTGCAGAAATTAAGCAATTACTATTCACTGATATAATGTCAATTCATAAGTGACCCCTTAATAGCATCAAAGCACATCACTTGGAAATTAAAAAATCACCACCTCACTGAGCAAGCAGATGTGTTTACTTAGGTGAAGTATCCGAGAGTCCTGTGACCCTTCCAGCTGACCCAGACGGCCAAAGACAGGGCTCCACGCGCCCATCAGCCCGAGGAGGGACTCAGGAACCTCCATCGCCTACAACCCATGGGTTCTGACAGCAAAGTGAATCACTCACTTCTGGGGAAGACAATGACTTGTTTACTTTTCACTGAATTGAAAATTGAAGATATTTCATAATAGGATCTGGGAAAAATTGACAGATGTTTCATTCTACTGTGTTCTTCTGGCAGGTCTACAAGATATAATGCTGAGAAAGGCTAACAAATCAAGATAGGTATGAAAAGCTTAGGGACAAAATTCATAAAAACTCGAACGGCAGGAGTTTCTCTAGCTGCTCAGATATGAAATTTCCTTATTTCTGATGCTTCCAGACGAGCTAATATAAACTGTAGATCTCACTTTTACTCATTTCTCCTCTCCTCTTCTTTTCCTCCTTCTCTCCTTCATTTCTGCTCTAATTTTTCCAGTCTAAGAATGTCTAAACCTAGAATAGGAAAATGTATTATCTAAATTACTCAAAAAGGATGATCACATGAATACATAACCACAACTTTGAATGTAGCTTCAGCTTGAGGTCTTGTTCACTTGGCCCAAGGAAAGGTACACAGGAACAAAGCTTGGGATGCTTTAAAATAACAAATTCATTTTGCCAGGGACAAGCACTGAATGGAACGCTTTCAGCTTATTTTCTTTTTCTTCCTCCCCAGATTTTTGAGGTGCTAATGAACTGTGGCCCTGAGTAGAGGAACAGTGGTGCAGACTTCGTGTTAGTGATCTGTTACTTTGGACCACTGTCATTATCACAGTGACTATAATCCCGGTTGTCATAGTTATCTACCACTGCGTAACATCACCCCAAAATGCAGTGGCTTAAAACAACAAACCCGTTATCTCACAAACTCCGCTGGTCAGGAATTTGGGGGTGGCTCAGCTGGGTCTGGGTCTGGCTCAGGATCTCTTGTGAGGTGGCAGTCAGGATGTTGACTGTAGCTGCAGAGTGAAGGTTTGACTTGGGCTGGAGATTTGCATCCAAGATGGCGCACTCACGTGGCTGCTGGCAGGAGGCCTCGGTTCCTTACCCTGTGGAATTCTCCACAGGCTGCCTGAGAGTCCTCATGCCATGGCAGCTGGCTCCCCCCAGAATGAAAGCTTCAAGTGAGAGAGGGAAAGAGAACAAGCATGAAGCCACAGACTCTCTACAGTCTAGTCTCCAAAGTCACATACTATGTGCTTTATTTTATTTGTTGGAAACAAATAGCAGAGTCCAGCCCACACTTAAGGGGAATTAGTCTCCATTTCTAAAAGGGTGGAGTAGCAAAGAATTTGTGGACTTATCTTAAAATCACTTCACTGGTTGAGTAGAATTTCTAATTTGTGCAGTTGTTAGGGAGATATCAACAAACACCATGCATTAAAATGAAGAAGAAAAGGAAGAAAAAAACAGAAAAGCATAACTCTATTCCTGTCATTCTTTATCCTGTCATTCACTTCCATCTGAAACCCCATCCCCATCCCTTAAGCCATTCTGACATTGCTCACGGCTTTAACTAACTTCTCCCTAACTCCAATTGTTGATCTTACAATCGTTGAGATATTACAACATTCTTAACTTCTTAGGAAAAACGGCCCAACATAGGCAGAGCACCAGGTGCCCTTGATGCCTAGAGTCATTTGAGAGCTGAAAATCTATGAATTCAGAGGACAAGCTAATGTGATACGTAAGGAGGAGAGAAATTCTCCAGTTCTCCCACGTTTGTGATCTTCTCTTACTGGATGTCTCCTAGTGTTCTGCGAGGCTTCGCTAAGGCCTCCCAGAGGATTCCCCTAGTTCCTTCTAATGACAAGAGCAGGCAACCTCCGTGGGGTCAGCATATCTGCTTCCTCACTCATCTCTCCTTCTGCAGCTCCTCTGAGCTTCCTGGGGGCAATGCTTCCAGCCTCTGTTGAGGAATAATCATGGTACTACATCACTCTTTGTCCATTATTATCCAGACTCTGCCCATGGACATCTTCACATCCCACCAGGAAATCTGTCCTGATCAGCCATTCACTGACTTCCCTTCATACTTACAACAGGCAAGAAAAGTGGCTCCAGGGACCAGCAGCTCACACAGTGCAGTCAGTCGTAATGGCCTTATCACTCGGCTACCTGCTCTTCCTTCCCAAAGGGAATACCAGTTAGTGTATGTGAGCCAGAGAGTCTGGCTGAACCACCCTATTACTGTTTTATGTAAAGCACTTACCGAATTCCTAGAGGGAAGAGGAGTCTCCAAGGGGGCCTTGTCTCATTAAACTGCTGCTTGCTTGCCAAGCAGCCAGAGAGAATCTGAGAGGTGGTGAGCAGAGAGGCAAGACCTTTGGGGGGCTTGGTGATGCTAATGTGCTAAGCTTTGGGCACATGGGCCATGTAAAGGGGAATAACCTCAGAGGGGAAAACGAGAAATGTGCTTTTCTCCTTTGTCCCCTTTAATGAGGTAGAAGAAGAAACAAAGACATTTTTATCGAGTGATAAAAATACACCCAGTATCAAAGTTTCTAGGTCCGTGTACCTAGAAACTCTTTATGATTTGTTCTTTCCTTTCTTTCTTTCTTTCTTTTTTTAAATAAAGAAAATTCGTCTTCTGTCTCTGATCTATAGAATTCTCTACTTAGCCCCAGATAGATAAAGAAAATGGCTTCTGAAAATGTGGTCTTTTAAAAGCCTGGAGAAGAAAGAACAGAAATTTCTTTAAAAGGCTTCTGGCCATGATGTCTTTCAACTCTGGTTTATAGGAACCATTCACAGGAACCCTCTGGAAAATGGCTTTTTGCTAAGACAGCACCACAGAAAACAAGCTAGCTCCCAGGCTGACAGGATGCTGTCTGCAGAGAACTTGGGGATTGCATTTGCAAAGCTCTCCAGAGCAGACTGATGCATCTGGGTGCAATGTACACCGGGTGTCAAATCATTAGGGACTTCATTCTGTTGCCAAGGCTAAGTCTGCAGAAAGACGAGAAGGAAGCCCTCGGCACTGTGGAGGACAGTTGGGGTAGGATGATTTCTGAATCTCATCCTGCTCCAGAATGGGGCTGGCAAAATTCTACTCCCCCTACCCCCTACCAAGCTGCTCAACACAGGGGGAGTCCAATTCTCCCTTCTCTAATGTGGGAGGTTTAAGTAAACATTTACACTAGGCAGTCTGGGGAGGGGTGTGTGTGTGTGTGTGGTAGTATGTTGTGCCCGTATAGTAGCACCACTTTCAAATATCTGAGAACTCCTGGGTATCTATGACCTCAGAAAAATCAGGCTGTACTTGGAACAAAATGCTTTGTTGATTTTCCTTTCCCAGGATGTAATTTCTTCTTTTGGTGATGGTGCATAGAAGCACAGTAATTAGGGCTGAAGAGCCATAGTCCTTAGGGCTGAAAGCAAATATTCACTTGCTTCTTTAGGGCATTTAGTAGAACTCTTTTGCCCCACCCACTTTGAAGTGAGCTGTGGCCATCTGACTTGCTTTGCTCACTAAAATAAGGATGGAAATTATTGTACCATCTCCTGTTGAAGCTTTAAGAGTTACTACCTAATTCACCACCTCTTATTTACCTGACAAGGTGACTGGCAATGGTCAGGTGATGGTGGCTTCGAAAATGGAGATGACTTGGAGCAGAGCCCCTGTCAGCCACTGATGGACATATAAGGAGAGTGAGAGGCAAGTGTTTACTGTCATAAGCTACTAAGATAATTGCCTTGCTTGTTAATGCAGCACAGCCTACGCTGTTCTACTGGACTCTCACAATCCCTTCTGGGAAGAGGGGAGATTCTAGCTGGAAAGAATCTGTGTTCCTAGCTTATAGAAACACCTCTCTAGATGAGGGTTTGAAAAAGTCCTTCTCACTTCCAGTCCAGGGAAATATATATTATCGAGGATGTAGGAAAGAACCAAGTTTCCATAAAACTTTAGCTATATATGATTTTATTGTGGGAGAATAGAGAATTAACCAATTTTTTCCAGTGCTTTATTAAAGTTTATGATGAAACTGATCTGCCTTTCTTCCTAGGCCTGTGGGCAACCTATAACCCCTATAATATATATACATATGCTACTCCCACTTTTCATCTGAATGTATTTTATCCCTTGAACAGGATTGGGTTGGAAGATCATGAGCTAATCATGCTTCAACAATGATGAAACCTGGCAGCACTCTTGTCTAGAGCATAATTATTTTCTTAATGAACTCTTACATCTGTCCTCTGCAGGAAATACTTTGGAAAAGATCTACTTTAGGACACTTAAGACTAAACAAAGTGTTGCAGGAAGTGGTCTATCACAATTTTATTCTCATCCAATGAGAGGTAGGAAGTACAGTGTGTGTGGAGTCTGTATAATAAGGTTCCGTATACAAGATATGATTGCTTTAAAAATAGGCAAAACCCTTGGATATTCACGGAATTATCAGCCTGAGTTTCCTAGAGCAGAGCTTAAGGCAGGGTTTAAATGCTAAGGCTTCACTGGGGGTATACAATTCCAGGGCACAGAGAGTAAGGCAAGGGGAGCAGACAAAGCAAGTCAAAGACAGTGGTTTCTGAGGCAGCCACAGCTTCCTGAGAAAGCACAGTTGGTTGCTCCAAGGGCTCTGGAGGTGCTGTGAGGAGCCCCTGGACCTCAGAACGTTCTGTTGAGGGGAGAACAGAAGTAGTGTTTTCCTGGTGGTTTCTTTCTGCCTCCTCTGCCACTTACTGGTCAGGTGTGGTCTCTCTGGGTATCACCCCATCCCTCACCCCCCAAACACACACTGCCAGGCTGTGTCACTCAGCCCTTCTGGGAGAGGGCCAATTCCTAGCCTTGTGCCCTGGAGTTTCATTAGTGCCCCAGAATGGGGAGGACCTGAGCCTTTATGCCTCTAACAAGGTCTGTATAGGGCCTGAGCTGCTGCCAGTGGTGATAGGAAACAGGGCGGCAGCAGCCAGGGCTCTCCACTGAGCAAAATCCCAGACCTGGGGACATGTGGGGCAGAGCGAACTTGGGAGATGAATAAACTGAGTCCATCAGTGGTATTTGGTATCTAAGTAAAAGAAGTATATGTCTATGTGGAGGCCATGATTAGAGTCCTTGAAATTTTCTTATATGTGGGCAGTTGAATCCTTGTAATTATAGATGATTGTCAACTTGTTTTGGAGGGCTGTGGACCTTCTCAGCAGAAAGCAGCTGGGATAAGGTTTAAGATTAAGGTATTACAAGCTGTGTCAGAGCTAGTATACCTCGAATGTCCAGATTGCTGGAAATCATGGGGCCCAGTTAGGCTACTGGAAACTTTGAGAAGGTGAGATCCGAGTCAGTTCTGCAAGAGTGCTCACTAAGTCCTCTGTGGCAAACTTTGCAAAGACAGAGGGCCAGAGAGGGCACTCACCATACTACAACCAAGTGGGGCTTGCTAGCACACACTCAAATAAACACACAAAACCAAGGCATTAGGTTACTGGGCACTGAAATAATTTGAATAGTAGGTTATGCCTACTTGATACCAGAAATCTTCCAAATATCCAAACTGTGGGTATCATATACAGCAATGAGTATGACTTCTTAGAGTGCTTTCCAAGATGCAAGATGATCTGGAAGTAAAGGTCTGTACGGTCAAGTACGTTTGGAACTGCTATGTGCATTGCCTTGTCTTGGAACACTTAAGTAGCGTGAAGCCTCCAAGACGTCTTACGGTAAAGCAGCCTGTGTAACCTAGCCTTTCCCATACTTATTTCATCACACACCACTCCTTTTTGCGTAACAATTATCCACCTTCCAAGAAACTTGAAATCCTTGGAGAACACTTTTTTAAACCCTTTTAAGAAAGGCAGTGTGGTTTGGTAGGAATTCAGGTGGCTGAGAGCCTGAGAACTGTGCCCTAGGACTGCTTTTGACATTAATGCACTGTGACAAGAAAATCGAATCACATAACCACACCCTTCCTCAGTTTCCTTGCTTTTCAAATAGAGGTATGTTACAAGGTGATATGTAGTAACAAGGCAGGATGTCACAAGGTCAGCAGAGAGACCAGATGAAGGAATGGTTGTGTTTTGGAAAATCAAAAGGAAAGAGAAAACAAGGGAACACTCTACTCTTGAAATGAACGTTGTTCTCTATGGTGGATTCAATAAGAACCCTCCTTTTTTTACAAATGACTCCTGTGCTGATCGGAGCAGATTTGGCCTTTGCCAACAGGCTCTCACAGAGCTCTGTGAGTGCAGAGCCAAGAAGAGAAGATGTTGAGTGGTTGCCAGAGTGAAATGAGGAAGCCCTGCTGCCAGCTTCCCCCCAAAAATGTAGGTGCTTAGACCATATTATCCAAAACCAGTTCTTTGAAGGCACTAAGTGCTGAATAAATATCACTAAAATACGTGTGTGGATTCTCTGCTTTGGAGCTAGGAAATGAATAATTGAGTTCAGGGTCCACCCCATCACATATCTCTTCCTGCATACGCATATCTTCCTGTATGTTCCTTCTGGGTAGAAATGGAAAGAAGAGAGTGTGAATCATAAACCCCTAGAATGGCAGAACAGGAAGGAAATCTGGGGCTCATCCTTTCCTCTCTCCGCTTGACAGAACAGCAAATTGAGACCCGAGAGCTACACCAGCCAATCCCGGTCAAGATGACGATTGCGGGGTGGAGCTGGACAGTTCCCCTCATCCCAAGCCAGTCCTCTGCCATGACACCATGACACCACAAGTCTCATTTCTTCCTCCCCAGTGATCTGAAAACATGACTACTGGAGACCCACTAGCGTTTAAATATAAATGAACCACAGGGCACATTTGTTAGGATTGCATAAAACCTCCAAAGAGCCGCTGTGCAGCAAAGCAGTCTACCTACCATTTAAGCTGGCTTTTCTAGAAGAGGCTTATGTGGAAAGTCCTGGAGAGATGGGCTGAATCATGCTGGGTTCCTTAGAAGCGGAGCCTGACACAGGGTAGGGCAGGCAGAGAAGCTTAGTGAGGGTGTGGTTTGGTAAGGCCCTGCCTTGGTCTAATCTATGGGAGAAAGGTTCTGGAGCACATGCCACACAGAACAATTGTCCCCTTTTAGGCAAGGAGGTCAGCTTTCTCTATGCCCGTGTATATCAGGCACTGGCAGTGGGCCTCTAGGGAGGGTGCGTATCTTCCTGGGCAATGCAGCTCCTGTCCTCTGAGGGTGGTTTTCTGGAGAAGAGGGCAGCTATGGGTCATTAGCACAGTAAGTGGGATCGGGACACCAGCTGGTTAAGGGGATCTGGGCCCAGGCTCCTGACCCCCACTCCCACCCCATAGCATCTACTGCAGGAGCAGAGTGTGGATGCGGGAGAGAGAAGAAGGTTTAACAGGGCAGAGAGAAAAAGTCTGGTCTATTGTCATTCCCTTGGACATGGGCGTTTGCTCAGACCCTTCAAGTCTGGACAGAAGAGGCAATCAAGCGAAACCATCAGAGGAATGTGTTTTTCTTTGTTTCTTTCTGTGGTCATGGTCAGAGAGCTAGGTCCCTCTCAGCTTCACATTTCCTTTAGGGTTTCTCCTGCATTTCAATTGTAATGATCTAAGCAAAGTCAACAAGAAGAAGGACAGGTGTGATGATATCTCTTGATGCCTTGGCAGCCATCCTTGACCCTCACGCTCCTCAGAGAAGCCATCCAGAACTTTCCCATTCTGCAGAGTGACAGGACAACAATGGCTAGTACTCATGGAATAAAAATGGGGAGTGGGACACTCCTACTTTGATAAATTGGAAGTGTTTTTCTCGTGCCCCATCTCAGTTCTCTTTGGTATGTGAACTTGTGGTTCCAGGACAAATGAGATGGCAGTGTTAATTTATTTGCACAAAGGTCTCTAGAATTTATTTGTCAGAAGGTCTCGAAAAAACAAACACATTCTTGTCATATTGGGGAGAAAATATTAATTCTTTGTTTTGGAGAGCTTGAGCCATGATGCTGTGGTATAACGTTTTATTGATGGGAAAAGCTTTAGGGTAATTCTTGCCCAGCTTCTTCATTTTAAAGTGGAGGAAACTGAGGCCCAGAGAAATGGAAATGATTTAACCAAGAGCACAGAGTTAGTTCATGGCAGAAACTGTAAGCAGCATTAAAAAAAACAAACAAACAACAACAAACCAGTGAGGCTTCTATTGGGCACCAAAACGCCGAAGCTTGTGCTGGGAGCCAAACATACCAACTTGACTAGGACTCAGTGGTTCCCTCCAGGAAGGCACAATGCACTAAGCACTTTACAGCATGTGCTCCATTTGAAGTACACAGAGGTTCTGGGGGGATCCTGGGAATCAGATACCATAAGATCGACCTGGGGAATTTAGGGGAAGTCTTTTCAGAGGAGGAGATATTTATGTTGAGTCAGATTTTGAAATTCATGAACGGGAGAACGAAGAAGGGTAAAGAAGACACCCCCACCATATGCACAGCCTGAATGAAGGCAGAGAGAGGGGAAGGAATGGCACTTTTCAGCTGAAGGCACAAGTGAATCTGAGTAGCTGCACAGGAGCGCTGGAAGGGACTCCAGGCGAGAAATGGTGTGGGGGCCCCAGGTGTAGAAATTAAGCCCAGAAGGTGAGGTAGGAGAGAAGGGAATGAAGACTGAACTCCCAAAGCACACTTGCCCTATGAGCAGTGATTTGAAGAGCCAATATTAGGACCTCTTAACCACAAAATCTCTCTCTGATCCTATCCAGCACCCTTTTTAGTCACCGTGCTTAAAAGTCACTGTTAGGATGTATTCCTTTGGGTATTGAAGATGTCTTTGCCTTAAGTAAGCCCTATTAAAATGTCATGCCCCCGAACGAGATAAGAATAATCCGTCAGGTAATACCTCCAGAAATTTGTTGACAACTAAATGACAGCTAGCTGAAAACAAGACCTGGAGGAAAGAAAACAGAAGAGGCACATGCTGGGAGGGAGTTGGGTGCTGAGGGAGGAGAAGGTGCTGAGAAAGGAGGATTCAAAATTGTGCCTGTGGCTGACCCTTCCTGTGAATGGTATGTGCAGGCCAGATATGGGGTTAAAGTGAACTTTATCTGAACTTGAGACTGATGGGTGGTGCCCAGAACCCCAGTTCTGAAGGGGAAGTAACCTGTGTAGACAGGAAAGTGTCCCTTCAGCCAGTGGCTTAGGGAATGAGAGTGTAGCTTCTCAATATACCCACCTGATTTGGTTTGCAGGAGGAAAAAGGGAGTGCTGGCTCACATAGACTCTAGTTTCCCTTCTGCTTACAGGGAAACGTGATGAATGTAACTCCAAATTTGGATATTCTTAGACTCTGTTGGGAATCTGCAAACTGGTATAGCATTGACATTAAACTTGCTTCAGTCATCTCCATGATATGCATTGCACTTATCTCCAAATTTGGATGATATTGTCTGCCCATTCGATAGTAACAAAAATGTCCCATGACTATTAAGTGGCAGAGCAAAGCCCTGAAGCCATTTCTGTTATTAAACCATGAATAATATCTGCCAGTAGTAGCCAACCCCAAGATGGCGCCAGTATTCATGTCTGTGTTAGAGACCCCTCCCACAAAGAATAGGGCTGACCTATGTCACCATTAGGATACTGCAGAAAGGATGGAGTGTGATTTCTGAGGCTGGGTCATAAAAGACAGTGTGATTTCCAGCGTGTGTTCTTGGATCACTGGCACTGTGGGAAGCCAGCTGTTGTATCACAAGGATTCAGGCAGCCTAGGCTAGACCAGTGTGGTTAAGGCCTAACATCTCCTGCCAACGCCCATGTGAGTAAATCAGCTTGGTAGTGGATCCTCTGGCTCCATCAAGCCTTCAAATGACTGCACTCCCAGCAGATATCTTGACTGCCACCTCATGAGACACCCTCAGCCACTCTCAAATTCCTGACCCCAAAATTCTATGGATGATAAATGTTTATTGTTTTAAGCCTCAAAGTTTGGGGGTAATTTGTTACACAGCAGCAGACATCTAATATATTGCCTAATACAATGAAAGTTGGGATAAAATGTAGGAGGACCCTGAGAACCAATACATATTACTTTAGACTATAGGAAGGATATGGATTTCTTTAAATTTGTCACAATCCTAAAAGGTCTATCCAATGATCTAGTGGCCTGGATGGGCCAGCAAAATAACAGGGGAATGTTCTGTAGATTTATTCCTCATCAAAATGACAGGTAGATATAAAGGAAAACCTGTTCAGACAGGCACTGTAGGTCTGATATGCAAGGAAAACTATTGGAGTTACACTCAGATGAAAAATGAAGGGAAGCAATAGTCCCATGGAGAGTCTAGAGACTTAAGTGGTATTACTGTGAACCTGATTGACTTCTTGCTTTCTCAGAAAATGGGAAATGAAATGAAAACTGGGGGGTGAATTACCCCTAGGGAGATGTAGCAGATTTAGTGAGAGCATGATTAAGATAGCACACCCTTGGGGCTTCCCTGGTGGCGCAGTGGTTGAGGGTCTGCCTGCCGATGCGGGGGATACAAGTTCGTGCCCCGGTCCGGGAGGATCCCACATGCCGCGGAGCGGCTGGGCCCGTGAGCCACGGCCGCTGAGCCTGCGCGTCCGAAGCCTGCGGCGGGAGGGGCCACGACAGTGAGAGGCCTGCGTACCGAGGGAAAAAAAAAAAAAAAGATAGCACACCCTCACCCTAGCTAAAACCATGAATTTGGCTAATTCACTCCTCCTGCCCCTCTAGGTAATATTCCAGCTGACCACAATAGAGACAGCTCCATTTAAAGAGTATCCTTAGACAGAAGAGAAAGAGCATAGACCTCATGCGTTGATTCTCATGGTGCGAAAGGGAAGGAGGAACACAAACAAAGGCAGATGGTCAACATTCCTTCTAAATTTAATAAGAACACCCTTTTCATGTGCTCTGGTGTGATTACCAATCATTCTCTCTCACTTTTCCTGCCAGAGATATGTGATCCAAACCTGGCCAATCAGAATAAATATTTATGAGACAGGACTGATAGCCTCAAGGATGGGCACGTGGTTGAATCTGGGCCAATCAGTCTTCCCTGGAACTTCTCTGCCAGTGCTCGGAAAAAAAAAAAGCTCTTTTCTTAGCTGTGTTGCTAAACAGTAGAATATGTCTTGAGTTGGCAGCAGCTGTCAGGGCAATCACTTGTAGAGAGCTTAACCAATAGATGGAGACTTGAAGACATCAGGTGAAATCCTAGATGATCCTAAAACTGCATTGCCTTTGGACTTTTCAGTGATATGAACAAATAAATTCACTTTTACACTAAGCTAGTTTGAGTTGAGTGTCTATCATTTGCAACCAGTAAGTACAAATCAATTCATTACTACAGGAAACAGAAGAGTTCACAAGATAGCCTCTTAGAGTCTTAGGGAAATATAAGATGGCATAGTTCTTCTGGAAGAAAAAGAAAACCTGCAAAAAAAAGGAAGATCAAAGAAAAGATGGTAAGACAGCTGAAAACTGACCTGGCCGAGCATAGAAAAGAAATGGAAGAGAAAACTATTGCAAAGAAGAAAGTCACATAAAGAAAATACAAACAGCGAAAGGAAATTGAATGCAAACATTGTTAGAGGCATGGATAACAAGCCTGAGGGAATTATCACTTTAGAATCACAATATAATTTAAAAAAATAAAGTGTCATCAATAAAATGAAAAATACGAAATGCAGACAAAAGATAATCATATATATGTATATAAATATACATGTATTTTTACATGTATAAGATAGCTGTTTATTATATATATTACATATATATGGCTGGTGTTCATGAATAATAATAATAGCTAATATTTATATAGTACTTACTAAATGTCTGGCATTTTCTAAGGCTTTTATTACCTCATTTAATCTTTATAAAAGCTGTATAAAGTAGGTCTCCAGTTCATGGGTGTTATGGACTGAACACCTGTGCCCCCCTCACCAAATTTACATGTTGAAACCCTACCCCCACCTGCACCTAGTGTGGCTGTATTTGGAGATGAAGCCTGTAAGGGATTAATTAAGGTTAAATGAGGTCATGAGGCTGAGGCCCTTAATGGATTACTATCCATTAAGAAGAGACCCCAGAGGGCTCTCTCTCTCTCTCCACCATGTGAGCACACAGTGAGAAGACAGCCATCTGAAAGCCAGAAAGAAGATGCTGATGAGAACCCAACCTCGCTGGCACTCTGATCTCAGACTTGCAGTCTCCAGAACTGTGAATTTCTGTTGTCCAATCCGCCTAGTCTATGGTATTTTGTTATGGCAGCCCAAACAGACTAACACGATAGGTGAGGACGACCAGGCCCAAAGAGGTTAAGTAACTTATCCAAGGTCACTTAGAAGGTAGGCAGCAGAGCTGAGATTTGAAAACTGAAGTCTCAAATGTTCTCAACTGCTATGCTATACAGCCTCACATATGTGATACAAAACAAATGGAGTCTTAAAATATTCAGAGATATAATTTTAAAAATTTTATTGAAATGTTAGCAGTAATAGTAAAATATGGCGTTTACTGTGTGTCAGGCTGTACAAGATAGCACACTGTGTCAGCAGAAAAACTGATAGAAAGTGATCTACATCAAAGTAACTAGTGATAAAGTTTAAAAAAAGAATCTTGTGGCATCCAAGCAAATCATAAGAAAAAAAAAAATCTAAGAAGAAAAAAAATATCTAAGTGACCTTAAACTTCTCCATAACAACATTTAATGATAAACTACAGTTGAGCACTCATGTGAAAAATCCACATGGAAAATAATTTTGATTGTTTTATGTTTATGTTTACCTTAATTTACACTTTTGGTCCAAATATATTCACATATTATATGAAACTACATTTAATGTTTAATTCTTTGTCTCACTACTGTCAATATAATACAACTTATATGAAAATCTCAACTATATAAATATAATGTGATTTGGCTTAAGTACAAAAAAAAATACATAATACTTTGTAAGTTACGTATGTCTCTTATTACTCATTTATACATCAAAACACATCAGTAGGAGCAAAAATAATTATATTCACTTGTCTATGATAGTTCCCAACTTTTAGCCATATAAAAAAACTATAGTTTTACATATTTTTCAGTTTGGTATTATGAAGGTATATTTATCAGGGTAGGAAGATAAAGAGAATTTCATTTAACAGTTAGCATTTATAACAAATATTTAGGCACAGGGTAAGTGAGTTTTTGTTTTACTGTCGCCAGAGACCCCACCAGATGGAATAACATAATAATAATAATCATGAGATGGAGAGAAAGAGTAGGATGCTAATTTCCTTATAATTTATAATAAAACATCAATAAACACTGTTTAAAGTTAAAACAGGGAGTTTTTTCCCTTTTAAATGATTTTGTCTCTTCATGTTATCCATAATCTTCACTTTCAAATTTTAGGCATCTTTTAGATATGTTAAAAAATTTTATCTAAAGATCAATGTTTTGTTGTATTATATTTGGTTATATTCTGCTAACATTTATAAAAATTAAACTTAAAACATTTAATACAAATAGCTCGTATAGTAACTTCATTTTTGTGAAACTTGTCTCCCGCCTCCTTCTATCTGTATGTGAATCACTGGAATTATGGTCCCTAAAATTCCCTGCTGCCTCTGTTAGAGGCTATTTCTTAACTTAGCTCTTTGTACACTGTATGCTTGCTTTTTCTTTTCCCCACCAGCAGCAATCATTTTCCCCAAAATAAATAAATAAAACGGCATGTGTATATATGTGTTTAGAGAAAACAAAGACAATCAGATTAGCTTTGCCTACCATGGCACGGTAATTACTTGGTGATTTGTTGAATTGGGGTTCGCTGGCTTGATGAGATCAGCCTATGTCACCTCATTTAGATTCTGCTTGAGGTGATGTGCATCATCCTTGCTGATTTGCATAGCACCATATGTTGCTCAGACTGAATCTTTGCACGGTATGAAATAATTCCTTTTGACAGGAAAACCACTATTACAGCAGGTAGGCCAAACTGGGGGAAAACTGTAATCAAATTAAGGAAGCAGTAATTATACAATTAGGTTTACCCCACCACCAAATGCCAGCACTTATCTGTTCAGGATATCTAGAGAGCACTTGGTTGGGAATGGCTTGAGGGCCACTTAGAACATTACTGCAGTGTGAATGTGAGACTTCCTGAAGGTTCTTACTCATAATCTGTTTAGTCCTTATTGGTGGCATTAAGTCCTGAGTTTTGCCATATTTTGAAAAATGAACATTTCGGGCCATGCCTCAAAACCCGAAAGTATAGCCCCAGGATGAAGGATGCAACTACAAATTGGCTTTTCTGTTTAGCCTGATGGGCTCATGCATTAGTTTATTAGTCACATGTTTAAATTTTAGTGACACAGGTTAATGTTTATTTATCTGGCAGAAAGGTACAGTTGCACACTCTGGAATATAATGTTCAGATGATTCTTCCTACCTTCCGACCCTGCCCCCTCTCCATCTCCCTTCTGTGCTGTCAACCAGCAAGCCAGTTCAGTAAGCTGCAGAGCAAGGATGTGATTTTATAGTTATCTCATAGACATCCTGCTCAAGTGGGCTGGCCCCAAGACACTAGTAATCCCTTTACATTCAGAGACCTCACCTTTTCCTTGATCAGCAGGAAGCACTTGACTCCTACATTCCCTAGAAAATTCCTGCTTTTCCCCCTTCCCCGATGTGTGCTCCTGAACAGACCAGAGACCCCCAAGCCAAGCTGAATGCCTGAGATGAAAATTCACTCTGGAGATGACAGGATTCCAGAGGTCAGAGTTCCATGGGACAGCTCCTCTGAGAGTAAGGGAAACTTCTGTTCTTTTTTTTTTTTAATTGATTTTATTGAAGTATAGTTGGTTTACAGTATTGTGTAAATTTCTGCTGTACAGTTTTATATATATATATATATTCTTTGTCATATTCTTTTCCAGTATGGTTTATCATGGGATATTGAATATAGTTCCCTGTGCTATACAGTAGGACCTTGTTGTTTATCCATCTTATATACAAAAGTTTGCACCTGCTTCTGTTCTTCAGGATCCTGAACAATTCTGAAGGAGGCCATGTTGGCGGGAATGCTTTTTAATGTCTCCTGAAGTTAGAAGGAAAAAAAATCAGAGTGTAATTGTGGAGTCTGATGGCTTTTTTATAACCTGGGTCTTTAGGAACAGTCAATTAAGGTTTACCTGCTAGAGTATTTTGCAAAACAAATCAATATCTCATTTATTCAAAATTAAGAGCCCATAAGCTTCTAATACAAGGGTCAAAAAGCAGGGAAGATAGGGCTTCCCTGGTGGCGCAGTGGTTGAGAGTCCGCCTGCCGATGCAGGGGACACGGGTTCGTGTCCCGGTCCGGGAAGATCCCACATGCCCCGGAGCGGCTAGGCCCGTGAGCTATGGCCGCTGAGCCTGCGCGTCCGGAGCCTGTGCTCCGCAACGGGAGAGGCCACAACAGTGAGAGGCCCGTGTACTGCAAAAAAAAAAAAAAAAAAAGCAGGGAAGCAGTGTAGCCATGAATGCTTGGGGGACTAGGAAAAAAAAAATAACATACATTTATGATTCTAAATATACCACAGGGTTCAGGGTGTTGTCACACTGCACTGCGTGGCATCAGCATAATCAGATTAGCTTACTTTTATTTTAAGAGTTGTAGCCCGTAGTTAGGTTTGATTTGCATTCTGTTTCTTCTAAATCACAGGCTCTAGTCCTGAAAGCAGGAGAGCAAAGAACTCTCCTGGAACTCACAGAGCAAAGAACTCTTCAGGAACTCACAGAGGCTGGAGAGAATAAGCAGGCTACTGGTCTTCTTTGACATGGAATAAAAAACAGAAAATATGACAAGAGTGGAGACTTTCCTTATTGACCTTCCCATTTGTGGATTTTGAGTGGGTTTCTCCACCAAGGAGTTCCCCACCAACGCTGGGAAAAAACAAAACAGAACAAAAAACCAACAATCCAGTTCCTCTTCCCCTCCCTATCCTGTAACTGTAAGAACAGCAACCCACTGGCATTCCACAAATGCTCAGGGCTGCCCATTCCACAGCCACATCCCTGATTGGCTCATCATATCAGTACCTTTAGATACAAGCTCTCAAACTTGCCTGGGCATTTGAATCACCTGGAGGGTTTTTTAAAAACACTGATGCCTTGGTCCCAACCCCCCACCCCCCAAATTCTGATGTAGTTGGTATGGGGTGCAGGTTGGGCACTGGGATTCTTAAACCCCCTACGTGATTTTGATGTGCAGCTAAGTTTGAGAACCACTGCCGTAAGTCAGCAGTTCTCAAAGTGTGGTCCTCGGACCAGCAGCATTGGGATCCCTTGGGAGCTTGTTAAAAAGGCAAACTCTCTGGCCTCACCTCAGTCAGACTGATTCAGAAACTGGGGGTGAGCCCAGCAACTTGTGTTTTAACAAGGTCTGTAGGAGATTCTGATGCCTGCTAAAGTTTGAGAACAATTGTCTTAAGTAAAGAAATTCTTTAGACAAACTGTGCTGACACCATTTGTGGAGTAGCATTAACATCTCCCAAATTGTGTTTTTCAGGAAGTAGCGAGATCGGATGGAAAAACTATGGGCTTTGGAGTCTGGCCAGACCTGGGTTTGTGTCTCAACTCCATCCTTTGTGAGCTGTGTGAGCTTAGACAAACATGCAATTTAACCTCTCTGAGCTTTAGTCTACTCAACTCTGAAACAGTGGAAATTTTATCTAACCCATAATGTTGTGAAAATTAAATAGGCTAACAACATCTAGAACTGACTCATAGAATACTTTTATTCAGATCTGAGTTCCCTGCCCTTCCTCCCTTCCATTCCGAAGCTTAACGAGCAATAGGAAAAAGTGATGAAATCTCTCTGAGCTGGGAGTCTTCACTTTCTCACCAGTTCCTAAATATTCTTTCCTATCCTCTTCTGACTGCATCATTTATTTTCACCTGAACCAGCAACACAGCATGGGACTTCACCATCAGGCAAGTTTCATGAACTGGGCTCCAGCTATTAGGCCAATGAAGGAGAGTCTGCCTGTGGCCTCATTGGTTGATGAGGGACAAAAAGCATGGCCATCACTCAAACCCAGGCAGACCCTTCCACAGAGCCCCAAGGGCATAGATATTTATTCTCAGAGGCACTCTGAGTCCTTAGAAGTAGTTCCCCCTTTGACTCAGGCAAATTGCTTAGTTTATTCCAATAATTCCCCTGTTCTGACTGGTTTGTAGAATTCATATTTTAACAGAAGGGATTTAATTTCCCATTGTTGCCCAAGGAAAAGGCACCTAAGCACCCTCCAAGACAACTGGGTCCATGCAGTGTAATCGCTGACAAGAGCAGTATCGACAATTAACATCTGAA
The DNA here is from genome assembly GCF_059928025.1 of Delphinapterus leucas. Taxonomy (NCBI): domain Eukaryota; kingdom Metazoa; phylum Chordata; class Mammalia; order Artiodactyla; family Monodontidae; genus Delphinapterus; species Delphinapterus leucas. Next base: position 90,899,735 of record NC_143130.1, read on the forward strand.
TAGGTCATTATTCTTTAACTCATAATGTCTTTAACTCCACTTCATTCTCACAAGTCAGTGAGAGAGGCATAATTATTATTGCCATTTTACAGATGAAAAAACTGAAGCTCAGAGAGGGTAAGGGACTTGTCCAAGGTCATGCAAATAGCAAACAGGGGAGTCATCTTTCTAAACTACCCTCCACATTCTCTTAATTACTGTGCTGCTATAATAATGATAATAAATAATAAGAACAATATAAACACAAAGAGCACCTGAGAGATGCATAGACTTGGCGACTAGAAACAGGTGCCCAAATACTTATGTACAAACTGCTGGATCTAGAGTAACTGTTTCTAAGTCTCTCCTCTCCACCTACCGCTCGCTCCACTATCAGCCCCCTCCCCTCATTGATTCCAATATTTTTAGTCCCTAGAATAATGAGATCGATTTCATGGGAATACCTAATCATATTTTCCAATTTATTTATTTATTTATTTTTTGCGGTACGCAGGCCTCTCACTGCTGTGGCCTCTCCCGTTGCGGAGCACAGGCTCCGGACGCGCAGGCTCCGCGTCCATGGCTCACGGGCCCAGCTACTCCGCGGCACGTGGGATCTTCCCGGACCGGGGCATGAACCCGTGTCCCCTGCATCGGCAGGCGGATGCGTCACCAGGGAAGCCCATATATTTTCCAATTTTAAAAGCACTTGCTTGAAAACAGAGAGGAACTGCACTGAAATTACCAGGTGCCCCAGAACCACTCTTGTTGAAGGAGCAGCAGTATTAGTAGTGTCCCCGGGAGAAGTGAAGTATCTCAGGGCTCACCCCACACCTACCCAATCAGAGCTCATGCTGAACCAGACCCCCAGGTGATTTGTCCTCAGTCTGCAGCTCTGAACCAACTCCCAGGTGATGCCAAACCCTCTGGTCTGTGGACTCTGCTTCCGTGGCTGGGTCCTAACACACGTGTCTTTCCCACTTCTCATTCCAACACTCTCCCAGCCTCCAGTCTCAGTGCTGTGGCTGGGTAGATGACACTGATTTCTATCCTATGACCTTACACCCACTCCCCACTTCTCCTGCCAACGCCCTCCACTTGAGCCCAGCGGGAGCGCAGGGGAGGTTCATTAAGTCCCTCCAGGCAGCAGCCCTACAGAGAGTTACCTGGGGTTTACAGCTGCAAAAGGGGTGCACTGTTTCACAGTGGGAGTCCCTCAGCCCACCTGCACGTGGCGGTGGAAGAACTTACCTATGAAGCTGGTCTCAGTGTCTCGCTGTACCCGTGGCTGGGATAAGCTCCAGCTCCGGTGGATCTCATGTCATTCAGGAGGATGGATGGTTCTAAAACCACATCAGGTGGATATGGCATATTTTATGGAAGGTTTTGTAAAATGTTCTCACCACACACACACAAAAATGGTAATTATGTGAGGTGATGGATGTGTTAACTAACCTTAATGTGGTAATCATTTCACAATATATACGTGTACCAAATCTTCACATTGTAAACCTTAAACTTACACAATGTTGTATGTCAATTATATCTGGTAAAGGTGGTAAATTTATTTACTGATTTAGGGATGGTCTGTATGTTCAACTTCTATCTGCACAATGACTCATGGTCTTTTACTTTCCTTAGTTTTTACTTTCTTTTCAAAAGATGGTTTAACTTTTCATCATGTTATCTGAGAGATTTAGTCTCATAAAAGAGGTGGTTAAATTGATTATTAATATTTTTCTTTCACATATAAAATATAGATACATATATTTACACACACATTGTATACAGATACACACACTTGCAGTTTCTCAACGTGTCCTTTCTTACCTTGGAACATTTAATCAATAAGATCATTTTTTTAAGATCACTTTTAATTTAAACAATTTATTCTCTTCTCAGTGCTATAGTTGTTATCCTTAAATAGTAGATCTAAATATTACAGATTATTTTTACATTTATGAAAAAAATCATTTTGAAAAGTAGAAAGGAAAGAAGAAAAAATTAAACATAGCATTGCTTTAAACACACTGGAATCTATGACTGTTATTAAAAGTTTTCACCTCATTAAGGGATGCTGAGTTACACTACAATTCAAACTGGAGTTTAAGTAAGATCATCGAATAGCTTCTTTTGCTTTAATAATTTCTTCCCTTCTCAATAGTACCATTTATGGTGAAATGCGGTATTCACATTTCTGAGAAATAAGTTGAAGGAAGGAACTTGCACAAGATCATTACAAATGATGCTTCCACTAAGGATGTCCATGCCTCTCAAGATTCCAGTTTACAGTTTAAGCACTTATAACCCAAAGGGAAAAAAGATGGGGATGCTCAGTCTCAGCTTCCAGACTGAAACAGGACTATTTTGTGGATGCCCTGAGGACCTCTACAAAAGCCTGTAACTGGAGCTTGGGAGTACGTACTACTCACCTCTTCCCACTGGGACTGAAATACAAACTCTGTAAGTGCAGAAGTAAGGTAGATGGAGCAGAATAAAGACTATTTTGCATCACTCTTCCATTGTTTTCACCTTTCCTTTTGCTAAGTCGGCTGTCAGTAGCTAACCGATGTTTTATTTTAACTGTTTCTTCATTAAAAAAAAAAAAAAATCCTATCTATATAATGTGCCCATCTCAGGCTTCACCAGCCAATAAGCACAAATTGAGTTTTAATACACAAATCGTAATGGCTCCAAGCCCCTTTCATATTTAACTGCACACCGCAAGCCACTCTACCCCCAGGGTAATTGGTCTTGTTATGGCACATCACTGCTGCTTTCTAAACTTCTACTCTGTTTCATGGACACTCTGCAACCCTGCCTTGTTGTTTCTGGGGAGGGACCATTCTGATTCTAGAATACAGCTGCTCTCTCTGTTGCTATTGCCTGAATCCTGCAGGAATTGAAAATCAACTGTTCTCCACGTCAGGGAAGGTGGAACTTCTGACCGGGTGCCAGAGATCCTTATCACTGCTCCTGCAAAGCAGAAGCTGAGGGTGGGGCTGGGAAAGTTGAGGGTGGAAGACAGGATTTCCTGCAGAACTTCAGCTTGAGCCTCAAAATATCACAACAATTAGTGATCCAGCTCTTTCCTCCTCCCAGCCTGGTGGGTGTGAGCCTAGATCAGGAGCCCCCAGGCTAGCCATTCCTCAGAGACACGGCTCTGAAGGTGGAAATCTGCCTGCATCCCTACAGCAGTGAGTACTGCCTTCACCTGTCTGAGGTTGAAGTGGGTGCCAGACGTGCTTACTTTTGAAGTCAAAGGTAGAAAATGACTTCATTTTCCCTTTGAAAGGGAGTAAGGTTCCCAGAGCGAGATTACATGAGCAGCCCTCAAGGACTTAGGGATATATTCTTTCAAAGTATAAACACACACACACACACACACACACACACACACACACACACACACACTGCTAGTGTAACCGGATATGACTAAATTGAGATGGCAAATTCTTTGACAGGCTTCCCAAGGAGAAGTGGGACCTATCTGTTCTCTCCCCACCCGTCCCCGTGACTCTGGCTGGCCTATGTGTGACTAGGAGAATGAGTACCATGGAAGTGAATCTACGCTGGATCTGCCCCTGGCTTTTACGAGGGCTGGCAGCCTCTGCCTTGACCTCTTGGAACCTGGCCCCAGCATATAAGAAATCTGACTACCTTGCTTGAGAAACTATGTGCAGAGGCCCTAAGACTCCACAGAAAGGGAAAGGGTCCAGCTGAGTCCAGCCTTCCAGCCATGCCGGCCAAGGCCCCAGGCAATGCAGCCGAAGCCTCTGGCCCCTCCAGGGGAAGCCAGTCACCAGCTGAATGCCATGAAGTGACCCCAGTCAACTCAACACGTGGCAGAGGAACCGACCAGTTCCTGACCTATATAAAAATGGTCATTGTTTATTTTTAGAAATTTATTTATTTATTTATGGCTGCCTTGGGTCTTCGTTCCTGCGCGCGGGCTTTCTCTAGTTGCGGCGAGCGGGGGCTACTCTTCGTTGTGGTGCACGGGCTTCTCGCTGCGGTGGCTTCTCTTGTTGCAGAGCTCGGGCTCTAGGAGCGCGGGCTTCAGTAGTTGTGGCACACGGGCTCAGTAGTTGTGGCGCACGGGCTTAGCTGCTCCGCGGCATGTGGGATCTTCCTGGACCAGATCAAACCCGTGTCCCCTGCATTGGCAGACAGATTCTTAACCACTGTGCCACCAGGGAAGCCCCTGGTCATTGTTTTTAAGATGGGGAATGTTCTGTTATACAGCAATAGATTCCTGGATCCCTGGATAAGGACAAATTCTATAGGAGCATCTGAGCTGTGTTCAGAACTCCATTACCTTTCAAGACCTTGGCCCTGTCCCTTGTCTGTCCCTCCTCACTAGACTCCTTTCCACTGGCTGCAGACCCTCTGGGACCCTCAGATACATAGACATAATGGGACCAACCAGGGTCATTAGAAGAGTTTCGCCTTTTCTTCTACTAGTTACAACTACTATATGCAAAGAGAGATCCTCAAAGAATTGGAGACTCATCCTCTGTCCGAGGTGGACATGAAACTGGAGAAAAAAAGTAAATATTTTCAAAATTTTTCTTCTTAGTATTTGAGAGGAAAGAAAATGTTCAAGGGTGTAAAGTGCATGAATAATTAGGGTGCTTGAATCCTTCCTTATTTTTACTTTGTAATCATTATGTTTTCTCTTCACCAAACCTCAAGTCCTGAGGCCTGCACTGCATTTCATGATATAAATCCAAATGTTCCCAATTATTATTCTCCGTTAGAGTGATTTTCTCCTCATTTTCTCTTTCACTTAAGAGAGAATGCTAAAATTAGCATTCGTAGCTGGAATCCGTAGCTCACTCAGTATGTTGCTCTAGCTCTGAGTCACATGCCAAGAACACCTTTGCAATCTGGTTCCCAGGGTGTCAGCGTTGATGTGCTATGCCAGGGCATCAGTGTGATGCTCAGAGATGCATAGTTCTTTCTATTCTAAGAGGCTACATTTGACTGTTTATAGAGCAGCAAGACACAGCCTAATCTTTACCTGCTGACAAATGAATGTGGGGGAGGTGCTTCTAGATTCATGTCACTGACCTCAGGATCAGTGATCAGCTGAGTTTGGGTGCAGCTTACAGCAGCAGTAACTTACTGGATCCCCAAATGGCCTTTTCATTAGATTTGGGCCTGAAGAGGCCTTTTCTTAGCTGGCTAGAAGCAAGGAGGGTTCAGGAATTTAACGTGTCAAAATTACCATGTCCCATTTATCAGGGGATCTTTATTTTCTGATCCTCTCACATCAAGTTTTGGAGTATTTGTGAAATGTGTAGAAAGAAATCCAGTCTGAGGGAGAACTGAATGGGCTAGTTACGACTTGTTGTTTCAAGTTATAGAAAAACTAGGGTGACCATATGATTTATTATCCAAACTAGGACACTTTGAGAGCGAAAGGAGGCACTGCCAATAATTTGTCCAGGACAACAGGTATAAACCTGGACTGTCCTGGGCAAACGGGTCACCTTCCCACCCTTAAGATACCCCAATTGAAGTTGTCTTGAGCAATCTGGCCCGCAAAACAAGAACTCCAGAGGTCAGGTGGGCTTTGAAGCTGTCCAACCAATTTCTTCTAATGTGTCCACTCTGCCTTCTAGATGATAGCTTTATCCTAAGGCTGGTTCTTCTGTGGTCATAGGGCGGGCGCCAGGAGGAAATGGAGCTCCATGCTGCTGCTTTCACATCTGGCAACGGGGAGAGCACTTCTATCCCGGCCTTACAAGCAAGGATTTTGAGGTTCAGGCACTTAGGTCACGTGCCCACTGCTTATAAATGACATGGCCCAGGAAATGGAATGCCTTGATTGGTTTTCATCAACAAGGGTCCACCATTTGGAACTGTGAGTGGGTCAGTTTCTCACAAATACTGGGGCCCTTTGGGGATGAGTGGCTTTTTTGTTTTTCATTAAAATCTGGGTGGTATTAAGAAAGGAGAGGGGAGGCATACTGGAATATAGCAGTAAACGTCAGCCCTATTGGAAACAAACCTAAAATTTAATAATTTTAGGCTGTGGGTAGTTAAGAGGGAGATTTCCCAGGTGTAAACCCAGGCTTTACCACTTACTACCCATGTGCTCTTGGACAAGTTGTTTTACTTAAACCTCATTTTCCCAACTTGGAAAATGAGATATTAGTAACTGACTTCTATGGTTGTTATGGGGTTAAATAAGATAATATAACCAAAGTGCTTATGACATTGTCTGGCACACAGTAAGTGCTTAATAAAGATTAGCTTCTATTGTAAAGGTCATTTAAGTGACTCTTCAGAGGGATGGTCATGGGAATTTGTAAAGAAATCCTAAGGCATCAGCAATAGAGAAATCCGTTCACTTGGCTGAAGAAATAATAAAGGCAGCAATAGGAGCTAGAGGAAGTAGCAGAGTGAGGGCTGCATATGGGAGAGGGAAGCAGGACCACAAATAAGCAGAGGAATAAAGTCGGGTTTCAGAAAATTTTAACTGGTTCCCATCCAAGGTGAGTCTGTCATCCTTAAACATTACAATAGACTCTTATAAAAGCCTTTTGCAATGATTCATGGTCAAGAAATTCTCCCTTATATTCAAGATAAATCCTTCCGGTTGTCACATAAGCCCGTTTTATGTCTTTACACAGGATAAAACATGGATAAAGATTTAACAGACATGGAGAGCTAAGATGCAGTTAAGAGATGTTGTAGAGAAAAGTGACAAGGCTTAGTGACATCCATTTTTTAGTGACAGGGAGAAAAGGATAGTGTCAGAAGCAGGCCGGTAATGGTGAGCATGAAAGATGAGGGAGACAATGGTATCTGTGACAAAGAGGGAACAGGGAGAGGTTGGTCTGCTAGATAAGGAGTTGGATTTATAAATAAAAGATTGTGGTATTACCAGGGCTTTGATAGTAAAACCAAAATGGTGCCAGAATAGTAAAGAAGACATTTTTTTTCCTTTCTGTCCCTTGCTAGATAAATAGGTAGTTAAAACAGAAAGGAGAAGGGAAAATGTTGTCAACAATGAGAACTTTTAGCAATCTGTACACATCCTGGCAAGGTTTATAAATTAGAAATCATCAAAAATGGATATTGTCAAATCCTACTTTTTGGCATAGGGGGAGTGGAGGGGGGATTGGTGGCTTTTCCTTTTTTTAATTTATCTTTTTTAAATTTTATTGAAGTACAGTTGATTTAAAATGGTATGTTAATTTCTGCTGGACAGCAAAATGACTCAGTTATACATATATATATACTTTTTCATATTCTTTTCCATTATGGTTTATCACAGTATATATATTTTTAACATCTTTATTGGAGTAAAATTGCTTTAAAATGGTGTGTTAGTTTCTGCTATATAGCAAAGTGAATCAGCTATAAGTATACATATACCACATATCTCCTCCCTCTTGCGTCTCCCTCCAACCCTCCCTATCCCACCCACCTAGGGGGTCACAAAGCACTGAGCTGATCTCCCTGTGGTATGTGGCTGCTTCCCCCTAGCTATCCATTTTACGTTTGGTAGTGTATATATGTCCATGCCACTCTCTCACTTCATCCCAGCTTACCCTTCCCCCTCCCCATGTCCTCAAGTCCATTCTCTATATCTGCGTATTTATTACTGTCCTGCCCCTAGGTACTTCATAACCATTTTTTTAAAAATTCCATATATATGTGTTAATATATGGTATTATTTTTCTCTTTCTGACTTTCTTCACTCTGTATGACAGGCTCTAGGTCCATCCACCTCACTACAAATAACTCAATTTCATTTCTTTTTATGGCTAATATTCCATTGTATATATATGCCACATCTTCTTTATACATTCTTCTGTCGATGGACACGTAGGTTGCTTCCATGTCCTGGCTATTGTAAATAGTGCTGCAGTGAAAATTGTGGCACATGACTCTTTTTGAATTATAGTTTTCTCCGGGTATATGCCTAGTAGTGGCATTGCTGGGCGATATTGTAGTTTTTTAAGGAACCTCCATACTGTTCTCAATAGTGGCTGTATCAATTTACATTCCCAGCAACAGTGCAAGAGCGTTCCCTTTTCTCCACACCCTCTCCAGCATTTATTGTTTGTAGACTTTTTGATGATGACCATTCTGACCAGTATGTGGTGATATTTCATTGTAGTTTTGATTTGCATTTCTCTCATGGTTTGTAATATTGAGCATCCTTTCATGTGTTTGTTGGCAATCTGTATATCTTCTTTGGAGAAATGTCTATTTAGGTCTTCTGCCCATTTTTGGATTGGGTTGTTTGTTTTTTTGATGTTGAGCTGCATGAGCTGCTTGTATACTTTGGAGATAAATCCTTTGTCAGTTGCTTCATTTGCAAATATTTTCTCTCATTCTGAGGGTTGTCTTTTCGTCTTGTTTATGGTTTCCTTTGTTGTGCAAAATCTTTTAAGTTTCATTAGGTCCCATTTGTTTTTGTTTTTATTTCCCTTTCTCTAGTAGGTGGGTCAAAAAGGACCTTGCTGTGATTTATGTCATACAGTGTTCTGCCTATGTTTTCCTCTAAGAGTTTTACAGTTTCTGGCCTTACATTTAGGTCTTTAATCCATTTTGAGTTTATTTTTGTGTATGGTGTTAAGGAGTTTTCCATGTAGTTTTACATGTAGCTGTCCTGTTTTCCCAGCACCACTTATTGAAGAGGTTGTCTTTTCTCCATTGTATATTCTTGCCTCCTTTATCAGAAATAAGGTGACCATATGTGTGTGGGTTTATCTCTCAGATTTCTATCCTGTTCCATTGATCTATATTTCTGTTTTTGTGCCAGTACCATACTGTCTTGACTACTGTAGCTTTGTAGTATAGTCTGAAGTCCAGGAGCCTGATTCCTCCAGTTCCATTTTTCTTTCTCAAGTTTGCTTTGGCTATTCGGGGTCTTTGGTGTTTCCATACATATTGTGAAATTTTTTGTTCTAGTTCTGTGAAAAATGCCATTGGTAGTTTGATAGCGATTGCATTGAATCTGTAGATTGTTTGGGGTAATATAGTCATTTCGACAATGTTGATTCTTCCAGTCCAAGAACGTGGTATACCTCTCCATCTGTCTGTATCATCTTTAATTTCTTTCATCAGTGTCTTACAGTTTTCTGCATGCAGGTCTTTTGTCACATTAGATAGGTTTATTCCTAGGTATTTTATCTTTTTGTTGCAGTGGTAAATGGGAGTGTTTCCTTCATTTCTCTTTCAGATTTTTCATCATTACTGTATAGGAATGCAAGAGATTTCTGTGCATTAATTTTGTATCCTGCTACTTTACCCAAATCATTGATTGGCTCTAGTAGTTTCCTGGAAGCATCTTTAGGATTCTCTATGCAGCATGTCATCTGCAAACACTGACAGTTTTACTTCTTCTTTTCCAATCTGGATTCCTTTTATTTCTTTTTCTTCTCTGATTGCTGTGGCTCAAACTCTCCAAAACTATGTTGAATAATAGTGGCAAGAGTAGGCAACCTTGTCTTTTTCCTGATCTTAGTGGAAATGGTTTCAATTTTTCACCATTGAGAATGATGTTGGCTGTGGGTTTGTCATATATGACCTTTTTTATGTTGAGGTAAGTTCCCTCTATGCCTACTTTCTGGAGGGTATTTATCATAAATGGGTGTTGAAAGCTTTTTCTGCATCTATTGAGATTATCATATGGTTTTTATTGTTCATTTGATTAATATGGTGTATCACATTGATTGATTTGTGTATATTGAAGAATACTTGCATTCCTGGGATAAACCCCACTCGATCATGGTGTATGATCCTTTTAATGTGTTGCTGGATTCTGTTTGCTAGTATTCTCTTGAGGATTTTTGCATCTATGTTCATCAGTGATATTGGTCTGTAGTTTTCTTTCTCTGTGACATCTTTGTCTGGTTTTGGTATCAGGGTGATGGTGGCCTCGTAGAATGAGTTTGGGAGTTTTCCTCCCTCTGCTATATTTTGGAAGAGTTTGAGAAGGCTAGGTGTTAGCTATTCTCTAAATGTTTGATAGAATACACCTGTGAAGGCATCTCATCCTGGGCTATTGTTTATTGGAAGATTTTTAATCACAGTTTCAATATCAGTGCTTGTGATTGGTCTGTTCATATTTTCTATTTCTTCTTGGTTCAGTCTTGGAAGGTTGTGCTTTTCTAAGAATTTGTCCATTTCTTCCAGGTTGTCCATTTTATTGGCATATAGTTGCTTGTAGTAATCTCTCCTGATTCTTTGTATTTCTGCAGTGTCAGTTTTTACTTCTCTTTTTTCCTTTCTAATTCTATTTATTTGAGTCTTCTCCCTTTTTTTCTTGATGAGTCTGGCTAATGGTTTATCTATTATCTATTTTGTTTATCTTCTCAAAGAACCAGCTTTTAGTTTTATTGATCTTCGCTAATGTTTCCTTAATTTCTTTTTCATTTATTTCTCATCTGATCTTTATGATTTCTTTCCTTCTGCTAACTTTGGGGTTGTTTTGTTGTTCTCGCTCTAGTTGCTTTAGGTGTAAGGTTAGGTTGTTTATTTGAGGTGTTGCTTGTTGCTTGAGGTTGGATTGTATTGCTATAAACTTCCCTGTTAGAACTGCTCTTGCTGCATCTCGTAAGTTTTGGGTCATTGCGTTTTCATTGTCATTTGTTTTTAGGTATTTTTTAATTTCCTCTTTGATTTCTTCAGTGATCTTTTGTTATTTAGTAGTGTATTGTTTAGTCTCCATGTGTTATATTTTTTACAGATTTTTTCCTGTAATTGATATCTTGTCTCATAGTGTTGTGCTCAGAACAGATACTTGAAACGATTTCAAGTTTCTTAAATTTACCAAGGCTTGATTTGTGACCCAGGATATGATGTATCCTGGAGAATGTTCCATGAGCATTTGAGAAGAAAGTGTATTCTGTTGTTTTTGGATGGAATGTCCTATAAATATCAATTAAGTCCATCTTGTTTAATGTATCATTTAAAGCTTGTGTTTCCTCATTTGTTTTTATTTTGGATGATCTGTCCATTGGTGAAAGTGGAGTGTTAAAGTCCCCTACTATGGTTGTGTTACTGTCAATTTTCCCTTTTATGGCTGTTAGCATTTGCCTTATGTATTGAGGTGCTCCTATGTTGGGTGCATAAATATTTACAATTGTTATATCTTCTTCTGGGATTGATTCCTTGATCAGTATGTAATGTCCTTCTTTATCTCTTATAATGGTCTTTATTTTAAAGTCTATTTTTCTGATATGAGAATTGCTACTCCAGCTTTCTTTTGATTTCCATTTGCATGGAATATCACTTTCCATCCCATCACTTTCAGTCTACATGTGTCCCTAGATCTGAAGTGGGTCTCTTGTATATATATATGGGTCTTGTTTTTGTATCCATTTTGTATCCATTTAGCCAGTCTATGTCTTTTGTTTGGAGCATTTAATCCATTTACATTTAAGGTAATTATCCATATGTATGTTCCTATTACCACTTTCTTAACTGTTTTGTTTTTGTTGTTGTAGGTCTTTTCCTTTTCTTTTGTTTCCTAGCTAGAGAAGTTTCTTTAGCATTTGTTGTAAAGCCAGTTTGGTGGTGCTGAATTCTCTTAGCTTTTGCTTGTCTGTAAAGTTTTTAATTTCTCCATCGAATCTGAATGAGATCCTTGCTGAGTAGAGTAATCTTGGTTGTAGGTTTTTCCATTTCGTCACTTTAAATATGTCCTGTCATACCCTTCTGGCTTGCAGAGTTTCTGCTGAAAGATCAGCTGTTAACCTTATGGGGATTCCCTTGTATGTTATTTTTTGCTTTTCCCTTGCTGCTTTTAATATTTTTCCTTTGTATTTAATTTTTGACAGTTTGATTAATATGTGTCTTGGCATGTTTCTCCTTGGATTTATCCTGTATGGGACTTTCTGTGCTTCCTGGACTTGACTATTTCCTTTCCCATATTAGGGAAGTTTTCAACTATAATCTCTTCAAATATTTTCTCAGTCCCTTTCTTTTTCTTTTCTTCTGGGACCTCTATAATTTGAATGTTTGTGCATTTAATGTTGTCCCAGAGGTCTCTGAGACTGTCCTTAATTCTTTTCATTCTTTTTTCTTTATTCTGCTCTGCAGTAGTTATTTCCACTATTTTATCTTCCAGGTCACTTATCCATTCTTCCTCCTCAGTTATTTTGCTATTGATTCCTTCTAGAGAATTTTTAATTTCATTTATTGTGTTGTTCATCATTATTTGTTTGCTCTTTAGTTCTTCTATGTCATTGTTAAAAGTTTCCTGTATTTTCTCCATTCTATTTCCAAGATTTTGGATCATCTTTACTATCATTACTCTGAATTCTTTTTCAGGTAGACTGCCTATTTCCTCTTCATTTGCTAGGTCTGGTGGGTTTTTGCCTTGCTCCTTCATCTGCTGTGTGTTTCTCTGTCTTCTCATTTTGCTTCACTTACTGTGTTTGGGGGTCTCCTTTTCACAGGCTGCGGGTTCGTAGTTCCCATTGTTTTTGGTGTCTCCCTCCAGTGAGTGAGGTTGGTTCAGTGTGTTTTGTGGGCTTCCTGGTGGAGGGGACTGGTGCCTGTGTTCTGGTGGATGAGGCTGGATCTTGTCTTTCTGGTGGGCAGGTCCACATCTGGTGGTGTGTTTTGGGGTGTCTCTGACCTTATTATGATTTTAGGCAGCCTCTCTGCTAAGGGGTGGGGTTGTGTCCTTGTCTTGCTCTTTGTTTGGCATGGGGTGTCCAGCGCAGGAGATTGCTGGTTGTTGAGTGGAGCTGGGTCTTAGCGTTGAGATGGAGACCTTGGGGAGGGCTCTCGTCAGTTGACATTATGAGGGTCTGGGAGGTCCCTGTTGGACCAATGTCCAGATCTCAGCTCTCCCACATCAGAGGCTCAGGCCTGACACACGGCCGGAGCACCAAGGTCCTGTCAGCCATGCGGCTCAGAAGAAAAGGGAGAAAGGAAAAAAAACAAAGAAAGAAAGAAAGAAAAATAAAGTTATTAAAATAAAAAATAAATTATTAGAATAAAGAGGCAATTAAAAAAAGGAAGAGAGCAACCAAACCAATAAACAAATCCACCAATGATTACAAGCGCTAAAAACTACACTAAAAAAAATGGATAGAACCCTAAGACAGATGGTAAAAGCAAACTTATACAGACAAAATCACACAAATAGCATACACATACACACAAAAAGAGAAAAAGGAAAAAAATATATATATATGTATATAAAAGGAAGAGAGCAACCAAATCAGAAAACAAATCTCCCAATGATAATAAGCTCTAAATACTAAACTAAGATAAGCATAAAACTAGAAAGAAATTAGATGCAGAAAGCAAATCTCAAGCCTACAGTTGCTCCCAAAGTCGACCTCCTCAGTTTGGGATGATTCGTTGTCTATTCAGGTATTCCACAGATGCAGGTTACATGAAGTTGATTGTAAGGCTTTAATCCGCTGCCCCTGAGGCTGCACGGAGACATTTCCCTTTCTCTTTGTTCACATAGCTCCTGGGGTTCAGCTTTGGATTTGGCCCCGCCTCTGTATGTAGCTCGCCCTCTGGCGTCTGTTCTTCACCCAGACAGGGCGGGGTTAAAGGAGCGGCTGATCAGGGGGCTCTGGGTCACTCAGGCCGGGGAGAGGGAGGGGTACGGATGCGGGGCGAGCCTGCGGCGGCAGAGGCCAGTGTGACGTTGCAGCAGCCTGAGGTGCGCCGTGTGTTCTCCCGGGGGAGTTGTCCCTGGATCACGGGACCCTGGCAGCAGCGGGCTGCACAGGCTCCCGGGAGGGTGGTATGAATAGTGACCTGTGCTCGCACACAGGCTTCTTGGTGGCGGCAGCAGCAGCCTTAGCATTCCATGCCCGTCTCTTGTGTCTGTGCTGAGAGCCGCAGCTCGCGCCCGTCTCTGGAGCCTGTTTAGACGGTGCTCTGAATACCCTCTTCTCCTGCACCCTGAAACAATGGTCTCTTGCCTCTTTGGCAGCTCCAAACTTTTTCCTGGACTCCCTCCTGGCTAGCTGTGGCGCACTAGCCCCCTTCAGGCTGTGTTCAAGCCGCCAACCCCAGTCCTCTCCCTGCGCTCTGACCGAAACCCGAGCCTCAGCTCCCAGCCCCCTCCCGCCCCGGCGGGTGAGCAGACAAGCCTCTTGGGGTGGTGAGTGCTGGTCGGCACCGATCCTCTGTGCGGGAATCTCTCTGCTTTGCCCTCTGCACCCCTGTTGCTGCGCTCTCCTCCATGTCTCTGAAGCTTCCCCCCTGCCACCAACCCCCCCCCCCCCCCGCAATCCCTGCCAGTGAAGGGGCTTCCTGGTGTGTGGAAACTTTTCCTCCTTCACGGCTCCCTCCCAGAGGCGCAGGTCCCATTCCTATTCGTTTGTCTCTTTTCTTTTGCTCTACCCAGGTACGTGGGGAGTTTCTTGCCTTTTGGGAGGTCTGAGGTCTTCTGCCAGCGTTCAGTATGTGTTCTGTAGGAGTTGTTCCACATGCAGATGTATTTTTGACGTATTTGTGGGGAGGAAGGTGATCTCCACGTCTTACTCCTCCGCCATATTGAAGGTCCTCTGGGGTTGGTGGCTTTTCTTTGCTTCTCAGTGACTTTGGCAAAAAAAGTGATACGTTTTTGCACCAGTCAACAGTCAAGCGAGCCTCCTGCCTTATAAATGCGGTCTGAATTGTTCACGCATGTGCAGTCATTTTAGATTTTGTTTCCCTATAGATTTTCTGGGATATGAGTCTTTCTTATGAATGGTTTCAGTGAAAGATAAACTAGGTTATCCGAATTTTGGTTATTAATATAATTGCATTAAATGTAATTTCTCAAAAAATTAAATACATTTTCATTACAAGAAATTATCTGAGGTTTTTTAAGTACTTAATTTAACTTGCTATACACATAGCATCTGGTCATGATTTTCCATCAAAAATAATAAAGAATAAGGACTTGCCTCTGAAGTGTGTACTTTGATTTGTAAATAGAACTATCTAGTCATATAATTGGTAGAAAATTGAAATCCCAAAGAGGATTGTGTTCCATGAAAAGGAGAGACTATGAAAAGAATTTTTTTTCTTCCTTTTTGGTTCTCCCAGCATGCTTTGCTTGTGTCACAAACTATGGATTTTTCATATATAGTACTTACCTTATCTCCATTATCAAACTCTCCATTACCAAAAAAACATAATTTTTTACAAACAGTAGTTGCTCAAAAAATGATTGCAAATGAATGAATCTATCATACTTCAGAAAATCAATTCATAGTCCTGAATATTTTAATGAGAAGCATTGAAATATTATGTGTATTGATGCAAACTTATGGACACAGTAAAGTTGCATTTTATATTTTAAAACAGTTCTGGTCCTAATTTATACATTTAAGAATTTAATTCTTACTTAACCACTTGACCTACTACTGTCCACTATTCTCAATTATTTAACAACTTAAGCTAACACTTAATAAGTATGTATATGGAAGCACCCTAACATAATGCAGGTGTCTCTTCCTAAGTGCCAATTATATGCCTCAACATTCCCTTCAATTTGAATGTGTTAGTAAGAATCTAATTACACTGGTTAATAGCTGATGGCATTACGGAAGGTTTCTCTCCTACATACTTATTAGACCTCAATAAGTGTTCCTTTACAATCTGTCGCTATTCAATTACCAAGTAATAACTGTCTTAATGAATCTAATTGAAATGCTTATTTCAGACTCCTGTCACACACAAAGAAGGAGGCTTCACTTGGAGTGCTTCCCCTGGATGGAACCTGACTTGTTTATCCAGAAAGAAGTGACTTCACTGGGAAGAGGGTCAAGGGGCAAAAGCTTTTGCAGAGTTTCAAGGGCATTCATTTCTCCATCATTCAAGTATCATAAAACTTAAGCCCCTCCCCCAAAGCTTGCTACTCAGGCCCATGCCTACATGAATCTTCACCCAGTCTTCAGCTTGCATTTTCCCCTTACAGTGAGAAGTGTTGGTTTAGCTTTCCTCAATGAAGACAGAATAATAATAAAAATGTAAATACCAATAGCTAATATGCATAGAGTACTTCCTAGTGCCAGAGCTGCCTAAACACTTTACATATAGAAACTCATTTAATCTCCACAAACTCCCTAAGAGGGATATATACTGTTATTGTACCCATTTGACAAATGAGGAGACTGAGGATAATTTATTTTTTCGAGAAGGACAAATTTGCACAGCTTATAGGCTAATACATGGCAGAGATTGTGAAGCAACCCCAGGTCAACTGGCTCCACTGCATAAACTCACAAAAGCAAGATGTGAAATGAATGTTAGAGCATAGTTGATGCAACCTCTTGTTACTCAGGAAATTGAGGGTTAAGCCTTACACAGCAGAGAAGGGTCTAGTTCCTGACCTCCAATCTTGTGCACTCTGACCTAAACTATGCTGCATTGTTTAAAAACAACAAAATAGTTACGAAACCAAAACAACAACAAAACCCCTTGAGTTAGATGTTCTATTTAACACTCCTTCCTGCCTCCCTCCCCCTTTCTGTAATTGTTGTTTGGATCAGCAACTGGGTTTTAAAACTCATTTATCTCAAGGTGATGATAGAATTTGTTTGGAAGAATGTATAAGAGGACAGCCCAAAACATACCACAGTGTTTATTTTTCTTAAGGAAGAAATTTCAATTGTATTAGTCCAAACAGGGATGTGAGGTTGATTCAGGGAATTGCAGATCACTGATAGTTTACAATTTCTATGCAGATTATGTGAGGCTGTGCCATTGAAAACCACCCTTGGAGAACTGGCTTGGCCACAGAGCTGCTGACACACGTGTACTAAGCCCAGAGACTCACTGAAAGTCAAGTTAACCTCAGCAGGATGTGGTCCTTCTCAGTTTGTGTCCTCATAGTCATGGTGATGGGCAGTTATCACATCAGGGTTCAGCTCTGGGACATACGCTGCATGGATTTTCTTCTCCAAAAATGATAGTGTGTCCAGGAGACCCCACAGTGATTGCAAGGATTTCTGCTAGGAAAATGTCTCTATGGAATTTACAAGGATTTTAGACACACACACACACACACACACACACACACACACACACACACACACAAAAGAAAACCTATCTGACAAGAATAACAACACTTTATATAAATTAGCTAGGTTTGCTGAAGCAGCGCCTTATATACAGATGCAGTTTTTCTTCTTTACCCGTGGTCCATCTCAGTGGTGATTGGTGTCATTGCTCCAGTTATAAATGGCCAGAAATGGGAGTGCTCAGGCCTGTTCCTGACCCACGTTGTCATCTGTGCAGCATTCTTCTCATTTTAGTCTGTGATATTTTCCTCCAGTCATCTATGCTTGTCCATGCTGATTCTAGGGGCTTGCTTTAAGACTCCTTTTGCATTCACTCAGGAACAGCTTGTAAGGAGCAAAGGGTCCTCATATCTACCCAGTGAACATAACAGCAAAATTACAGAGACTTTGGGCTTCCCTGGTGGCACAGTGGTTGGGAGTCCGCCTGCCGATGCAGGGGACACGGGTTCGTGCCCCGGTCCGGGAAGATCCCACATGCCGTGGAGCGGCTGGGCCCGTGAGCCATGGCCGCTGAGCCTGCGCTTCCGGAGCCTGTGCTCCGCAACAGGAGAGGCTGCAACAGTGAGAGGCCTGCGTACCGAAAAAAAAAAAAATTGCAGAGACTTCTAACAGAACAATAACTTCTTTTCTGTGGAAAGAAAACAACACTACAGGAACACTATGGAACCCCACTTAAATTGGGAAATTTAAGCTCAGTGCGTTCCCACCAGTTTCTCTAGGTGTTTTCATACTGCTCAGCAGTAGACACTCACTAAATGTCCATTGAATGAATGAATGCATGCTTGCAAAAGCGTACCTGGGTTAGAGGACTATCATAATTATTACAATGTGTGCACTCTAATTGCCATTATTTGTTTATTTATTTATTTATTTTTGCCTGCATTTGTTCTTCGTTGCTGCATGCGGGCTTTCTCTGGTTGCGGCGTGTGGGCTTCTCATTGTGGTGGTTTCTCTTGTTGCAGAGCACAGGCTCTAGGCGCACGGGCCTCAGTAGTTGTGGCATGCGGGCTCAGTAGTTGTGGCACACGGGCTTAGCTGCTCCACAGCATGTGGGATCTTCCTGAAGCAGGGATTGAACCCATGTCCCCTGCATTGGCAAGTGGATTCTTAATCACTGCGCCACCAGGGAAGTCCTCTAATTGCCATTTAAATTTTTATTCCTGGCCCCAAGGTAAGCCTTGAATCCAATGGTGGGAAGTGGGG
Source organism: Delphinapterus leucas (assembly GCF_059928025.1). Classification (NCBI taxonomy): domain Eukaryota; kingdom Metazoa; phylum Chordata; class Mammalia; order Artiodactyla; family Monodontidae; genus Delphinapterus; species Delphinapterus leucas. The sequence goes on from NC_143130.1 coordinate 90,917,932, forward strand.
GAGGGGGGAAAATACTTTGTTCATATTTGAATCTCCAGCAACTGGAAGGCTGTATATGGTCCATAATAGGCCCTCAATGAATTCTTATTTGAATGAATGAATAACTAGATTACTGAATGAACAGTATTGGCTTCTAAGTATGACTTAGGGAAATGATAGGAGATAATGAGGACCCATCACTGAAGCCATGTTGGGAAGGGCCTGGTATACAAATAAGGAAGTTGGGATTTATTACTTATTCTTTTTGTTATAGGAAATGACTGAAGCTTTTTAAGCAATCAGGGAGTAATTTAGTAACCAAAAGCTGTTTTAGAAAATCACGCTGATGGTCACGTAGAAGATCAGTTGGGGGGGTGAAAAGATTGACGTGCACCTAAGCTTTTGTTGCTTTCAAAAAGTGATAATGAAAACTTTAATGACCAAAGGGCTTTTCAGTCCAGACATAGATGTGGCTGCCTTAACTCTGTTTTGCATTAACGGAAATAAATATGCTTTACCGACCTTACATGGTCTAAGAGTGCTGTATAGTTTTAGAAGACAAGTCCCTATGAAATTAGTGTAAACACATTTAAGGTATTCAATTATCTATCATTTCAGGAAATATAAAGTAACAAGGAACTTCTAGATCCTTAATGGCCACCAAGACTATCCTGAGACTAAGAATAAGAAATGCTCCCCTTCTGAGGAGTTTTTAACATCATTTTGGGAAAGAGAGTTCTTTGATTCCTACAGTCCTTTAAAGTGTTGGACATCCAATTGCATGATTTTGTAGCCACTCTAAGATTCGAAGAGTTGGACTTATAGAAGCAGATTGTTTTGTTTCTTTCTGCCATCTGTGTTGTGGGCCCCTGATGGTCACAACTTAACATACAGTTTCAGTCAACAACCACTTGGGATTTTCTCCATCAGAGTTAACTGAAATGTGTTGGCCTATAGCTGAGGCTACTTCAGGTCCATCAACCTGTGCTTTTTGCACCTCTGAAACATACAAACACCTCTTTGTTACATATCATCATAAATATTGATTGGTCACTATGACAATATATGGCTGTAAAATTTTTACAGCTCCTTCCATCAAGCAGTGGGGGTCTTTTCTCCCCTCCCCGCTGGATCTGGGCTGACCCTTTGACTTGCTCTGACCAAAGGAAGTGACAGACATGATTCTGTGTGATTTCCAAGCCTCTACTTGAAGGGGCCTTGGAGCTTCCACTCTCACGTTCTTGGGACTCTACACCTTGAAGCAAGCCTAAGATAGCCTCTTTGAGGGAGAGACATGGAGAAAGACAGACAGAGATCCTGTTACAATAGAGGTCCAGTCATCCCAGACATCCCAGATGAGGCCCAAGGTATGTGAGGCCATCAAAGACTAGCCAGCCTCACGGACAGCTCTACCAGCTGATGGACTGCAGATGCATGAGAAACTCCAGCCAACACCATGTGGAGCAGAGGTGAGCTGTCCCAACTGAGCCCTCCCCAAATTGCCAACCTATAGAATTGTGGAAAATAATCGTTGTTGTCAGCCATTAAATTTGGGATGTTGTGGTAGACAGAATTTTAAAGATGGCCCCCTGCCCCGCCAAGATTCTCATTCCCTTCTTATTTAATCAAATACTAATATAGGTACTGCTGTGAAGGGATTTTTCAAATATAATTAAAGCCCCAAGTAGTTGACCTTGTGATAGGGTCCTGATGCAATCATTTAAAGTGCTGAAGTGAGCACTTCAAAAGCAGCGAGTTTTCTTTAGTTTTTCTTAAAGGTTTTCTTAAAGATAGAGTGGCGCCACCTGACAAGGAATTACTGACAGCATTTAGAAGAGTGGCGCCAGCCAGCAAGGGAGCTGGGGCCTCAGTTGTATAACCAAAACTGAATTCTGCCAACGGTCTGAAAGAGTTGGAAGCAGATTCTTTCCTAGAGCCTCCAGGTAAAAGCCCAACTCAGCCGAGAACTTCTTACAGCCTTGTGAGACCCTGAGCAGAGAACCCAGTCCAGCATACCCACAACACTGACCTATAGAATCATGTGCTAATAAGCATCTAGTTTGTGCTAATTTGTTCTGCAGCAATAGAAAATTAATACAAGTAATTTATTTCAGATGACGAATACACATACTAACATTTTCATGACACACAAGAAAGACATAACATAGAGCAGGGAATTTTAATTCTGGCTGAACATCAAAATCTTGTGGAGAGCACTTTGAACATACCAATGCCTGGGCCCACCCCAGAGATGCTGACTTAATTGATTTAATTGTTCTGGGATGTGGCCCAAGCATTGGTAGTTTTGAAAAGCTCCCCAGGTGATTCTAATATGCAGCCAAAATTGAAAACCACTAATATGAAACAAATTATGTATGGGCAAATAGATAGATGAGAGAGATTTCCACCTCATCACTCCTCCACTGTGAGATAACTACCTTCAGCATGTTGGTGACTCTATCAGTTAGGGTGCTTTCAACTGGAAGAAACAATATCCCATCAGCCATGGGACAACAAGAATATTAATCTCTCCCTTAATAGGAAATTCAGATATGAGGGGCTTCAAAGTTGGTGAGTTCAGAAGCTCTATATAACCATCTTTCCTCTGCCTCCTTCAGCATGTGGGCTTTTCCCCCAGTTTACTTCATGGTACCAAGAAGGTACCTGCTGATTCATGCACCATATATCACTTGCCACCATCCAAAGGAGGGGAGCTTCTCCTCATGTATTCCCTTCTATTAGGGAAGGAAAACTTTCCCAAAGCCTTCCCAGACTTTTGCTAAGGTTATGCTGGCCAGAACTGGGTTACATTTCCATGTCCTCACTGTCAAAGAGACTGGAAAAGAAGTACTTGGCATGTTAAGCCTCTGTAGTGGGAGGTGGGCTCTCCTAGCAAGTTCGCAGCAGGAGAAGACGGGTGGAAGGTTACTGGGTAGAATACCAACCACCTTGATTCTTTCATGCACACCCTTATGCTCATATAAAGATACATGTTTATGTATCTCTATATACATGTACACACATGAGTAGAATTATATCATAGATGGTCTTTACTGTGGTCATTCTCCCTCTCACATTCTAGTATTGTTATTATAATAGTTTTAACTTATTCTGTTTTAGTCCAATAACAAATGTTCACACCTGGTGTTTATCCTTTAGTAATTTTCTCAATGCATACATAAATCATCAAAAATGCATATACTAGGACTTCCCTGGTGGCGCAATGGTTAATAGTCCGCCTGCCAGTGCAGAGGACACGGGTTCGATCCCTGGTCCCAGGAGATTCCACATGCTGCGGAGCAACTAAGCCCATGTGCCACAGCTACTAAACCTGCACTCTAGAGCCTGTGCGCCACAACTACTGAGCCTGTGCTCTAGAGCCCACGAGCCGCAACTACTGAAGCCTGTGTGCCACAACTACTGAAGCCTGTGAGCCTAGAGCCCGTGCTCCACAACAAGAGAAGCCACCGCAATGAGAAGCCCGCACACCGCAACGAAGAGTAGCCCCTGCTCACTGCAACTAGAGAAGGTCTGCGCACAGCAACGAAGACCCAACACAGCCAAAAATAAATAAATAAAAAATAAAGTAAATTTTAAGAAAATGCATATACTTATGTGTTGGAGAGGGGGTGTCATGGTTTATTTACCAAAAGAGGATCATATTGTATATTACAGCAGTTCTTTCAAGCCAAATACATGCAAAACACAGGTATTTTTCTTACTAATCTCTAAATATTATCTATTACTGCCCAACTTTTCTCAGTTTTCCCTCTCACTCATCTCTCCTTTCCACTCCTTCAACTTTTATCAGAGTCCAATTAAAACTGAGTACAAAGTAGCTTACCTCATACTTTGTTGTTTGGGATGTGAGGGCAACATAGTTATGAAGCAAAATATTTTCTAACTACTCCTCTATCTTTCAACTAGTCGCTTGCACTTAGAAAAGTTTTCTGGATATTTGCAAACGAATCAATGGACAAAGGATTAATCTCCAAAATATATAAACAGTTCATGCAGCTCAATATCAAAAAAACCAAAAAACCCAATCAAGAAATGGGCAGAAGACCTAAATAGACATTTCTCCACAGAAGACATACAGATGGCCAAGAAGCACATGAAAACCTGCTCAACATCACTAATCATTAGAGAAATGCAAATCAAAATTACAATGAGGTATCACCTCACACTGGTTAGAACGGGCATCATCAGAAAATCTACAAACAAATGCTGGAGAGGGTGTGGAGAAAAGGGAACCCTCTTGCACTGTTGGTGGGAATGTAAATTGATACAGCCACTATAGAGAACAGTATGGAGGTTCCTTAAAAAACTAAAAATAGAATTATCATATTTGGTAATTGACCCAGCAATCCCACTACTGGCCATATATCCAGAGAAAACCATAATTCAAAAAGACACATGCACCCCAATGTTCATTGCAGCACTATTTACAATAGCCAGGTCATGGAAGCAACCTAAATGCCCATCAACAGATGAATGGATAAAGAAGTTGTGTATATATGTGGTACATATATACAATGGAATATTACTCAGCCATAAAAAGGAATGAAATTGGGTCATTTGCAGAGACGTGGATGGACCTAGAGACTGTCATACAGAGTGAAGTAAGTGAGAAAGAGAAAAACAAATAATGTGTATTAATACATATATGTGGAGTCTAGAAAAATGGTACAGATGAACCAGTTAGCAAGGCAGAAATAGAGACAGAGATGTAGAGAACAAACATATGGACACCAAGGGGGGAAAATGGCAGGGTGTTGGTGGGATGAATTGGGAGATTGGGATTGACATGTATACACTGATGTGTATAAAATGGATAAGAACTAATAAGAACCTGCTGTATAGCACAGGGAACTCCACTGTACAGTAGAAATTAACACAGCATTGTAAAACAACTGTACCCCAATTAAAAGTATATATATTTAAAAAAAGAAAGAAAAGTTTTCCGGGTCTCCTGATATTCCCATGTAGCTTTTAAGATCCTTTATTCTCTTTCTACTTTCCCAGTGAAAGCCAGTAATTAATTTTGTCCCTCCTAAGCTGCTGGAAGATGCATTCTCTCCTAGGGGAATGTAAGACCTTGGGATGATGTTTTGCATTTCCAAAGATGCCATATTTCCCCATGACTTTTGCTACCCAAATGGTAGAAGTTCCCTATTGCAGGATAGAGAGGAATTCATTCTTTCCAGACTCTCTTCTTTTCCCATGTCTATTGCAACATGGAAAGGAGTTTCTTCACAAAGCTCTAAAATACAACCATTCTGCCAAAGAGTTTTGTTTTGCTTTGTTATGTTGTTGGTTGTTTTTAGTAGGTATGGCCTTTTCTGTTATTTTTTTAAATTATTATTAATTAATTAATTTATTTTTGCTGTGTTGGGTCTTCGTTTCTGTGCGAGGGCTTTCTCTAGTTACGGCGAGCGGGGGTCACTCTTCATCGTGGTGCACGGGCCTCTCACTGTCGCGGCCTCTCTTGTTGTGGAGCACAGGCTCCAGACGCGCAGGCTCCGTAGTTGTGGCTCATGGGCCTAGTTGCTCTGCAGCATGTGGGATCCTCCCAGACCAGGGCTCGAACCCGTGCCCCCTGCATTAGCAGGCAGATTCTCAACCACTGCACCACCAGGGAAAGCTATCTTTTAATCAGATGTGAACAAAACCAAAGCGTTGTTAAATAAATTTATATACATAGTAAACCTGAGTCCTTTCTGTCTAAACAACTCCCTAAATATACTGATGTCTGAGTAAAGGAGAGAAGAGAAGAAGCAAAAGATCTGATCATCGGAAAAGACACAAAACCATTCAAAAAAGATTACAACAGAATTGTGACTCCTGGTCACCTTCAATTCAGGCACAGGGCAACAACTTTGTCAGACCAGGGCCTGATCAGAGTCTAATAAAATGTGAATAACGCCTAGGGTTTTGAAAGCCAGGGTTTCAAAACGTTGTAACCAATGTGTTTTCAGTGTGCCCAGGCCACCCATTTTAGATTTAGAAATTAAAATGATTCAATTGAGGTGATTTCATATGTAAAGATGAGGAAAGTACTCTTCCTTTACAAATAGCTCTTCATTCCCTGGCATTAGGTGACCAATCTAAAACCAAAAGACCCAAGTCCACTCATGTGATTAATTTACATTTTTTCAACAATGGGGGTAATTTTCTCTTTAGTGGTTTCATTCTCCCTTTTGCATTGTAAGCTTATTTTCAGAGAAAAAGAACTTCCCACTGAATTGTCTTGGCTATTGATACTCTATATAAGTTAGAACAGCAGAAATGCCAATAAAAAATATGACGTACAGCTAAGACCTTAAATGCCATGCTAGAGGTTGAATTCCATTTTAGTTTGGCTACACTGGTTAAGATTACCCAAAAAACTTCTTCAATCCCTTTAAGGTGGTCCATGCTACAATAGAGAGGAGGGGACAAAGTCACTTCTTCAAAGGGAGAACTTGTTCAATTCAGAAAATTCACTTTAAAAAAAGGGAGGGGGTCACTGGGAGGGGCGAGGGGAGGAACCACAGGGAATTTTGGAAAGGGGTGTGGCTTTTCTGACAGCCTTAATTGGCATGCTGTCACAGAGGAGAGGATTTTGCTCTACTAATTATTTTGTGTTTTCACGAGTTGTCATTGCCGTAACAATCTCATTGTCCCCAGAGCTACATGTTCTCTATTCACGCGCTTCCTAGCTTTCTGTTATTCTGGAATCCAGGGAAGAAAAGACAAAGGAGAAAATGGGTCTTTACAGGTTTCTGTGTCTGTGCCCTTTGAGAATAAGACCAAGGCTGACGCAGCTTCTCCATTCTGTGGTCCTGCTCTGGACTCTTAGCATCTACTCATGCCCTGCTCAGCTGCTGCCCAGGCCGCTCTGCCTGAGTCTTAGTTCTTTCCTCGGAAGCCTCTTTTCTGCATTGTGGGATTTTCACAATTTTCATATTTCACCATATCAGTCCTAGGATCTCCAGCTGAAAATGAAATACACTGTTTAAACACCTTGGAAACCAAAGGACACCAAGGTCAATAACCACTGGGACATCTCTCTCCCAGCTAAATCAAACCTTCCCAGAGTTTGTTTCTAGCGGTGGACCGATGTCACCTTTTCTTGAGACCAGAAAACTAATCAAAGTCAGGGGCTGTCTCCAGGAGGTTTTTTTTTCCTTTTTTAAAACAAATTTAGAAGAATCTAAATTAAAGACATTTCTCCAAAATATATGTTTGAATGGGGCACATTTCAAAATGTTAGTTTTAATGGTTACAGCCAGTTTTTAGTATTTTGTGTGTTTCTTTCCAGACTCCCTTCTACATGTATACTTACATTTAAAATAATTTGAATTCCATTGCTTTCTTCAGTTAAATTTTTTACCATTTTCATTAAATAAATTTATGGTAAATATTTATGTAAATTATGCCAGCTTCAAGAGTTCAACTGTTTCTACCTCTCTGGAGATGGGTTGCATAGGTAATTGGAAATAATAGCTTAATAAGTCCCAGAATTCAGATGGGCTTATTCAGGGGGCAGCCTTCACTTGGTCAGTCTGAGAGGCTGTCATCAAGTCAGGTTGAATCTTAAGGTTTGACTTCAATTTTATGAGTTGCTGTAGGTACGTAACTGACCAACAAACAATCCAGATTGCTTAGATCAGCTAATGGTCCTGTCTCTCAACCTGAGATGTCCTTGACTTTTGGAGCCTAAGTCAAATTCCAAATGCACACTAACGCCTGAGGCTTTCAAGTTTGCAAAAGTACCCCGTTTCCATTTCCTTTTTACACTTTCTAAAGCTCTCCCAAACCTATGGCATGCTCCATTCAGAATGTTAAAGAATTCTCTAATCCTCTTATTTGGGAACCTGATTTGCAAATGCTAAGTGGTATATGCTTCTGCTATGTTTATTAGCATTAACGTTTGCAATTGTCTGGTCAGTCTCTGCCACTTGACTTAGAATCAAACCCTGAGGCAGTCATCAAATTTGCTCCTTCAACAGACATTTTCTATGTTCTTATTCCAAGCCTCACAGAAGGCTAGGCAGCTCAGATCATCAGAAAACATTTTCCGTTAAGATAAAGTGTGATTCCTATAGGTCTCCCAACCATAGGGAAAAGTGGGAAAAGTATAACTGTGTTTAACTCCCAATATGCAACCCCAGCTCAACATGAAGAAATTCCAAAATAAGAAATAAAGTGAATTCGCCCCCAAAGACTCTGACAGTCCACAGATGTAGATCTGGCAGGATGCCCAGAAACTTACATGGGTACAATTTGGACACATCAGGTTAGTTTCTTTTAACATCTCTAAATTCATCCTCTCTGGTTGCTTTCAGCCTACAGTACTGCATCAGCTCAATCCAGGGATTTTTTTTTTTTCCAAATAATGGATTTGGCATGTTCTTTATGATAGCCAAGCATGTGACTGATTCACTAAATGTTTCATTTTTCACTTGGTATTTGGCACATACCCCTGGATACTGTAATTATTCTACCCTTTTTGTCTCTCCTCATTATACATGAAACACTGGAGAGAGGCCATCCTTTCTGATTGAACACTGATATTCTCTTTCAGCCCTCTCATGGAGAGTGTTGGTTTGTGCACAGGGCCTGAGTGTGAGAATATGTGAATTAGCCCTGATTTGTGAATTGGCTGTCATCTATATTTCCATAGCTGTCACAGCCCCGCTGATCTCAATTTCTGCACCTGGAAAATGGGAATGACAAATGTTATTCCTTTCCAACAAAAAGCATGTGGAGAATTAACTCATAGAGCTCAAAAGCACCAGGAAAATGTAAGAGGAAACCGTTCACCAAAGCCAAGTGCTGACCCTCTCTCAGGTCCCAATGGATGTGCTCATCATTGTTTCTAAACAAGAAAAAAAAAAAAAACCCAAAGACCCTCAAACTAGAACTGTGATTGATCGGTTGATCAACTGTGAGCTCAGCGTTTATGAGACACAAGGGTAGATATACAAAATGTACAAGGCAGATCTCATCTTCTAATCAGAGTCAAGTGTCCCTTGGAGTTGTTACATTCAGAGCAGCAGTTTGACCTCTGACAGTTGTGGCAGTAGCAGTGGTGGCTTTCCAGATCAGTGCTGTCCAATATAGTACTTCAGTGGCATTGGCTACTGAAGTACATTGGCTACATTCCAACTGCTCAGAAGCCATATGTGCTAGTGGCTACCATATTGGACAGCACAGTCTCCACCAGCATAGAAACTTCCACTGGACAGGGCTGTCTGACACTGATAAATCTTCCCTCTCACAACTTCTCCAACTGGCCCTAAGTCAACCTTTACAGTAGCTTCAGGTGAGTCCATCTCACACAAATGAACAACAGTCTGAATTAACAGTGCATATGAAACAAGTGTCATATTTTCATACTTTCCTTCACCCAAACCCAGCACAAGAGGCTAAGATAAGCCAAAGTGTATGCTACAAAGAGATTTATCAACCAATAATCAATACCTAATTCTAAAAAGAATTATATCGTGGGACAGGGTCTAGAAATAGTCTATCTTCCTTAATATGTGAGTCCCAGTTGATTCATGGTCTGAATATCCAGGGTTTGACTGCCCTCCCCCAACCTCTCACCCCCTGATTCCTCTGTGAATTAAAGATTGATTTTATTATCCGTCCATTTCCTCCTTGTTTATGGTATCACATCTATTTGATAAAGAAGGCAACGTTAGCAGAGATTTAAGTGTTTTGCATGCTATATATGCAAAAAGGGTAAACATCAAATATAGACACAAGCTAAATGGCTTAAAATGCATTGTTTTCATGCCTTATTTTATTGCCAATCTCATATATACCTCACATCTAACAGGGAACAGGGCTCACACATCCATAAAAAGCTTACAGACCAAGCTATTGAAAGAGTAACATTTAAGCGTAGCATTCATAAAATAGCTAATGGTGCTATAGAGTTGACAGATGCCATAGAAGTGTCAGAGAAATGGATGTTGAACCATCTCCTTTCAAAAATGAGAAAACTGAAATCAAGAGAGGGAACCCCTCTTACACTGTTGGTGGGAATGTAAATTGATACAGCCACTGTGGAGAACAGTAGGGAGGTTCCTTAAAAAACTAAAAATAAAGGTACCATATGATCCTGCAATCCCACTACTGGGCATATATCTGGAGAAAAACATGGTCCAAAAGGATACATGCACCCCAATGTTCATAGCAGCCAAGACATGGAAGCAACCTAAATGTTCATCAACAGAGGAATTAGTAAAGAAGGTGTGGTACATATACACAATGGAATATTACTCAGCCGTTGAAAAGAATGAAATAATGCCATTTGTGGCAACATGGATGGACCTAGAGATCATCATACTGAATGAAGTAAGTCAGAAAGAGAAAGAGAAATATCATATGATATTCTAAAAAGAAATGATAGAAATGAACTTATTTACAAAACAGAAACAGATTCACAGACTTAGAGAATGAGCTTTTGGTTACAGTGGGGAGAGAAGGGTTGGGGGGGAGGGATAGTTAAGCAGTTTGGGATTGACATGTACACATTGTTATATTTTAAATGGATAACCAACAAGGACCTACTGTATAGTACAGGGAGCTCTGCTCAGTATTATGTAACAACTTAAATGGGACAAGAATTTGAAAAAGGATACATGTATATGTGTAACTGAATCCCTTTGCTGTACATCTGAAACTAATGCAACATTGTTAATCAACTATACTCCAATATGAAATAAAAGTTAAAAAAAAAAAAAAGAGGTAATAGTGCTGCAGTTACTTGATGGGTAGTGGAGTCGGGATTTGAACCCAGCTCCTAGACCTGGACGCAGGGCTATTTTGGACCCCGTGTTCTTTGCCCTCCTCTGATAAGGAGGATGAAGGAGATGAGCTGGGAGGGGAGGAGAAGGGAGAAAGTTGGCTTCTCTCAGATGGCAGAAAGGCGAGTCCTCCTGGTACCTGGCCAGCACCTAGGCCACACAAGGCCCACTACTTTGCATGTGAGACACCCTTTCTTCTTAGCCTGAACCAGCATCTCTTGTGTTGCCATTTCCCAGAGTAACCTAAATGCCAACCAATGGGATCTCTGGAACCAGAGTACGGGTGGTGTGTCTTGGTTAATTCATTTTCTTTACAATGCTTTCCTTATGAAAAGCTCCAAGTTCTCTAACTCCATTTCTCTCAAATGGCATCTAAGCATTTATCTCGAGGATTCGTAGATGTGGTTTTAGGGGTCTGTAAATCCCCTGAAAATGGAAAATGAAATTCAGCTCTCAGTCCGTACCATTCATTAAATTATCAAAGATGTCCATGATTGAAAAAGGCTAAAATTTGCTATAAAGGAAGAAGAGAAAGATGTGCTTTTTAGAAGAAAATCACTGAACCCAGGAAAATTTGTAAAATGGCCAGAAGGTATAATAAACAGCAACTTAATAGAAATAAACCATAGAAATGAAAGAGAATACAATGCTCAAGAAGCCCAGGGAGAAGCAAGGCTGAAGATACATTTCCCTTAATTGTCTCTTCCTTCATTCGTCTAAGCCCAATGACAGCAGCCACTAACTCATGCCATGCTAAGGAAAGAACTGAGTGGAATCATTACTTTACCTCCCATTTCCATATTTGAGGAACGTTATCTCTTACTACATTCTGATTCAATTGAAACAATGGAATTGAGAAATGCCCTATACCAAATAGCAAGAAATGTTCACAGGAACCTGATGTACCAGCTATAATTCTAAACTAAAATATTAAAAATTTCACAGAACACATATCATGAATGTTAAAAATACCTGTTGAACTAGCGATACGTGGACAAGGTGAGCCACTGGGATGTCGGCCTGAAGCATTTGACTGTTGCTGTGGTACAGTTCATCTGGTTTTCTGAATTATACGCTTTTCAGGGGCTCTGCCCAGCCTTCCAAGATGAGAATGGTGGTGTAACCACGACCTGACGGCAAGTATTCCAGGTAAGAATATTTTGGTATATTTTAAAAGAAGCTCTCAAGGATGTTGACTGACTTAAAAATATTTTAAAAACACGATACCTTCCAGACCTCTTCAACATCAAGAGGCAGGATATAATGATTTGTATATTTTATTTTGACTTTACATGCGGTGTTAAAAACCCAAAGTACATATTATTTACACATCCACAATACAAGTTTACAAGATATCTATACATGTTAAAGTACTCTATAAAACAGTATAGAGCCACTTCACTTTAGGGTTACTTTTTATGCCGTACCATTAAAAAAGATACAATCTGTGTTTACCTTTGCACAAATGGATAAAGCATTTTAAAATTAAATTAACAGGATACAGACTAGATTTTATGTTAGAAATTTCAACATAAATACTGATAGAACTCACATTACAAACTACAAGGCAGCACGATGTTACAAAATGTTATCCGGGTTCACATAGAGTTACTGTTCCACTTTCCGCACGCTGGGATTAATATTGGTAAGGTGAATTCGAACAGGTTTGTCAGCGATGGACCGAGTAGTGTTTATCGTTGGTTGGTTTAATTTATTATCAATCTGTAATACTTTCGTTTCAAAGCTGAAGTGTTTCAAGAACAGAAGTTTTAGCTTTTGAGCTTCCAGAGACCTCAGGGAATTGTGTTCTTTATTAAACAATATTCTCAAAGGAAAAGAATGACTGCATCCGTATTCTACATTCTGCATCAAAATGCTCTGGTCTTCTGCAACCCATCTCCCCCAAGTAATAGATATCATCACGGGAAAACAGTTGAACTTATTTGTCTGACTAAGTCAGGAGCATTCCTCTGCCTTGATACTTTCTAGATGAGGTTCAATAAACCGTGGTGTGCAGCATATTAACCAAAATCGTCATCAGGGTTGCACGTAATCAACTCTAAGTGGCTTCTGCAAAACTACAAATAAATGACCCTGTATGGTTTCCGCAGGTGTCACATTACCCAGGAAACCTCACTTGACTTCACATTTTCACTGTTTCATCCTTAAGAAAGTAGGAGTGGAGTGTGTGTCCTGGCAAAGGATGTAATGCAGCTATTTGGATAGACTGTTTTACAATTAACTGTTCTAGATTGTTAGGATTTTTTAAAAGTCTTTTCAGGCGCTGGTTGAAAAACATTTACAACTGGCACTCAGTAAATGATGTGCTATACCGAAAACACTTGACATATTTGAGTACTTCTATGATTCTCATGAATAAGGCACAAAATGCACAGATTTAGGTAAACTCACATGTAATATGTACAGTATACTGTCATTACCTGCATGACTTAGGAGAAAATTCTCACATCATACAACATAGACAACATGATTGCACCACGGTTAGGTTTTCACAGACTGTTTCTGCTAAGCCAATTACAACCCTCTCACATCCCCTTCTTTTGTCTTCTGTTGTGTGTGTGTGTGTGTGTGTGTGTGTGTGTGTGTGTGTGTTTGTTTCACCTTGGGGTTAGGGGGAATTAAAAGAAGAGGAATTTTACTACATGGGAGAAACCAAACACAATCAAGATAAAACCTCATTAGTGCGTCCAAGGTTGAGTAGAGTGATTCCGGCTCGGATTCACAGTGGACAGGTGAATTTTACTACTGAATACTGGTGGATAAATCAAGGATACCTCTTACCATCTCCATCTCCTTAAGCTGGCAAGACTGTTATAGAAGTTTTAGTGAATAGCAGCACAGAATTACTTAGAACTCTTACATTCTGGCATTGGGTAACACGTAAGTCAAGTTAATCATTTTGACCGTCAAAATCAGCCTCGGTTTTACTTCCTTCTCAAAGCTGAACCCAATGGACTGCTGTGGGAAGAAGTTATTGTCTCTTGTTCAGTAATGTGCGATGTAAATAACTCCATAGCACTAAAAGATGCAGTGGGCACCTAAACAAATCCTAGTGGGGACAGAACACACACACACACACACACACACACACACACACACACACGCTTACACGCACACACACATGCACACGCAACACAGTTCCTTGGTGGCATGAAAAAAAATGCCACACATAAAAAAATGCTACAGTTTGGGTCAAAGACTGAATTTTTAGCAAATTGTTTGGTAATCTACAACTTCTTTTCTTTGAGACATTACCATTGTTTTTTGACATTTGTGCAAGAGGCAAGGTGAATGCATACATATTAAAATGTTCACATTTAATGGGAAGACCACACAGAATGGCAGTCTAAGTTGAACCCATTTTCAAGTATTTGCCCACAGACAGATTCATCTGAGCACTGTATCAGCTCTTTATACTGGTTACAGGTAGCCCCTCGGAGCCACATATCTCTTTAGTTTCAAACAAAAGAAATGGAATGACCAGCACCTTCCTTTGTTTTCAGGCAAGTACACAGAAGCCTTGCTGCAGTAGCTACGTATGGCAAGTTCTGATGTTGCCAAAGTTAGGAAGAGTTTCTTTGGCCACTTGGTTCTCTTAAAATACAAGCGAGTCTCTTGTCTTAATGTACCCTTACAACATCATCCTCTCAACAACATGGACAGGATAAAGCCACATGGGGAAGAGCACACTTGAGGCCTAGTAAGTGTATTTGTTCAGTGGTCTGACAGATGTGGTTTGGGGAACAAATGAAGGCTTTGGTGGTACATCAGGTTTTAATGACGGTGTCCTCTTTAGTCCCGTCCTGGGAAGGGTGCCATTACTGGTGTAGCTGCTCTGTCTGGAGAGGGAAGGCTGCAGATGAACACTTACTGGTGTTCCCTGAATATAGTCCACCTTCGCCCCTGCGGGGGTGGGCATGTAGCCTCCACGGTTCATACTAGGCTGTCTAGATAACAAAACACCATTTGGTGAACTTAAGTTTTTAGGCATAGCAGATATAGAGTGCCTCTGGGAGGAATTTTTATGATAACCCCTCTGTCTTTCCAGAGAAGTCATTGGGACGCCAGGAGTGGTGGGGACGTCCACTCGCTTGGTTGGGCTATTTCTGGGGAGAGTCGAGGGAGGAGAGTAGAGTGATGCCTCGCGATTAGGGACCTTGGGCGGGACCTCAGACATAGGTCCCACGGGATCCAGCATTAGGGTCTGGTGGGCCACTTGGATGTCTCCCATGATGGCTTTGGGGTTACTGTTTGGGTCATTTAGATGCTTCAGGAGATCGTTGAGGGTGTTTCTGGAATCCACAGAACGCCGGTGATCCCTTTTACTGGATGACTTTGTAAGAGGGTGGTCAATGTTTTGAAGTTTCTTTTCAGCTTTGTGAGCATTGGAGTTTGAGAAAGATGTGTTGTAGTCATGGGTAGCATTAGGAAGGACAATGGCACTGGGGATATGTCCATGACTTAGTGGGGAATGCGGTGGAGGACTAGAAGGAAAGAACTGGGGGGTTTCCTTCCTTGAAGCCCCGTGGCCGTGGGCCTTGTCTGAGTGGCTCTTCACGGCCTGCAGGGTCTTCTGGTGAAGCACAGGTGTAGACTCAGGTGTCGGGAGAGCAGCCAGCTCGGGAGGTTGGCCTCGATGGTCCATGACCATGGATTTCGTATCTCCACTGGGTGGCAGCTCTTTCCGACTGGTCAGCAGGTTACTATACAATTTGGGAGAATCTATATTCTGTTGATATTCCTTGACTGGGCTGTCAAAGAGACCATTCAGCTTGGCAAAACTTCCACTGGAGTCTGTGCACGACTGGGCAGATTCTGCATCTTTATGGATCTTTCTGTTTCTCCGAACAAACATGTCACGATAGCAGTATACTGCTACACCTGCAATGAATGCACCCAAGACAAAAGCCGCAAAGACACAGGTGATGAGGACATTCATGTGGACCATCTGGTTGGACTCTCCAGATTGGACTTCCCATCGTACACCTGCAACAGACACACAGGAGAAGAGTCTGAGTGAGGAGCTTCTTTAAAACAATATTAGCCAGCAAGTGGCTCCCACTGAACCAACACTACCTTCACATGGTCCATATGCTTAGCTTGGAGGGTGAGGTGGACTCCAAAATTCCATATTTTTTCCTTTAATCCCAATAGGATGCCCAGAGACATTTATGATCGCTACAAATACCAGGATAACTCTAATCTTCCACTGATCTGTATTTGTCTTTTCCCCTCCAATCCCTCTTAAATAGTTGTTACATAACATTCAAAATTTTAAGGGTTTCTACCTAAAAATTAGAGCTAGAAGGTATATATTTTCTAAGTGGCCCATTTTAAACTCATAAAATGTTTTTTTCTCATGATTTTCTCTTAATTCATAAATCAGGATTAAAGGGCAGCTACTGGGATTAGGGAAATGTATGAATTGGTATAAATATATATTTTGCTAAAATGATTATGCTAATGCAATTATGCTATCTTAATTAGAATGAAAGGACATAGTTCGTTCACAAACTAAAAGCATTTGCTTCGTCACTGTTAGCTACAAATACAGCCTCTCATGTTTCCTTTGTGTTTTTTTTTTCATTCCATCTTGGAGTGAAGCACTCTTGAATTGCCTGCTCTGAAAGAAATCCAGACAGTCTAAGGAAATATACTATGTTAAGTAATATTATCCAATTGTCTTAAGATATTTAAGAAATATTTAAATTAGACTAGAAATAGAAGAGTGAATTAGTTTATAATTATTGGGATTTTTAATGCAACCACAGACATCTAGACATGTTAGTTTAAGAGGTATCCAAGTCTGTTACATGCTACAAGCACAGCTATCCCAGAGTAAGGTAAGTCAGAGTGATTTGAAGATTCTGTTGCTCTAGGTTAGTACTAAGGCCTTTGAACATTAGTTGTTTTTAACCAATGTTGAGGGCTATGGAATTCAGTGGCATTGTGAAAGACAAAGAAAGAAATGTAGAGAGAAATGGAATTACTAAAGAAAATAAAAGAGGAAGAATGATTATAAAATTGTTTACAATGAAAACAAATAAAACCAAAATCAATAGATGTAAATCATAAATGACAATGCACTGCTATAAAAACTGATTGGAAACCTGATACCACAGTTTAGTAAGCACTAAAGAATAGATTTTTTTTCCCAGAGTGATCTGTCTAACAAGGTAACTCAGCAGACAGCTCTTTGATAAATGCTTCTATTATGGGCTGAAAATGATAGTTACGGACGAGCACTCTGTTAGGTTTCAGTGCTTGTGGCGTTCAAACAACTTGGCGCCTCCCGTACTTTTCAGATTGCATTGTAAATTGCAGCTAAACAAAAGTCTGGGAAAGGCTCCTCAACAAAACATCCGATATCAGGATATTTGCAATTAATGAGTTTTGCTTTTGGATATCGCTGGGGTGACCCTCGGAATTCTCTGATACCCAGCAGAGTGTAGCTTTTTCAGACAGAAGCCAACACGGATTAGATTGTCTGAGTGGCTGTTTTACCAACTCCTTCTTCAACAGCTTTCCACCTCTTTCATCTGCTAAGGAATGCACACTCCACATAACCACAGAAAACCGGTGTGAGTGTGGCCAGCGGCGGCGATGGTAACAACAGACGCAGCTCCGTCCGGCTTCACCTCCACACGTTCCTCAGAGGTATTAGGAATCAGGTTTCCACTCAGTGAGAGATGAGTTCCCTGGTGAGGCCTTACCCTTTGGGATACCTGATAAAGGATCAGTAAAATCAGAAGTGTTTGGGTCATCTTGAACTACAAATTTCCGGGAGCTGGTCAGTTTAGGTCTCCAGGTATCAATCACTTTAGGTGTAATTTCTGGGATACTTGCCATTGTGGTAACAGAAGATGAAGATACCTCCATGTCTGTGGTGGCAAACAGATTTTTATTAACATGGGTAGTGACAGCGGATGGCTTCTGACTGGTCTGTTGTATTTTCAAGTAAAGTTTAAGCAAATTTTATGAGAAAGCCTGTTCTAGGATTTCATAAAAACACATCCAAGGAGATTATACCAAATCCTTTTCTTGCAAGGGAAAAATATAAGCTAAAAATGAACAATAAAGACATATTAAGCAGATTTCGAACTTGAAGACACTGAAAATACTCCTCTACGAAGCCTCTACGGTGATTAATGACACTCATGGAAAAGGTACGATGAATCCCAAACACTAATTGCTAGTTTCTCATCCTTTTGTGAGACAACATCACTTCTTTTGTGTATATTTGTTTAAAGCATTTTCATAGATGGTTGGAAACTGTATTGCCTTCACTGGGGAACCTACAGTGTAACGTCATCAGAACACACCTGATTAGATCTGCATAAACACTTGATTTTAGACCTGACAAAGAGGCTGTCCTGCTTTACCACAGGCATCTCGTCTATCTGTAGATTACTGACTGCACCGAGGGCTCACCATCCATGGTAAAGCACTGAAGCAGGGATGAACCTTGTCTGTGCCTTCCAAAATGCCCGGGGAGTTTCTTCCAAAGAGTTAGCAGCAACTCATGCAAAAGAAATGGCATTCACAAGCTGAATAAGGATGTTCCGATACACGAGATCTTCCATCCTTTTCTCCCCTCTGAGGAATGAAACTGCTGGTAAGTTTTAGAACCAGCAACAGGATCGGGAGTAACTTAACCTCTTTGTGTGTCTATTACTGATTTCTGCCAAGTAGATTTTCCCTCAAAATGTAAGCATATGATCTTAGGTTAAACCCCTGGAGACCCCAATTCAGACTGGTGCAACGGTCACAGATGAAGACTCCAAAACGGATGCAGACAAGAGGGGCACAGGGAGCCTAGCGAACATCTTAATACATCAGAAACCAGCTTCATTCGATGGGAACCTTTTTCACACCACTGAGACCACAACATTCAAAGGTTTCTAGGATCACCACAAACCATTCAGAAAAGATCTCTCAAATTTATAAATACACATTTTGGGGAAATGTGTATTTGTTTACTAGGTCTTAGGAAAGGTGAGGAGAGAAGGGGTAAATAATGAAATTCTGCCATCCATTGAATATAGATGACCAGAGGGAACATTCACAATGCACAGGGGTGAGAGAGAAGAAAGCTCGGGTGGACGGGCGTGCAGCTGGAATGCAGCCTATGTTAATCCATTGGATTTTTCTTAAAGGATGTGCCTTGGTCAATGATGGGCTGTTAACATGCTACACAGGGTGAAGTGCTGAATAAGAAAAAGTCTTTCGGACCATCAGGGGGGTTATGAGTCAAAGCAGAAAAATGAAGGGCTGCCAAACTGTGCAAAAGGAAGGGAGAAGGGGCTGAAAATGCTGAACTGAAGGAAAGAAAAGGTTGTTAATTCAAAAAAATGAAAAAAAACTAACCAGATGTTGGACCGCCAAATATTTTGTAATCTGGTGTAGTTGAAGTAGGCAAAATTTCTAAAAGAATTAAAGGAACAAGTAATCAGTAAAAAGTAACCAAAAGAAAGCAAAAATTTACGAATTCCAATTAACTCAAAAAGTCAAAAGAAAGGACTATAAATTAAAAGAGTAACCTACTGCTTAGACTGCCTTTCTCTAGATTTCCTACAAGATTGTAAATCGTGAAGGAAAAAAAAAAAGTAAGATTCTTCTCTAATGTATCCCCATGACCAAACAGCTCAGCTTTTGTGAAGTTTAAGTTAAATGCTAGGTGGCATGTGTCCTGAGTCATTATAAAAGGCTGATTGTAAAATAATGTTCACGTGCAAATGTGGTCAAAAAGAAGCACCAGGAGGGAAAGGAAGATTCGGTCTTACCATGGCAGTCCCCTAGATGGGCTGTGTTGCCATATTCCGTGTCCTGTTCAAATCCTCCAGCGCTGTGGTTATGGAAAGCAAAGAAGTCTTCAGTTAACAGCCTTCATAGGAACACAAGTGACAACCAGAGCAGAACCAAGAACACAGATGGATTAGTAAGAATGAGCAGGCAGAAAAAAAAAAAAGGACATTTCAACATAGCTTGCTAAAATGAGTATTTCTAGTAAACATTTGGTAACTAGAATGTTTAAGAGAGCAGAAGAAAATTGGTTCTTTCTCTCCATCCATTTCCCGTAGGTATTTCACTGTCTACAATCTCCCTTCCCTCTCACAGCTCCAGATTTTCTTTTTTTCCTTCTCCCATACAAAACAAACAAACAAAAAACAAAAACAGAAAAAAGGAAAGAAAGAAAGAAAAGTAAAGCAAAAAAGAAAAGTAGTGTTATTGGAAGTTTTCTAAAATTTCTAGCTTTAGAGTCCCTGGAGAAGATAGAAGCACATCTGGAGAAGATCTCAGCTAATGTGACAAAGTATACTTACAGCATCCCTGGGGTCACTTGACCACAGGCCCCTGGGCTTAACCAGCCACAGTACGGGTCTCGAGATGCAATACAAGACCTGTATAAAACCAAACAGAACGTACATTGAATTTTCTCATCATCAAAGGTAATGATGCTGTAAGACCCGGGATAAGGAAAGAAACATCAGCCTACTTTTTACATGATGCATAACGCTCACAGCGACTGAGGGGGATGCGGATAACACAGCTAGAGAACGCCACGTATAAAGCATGATGAACTTTATCCAACTGGAGTGAGATGACCCTTCTGTCCTCCTCATTCTCAGCATTGCACCTGTATTGTGGGAGACATTTTGAAGATAGACGTTTAGGAAGTCAAAAGCTACAGGAACTACACGAGGCAAGTGAGGCTTGGTTTTTGCACTTATTGAGAGCTGGGGAGGCGTTAAGGAATGCTCTCAGTAGCAAACCAGGCAAGCACGTAGTTTAGGAAGTAATAATGATGTGATTCATCTTCTACTGCTCTGCATGGCTGGTTTAATTTCAGGCTGGACAAAGGGTTTTTTAAAGATTGGCTTCCCGTTCTGATGATCGAAGGGAACCGCATTTGTGAACAGCATGTTAGACTATAGGGAAGAAAAAGGATAATGTTTTAATGCATTTAAATCTTCCTGTGCTAGACATTTCTGGATCTCTCCTTAGTCTTCTTTGCTCCATTTCTCTCATCTATTTCTTGTTTGTTTTAATGGTCCACATAATTTTTTATATCAGTGGTTAGAAGAAGTATGGTGTACTGTGTGTGTGTGTTTGCAATCAGCTGTCTGCTCCATGTAGCATCCTGAAATATATCTTCAAGGTAAGAGGGTGGTGGGAAAATATTCTCATTTTCCACAGGTGACAAACAAGGGCTGAATTATTTTTAAACTCATCACTGTCTACCCTCCAAGCCCTAGCGGACTCAGGAAAGCAACAAACCCGGGTTTTATTTCAGTGAGGAAAAAAACAAAACAAAACACTGATATGCCAAACCACTGCTAATTTAGAGGGCTGGAAGGAAATGACTAGAGGAAACACACACTGGAAGTACTAGAAAGTGTTCTCGTATAATATACCTACTTTGCATGGTTGTACGCTTCAATCTCTTCCAGTAACACGCTGTCATTCAAAGAGAAAGGACTGGTTTTTGCCAAAACTTTAAGTACCATGCCAGCTTCCGAGCCAACAAAGATGACTGTGTAGTTCTGGTGGGGTCCCGCAGAATGGTCAACGGCGATGGCCGTCAGTCTGTACCTGCCGGAGGAGGGGAGCCAGGTCAGGGGGGCGGCCAACAGGAAGGGAAGCCACTGGATGGGAGAGGGCCCGTGTTTCTGCACAGTCTTACCTGATCCGAGTCTTTGTGAACCAGGGCTCGTCGGCAATGGGTGGGACGGCAGAGTCCATCAGGGGGTGGGATTTAATGAACGACAGGGTTTCATCCGGGAAATCGATGGAGGTTTTATAAGCTTCGGCAAGCCCATGCTTTGCACAACAGCCAGGCCTGAAAGGAACGTAGTGTGTTTGGTCCCCCCTCACAATTTGTATCTAGGGATTAAGTGTCCATTGTGGAAGACGAGGTCAAGAGAGAAAGGAGAGTGAACCAAACCAGAGGAGCGATGCTATTTCCCTGAACTCTGGGGACTCTCCATATTCAGGCTCTCAGAGTCATATTCACTGACTTTCTGTCTGTAGCGCTGCACAGGGACCCTTCCTGGAGTGGGAGGTTGGCCCAGCTGCTCTCTGAGGATGGATGCTTCCCGTGACCAGAGGGTTTTGTCAAAGACAAAAATCCTCTCCGTTTTTTTTTTTTCTTTTTTCTTACCTTGGCTTCGGTACTTTGTCTTCAGGGACTGCTGTCCAAACAGAATCTGGAGTTTTCTGTTCTTTAAACCGTCCTCTGAATACTTTTTCAATGTCGTCCATGCTAAATGCACAGACTGCAGAACCAGGAATGCTGAAAAAGAGGAACAGTATCAGGAGACAATGGGCCTGTTCTCGGTTCCCACAAGCGAGATGCGGAAGGCCTTTTGAAGTGCCAGGGATCTGTTCTCACCTGTTGAGCTGTGTGGTAAACACCCCGACCACAGTGGGGACGCCATTGATTTGTATTATGTCTGTGACAGACTGCAGAACATCAAAGTAGAAAAAGGAATCTCCGGGGACAGAACAGTTAAGACGAGCCTTCAGAAATGAAGTCCAGTGTTTCTCCAGGACCCGCTGGGAGCCACCCATGTCATTTTTACATATGCGGGCCACACGGGAATATACAGCCTGCCCACGGGACAAAAGCAAAGCAACGGGGTTATGAGCACGTTGGAAGAACGGGAAAAAAAGCTGCCAGATAAGGGAGGGATGAAACATGCTAAAGATACATGTGGTTCAAAAGACTCCGGCAGCCTTCTCCCTAGGGATCTGTATAGTAAGAATGTCAACTAGATTTATCTGTGAGAAAAAAGGGCCATTTTCCTGCTCTGCCAAACAAGCTCCATAAGAAGTGAGCTATCGAACGGCCCGGCTGAATGGAAACCATTCCCATGCTCTGTTCTCATATTGTTAACAAAATGCACCATTCTTAAACCTGGCATAGAAGGGGCCGCAATATTTTAGAATCATATGGGCTTGTACTGAAGTATTCAACAGTGAACAGGGGCCCTTACTTTCCATCCTGCCTTTTGACGCTGAGAAAGAATAGCTATCAATAGATTCTAAAGAGTTAAAGAAGCATCCATAGCTCAAGGCAGCCTGCAGAACATTCTCTGTAGTAACAGAAAAAAAAAAAAAAGAAATCTCAAGGCCCAAGGCTGCTGTCCCCACTCTGGCCATTGTGCAGGCATTCCACAGCAATTATTCTCAGGATAAGCAACTCACCTCTCTGCACTTGGCCCTAAATGCTTTGAGTGCTGGAAAATATGCAAAGACTTTACCAAAGCGGGCTCAATTCCATGCAGTATGAGTGCACAATCATATACTTGCCTTGCCTAAATTATTATGTTCTACAGCAATTTCTCGAAAGAAGAAATAGACATAGTTTCCATATTCTATGGCATGAAGAAAGTGTGGCTCTGAAAGAGAAATTGAAAACAAACTGGTTCCTAAAGGATAATTCAATTAGTATCAGACCCTGACTGCCAGGCATGACTGACAGATGTCACATTGCTACATTCAAGCCAAGGAGAACTCTGATATGCCAGCGAGTCTGTGGAGTCCCAGTATGGGTGTGTTGAAGCTTCAGGGAACCCGGAGTCTTTAATGTTAGCTAATGGACTAGAAAAAGCCTACGGGGAAATGAACTACAACAAAGGTCTTTGTTTCAACAGATTTATTCATTAACCTGTAGTTAACTAGGGAAGGAAACTTCTTACGTTGAAAATAAAAAATCTTGATTTCTAGACTCCAAAGATCAAAATAACTCTGCAGATACGAACTACTGATTCCCAGGGTTAACTTTCCAGGGTAGGTAGATGGAAGCGGGCAAGGATTATTACATGCATTTAGAGTTAGGCAAATGGCACACAGAATTGAGATCTTTTTTTTCAGGTCACTTAGGATAAAAATCTACTTTCCTGACGTGGCTACTGATCTCCTCATCCCCCATTAATGCTCCTGTTCACAACCAAGGCAGCTTGTACTTGGCTCTAAATAAACCATATAAAGTCATGCACTGAATTTCCTGATGCCCAGGTCTCCTGTTCCCACTCGGCCATGGTACTTCCCTTGGTGATCTCCCAAAGCCGTTCTTCAAAGATACCTTTGATCCACTTGGAATCATATTTTATAGTACGAAGGGCAGATCCATCGCCCATGCTTCGATAAATAACGGCATCACTGGCCAGGAAGTCAGCCACTGTGGCAGAATACAGCTTCCCATCTGAAACCAAAGTTATAAATTAGATAAAATAGCCATAATTATCCTAAGTGTGTTATCTTATATAGTGTATTATAGCCTTTGGAGTGATTTCACCTACATTATTGCTACATATACAAATAAATCTAAACCCGATGCTCATAATCAACCTGTGACAGCTTGACCCACGGGATCATCTAAGTTTACAGATGAGGGATTGAAGCATCAAAAAGTTAGGCAACTTATTCAGGGTCACTGGCCTAGTTAACAACAGAGCCAAGTGTCAGAATACTTATAATATGCTCACTTTTAATTCCTCTTTTTTGAAAACTTGTTCATAGCTTTTAGTCTTTTTTTTTTTAGCGGTATGTGGGCCTCTCACTGTTGTGGCCTCTCCCGTTGCGGAGCACAGGCTCCGGGCGTGTAGGCTCAGCGGCCATGGCTCACGGGCCTAGCCGCTCCGCGGCATGTGGGATCTTCCCGGGCCGGGGCACGAACCCGTGTCCCCTGCATCGGCAGGCGGACTCCCAACCACTGCGCCACCAGGGAAGCCCAGCTTTTAGTCTTTGAAACACCTGTGTCAAGGTAGCTATCCTAGTTATGAGCTTTTTTCTTCCTTTAAATTCCTTTTGCACCTTCAATGTCATTAATCATTTATATCCATTACACTAAAGAATCTTACCGGCAAAAAGGGCAACATTGGTTTGTCTGGCATCAAATGGGCACCTTGCCAAGCCACTAATTTCTTCCCCATCATACTCTAAGGTATTCAACTACAAAAGAAAAATAAATAGCTAGTGTCATATCTGTTCAATGTACATGTCTGAAGGCAATACTGCTTTATTTGCGCTGAAATTCTACGGGAAGAATTCTGTCTTTATTCCTCCATAGCATTAGAGATAAAACAAATTACTGGGTCTATAGGAGAAAGGATTTGACGCTAACAACATTCCCGTAAAGGAAGAAAAGTTGATTTAAAAAAAGCACATTGTATAAAATATACTTACCCTATAGTATCTACACATGGGATTAAAAGCATTGGTGCCACAAACAAAAACCATCTCATCGTTTCTCGGAACAAATACTTTAATAAAGTTGTGGCATTCATCCTAAAGAAAGTAACAATTACATTAACATTAGACATTCCATATGCTTACACTGTGGGCTCAAGCCCCCACAGAGACTCAATCTAGTAGGCACTTGTTTGTTTCACTTACTTTATGCTTGCCTTTCATAGCACAGTTTTCTCGATCCTGTTGTCTTGACCGCCATGTCAGTTTCTGTATCAATCAAGCAAACCAAAGTTCAGTATTTTAAATATCGAGGGGAGAGGGACATTAACCAAGTTCTGAGAGAGTGCAAATAAATATGCCAACTACACTTGCTCACCTTGTTTGGTATTACTTCTGTTTTGGGGATTTCATTTAAGTTTACCGTATAAACTTGATCCCTGTTGGAAACAAGGCAGTAAGTCATATCATGTGAATACATAAAAACGTTAAGCTGATTCTTATTTTATTTTTACAGATCTGCTTTTATTGTGTTTTGGAGATCATTTGGATTTTCTCTGTCTCCAAGAAAGTCAACAGAGAGTGTTTTTTCATTAGTGAGTCGCTTTTATATATCACTGTGGTTAGGGAGCAAAGAAAGCTCTTCATGCGTGGGTCAAACTGCTACTTGGTATTAGCACAGACATACTTCTAATATTTGCTTGAATAATTCCAAGTTAAAAAAAGAGTAAAGAATGATTTTTTTCTCCTGCTGCTTTAGGAATAAAGAATGGTGCATGGTTTCTTGATGGCAGTAATAAAATAAGACTGCGAAAGGTTTTTGCTATATTTTGTTCCTGGTACACAGCACTTACTCTTCCGGGTGAATATTTTTGGCTACTTGCAATTTTTGATCACAATACATATTAGTTTTTCATGAACTAGACACATTAATGCAAGCACCACAAGAGAAAAGAATTTTAATCTAATAAACCAACGAGAGGAAAATTACCTGCCAGCAATATAAAGTGTGTCTCGAATTTTCAACATCAGCTGAAAGTCCAGCCTATGCTGTGATTCATTGCCTGAAGGGCGTCCTCTAAAAACCGGATATTGCCTTGAATCTGCAAGTAAAAATGGGCTAAACCATCAGTCAGGATTACGGAGCTGAAGAATCGATATACAGCATTGATTAGCTGTATATACTAGTTGTAAAAGGGTTTTAACTAAATTCCCCTCTTAAGGTCTTGAATATGAATGAATAAAGGACAGTGAATGTCAGCAAATGGTCTTTTTCTTTTAACTGAAAACATATAACCTATATATGGGCTGCTTTAGAAAAGCACCTAACTAAACTGTCCCATTTTCTCCAGACACTAGGAAATGATTATGGATAAATTAGTATGTAAAACATTATAAAGACATAAAACTCTCTCTCTCTTTCTAAAGATGAATATGCTTAGAAAATCAAAACCGAAAAAGCTTCCTTCTTAGAAAAGGAGAATGTTCTTTAGATCACTTACAGTGATAGTCAACAGTATTAAGGGGTTCATCGTCTTCAGGAAAGCTGATTGCTCTCAGCTGGGAAATCATCAGAAGCAGCATGTAGGCACAAAGCAGGAAGAACCTCATGGTGGGCCAAGATGAAATCAGAGCAGCCCCTCCTCAGAAATCCCACTTAGCTACGGGAAAACAGAAATAGTTTGGAAAGATCTCTATGCTGTGATGAAACTGTTTTGTCATTTGCAATCAGCTCAATTTTCACCACCAGCTCTCCAATGCCCCCCCTCCCATCAGAAAGATGGCAGTGGTGGAGGAGGTACCTCTGAAAACACAGGCCAAAGATGGAATCATGCCAAGTCTGATTAAAGCATCTGGTGAGCATATTGAAATTTTAGGCCAATTTGCAAGAGTTTTGGAGGTAACTACATATGTTATCACAGCAAAATCACCAGAACCACAAACAGAAATGCTGGTTGCTGATAAGAAGATGGGCAAAGTTGGGATTCGAATTTTAATTAAACTCCAGTCTGCTTCCCTTCCCCCATCCCTGAAATAAATCCAGTACAGCCCGTCTCTGCCCCCTCCCCACTAAGATGCCCAAGCTGCCTCAAGAGTATCCAAGGAGCTATCAGTCCTGTTGCCCCTCACAGCCCCTTGAGGCCTGCCAAATTCCCAGCATTATTTAAGCCCTACCCCTAAATTCTTAAGTAGAACAGTTCCCTAAGCTTAGAAAGAACAACATGAAAGTAATGACATGAATGACCTTGAATCAGGGTGAAAGAGAATTAAAAGAAATGAAATGATTTCATGATCAATCAATCAGAGAGGGGCCGGGATGCAGCAGCACAGCTGACACCAGATGACTGGGGAAGCCTATATGTTTACATAAAACCATTTGGACACAAACCAATACCCTAAGTATGCCTGTCCTCTTAGCTTTATTAAGCTTTAGAGCCATACAGGGCCTTAGGGACCATCTAGTTCAACCCCCTCATTTTTCAGATAAGAAAACTAAGACCTGGAAAAATTAAGGGACTCGCTGGATTTCATGGAGCTATTTAGGGCAAGATCAGAGTCCAGACTCACATCACCTGAGTCCCCATCCAGGCCTTTTTCATCAAATTAGATAATGAAATTAAATGGCTGGGTTTTTTTTTCTTAGAAGATATAGCACTGCAAAAAAATCTTTGGGGGGGGGTAATGAATACACTCATTATCTTTACTGAAGGGATGTTTCATAGGTGTAAGCGTATGTTAAATTTTAACAAGTTGTACAATTACATATGTGCAGTATATTGTATGTCAGTATCTCAACAAAGCTTACAGTGTTAATTGTACAATATTAACTGCAAAAATCTTTAAGTGTTATTAATTTATTAGAAAAATAAATTAAGGCCCTACTGGGCCAATGGGTATTTTTGCGAAACTGTAAAATCTCTGCTTCGCAACAATATCACTCCTTCTTCGACAGAAACTGTCACTTAGAGCTACTATACTGAACAGTAAAACATTTAGCTTTAGCCTCAATCTCATATGTCTAAGAACTTTAGGTGTGATCATGAGAATCACTTCAAATTCTGGGGGAGTACAACCACTCAACTAAGTACTTCCCATGCCTCTTTCATCTTAATGTCAAAAACACAGATGCACACACATGCATTCTATACAACACTCTCAGTGTTTGTCTTTCTAACTAGAGTAGAAGCCAAGTATGTATATGTGGAACGTAGAATCCTAGGTTTTCAAAAAGAGAGAAATATATTGCAATACGATTTTTCTCAATGGACAACTAATCCAGCGGTAAGTTAACACACTTAAAACACTATATCGCTTATATGTGGAATCTAAAAAAATGGTACAAATGAACCTATGTACAAAACAGAAATAGAGTCACAGATATAGAAAACAAACTTATGGTTACCAAGGGGGAAGGGGGACTAAATTGGGAGATTGGGATTGACACATACACACTATATACACACTATAAAATAGATAACTAATAAGAACCTACTGTGTAGGACAGGAAACTCTACTCAGTACTCTAATGACTTACATGGGAATAGAATCTAAAAAAGAGTGGCTATATGTTTATGTATATGTATAACTGATTCACCTTGCTGTACAGCAGAAACTAACACAACATTGTAAATCAACTATACTCCAATAAAAATTAATTAAAAAATAAAAATAAAAATGCCCTGCAAAAAAGCCTGGAGGAGTGGGCCCTGCGGCAGCATCATTCTATACTCTAGTTGAAAGAGTGTGGACTTTGGTGGCAATGGGACTGGGGCTTGAATGGAACTCCACCACTTACCAGCTAATCGACCTGGGAAAGGTTCTTTGATCTCTCTTCGCATTAATTTCTGTAAGAACTAAAAGCTTGGCACCTACAGTTTCTGAGCAAAGTTAATCTTCCTTGCCCACTTCCTACAGGACACCATGGATATGACCAAGTTGACCTTAACAATATGAGCAAAGTCTGGGGAAAAGATATCCTAAAATATTAAAGCTATTTGGCCAGTTCTTTTCCCCACAAGTGGATAGTTAGTTTAAAATACGAAACGACTGTTCTTAGAATAAATTTTACAACTTGAGCCTATTTATCAAACCTGAAAAAAAGTAAAAAGCAGTCACCAACAATCCTACCATCTCAACCCAACAACCGTAATGATTTCGTTCTAATCTTGCCACACACACATATTTTCAATCATGACAAAATGACCTCTTTCAATCTACCATTTTTCCTGAAGCAGCACCTTCCTGTCTTGCTTTTCCACAGTGTTTTTCCATTTGTAAAGACCCTAAAGAAGATGTGGTATATATACATATACCACATATATATGTATACAATGGAATATTACTCAGCCATAAAAAAGAATGAAATAATGCCATTTGCAGCAACACGGATGGACCTAGAGATTATCATTAAGTCAGACAGAGAAAAACAAATATCATATGATATTGCTTATATGCGAAAGCTATAAAAAAAAGATACAAATGAACTTATTTACAAAACAGAAATAGACCCACAGACATAGAAAACAAATTTATGGTTACCAAACGGGAAAGGGGGGGCATAAATTAGGAGTTTGGGATTAACATAT
Organism: Delphinapterus leucas; assembly: GCF_059928025.1. Lineage (NCBI taxonomy): Eukaryota > Metazoa > Chordata > Mammalia > Artiodactyla > Monodontidae > Delphinapterus > Delphinapterus leucas. Next base: position 90,947,513 of record NC_143130.1, read on the forward strand.
ACACACTACTATATATAAATAAACAACAAGGACCTACCATATAGCAAAGGGAAGTATACTCAATATTTTGTAATAATCTATAAAGGAAAAGATCTGAAAAGGAATATATATATATGTATAAGTGAATCACTTTGCTGTTCACCCGAAACTAACACAATATTTGTAAATCAACTATACTTTAATAATAATAATAAAAAACTCTAGACATTGAAGCAGTGTAAAAATATGAAATGTTGTCCTAGGAATTAAAGTCTGCTATTACATCAATCCCAAACTGGATGTTTCTGCTGGGTATCAGAGGAAAAAACCAGAAATACCAATGAATCCTAAAGAAACACAGAAATATCTGCATGAACCCAAGAAGGTAGTTCTGTGAATCTTTCTCCACTAGGACAGGTAACTGAATGGTTCACATTATGTGGACAGAGCTTCCATGCCCCCGACAGCAAGGCAGGGAGGGGCCCTCACCAGGAAGAGTGTCTTTCACAGCTGTGATTCCAGCATTGAGACTGAGGGTGGAATCACTGCTGACTCACTGGCAAGCACCAAGCTGCTGGCTGAGCCATCATTTCCTGTAACTCATTCATCTGACACTGCAGAAAGCAATTTCTCCCTATACCCCACCCCTCACCAATCTCATCCTCCAAAAATAAAACCCCACCACTAATTACTTCCTGTCCCTGCATAAAGCTTTATTTAAAAAATTACTTTCAGATTTGCCACAGAACTTATAAATGGAAGCATTTAATGTAAAAACATATATCAAAGCAAAGCTGAGTAGGGGAGGTAAGAATCTGGAAATACCCAAGAAAAATGTACCAGGAAGGAGGTTTATTTGCATGTAAACCCCTCAGACTACTTTGTTCTCACCTTATTTAAGGAAGTATCCCAGGATTCCAGGGCTCGGTGAAATCATCAAACCAGTTATGTGGAATGAAGGCAAGACATGAGGCAGGACAAAATGTTGGAAAAGAACCTAGACCTTGAGGTTAGAAAGATCTGAGTACAAACTTGCTTGTGCCATTTACTTCCTGGCTCTGGAACCTTGTTTAAGGTGAATTAACCCTTTAAACCTCAGTTTCCTCATGTGTAAAATAGGAATAATTACCTTTACTACCTCATAGGTTCTTCTGGGGATTAAATGAGATAATCTATACAAAACGTCTAACACAGAACCTGGCCTATAATAAATCTCTAGTAAATCTTATTGAATATTATCATGACTATTATTGTTAGATCTTATTGTGCAAAAGGGCCAAAAAAAAAAAAAAGAAATATGTTTACTCTTTCATTTTGTACAGCTATTTATTTACAACTGTTTATGTACATCATCATAACAATAATAGAGGTATTCTTAGAGGATAAGGTACAGCTTCATAGACATTGATGCCTCCAAGAAGGAGGAGGGAACCACCTTCCTTATGTGTAAGCTTATAGTAAAGAACATACCTATATGAGGTTATTCCTTTCAGTGAGAGAGCAGGGAATCTGAGTAAGTATATTTTGGATTTTTTTTTTTGTATGGGCTTCCCCCTTACATTCTTGATTTTAAACCTAAATACAATAAGGATAGCTCTTAAAAGGAGTTCAGAGCTGCCAAGATAGCCAGGGTTTGAGTGACAGAGACTATAATTTTTTACACAAAATGCTCAACATTCAAGCAGCAATTACTAGACATTCCAAGAACTAAGATTAAGAGAGAAAAAAGGCAATAGGAAATAGGACCACAGGTAACCCAGGTATTAGAATTCTCAGATATAGTTTAAAAAAGTAACTATGTTTATTTTGTCCAAGAAAAAAAGATGACAAGATGGAGAATTTCACCAGATACCTAGAATCTATTAAAAAAGAATTAAATATAAATTCTATATCTAAAAAGCACAGAACTAAAGCTTCTTAATAGATGTGTTTAGCAACATATTTCTTACAGCTGAAGAAAAGATTAGTGGACTGAAAGATAGATTAATAGAAAATACCACACAGAAACATGGACAGCAAAAAGGTTGGAAAAAACAGACCAGAGAGTAAGAGACACACAGGATCTTGTGAAAAGATGTCACATATGGGAGTTCCTGAGAGTGAACAGAGAGAGAAAAATGGACAGAAACAATAACAACTGACAAGATAATGGCTGAAAAACTGATGAAGGGCCATAAGGCACTCATTAAAGGAGCTCTAAGAACTTCTAAATACAAAGAGAAAACACACTTAAATATATCATAGTCAAGATGCTAAAAATAAAAAATTTTTAAACGTTAAACGCTAAGATAGTTTACCTTCAAAGAAGCAGGAATACTGACGGATGACTTATCAATAGAAATGATGGAATTCAGTAGACCACAGAATGACATTTTTAAAGTGCTGAAAGAAATTACATTTCAAGCCTAGAATTCTATAATCAGTGAAAATATTCTTCAAAAATGAAGCAAGATAAGATGTTTAAGATAAGAAAAAACTGAGAGATTTATTGTTAGCAGGCCCAAACTAAAAGAAATACTGAAAGGAAGTTCTTTAAGCAAGAGAATTTATAGGGTTGGTTAATACAAGTTCTTTTTATGGTTACAGAATAGTGGCCAAATTTGAAATTAATGAATCCCAGATAGAGAAATTGATCTATAGTCTGTCTCTCTTAAAGCTATATTAGTTCAAAGGAAATGAGAATTCAGAAATGCAGTATGCCTACTTAATTTTCTCCCCAGTCCAAAGAACCCAGAAAGAACCATGCTGATTTTAAACCCCTGGCTCTCTTCTGGAAATGCTACTTCTCAAAGAGGAGCTGTTTAGACTCTCATACTCTCCCTACACCTCAGGATCTGACAGTGGAGTTGCTTCTGCCCAGTTTCCCAGTATTTCTTCTAGACTTTGGACCTCCATCCTTTAACAATAAAATCCTGTGCTTACTTGAGGTTCTGCCCCTCCTTTCTTTTAGCTGATAACTTTCCGGTCACTTTCTCTAAGAAAAACATTTCAAAGACTTTAGCAGTCCTGGTCCATGGTTCCACTCTTGGACTTATCAGCTATAGCTTCTTCACCTCAAAAATCATGAAGTCAAGCACTGCATGACTTGATCCCAAACTTCTGTCCCTCTAGCTTGTTTGACTGCTTTCACCAGACTACTCTTCCTTCTCATCAGGGCCTTCAGTCTACTAACTGCTCTCCTTTCTTCTCCTAACTTCTAATCCATTATTCATCCCCAGTCTTGTCATACCACTTTATCCATCTTATATGGAATATTCCGTAGTCAACCACTTCAATAATACTTTTGCCTGTACTCTAGACTCCCTCATCCCTTGTTACTGTGTCAGACTTTCTTGCAAAGTTTCTACCTAGGGTGAGCACAGCCTTCTGCACCTTCCCCAGAGCAGCTGAGCTGCTGTAGGGAAGACAACCACAGTCTGCGGCAATTTGCTATGTACTAATGTCACAGAATTCTTGACCACCAACTACAACGCACACTATAAAACTGTGGGGATCCTAAGTTTCTCTACTAGATTTGCCCATACCCCAAATCAGTAAGTTTAAACTTTCCCCATTCACCTCAAGGCCCTCATCTCTTCTCCCTCCTCACAGCTACTTCACGTAGAAAATAAAGCCGTAAGTTAGGAACTTCCTCAATCCTTCCCCCTTCCCATTACCAAGAACATCAACCTATATGCTTCGTCATGAAGTTTTTCCTCCCTCTCTCCTGTTTTAAGAGGATTTCACTCCCCAACTCCCCTCCATGTGCTTTAAACCCAACCCCTTCTGTTTTTCCTGGAACAGAAAAAAACATGGATTATATTCTTCTCTTCCGGCACGTTCTATAAATTTTTATTGCTTAAATATTATCCATCAGCACTTAAATTTGCCCACATCCCTCTCATCTCAAAAACAAAAAAGGTGAAAAAGCTGCTCCTGTCACCCCGGATCCTTCTCTAGTCACCGCCTATCTCTTTCTTTCCATTCGCAGACACTGACAAAAAGTTTTTCATTTTCATTGTTGTCATCTCCTCACCTCCCACTCAGTCTTCTACTGCCTCTGTTCTAGCTCCTCTCTCAATAACGTCTTTTACTAAAAACACTGATGACCTCCAGGTAGCTCAATGCAATGGATACTTTCCAGTCCCATCTCATGTAATCCCTCAGCAGCTTTAGACGCAGTTGACTGTCCACAGCTTTTTAAAGCCTTGCCTTTTACCACATTCTTCTGACCTTTTCCCTACTTTTCTGTCTGCCCCTTGTTTGTCTCCCATTCATTCTGTAGATGCAGCAAGAATGAGCTTTTCAGAATATAAACCCCATCGTAGAATCTCATAATCCTCCAGGAACTTCCTATTACTCTTAGGAGAAAGTCCAGATCTTTGCAATGAGGCTTTAAGGCAGTTCCTGTTCTGAGTCCTGGCTCCCTCTCCAGCCTTATCTTGAGTCTCTCTCCCTCTTTACTCATGCTTCTACCACCCTAGCTATGGTTCTGGCCTTGGAATGTGTCATATGCTATCTACTTCCACCAAGCCTTTGCTCCTCCTTTCCCTCTGGATGGCCCTTCTTGCCTCCCATCCTTGGCCTAGTTAAGTCCTCCTGTAGTTCTTCAGAGCCCGAAGAAGAGTCAGTCCCTTGGGACAAGCAGGTCTCACAGTTGTCAATGCTTGATACAACTGTGAATAAACTGTAAATGAAGGAAGAAACAAAAGAACTAGTCATGTGTCCTGAAAACTACCAGCTCTGCTAAATCTCTCAGGGCAAGATTAGCATTTTGGATTCCTGTCTGATTCAGCTTTACTTAATATTGTTAAACAAAACAACAACAATAACAACAGAGAGCAGCAGACCCAGGGAGGATGAGCACCCTAGGTTCTGCTCCCAAATAGCATTCATTCTTTTATTTGAGTGTGCTGTGAACTACAGGAGAGAAGCGGGGTGGGCCTGGAGCTGCAGCAAAGGGCACCATTCACTCCACAGTCTATGAAATTCCATTCCACTGCAGTCCATGAGAAGGACGGCCCATGGAGTTACAGGAGTTATAGGTCTACAGCCTGACAGCCCCACATGACAAAACGGAAATGGAGCAAAGGGTTTAAGTAGATTGAAAAAGAACAAAGAGAAGGAAGTTAATTGCTATTCCTTGGAACCTTACCAACACACGGAGGGTTGTCATTGAAGGTCAACTACAAAAGAGAAGTTTATGTTTATAGAGCATTCACGTTTCTAGATACTAGGCAGTGCGTTCTGTGTAGGGCCATGGATTTCAATCTGTGCTCAACATCAGTATTTAATGAGAATGGTGTGACAACCAGGCTGACAGCATAACCTCTGGAGTATAAGAATGTGAGAAGAAGAGATGATGATACAGATTCCAGAAGACCTCTTAGCAGAGTTGGGGCAGGGTACTCTGGGCACTTCTCAGCAGTGTGGGTAGCTACTTACATCCAGGCTCACCAAGTGATTCTTGACTGATGGAGTCTCCTGGGAGAGCATCAGCTCTCTCATTTAAGGAAGCTCTACTGTCACCCCCACTGCCACCATCCCCACCTTGGCCCGATCCTCTCCTGCACAAGGGCTTGGGGACCAGGGCACCATGTATGAACAAATATATCCTCCCTGACCCTGGGCCAGGAAGAGGTTTCTGAAAGGCCCTCGACTTTGAGACCCTTCCTCCCTCTGGGAACTTGGGTGCCCAGGTGAGAGGAAGAGGCTTCCTGCACTGTTCTGTTAATGACACTTTCACAACTTAAAACATTGCCCTTTGGCATGTTGAGGAAATGACAAAGCAGCTCTCTGACTCACCCCCCGACACAGCTGAAGCCCTGCTGACACACCAGAATCTGTAAGGATTTACATTCTGATGGAGCAGGGAACAGTCAGTCTGGAGGATTGGGAACTTGGAAGCATAAGGAATGTCAGGGCTGCTTCTCCCACTGACACCGGCAGCAGGAGAGGAAGGGACCAGGCACCAGTAGATCTGGGGTCATGGACTTTCTATGTGACCATGGACAGGAAACCTCACATTTTGGGCTTGAGTTTCTTCATGTAATAAAAGGGAGATAAAAAGAAGATGGAATATTACTCAGCCATAAAAAGAAACGAAATTGAGCTATTTGTAATGAGGTGGATGGACCTAGAGTCTGTCATACAGAGTGAAGTAAGTCAGAAAGAGAAAGACAAATACTGAATGCTAACACATATATATGGAATTTAAGAAAAAAAATGTCATGAAGAACCTAGGGGTAAGACAGGAATACAGACACAGACCTACTAGAGAATGGACTTGAGGATATGGGGAGGGGGAAGGGTAAGCTGTGACAAAGCGAGAGAGAGGCATGGACATATATACACTAACAAACGTAAAATAGATAGCTAGTGGGAAGCAGCCGCATAGCACAGGGAGATCAGCTTGGTGCTTTGTGACCACCTAGAGGGGTGGGATAGGGAGGGTGGGAGGGAGGGAGACGCAAGAGGGAAGAGATATGGGAACATATATATATGTATAACTGGTTCACCTTGTTATAAAGTAGAAACTAACACACCATTGTAAAGCAACTATACTCCAATAAAGATGTAAAAAAAAAAAAAAGAAATAAAGTCTATTAAAAAAATAAAAGGGAGATAAATTGAAAGTGTAGGAGCACTTTTTCTCAGAGTCCATGAGCTCCTTCTGAGGGCTGGAGGGCAGAATCCAACTTCCCTGCCTGCTCAGATAAACATCCTGGTGTAATACCCACCACTCCCACGTTCTTTCCCCTCCACATTACCAGCATCTCAAGTGGCTCTCATCACAAACAGTATCTCCCTGATTCTGAGGCTGCCTCCTTTATCTCCCTGTCTCTCACCCCTTCCCCAGCCAAACTGCTTTGAAGAGAAGTCTCAGCCTACTGTCTCCATTTTCTCACATTTTATTCAATTTTTAACTCACTTCAGTCTAACTTCAACTCTTGCCCATCAATCACCTTACGGTCAAATCCAACTCAATCCTCTTTGTTTTTTTGGCCGCGCCTCACAGCAGCAGGCGGGATCTTAATTCCCCGACCAGGGATCGAACCCATGCCCCCGTGCAGTGGAAGTGTGGCGTCCTAACCACTGGACGGCCGGGGAATTCCCTCAATCCTCATTTTAAGTCTTCTTTCATCTCCCTGAAGTATTCAGTCATGGTGGTCCCTCCTTCAGATCTTGAAGCTCTACTTTTGGCTTTCATAGTTATCTCCTCACCTCTCCAGCTACTCCTTGTCAGCAACCTTCCCAAACTTGTCTGAACATGCCCACCCTTAGATGTGGTTCTTCATGGTTCTGTTCAGGCTCTTTGAAGATTCACCCACATTACACACACCTTCTTCACTACCACTGATTAATTGATGAATCCTCACTCCACATGCCCAGCAGAGGTCATACGTCTCTGCTCCAGATCCAGCTTGCAACTCTCTTGCTAGCTATTTCGGCTCATAAAATATAGGCAACTTAAATTTGGAAGGTGCAAATCTGAACTTCAGATACTCTGTCTTGACTTGTACTCCTGCTAAATTCCCTACAGAGGGCAGGCTCTGAGCTCCAAGTGCTTGGGTTCAAATTCATGCACTATCACTTACCAGCCATGTGAGCCTGGGCCTGTCACTTCACCTCTCAAACTCTCAAGTTTTCACGCATAAAATGAAGATAATTTAAGCACTAATATTACAATGATTTAATGAAATAATCTGTGTAAAGCACGTAGCCAAACCCTTTGCACCTGGTAAGGATCCAACAATTACAATTATTATTGTTGTTAGTAATATTTTTAAGATCCTACTCAGTCACTGAAGCCTTAAACCTGGGAGTCACCCTAGATCTCTCCCCCTCCATCATCCTGTTTCCAACCTGTCAGTACATCCTGTTGATTTCTCTTTTAATTGTTCTAGAATCTACCCTGAACTGGTTTCTGCCCTCCTAGACTTTTAGTTTATTCTCCACAAAGCCACCAGAATAATCTTTTCAAAGCACAAATAGCATCATGTTACTTCCTTGTCTGAAAACAATTTTATGGTTCCCGAAGGCCTCTATGATAAGGTCCAAATTTATTTCCAGGATTTACAAGGTCCTCCACAATTTGATTCTTGCTTCTCTGTTTCAGCTACTAATGCGTCCCAATCTTCATCCCAAAGCAGTGTCTTCTACACATACTATTCTCTCTCAAAAGCCCTTCCTGGAAATTGTCTATTTATCAGATCAAAATGTCCCTGGCCTTTGCCCCTTTCCCATTCTTCCAACTACCCCAAATCCTGCTCCCCTGGGCGCTCTGTTCCCCTCTGGATGACTCATCATACCATGACACTGTGTAAAACTTCTATTACAGAACTCACCGCCTCATCACAGTGTTCCTTATTTTCACATTTTCCCTACTAAACTGGGCTCTGCTCCAGATAGAGAGTACGTCGTATTTGTCCTCTTTATCCTTTGCATGAGGCACAGGGCCTGGAATGTAGGAGGTCCTCAGTCATTATGTAAAGGACAGAGAAAAAAAGAAGTAGATGGAGGCTGTACACGTGGCTGACTCAGCTGTGGTGGCACAGGTGCCACGGCTTGAACACCTCGTCACCATGGCCCCAAACACCTGGAGTCTTGGGTCTACCATTTCCCTGCAACAGCAGTAGCACACAACCCTCATCAGCCCCAGGCGTTTCCAGGGGCTCCAAATCTAAGAGGTTCTTGCAAATGGCAACAGATGCCTCCTTTCACACCCTACCATCATTAACGAACTGCTCTTTGATCGGAGGCATGGGCAGCACAGGCCAAAAGAGTAAGTGATTTCCGTCACCCCCCCACTGAAATTCCGCCTCATTCTGCAGCTTTCCCAGAACAAGGAAAACTGAGCTGTTCCTGAAATTAAAGAGTGGGGTCTATGGAACTGACAGAGAAGGAAGTCTGTTGACTCCCCACTACCCAACAAGGAAAAATAAAATAAAAACCAACCTGCCTAATGGCTGACTGATGCTGGAGATTCTGCAATGGGAAATTCTTTTCTTTGGCTGACGGAGTTTTTTTCCAGTTATAAAGTATGTAGTGCTGGAGCGTAACATAAGCCAGAAATCAGTATGAATACATTTGTAAGATCTTTCCTTGGGGCTAGATTCTGATAGAAGAGAAAAGAAAGAAAGGTGGCAGTAGACACCATGGAAGGCAGAAAAGGGCACACTGCAGGGTATGGAAGCCTGTTGTGTTCTTTATTAATGCCTTGCTTTTATAATCAATGTCTTCCTAAAAGTTGGGTCAGTTTTGTTTATTTTAATTGTATTTTACATGCATGAGGAAAGCTGGCTATTTAAAGAAGTTTTCTGAAAATTAAAGCAGCTCTTATGTCAGGTTTTCATTTTAAGTCTAGGTGTTCTTAAAGCAAAGCATACCAATATCTCCATCAGTAATGCTTCTGGTCAAATATTAATAATTCAGAAAGGAGCTGCACTGAAAAGGAACTGAGCAGGAAGGGACAGAAAACAGGATCTAACCTGTGTCTGCCAAATTCTAAGCAAATCTGAACAGGAATCCCAGAATTCCACCTCTGATTGGAACCATGGCTCTGGGGAACATAATTCTAGTGACACCTTGCCTACCAGATTTTGCCTGTCATTCCTGACTCACGTCGGGTAACATTTTAAAGCTAAACTGACCTAGAAACAATCTTCATTTAAAGTGAAAATAACAAATGAAACTAATGAGAGGATGAGCCCCATATCTAAGCAGAGAGAATCTGCTACCCGGGCAGATGACAAAACACATCAACTTCTTAAGAGATCAAGATGAGGACTAGCTTTGCGAAAATATAAAATATATTTTATATTTTGCAATTGAAAAAAAAAAAGAGAGAGAGAGAGAAAGCAGAAGGTTGCTGTGGCAGAAATGAATACAATGGTGTCCTTTTTTCAGGGAGGACTGCAGGGCTTTCAAGGCTAACTAGTGACAAGAGACATTAAAAGCTTTTCCTGTGTTATCTCCTCCACACGCGTTCTCCCTGCCAGGCTTGGCTGCTCTCCTTTGGCCTCCAGGAAAGGAACCGTTCTAGACAAAGGAAGGGCTCCTGGTTCCAAGGGATGATTGAGATGCCAAAGGACTCAGCCTGTCTTTGGAACATTGGCTTATTCTACTAGATCACCTGCTGGGGCTGCCATATGGCCTGCGCAGACATTCTGTTCAGGCTAATAGGGCCTGGGTCCGTGCCTGGTTCTGCCCTCTGGGCTGGGATGACAGAAGTAGAGCATGCTTGTTCTGTTTCTACTGACTTGTCTGATGCCACCACTATGGAGCCATAGCTTTCAATATCCTGTATGGTGCCCGTTTTAGGTTTTCAAAGAACATGAACAATACCCAGGCAAGGGAGGACTGAGGATGGGCTGCTGCTACTATTCCTAGGAGAGAATGAGGAGATAAATTAAGGGACTTGAGGTCCAAGAGTGGTAAAGCTGGTGCAGAACCCAGACGTCATGAGAGTCTGTTGATGTATGTTTCTCATCCCTGCCAATGACAGGAATTTGCTCTACACGAAGAAGCTAATGTTTTCCTGTTTTATCTTCTGCAAATCACCTCACCAGAGGTTCCCAGGTGATGTCATGATTTCAAATAGCTGCTGAAGGGTTTACAGAAGGGTTAAATGTAACAACCCAGAGCAAGCAAAGTAGACTTTAAAAAAATGTGTGAAGCCAAAAACTCCTGGTCCAAGCACTATGGTTTCCAGTTGCCAAAAATATGGCCTTTGTATTTGCCCTCTGTATTTGAAAACACAGTAACAGCTGCTTGTCTGGGGCAAATGTGGAGAATGATTAGTAACTGTTCAGAATGACCTACGATAAAGCCCTACCATTATCTGCATTCCATTAGAGAATTCAGTTCTGACTTGTTTTTAAAAATCCACTGCCTGGGTGAAGAGTACATGGGACCCTACTATTGTTGCAACTTCCTGTTAGTTTATAACCATTTCGAAACAACTTCTAAAAATGTCATTTTGTTCTACTGATGGAAATGAGGTCCCCTGGTGAGGGTTCAGCCAACAGACCTGGACTAATAAACTGGCCCAAGTGAATTTTTATGGCCAGAAAAAGCTCTGCGAGGGCCCAGCCTGGGCCTGAGTCAGTTCACCTGTGACTCACCTGTAGCCCTTTGTCTGGGCTCCGTTATCTATCATATCTATGAGCTTTTGAAACCTCTGGGTCCACAGAGGAAAAATGGGAGTCTAGGTAAATCGATGCCAACTGCTGAGTTTTACTGAATCTATTCAACACCGAGCGGGTATGAGGAAAGTTGGGCCCTTCCTCCTCTGGGGTGGAGCCTGAGTGAGTGCTGAGCAGTGCCGTACCATGATTGCGAACATGAACTCTGCAGCCAGAATGCCTAGGGAGGAGACCAAGCTTGGTCACTTAAGCAGCCTCGGGCAAGCTGCTTAACCGCTCTGTACTTCAGTTCCCCGTGAAGTGGGGATAACTAGCAGCTCCTCTCAGAGAGGTGCTGTGAGGCCTGAGTGAGTTACCTAAAGAGCAATCCCTGAGCTCCTGTGATCATGTTCTGTGATCAGGTGAGTGCCAGGAAGCCAGTGCAAGGCTGACCGCGGCACCACCTTGAGGAAGGGCTGCGTGCTCCATGCTATTGCTGGAGATAATTATGCCTCAAAGGTTATACTACCCTTATCTACATTTATTCTCGCCTCTCCTTATGGGGATGCTAATTTCACCCCAGACGTCAAACATATCAAACACACCTAGAGATAACAGGGGACTGAGCAATCTAGATTCTACTCTAGCAGCCAAGAGGCCGCACCTGCTCTGGCTTCAGCTTCCTCATCTATAAATGAAGGGATGGGCTACAACATCGACCATTTCTAAGGCCCGTCTAAGTCATTAGCTTTTATTGATTCTGAGTTTGGTGCCTGGGTCGAAAAGGCTCTTTACCGAAAGTAACAGAATTCCCAATTCACACTTCTAAATTTTTCCTATAGCTCTGGCGTTGCCTAGGATACAAAATGCATGTGCCCCCTCTGAACCCCGAGACAGGAGAGCTGTGATCGCTGCCTCTGATCTATAACACCAAACCACAAATGGGCTCTGTAGTACAAACCGACTGATGTGGTGAATATGGAATGTGTCTCCACTGGCGCTTATGAAAGTATTGCGGCATTCTGACTCTGTGCCAGATAGAATGGCAGAAGGTGCATTTTTTCCCCTCCTCCCAATCACGTGGTCTTGGAAATACTGCCTTTATGTGCTGTCCTCTAGCTTCCCTGGACCCAGGGGTGAGGTGGTGCAGCCCCTCCCACTGGTCAACAGATCATTTCCAATTTCTTCTTTAAATTGTGTGATATGGACTTCCCTGGTGGCGCAGTGGTTGAGAGTCCGCCTGCCGATGCAGGGGACACGGGTTCGTGCCCCGGTCCGGGAGGATCCCACATGCCGCAGAGCGGCTGGGCCCGTGAGCCATGGCCGCTGGGCCTGCGCGTCCGGGGCCTGTGCTCCGCAACGGGAGAGGCCACAACAATGAGAGGCCCATGTACCGCAAAAAAAAAAAAAAATTGTGTGATATGCTTGTGGGAAGCTCAGGTCACATGCACCAGGAAACTCTAGGTTTCTTAGCCTCTCTCTGTGTCCCCAAATGTACTTTGTAGCTGATCTGATGGAGGTATTTCACTAATTTCTGTGTGTGAGGGTGGGATCAGGAACTCCCAGCTCTCAGTGATAGTCATCCCAGACCAGAGAGTTGGGCAACGAGCTTTCACTTTTATAGCACCTTGCACTTTTTAAAGCAAATATACCTTATCTTTTTTTTTTTTTTTTTTTTTTTGCGGTACCTGGGCCCCTCACTGTTGTGGCCTCTCCCGTTGCGGAGCCCAGGCTCCGGACATGCAGGCTCAGTGGCCATGGCTCACGGGCCCAGCCGCTCCGCGGCATGTGGGATCTTCCCAGACCGGGGCACGAACCCGTGTCCCCTGCATCAGCAGGCGGACCCTCAACCACTGTGCCACCAGGGAAGCCCTACCTTATCTATTTTGGTCCTTAAATGTTTAGGACAGAGGTTATTATCTCCATTGATCTCCATGTCAGCTTCAAGGGAACAGAAATTAGGTCTGTTCCGTTCTCTGCTTTATCTTTATAACCCACCATGGTGTCTGGTACCCGGTCTCTACTTAGTGTTGGTTGAGTTAGTGAATGAATCTCCACTGTACAGATGAGGAGGTAAAGAACTGCTTGAGGCCAGGCTGTTAATAAAAGGCTTCTGGGTCATCTGTCTCTAGGTCCACTGCTCTTTCTATCACCTTAGTGGCTAATCTCAAGAGAGGCTCAAAGTGCATTTGGATAGAAAAAGAAAAACCGGGTTCCGCAGTGACATTCAGCGGTGAGCTTACAAAGATGAGGCCCAAGAGGGACCAGAGGTCAGCATTTGGATGTCACTTCTCCTAGATGACACCTCTTTTGGCGCCCCAAACTGTGGGTATATGAATTCACTGAGTTCTAATAACAAACCTGCTTCTCCTGTCTCTTGGCCTTTGCATGTGCTGTGCCCACCCCCCTCGAGTGCCTCTCTTGTCCTTTCCTCTTCCTTTATGTGGCCAATTCCTAATCAGAAATCACCTCCCACTAGGCTTTTCCCTCTTTTCCTCCTCCTGCCGCCAAAATCTGGGCTCACCTTTATCGAAGCACATAGCACACAATATTATATTTCCTTAGTTTCTCAACATCCTCTCCCCTCCCCCAGTCCCACACTGTGACTTCCTTCAGTGTAAGGACTGTGTCCTTTACGTCCGTAAATACATTCCTTAGAAAGTGGCTGGCATATAGGTTTTTAACAGTTGTTGGTTAAATGAATTGATACATGCAACTCTGTTATCTTTTTTTTCATATAAATCTATTTTTTTCTTTGCGGTACGCGGGCCTCTCACCGCCGCGGCCCCTCCCGCTGCGGAGCACAGGTTCCGGACGCGCAGGCTCAGCGGCCATGGCGCATGGGCCCAGCCGCTCCGTGGCATGTGGGATCCTCCCAGACTGGGGCACGAACCCGTGTCCCCTGCATCGGCAGGCAGACTCTCAACCACCGGACCACCAGAGAAACCCTCTGTTATCTTTTGAAGAAAAAAAGAAAACTTAAAAAATCTCCAAAGAGCACTTCTCCCACTCATTGTGATCTGCTAGCAACAGGTCATCCCCCAGGTCACCAGTAACAAACAGACACACACCAGCATGGAATGATGCTGCAGTATGCAGGGAAGGTGTTCTCTCTTACAGCTGCTGATCTGACCACAGTAAGACTTGGGCCTCCACTGACTTTGCTATCGTTGGGATGAATATATAGGACTTAATGCACCAATGATATTCTGTGTCCCATTTCCTACAATGACCAGTGCCTTGGACCTGGGGCCCCAAATTCTATCCCTGTCACAGGCAGCATCCTGGGGAGGTGCAGAAAAGAGTTTTGCTTTACACATGCAAACAGGTTGAACATTGTTGAAATTAGCCTGGTTACCTTTGGAGGGAAAAGTGTGGCTGCCTTTCTTTTTCACCTCCTACCCTTACTACAGACTCACAGCTCCTTGATAAAAAGGAAAGATTATAAAGCCAGGAGAGATGGAGGGGTTGAGGTCTTTTGTATAAAGGATACATGGACAAAAGTGGGGTTACAACCAGATTCAGTAGAGAACACTAACCAGTACTTGGAGAAGAAAGATAGGAGGGACCTCTGGGTTTCCTCCAAAGTGGTTGTGTCTGTACCAAGCTGGGGAGAGGGGGAGAGCTGCCTCTTGCATGTTGGATTATACATGCTAAGGTCCCAGAGAGCCCTCAGGGTGGTGGGAACTCAAGTAGCGGCAGCCACTAACAGGCATGATCTTCAACCCAATGGAGGTGGGGCTACTCCTTTCGAGGTGCCCTAATCAAAAGTTCCCAGGCCCTAAACTCTGTCTCGAGTGATCACTTATACCTTCTCTGCTTACTGTGTCTTTTGCAGCATCCATCCTGCCAAAGGGAGAAGAAACGGAAGCCACTGTGAAGCAGAGGGATACTGCGGCAAGGGTACCACCCGCATGTGTGGGATACAGCGGCCTCCCACGCTCTCAGGCCAGCCCTGTTGCCTCTTTGGAGGTGAGATAAGGGGGCATCGCTGCTGACTAACTCACCATGGTTTTTCAAAGAGACAAGTGAGAAAGTGTGAGTAAAAATACTCTGTACATTGCAAAGGTGCTATCCAAGTGTGAAGAAGTAGTATTATTATCAGTGCTTTATTTAGTCGCAGGTTGCCACAGCACGGTACACTGACATCGCTTCTGCCTCTGCTCAGATAAATATTAACATGCCTGTTTCCCTGGATGCAGCCACTCTGCAAGGCGAGGGCCTTGCTGGGCCTCCTGTTCTGGGCTCCTGCTGTTCTCTGGACCAAGAACACCTTCCACGGCTTCTCCTCTGACTGGCAAGTTCCTATTCGTCCCTTAGGACCCTTCACCAGTTTGAGCCCTTTTCCATTTCTTTCCTTTCACAACACTCCATCCATTTTGACTCTGGTTTGACTGTGGTGGGTAGCACTGGCCGTCTACATGCTTGTCCTTCTGATTAGACTGAGTTCCTGGAAGGCGGGATCTATGACTTCTTAGTGGAGATAAGTTCACAGGCCACTACATGAAATATTTACCATGCCTGCTCCGCTAAGAGAGCAGGGTTTGCTGGGTAGCATACTCCTCCTGTGTTCATGGGACACACCTGGAGTTATGTGTAATATGCACATGCCAGAGGCTGGAAAAGTAGAGATGATACTGATCACAACAAGCCGTGGCTGAATGCTAAGGAAGCACTAGGCATTGTGCTAAGCACTCCCTAGGAGGCTGGTGCTATTTTCCCAAATTTCAGATAAGGAAATAAAGAGATCTCCAGTCACAAAACTAAATAGCGGGGCTTAAGTCAATTTGACTCCAATGCCTGTCGTCTTAATCACCACACCAGAAAAAGATAATGCAAAAGAGACAAAAAGGAGAGGAGAAAGAGGCCTTTGTAATTTATTAAGAAAAGAACACTGTCATGTTTTTAGCTTGATTTATTACTGTTATTTTAAGACATGAACAGCACTCATCTCTTCTTCTAGTCTAATGACCTAGCAGGTAACTGCAGCAGACAAAGAAATAAAGATTCCATGAAACAAAAAACTAATAAGACAGGAGTTTCATGCCGGAAGCAAGCGAAGACCCTGTCTCCCTAAGTCTTGGGAGTTGGTTTCCACCTCTTCTTCCTACCTCCACCTTTGAAGCGGTCAGGGGCCTTTTCCTTACCACCCCTGACCCAACATCAGAGCCTTCAAGTTGTTTCTGGGGGTGACAGGGCAGGGATGCAATGGGGACCCACTCCCAAAGTCAGGGAACCTCCTCGTTCAGGTGTTCCTGCGTGGACACAAATTGAGGGTGGAAAGCCCGCCAGGTCCCTCTCTGCTCCTTGGTCCCTCAGAGTTAAAGAAAGGCTCCCGTGGGAATCTCTTCCTTTAAATGTCCTGCAGGCCACGCAGAGTGGATGGGGGTGGGGGTGGGCACGTAAGAAGGCAAGTCTCCACCTCTGAAGGCTTGTCTACTTCTTTTAGTAGACAAGTGGAAACTTATCCGCAGCCCACCTCAACCCCGAGAAATGGCTGAAAAAGGGGGTCACTGTGGAAACCCGCAGAAGGAGCCATGAGAGGATGGCCCATTTTCTCACCACGCCTGAGAATAAACACCCTCATACAATCCAATGAGGAAATGGACTTTAAGAATACTCTGGTTCCACCACCCATTAGTGGTGTGACCTTGGAAAAACTACTTCACCTTGCATCTGTAAAAAATAGAAAATAATTGGACTATCTTAAAGGATTGTTTTAAAGGTTACAGGCTTAATATTCAGAAAACCTTTAAAACTGTACCAGTCACATAAGTGCAGTAAGTATTAGCTATTATTATGGTTATTGCTGCTAGTATCATTATTAGCATAACTCTGTTTCTGTGTCCCCTGCCCTGTGATAATTTAATCTTTTCTGAAGACCACCTCTGGCGATTTCCGTGTCTTCTTCTCTGTTCCAAATTCTCTCTTGGAATGTTCTTTGGAAGACTCGACAAAGAAACTGCCTTTCCCTTTGCCTGGCACTAGGAATAGAAACACCTAAATAAACCACTCAGCAATCAGGTGAGATCCTCATAAGTGCAACTGTCGGCACATTAGATGATAAACATTTTGCCACTATAAATGCAGCAAATATACTTAATGCCATTATTTTTTTTGAGATGCATCACGTACCCAGGCCCACCCCTAATATCTATCTTAAAAGAAAAGAGCCATGACACAGATGATTGAAAGCCCTGAGACCTGGCTTCCTGGGGAAGGCTGGGGAGTGGAAGGAATGCTGCTAGATTTCCACAGTGGAAAAGTCAGTCAAGAGACACCAAACTGAATGACTGAATTCCTTGTTGTGGGAAAGGTGAGTTAGGTAAATGGAGAACTCACACCTGGAGTATTCTAGAAAGCAAGGGTAGAGGCCAGTGCTATAATATAATACCTCCCAGTCCATGGTGTTTCAAGTATCTAGATTCTTAGCCTTTCCAAGAGCTAGAATACTGTATCGCAATTTAAAAACATGGTCCCCAAATATTTTTATACTGTTCCCATTTAGAAGTGGGTGTATAGATTCTTCTTTTGAATCTGGGATATGACTGCCTGAATAACAGAATATGGTAGAAGTGATGTTATATCACCTTCTGGGCTGAGAACATAATGAATGTGCAGCTTCCACTTTCTGTTTCTTCAGACGCTTTTTGAATCCAGCCACCATAGCATGAGGAAGCCCAAGCTGCCTATGAAGCATTCATGAAGAGGCCCATGTAGAGAGGGACTAAGGCTGTGGCTCTCAGCCCTATAGTTGATCTCCCAGATGATAGGCAACACCCATGGGCTTCCCACATGAGTGGGCCAACTTGGAAATGGATCCTCCAGCCCCATAGTTGAGCCACCCAAGTTGATAGAATGTGGAGCAGAAATGAGTCTCTCTGCTGAGCTCTGCCCAGATTGTAGATTCATGAGTCAAATGAATGATTGCTGTTATTTTAAACACTCGGTTTTGGGATGGATACTGCATGTTTTGGGGAGAATCCTTTCCTGGATCCTTTAAGATACTCTCTGTGGCCTGAAATATTGCTTTTTTTTGCTTTCTCCTCTTAGTCGAGCTGAAGACTGAAATTAGCTGTCAGAGCTGGATATATTGCAGAGACACAGGAAGCTGTTGGTCAGAATGCAGATGCTATGACAACTCCCAGTCTTCAGATTGTCTTTCTGTGTGTCAAGCAGGACTAAACCTGTCCCTAAAATGTCTTATCTCAGTTTCTTAAAAAGTCAGACTTCTTGTTATTAATCAGAAATGCAAATTACATCAACAAGGTACAATTTTACAAAATGCAAATACCTTTTGTTTTTTTCTTAAGGATAAAATTTAATACTAGTAAATTGGGATGAAATCAGTATATTGCACATGGCAGGGTAAATCAGTACAACCATTTAGAAAACAATTTGGCAATGTGTACACACATGCTCCCATCCATGCATGCTAACAATACTAACCCTAACTCAGTAATTTTTACTTCTAATACTTTATCCTAAGCAAATGATCTAAAGTAAGAAGAACAAAAAAAGAACCTGTTAGAGGAAGATGCTTATTTATGATGGTGAAAAAACTGGAAACAGGTTAATTTTCTAACATGGAGTAGTTAAAATAAAAGTATATTACACCAGTCTCATGGAATATTATGCAACCATTCAGATGATAATAATGAAGACCAGTGATCCTCAGTTTATGATGTAATACCAAGTGGGAAAAATCAGAATATAAAATTGTATGTCCACTGATTACAACTCTATAAAAACAGAGATACATACAAACAAATATTAAAAGAGACTAAAGACAAAATAAGTGATTTTAGGATTTTTCCCCTTTGAAAACAATACTTTGTATTTTTTTTTAACATTATAAGAGGAGAGATGGAGAGATGATCAATTAAAAATATAAAGTCTGGACTTCCCTGGTGGTGCAGTGGTTAAGAATCCGCCTGCCAATGCAGGCAACATGGGTTCGAGCCCTGGTCCGGGAAGGTCCCACATGCTGCGGAGCAGCTAAGCCCATGCACCACAACTACTGAGCCTGTGTGTCACAACTATTGAGCCTGCTCTCTGGAGCCCGCAGGCCACAACTACTGAGCCCACGAGCCACAACTACTGAAGCCCACGTGCCTAGAGCCCGTGCTCTGCAACAAGAGAAGCCACTGCAATGAGAAGCCCGCACACCGCAACGAAGAGTAGCCCCCCGCTCCCCTCAACTAGAGAAAGCCTGAGTGCAGCAACGAAGACCCAACGCAGCCAAAGATAAAATAAATTAATTACTTAAAAAAAGCACAACATTTTATATATATATATATATATATATATATATATATATATATATATATATAAAGCCACCCTCCAACCCAAGTAAGCTGAGCATTTTCGTGATGAAGGCACTTACTGCCCTTCTGTTGACCAAAGCCAAGAACTAATAGTTGGATCCTACGGAATATGTCTCTTGGAATATTATTTTAGATGGTAACTTCCTAGGGAATAAGTCCTCTGTAATTCTAAATATCATATTTATACTCTGGGTGTTCAGTAAAAGAAAATGGAAGTAATTCAGAGATTTCAGTTAAATTGGCATGTCATAATTCTGGCTTTGCTCTTCTCCCCTTCTAACCTCCTACTTTTTCCTTCCTAGGGCTCCAAAATATAAAGTGCTAAAATAAAACCAGCAACAACAGTTTCTATTTTTAAAGTGAACTTTAATCTGATTTTCACAAAGATCCACGCCAATTCAAAATCGCTGCCGTACTCTTGGTGCTAGTAATATGGTGATCGCCTTTTGCGTTAAGAATTAAGAATTCTAGTCACACAGGAGAAAGAAAACCTGGCTTAGACTTCTCAGTGGTCAAGTGCAAAAGCAAAAGGAGAACTGATTGCAATTGTGTCCTTGGATATTTAAAGCCAAAACCATTTTTACCCCAGTTGTTTAAATATTGGCATCAAGGTCTCCTTTCTCTAGTCTAAAAACATGCACAGGAAAATGGAGAAGAAAGACCTGGCTCACTCAAATTCCAAACTTCCTCTTAAAGCCCGGTGAGCGGAGTGGCAAGAAGTAAGGACGCTTTCATTGCCAGCCTTCTTGCTGGAGTCATCACCCTACTTCACTACCCGCCGTGTAAGTGACATTCTAAGCATTAAGTATACTTTTATTTGTATGTGTAGCACAACATTAAATACATGTTTTCCTAAACTAATTTCTAAGCAGAACTGTTTACAGTTTACCTTAAAGATAAATGGCTGCTGGAACACTGAATCCATTTCAGAATTTGGTCACTTTGAGCCATATTTATTAGTCATAAAATAAATACCAGAGCAGATAAAGATAATGCTGTAATTCTGCCTCTAGGTGTTAAGAGTAACAAGAAGTCAGACTTCAGCTCTTTCTGTGGCCCTTTTTGAATCAGCCCACTCAATGCTAATACAAATGTAAACACAGCAGTCAGCCAACCATTAGGGGCTGAAGAAATATCTCGTGAGCTAAAATATAAACTCCCATTTGGTTCCAAGGCTCCTAAGCTAATCACCTTATTGCACACAATAAAACAGGTAGAAATCAAGATGTTCTCTACCAAGATAAACTAGAATTAAATGAAGTTAAATTAAATGAAAATAAGTGAATAAACAACCCCTAAACTGAGTAACTTTTAGGAGGCCCAAAGACATGATACTTCCAGCTCTTGAAAGTAGAAAAAATTACCATTCTCTCTCTCTCACACACACCCCCTAAATTGAGTTTAAAAGGATCTACATTAACACCTCTTGATCAATGTCAAAGTAAAAATTGCTTAATATTTAACGGATGAAATCTGTAGCACCAAGGCTTTGATTTTAATTGGCTCCTGGTACTGTGACTTACACTGGAGTTGTTTGTGGGCTTTTAACATTACAGAACGGCTTCCCATCTCGGCTCAAACAGGCCAACAACATGCGTGCAAAGTGGACAAACATCCACTTAATGATGCAGATGTTTGGGTGGGTGATTAGAGACACTTTGAGCATCAAATTGTCTTGTGATCTAAAATTTGCTCAAGTGGAAGGCAGCTCCAGGCAGAACTGAAGGTCTGTCTAAAACTGATGACTGCTACATCTCAATTAACTTAAAGTTGTTTTTCTTTGCTATGTCTTTATTTATTTCAGTTTACTGGCGACCTCAACTTGATAAAAAGCATGAGTATACCTGAAGTCTGTGCTTGCCATTAAACAGCTACAAGTTTTAATACAGAATTTGCAACAGTGCTCTGAAGTGTCATAATGACTGAATCAGAAAAGATCTTGGTTCTCACACAGGGTGACTGCAGATTCATTGGTGGTACCTCTTTCTTACACCTTGGAGAGACTGGGTCTCCAGAGAACTAGATATTTGGACCACCATGAGTACAGTGGTATCTTCTCTACAAGCTGAAACTGAAGTTTAAGCCCACACAGTATAGGCCCAGAGCCAGCATTCCCCCTGGCACCACACTGTGGGGTCTGTTTTAATTGGCCAGTTGCCCATGCCAGTGGGCTGCCTAAATGGTTTGATTATCACCTTGTAATATACAAAATGAGGACTGTAAATTAGAGGACTCTTAAGGATGCCAATATATGTGTATGAGAGTTTTAAAGTCTTGGATATAGATTTTTTTTAAGTGTGGCAAAAGTACTGGAGTGAGTTACGTCTCCTCTGGGATATTAGCATAAAATCTATAGAGAGGAAAGGACAATACAAATGAAATGAGCAGAATAATGCCAGTGTTCAGTCAATTCGATTTTATGTTGTAAAATCACTAAACAGCATGTAGGCCTAGTCTAGAGGTCACAAGTTTCAGCTACACAGCTCAACTTCTCAAAAAGAGTCCTGACTGCAACTTCTTTTTCTTTCGGTCCCATAATCCCCATATCCTAATTTTGAATTTTGAGAGTGTGGTCACCCCCGTTACAATCCAAACCCAGGACGGACATCATTTGACACTCGTGTCTTACTCTCCTGAAGTGTGCAGATTACCGGCAGTGACCCTGGAGACCATGTCTTTTCTGCCTCAGTTTACAACGGAGAGAACCAAGGCCCAGGGAGATTAGGCAGCTTGCCTGAGAGTGGGAGGCAATGGAACTCAGGCCCTGTCAACTCAGATCCTACAGAATAAACAGCATTGGTGAAAAGGAGCAATCAGGCCAGGCTACGTGATTCACAGGGGCCAGTGCAAAATGAAAATAGGGGGCTCCTTATTCAAAAATTATTAAGAATTTCAAGATGGCTAAAGCAGCACATTCTAGGCATGGGGCCCAGTGAGACTGCACAGGTAACACACCCATGAAACTGATCCTGGAGGCAGTTATTTCATTATTTACTAAACTTTGACTCTTTGAAGGCCAAGGGGAAGAAAAGCTCTTTGAACACTGAATACGTTCAAAAATGATCTATTGTGTGGATAAGTGAATGAATGTGTATACGAATGAGTGAGGGAATGTGCCTAGAAAATTACAACTCAGACCCAGGGTCAGGTTGAGTTGATACAGTAAGTCACTGTGAGTAACTTGGTCCCTTATTTAAGTGATGCAATTCATAATCTGAAAATACTTCACAACATAATAAAATTTCCCAGCCCCAACATAAATAAGTTGCCGGAACCACGTCCGAAATGTGAGCAGCAAGGTGTACACGTGGTAGCATTACCATGCTTTTATGTGCTCAAGAAAGGCCACTTCTTAGCAGAATTGGTCTTGCTTTTTTTTTTTTTTCTGTCTCTTTGTGTGTTTAGAAGTAGCCATCCAGATATATTTTATGGAACCTATCCATGTGCAAAATCTACAAAATACTTCGGATATGAGTATTTCCTATTGCCAAGCATCCTTGATTTGAAAACAGTAGTAATAACAAAACTATAATTTATAGAGTTTTTTATTATGTCAGATACCATGCCCAGTGCTTTGCATATATTTCCTCCTGAAGAAAGACCTCACCACAACATCTCTATGAAGTAGATATATTATCCTGATTTTCCAGTGAGGAAAGCAAGGCTCCAAGAGGTTGAATGGCAGAATCAGAATCAGACCTTAGGACCATTTGGGCTCCTGGAGACTAACAGTTCTTCGCAAGGTTGGGTATACACAGAAGAGCAGAGCAAGGGCTACTGCTTCCTTTAAGGAATGAGACTTTTATCTGATAAGGACTGAGTGAAGTTTCACTTTGGTGAACAAAAATGCAGCCATAAAACACTGAAAGCAGAAATTTCTGATACTGAAAATCTAGGTGGTTAATTTTATAGCTTATTGCAAAGTCGTACAAAGACAGGTAAAGGAGGAACCTCCTCATCCAGATTTTAGGGGGCCTTAGGATCTGATTTACTCCATTACTGTATCAGGAAAAGAGGTTGAACAGTACAGAGTGAAGGAAGACTTAGCCAGGCTAAGATTTCCACTCAGGTAGTCTGCAGTATATTTCATTAAGGGGCAAGAAAGACAAAAAATGTGGGTAACTTTCAGGATTATAAATTCACATTTATCTCAGAGTTGAAGAGAAGAGAGTTAGTGTTTCTGTCTCTACCTCTCAAGAGATAAAAGTGGCTTCATAATTATGGCTTGTATTTATTACGATGTTTCAAAGTGTTAATCTGGCAGGGGTATCTTAACTTCTCATTTAAAACAAGTCACGGTGGGGGCGGGAAAAGAAAAAAATATGGGAGCAAATTCATTTGATATATTCTGTCCACTTGTTTGTAGCACTGTCCTCCAGTGTCATACCTTTTATATTTTTTAACTGCCTAATTAAACGAAAATGCTGTTCTAGGGACATAAAAATTTCAAATAATGGCAGAAAAATATTTCTGGCCAAACACTAAAGTTTTATAGCTTGAAAGCACTCATGAATATGTTTATGTCATGTACACTGTGTGTACATAATATGCATATATAACAATGTATAGATACAAAGAGTTTGTATTTTGTTCACGCATCCACTGGTAAGCCAGTCTCCTCCATGTAAGTCGATTGTGGTGGTCCCATTCTCCTGCCCAAGGCTGCTTTAGGTTACAGGTGTGAGCAGGTGTCATGATTCTATCAGTGGGAGAGTCTGTACTAGGCAAGGTTTCTTAGGGACTCTTGGTCTCTTGATCTGCTGGATTCTCACCTGGAATGTGCCAGTTTTACTGGGAACATGAAAAGAGCTAGCCAAGGGGAGGCTGACAGGATGAGAATGGCAGAGAATATAGACAGCGCCTGAGTCTTTGATGATATTGTTAAGCCAAAGAATTAATCAACACTGGAGCCACCCCATCTCAGGACTTATTATTATTGACTTAATGTTATATTTCCTCATTGTTCAGCAATTTGGAGTTGGGTTTTCTGTTATTTGTAGCCAAAACCAACATGACTGAGCACCTATTGTGTTCTAGGACACAGCTGGCCAATTTCCATGCACTAGCTTTAATTTATTTCCCATTTCTTAAGGGACATTTTCTCCATTTAACAGAAAAGTAAACTAAGACTTGGAGAAGCTAGTGATATGCCCAATTTCTCACATCTAGTTAGCAGGTAGGGGGCAGGATTCCAACCTCTGTCTGTCTGACTTTGAAAAGTTATTTAAAACCTCTGTATGTGTTTGTGTATATGTGTGGTGGTGTTCTATTTTTATATATGTCCACATTTATACATCTACGGTGAAGGTGTTATCTGTAGTAGCACAACCATTCATCGCATTTTTGAGTCTCTGATAAAATAGTTAAAAATGTTAAAAATATTCCCTCATAATTGAGGGAATAGCAACAAAATAAAGCAAATGGTAAGAACTGGCAAAAGTAATCATTATCAAGTTTCCTTATCCATTAGGAGTTACTTATTTTCAAGCTCGGTTCTGAGACATCGTGCCAGATGACATCTGCATTAAATTACTCATCAATCTGTATAGAGATCATGAATGAGTGTGAGTGCTTTAAGAGGGATATGTGTCTCCAAAGAAAATACTGAATCAAAGATGGCGAATTTGTTGTATAGAAGCTACCATGCCCTCTCCCTTTTTCACAGACGACTTTGCAAATCAGTCAAGGCATCCTTTTTCTCCCTGACCTTAGATGTAGCCCCATAAGTTTCTACAACACAAGATGCAACAGCTACTACCAATCAGGTTTGGCTCTCTACTTTGAAACTCATTTGCCCTGTCTGTCCTACACGTTCCATGGGGAGTGGCTCTTCAGGGAAGTAACTGAAAATTACAGGGAAATTGTGCAATGGTAGCGTATCAACCCCTGAGAGCTGAATGAGGTGCAATTACTGCTAACTGAAAATATTATCTATGTATTTCTGAAAATTGAGTCTAAAAACTCAATATTAGCAGCAATGAAGTTTAAGTGATCTTGAAAGAAAAGGGCAAAGTGTTGTAAAATGTAAATGGCAATAATAAAATTGAGAAGTTGGACTACTTGTGTGTCTGTCTCTTTGTACAGAGAGCTCTATGCACATTCATGAAGTGGATTCACATTTTTTTAAATCACCGTTAGACGTGCTACTATGAGGCAATTAAAATATGGAGATAAGTATAACATTAAGGAATCCTACTACTAGAAAGAAACTTGGAAATCATTTAGACTGTCTCTGATGCCCATCCCGACCTCACTTTGTTCTAATGAGAGCACTAGGGCCAGCAAGGGCAGGGCCTTGTCCAGAGCTACCTGGTGGGCTAACAGAGGAGCCAGGCCTGATGTCCAGACTCCAGCTCTGTCCTCTCACAGCCTTTTCAGTGATGGGTGTGTTAAGCCTCAGAAATCAGCAAAGTGTGCGGCAAAGAGAAGTAAGAGAGAGAGAAGAAAAGCAAGAGAGTGGGAAAGGGATCTCTGACAACTTTCTACAATTCTTAGCAAAACACAGGCTCCCGATTTTCTGATTGACCTCTGAGGACATCAAGCCTCATAAGTTGGAGATGGTCTTGGCTATCTATCCGTGGATGGGCTGGGGTAAGTGCTACCTGAGGAACCACGTCCAATTGGCCAAGAGACACTGCCAGAGACAGCAAAGGATGGTCTGGTTATATCCATCACCTTTTGTCAATCATCCTTTGCTGGACCAGTAGCTCCATTAAAATACCTTTGTATGGTCCCCCAAAATGGTCCCCTGGTCCCCCAAATGCTCTTTATGTAGTCAACCCCATGAAAGACAACTGGATTCAGGGACCCTGTCAATTCAGTTACCAGGTAAATAATATTCAGCCTCACAAGAAAAAAGTGAATGACTATATATATAGAATGCTTAGTACAAAGTTGGACATGGAGATCAGTAAGGTTAATTTCTGTGTTGTTACTGCTAAAATGATATTTAAAAGCCCCCAATTGATTATCCTAAAAGTAACATGGCCCTCCTCACTACTTATGTTCTGTGATTTTATTATTTCTTTCACTGACTGAATTGAGGAGATTTTATAGTGAGTGGTTGAGATCATGGGCTTTGAAGTCAGACAGGCTTGGCCATGGATTCTGACACTGCCATTGTGTGCTCCTAGCAGGTACTTAACTGTGGTAGACAGAAGAATGTCCCCCTCCATCCCCAAAGATGTCCACACCCTATCCCTAGGACCTGTGAATATGCTATTATACACAGAAAGAGGGGCTCTACATGTGTGATTAAATAAGAGATCTTAAAATAGGGGGGTTTTCCTGGATTACCTGGGTGGACTCCATGTAATCACAAGGGTCCTTAAAAGATGGAAGAGGAAGGCAGAAGAATCCAAGAAGGAGATGTGTCTATGCAAGCAGAGGACGGAGTTATATGATGGCTGGCTTGGAATTTGGAGAAAGAGGCCACAAGCAAAGAAATGCAGGTGGCCTCTAGAATCTGGAAGAGGGAAGGAAACGAATTCTCCCGTCGAGCCTCCAGAAGGAATACAACCCTGCTGACACATTGACTTTGGCCCAGCGAAACACATTTGGGACTTGCAACCTCCGGAATTGTCAGGTAATAAATGTGTGCTGTTTAGACATCTAAGTTTGTAGTAATTTATTACAATAGCAAAAGGAAACTCACTTATGCTCCTTGACTGTCTGTGCCCTCCGGAATTGTCAGGTAATAAATCTCTGTTGTTTAGACATCTAAGTTTGTAGTAGTTTGTTACAACAGCAAAAGGAAACTCACTTATGCTCCTTGAGTATCTGTGCCCTCATCTATAAAATGGGAATAAAAAAAGGATGTGCCCCAAAGGGCCGACATGAGGATTAAATAAGAGAATGCAAATAAAACTCTTTAGTGCTTGGCAGAGATGAAGAACTCAATAAACGTTCACTGTCATTATGCATGATATCATTATATAGAGAGGAGATTTATATATTGTGATCGTAATAAATGGTGATTCCATAAAGTATAATTCACTGTATCATAATAATCCCTTACATTTGAGCCGCACTTATCTGGTTTTTACGAAGCCCTTTTATCAACATCGTCTTATTTGATGCTCGGTATAATTGTGAGTCCACAGATGAGGAGACAGCGCTTTCCTTAGGTCACTCAGAGAGCCCACTATTGGCCAAAGTTGGAGTCCAGGTCATCTGATTCCAGATACAGTAGGCTGCCAATTTCATCATGTGGTTTATAGAAATATACACACAGGGTATGTAGAATCTTAACAAAAAACAAAAATGATTAAGGCCAAATGATGGGGTTGTTCATCCCACACAAGACCATTTCCCATGTGATCTCATCCAGCGGCGTTTTTTTGCCAGGGCCTCCTGCCCCAGCTCCTGCAAGCGTAGCCCGAGGCCTCTCTGTAATGCATCTAGTCAGTTGTGCAAAGGACAAGGGAAAAGATTCCATCCTGACCCAGCAGGCAATCACCTGATGCCCTGAAGCATGAAGTTTGATTACCCTTATCGCAGTTTATCATTAAATCAAAAACTGTTGCTATGAATACTGGCCCAGGACTCCATTTAGGAAATGATATAGACCAGTCAGCAGAAGTAAGTGAGTGTCCTTTTTCTTTCTTAATTTCTGCTCACTGTGAAGATCTTTTGCAAACTAGAAAAAAACAAAAAACAAAAAACGGCAGCTTTGAGCAGATTTTATTTCTTTCTTACTCTTTCATGAGCTGGCCAGGATGCCTTTGGCTCATAACCATTCACCCTGTGCTGTAGGCAAGAGGTTTGAGATCTACCACACAGTGGCCTGCCAACACTAGCCTTGAAGTCTACCACTTTGATGGGAATCTGAATTTCAGCAAAATGCCAGGCAATTTGCAGGGGCACTGATGTTTGAGAAACTCTGGCTACACCAGAGCATTGTTTCTCAAATTGTGGCCAAGGGACCATAGCATATGAATCACTTTAGGAGTTTGTTGAAAATGCTGACTCCAGGGCCCCATCCCAGGCCCGGCAACACAGATCCATTGGTGCTGGGGCCCTGGGAATCTGCATTTTAGCCCTATGTGATTCTGATAAATTTTAAAGTTTGAGGACCACTGGTAGAGATCAAAGATGTGGGTGATGGCAGGAACTGTTAGGAAAGGGCCTGAATTTCCATGGTGTTATTCAGGTTTTAATCAGACTAGGGAGCAACCAGCATAGAACACATACCAGTCACCTATATTTTTGTCCTTCGGCCCAACCAACAGAGGAAGCCAGATTTCTGCCATCATGAATCTGAAACGGCTGATATATGGGTCAGGGCTAGGCAGCTAGGCGTCAAGGTCTGAGGTGACTCTCTAGGCCCCTGGAGCTCTCCTGCCAAATTCCCCTCTGCAGTCTGGCTGAATCTGTGGCAAGTGTAGTGGGTGGTGGTAGAGAAGAGCTGGTTGTAAAACTGGCTTCAAGGTCTATATATCAGTCAAAGAGATACGATAAAATCACATGTGAAAAGACTGCATAGTATAAGGGCTAAAAGCATGGGCCTTGGAGCCAGACTGCATTTACTCTTACTTAACAGACATTGAGATAAATACAGCACTCACTGCTAGCCAAGCACCATTCTAAGTGCTGTTCAAATCTTAATTCATTTATGTCTCACAGCGCCTACCAGGTGGGTACTACCATCATCATCCACCTTTTAGGTCATGAAACTGAGGCTCAGAGAGGTTAAGTAATCTGCTCAAGATCACACAGCCAATCGATCACACAGCCAGGACGCACGCCCCAACAGGCTGGCTCGAGTTCATGTTCTTAACCACCCTACTAAGTTGCTTCCCATGGACCCGAGTCCCCTGGTTCCATTACTCATTAGCTGTTTGACTCTGGGAAAATTACTCAATCTCCCATCTCTTAGTTTTTCCCCTGTGTAAAATGAGGATATTATTAATAATAGTACCCACCTCAAAGAATTCTGATCACATGATTTAATATATCCACTTAAAAGAGTGTAAGGCACATGGTCAGCACTTAACAAATGCTAACTCTGAGAGAGCTATCAGTCCCAAACTCTCAGGGGTAGCATGAGGATTAAATTAGGTAACATATTTAAAGTACTAGGCGCAGTGCCACGGCACCTGGTAAGCACACGGTGAGGGCTAGCTGTTATTATTAGTCGAGCTGAGCCACGCCAGTTTATTTTAGGTTTTGTCTGGAAAGCAACTGTGCTCTATGCAGGGAGGCAGCACGCCCTTCACTTCAGAAAGTAACTGGGTAGGAGCCAGACTAATTCCTAGATCCAGCAGGTTCTCTGCTTTACGTCACTGGAATATTCCTGAAAAGTCCCTAATATTGAATTTGTGTATGCTTAACCCTTTTTCCCCATTGACCTATTTTATAATTTCTGATAGATCTTTCATTGGCAGTGTTTCCTCAGACTTAAGAGTCTTCTCTCAGACTGTCATGTAACCATTAACTTGTAAAAGACTTAAAACATACCAGGGAAAATTGAACCACTGGAGCAATTCTTGGCAAAGCAATTGGCTTAACCATTCCCCAATGTAATTGTTTCCATTTTATTTTTCCTTTGTTATGTATTCACGTGCTTATACTACAGAGAACTTCCGGTCTTTCCTCCCAGAAAGCTTATCACCTCCACTATTAAATTTAATCGTGGATTGATTACAATTTACGTTAACTCAAGGGGTTAATGATGGCTTGGAAACCCTCATACCCAAACAGCCTCGCTTGGAGTATGGCTGGGCACTGGGGTAGGGGAGAAAGGTGAATGAAGGTGTGGGAGTTGGGAAGGTAGGGTCGTGGAGAGGCATTGATGGGGGTGAGTTTATCCTGAAAGCTCAGACCCAAAAAGGGATGCTGGATCCCCATGGCCTCTCAAGGATGGGGTTTTCTAAAAGGACGTATTAGTAACTCCAAGTTGTTTACTGCCACTTTTTCGCTCCTTCTATTAGGAAAAGGCTGCCATAGCTCTAACCCCATTGCTTGCGAATTTTACCAGGCATGATAGGTTATAACCACAATCGAATGAAAAGTTAAACTCAATTAACATGTTTACTAAAACATCTGCACCACGTCTACTACGTGTCACGCACTCTGCTAAGTTACAGCCGTGAACAGGCAGTCTAACCTCGTGGGGCCTGCGGGCTCCTCTACCAAGCACCTAGAGTCCAACTCATGCCTAGAGTCCAACTCATGCCTCTACCAAGCACCTAGAGTCCAACTCATGCCTCTCTCACGGTTTCAGCAAATTTCTACTCTCTCTTCGGCTTCCTATCTCCACATCCTCCCCAAACCCACATCTAGGTATGCAGCTTATTCTTTGTTATAGAGTCTCTGTCTAGAGCCTCTTGAAGTTAAAGCAAAAAATAAAGCCCATGAAGCATCAACCTTCTAGTTTGATTCTGCTAAACCCCTCTGCGGGGGGAGCCAGCTTGCTGGGTAATTCGAGGCAAATCACGCGATCCCTTGCAATATTCCTGTGTAACACTGAACCAGTTGGCAGTTGATGTGGGGTTTTAGCTCTGATCACGGAGCAAACTCCGGAATCATCGCAAGATTGATCCCATTCATTCTGACGGCTTAAGCCTCAGGGCCACCTGCTGATCGGCTAAGTACAGTAGACCAGAGACACTCAAAAAATATTTGTAGATTGCATGGCAAACTGCTTCTTCACACCTGAAACGCGAGTCTAGGTCAGGACCCAAACGTGGACAAGTGATCTAGACCCCTACCCGCATCCCAGGGCCTTTGCCTAAGCTGTTCTCTATGCTTGGAATGCCCTCCCTCTCACCACCTCCCCTCCTGGCCCTTGCTGTCCACCTGTCCAAATCCTACCTAGGTCAAGGGCCAGCTCGAATATCAGTGGCTCCACAAAGCCTCCCCTGTCCACCCTAGCCAGAAATAACTTCTCCCTCCTCTCAATCACCATAGGTCCGTGTGTGTTTTCTGGCACTTAAGACACTCGCCATTTTATTTTGGCTCTGTGGTTACCTCGTTTTTTCTACACCACTTAGTAAGAGCCTTGAGCTCTGGATCCATGTCAGTTCCTCTTTGAACCGTTTCCCCACCTTGGCACCTCCTTGTACAGAGCCAACACTTGGTAAAAGTTGGCTGAATGAACAAATGGTTACCCTAGCAAGGACAAAAACAGAAACAACTGCAACATTCTGTATCCCCCCTTTCGCTGCCTGTTCTCCTCCTTCTTCTATAGCTTTTAAAAATGTATTTACTTGATCCACCAATTACCCACGGGAGGTTTGGGGACTTACTGATAAATGTAGACAACTCTGCAGGCCAAAACGTTTCCAGAGACCCTTCTAATGACAAGAGAGGCCTAGGCCAATGTAGGCGCTGGGGGAGTCTGAGTCCCTGGTCTGCTGACAGCCGGCTCCTGGGAATGGAAGTGCTATTTTCTCAAAGAGCTTCATCTGCTCTCGTTCATATGTGCCAGTTCCTCAGCTGAGTAGAAACTCCTGACTTTATTTTTAAATACAGACTCCAATAATAGGCTAAGTAATTGCAGATCTTCCTGAGGCCTTATTATACATGTACCAACATATTGGACTTTTTAAAACCCATATTTCTTTTCCAAAAATGTAGGTTGAAAACCTTAAATTTCAGCATTATATGTAGTGGTAAGGTGTATTTGTTTTTTTCCCTCCCATAGGAATCCTGAGTAAAAAAGAACAACAAAAAATGCGGATGCATGGGTGACAATTTCTCAACAACGTATCTGATTACTCACAGAGGTAAAAGGATTCTCTCTCAACCGTAAGTAAGAAAAATGTATATTACAGTATAATACACAGTCCAACTTCAGTAAGACAATTTCCATCCTCGTGCCACTAATGCTTGAACAGCTGCAGCTCTCACTGTCTCTGCTGATGGGGCCCATAAATACTCCTGGGGAATGGGACAGAGATACATAACGGATCTTCACCTGCCAAGATCAGGGAAATGAGTGTCAATCGCACCCTGATGCAGAAGCACTTTTTTGATGGTAAGTGATGAATGCTGCCGTTTGTCCTATGCCCTGCAATCTTGGACAGGAAAGTCTAACATGGAGAAAAATGGTGGGCGAAGATGCTGTTCTAGGACACTTGAAAAGAAGAGAGTGTCATTAATTATTCGGCCAACAGGAATAAAAATGAAAGAAGAGAAGAGAAGAAAAAAAAAAAAAAAAAAAAATGAAAGAAGAGTACGCCAATATGACTTAGTTTAGAGAAATGTTAAAACTTAAGAGCATGCCGATTCTGTACATATCATTTCATTCAATACAAAGATTTCCCTCAAAGTATGACTCTTTTATTGAAAAAACAACGTCAGAAATATCAGGGAGTCAGAAGATTGCAGGGTGATCTGTGTTCCTGGAAACAAATCAGTGCAGTGATGACGTGGTGGGCTGAGATGTCAGGGAGATCTGAGTTCAAATCCTGACTCCACCACTTCCCTGCTCTAAGGCCTCAGGAAAGTGACTTGACTTCTCAGGTGCTTGAGCTCTTTTGTTGACAAAGCAGTGATAATAACAGAATCTGCCTCACCCACCCCAGTTGTTTGTTACATGACATAATTAAGATAAAGGTCTTAGTGTGTGCCTAGAAATTAGTAAGCAGACTAACAGTAAGTGTAGTTGTTGTGGGTACTGCTTTCTCTTCTTCCTCTCCCATTATCATCAGCAGTAGGAGCATCACATCATCTCAGCTGTTTTGCGGCTGATTTCATTAGTAAACATTAGGAAAAGAGGTGAGAAGACTATCTCCCACCAAAATATGAGGCAGTCTCCCCTTCCCACATCGAACTCCAAAAGCAGTACTTCTAATTATAAAAGTCTTTTTTTTTTCAAAGCTTGGCAACATAACCTAATAAACATGTCCACCTGATTTATGCCATTCTTGCTTTAACAAGCAATGAATACTGTAACATATCTTATTGAGTAGAAAGAAGAAAACAAACCAAAAAATGTGATAGAAAGCATTGGGTTCCGTTACTCACGGGTCCCAGATTTAGGTACATCACAGGTTCTTTGTGAAAAGAGATGAAGCAATGATACCTTCAGCTCTCCAAAGAACCAGACAGGGTCTTTTTCTGTTTTCAGTCATTTGGGATCACAGGCTAAAAGCTACTCCATTCTTTTCTTCCCCCTTTCAATAGACTGAGTTCTGAAGGTCTAGGATGAGTGGTGTGAATGACTCCTTCTAATTCTGTAATTCTTGTGGCGTAATCGTATCAAGTCTAAAGAGGCTTTCCTGTGGGTCACGTAAGGTTGAGGCAAGTCCGCTCTTAAGGGGAACATGCCACTGCAAGCCAGCAGGGCCTTTCTGCAGGTGTGCCCCCAGAAGTGGGTGAGGGGCCCAGCACAGGTTGGCAGACAATGGAAACGTCCTGTTCTGGGTGTTAACTTTAGCTACCACAGCCAGACAATGTTGCCAGTGGTGTGGAAGAAAAAATTGCTGTAGCCAGCTGTGTTGCTCACAGTCGGATGGATTCTGTGTAGCTCTAAATGGTGATGGAGCCAGCAGCCTGTTGTAGCCAAGGACAGAATGATGGATGATCTACATACTGTGTCCAAGTAGAGAGAATGGCAGAAGTTCACTTCAGGGTTGTTAAAATGCTAATCTGGGTGAGTTAACAAAAGCTTAATAGAAAAGAAAAGTTTGAGAAAAGTATACCTTGTGCGGTATCTAGTGGACCACTGATTTGACCACTCTTGGTTACATAAATGGTTGCTTTTCAAAGTAAGAATGTTTCCTAGTTATCCTACTGGGAAGAGTGGAAGCAGCTTCACTTATCAGCTGCACTGACACTTGTCAGGGTCTGAGGAGGAAAAGTTAGCCCAACAATAGCCACCTTCACTGAAAAGGGTTATGATATGCTTAAAATAGTTACATGATTTTCATTCTCTCTACATGTCATGGGAATAGATCAAAACACATTTTTCCCCCACAACTGGAAGTTGGCAGCTGTTCACAAAATAAGCTGCAACCTAAGACACTGGCTTTGGTAGATTTTAACTCTAAGTCTCCATTCACATGAGCCATTGAAAGCGAGATCCCCTGCTCCAATGACAGTTTCAACATGTGAATTACACTAATAGTACATTGTATTATTAGTGTTAAAGGCAGGAAGATTGGCCCCCTATAAATATGTGGTATGGATAATCTTGCCTTGAAACCTTTAGGATGAAATAACATCCTTCAAAAAAAGATGCAGATTTACATTTCTTGCCAAATGATCCAGTTTTGCCACTCTCTGTTTCTTTGGATTCTTCTTTCTTAAGTTGAACATAGAGAAACGTGTCTGCCTCACCTGATGTTGGAACGTTGGCTAGCATAGCTCCTTGCAAACGACAGGGACTCAATAAATACTGACTGGCTGGCATACCTCAAGCACTTCTTGCTTCCTCTAGAAATGAATCTAGAATGGGCAGGCTTAAAGTCTATTAACTGAAATAAAAGGTAATATTTTATCTTGTAATATGCTAAGAAAGGAGTCCACCTCCTACGGTTACACCAATAATGGTTAGACATTCAGCCAGGCTCTTAACTCTGCATAAAATGCATCAGAAGGGTGAAAAATGACCCTATTTCAGATGCATTTTTCACTCTTTGTCTCTTAGTGGAACTCAAATGCAAGAACAATGACTAAGCTAATTACCAAGGCTTATTTTGATGGAGCAGCAAGAAGTGAAGAACTTCTCCAGTTTCAATAAGTCCTTAACAATTATGGGCATTTTTGTGAAACAAAGCTCCAATTCCTGCTTACTTTGTCTGTGTGCCTTTCATGCAATAGAAACCACCACACAGGATTCAGGGGCCTACTTACGCCGAGCACAAGTTACTGGACAGATCCTTCCTGTTTAGCAAGCAGCCAGTGAACTTAAGTCCACTGGATTTCTAAGGAAGTTACCCTCGCTCTAAGGACTAATAGGTTTGCATCACAACCATCTTTCAAATCCATCCAAACGAGGGGAGACAAGACCAGATGGTGCTATTAGAGGGCACCTAAATAAATAAATACGTAAATAAATAAATAAAGAGAAAGAGGGCAGACTGCCCACGAATCTAAACCAAATTCAGGTCAACTAGCTGTTTGGTGAAGGGGAAGCCACGATATTCCAGGCACACTGTCCTGCATCACAGAAATGTTCCTCAAAAAAGGTTACCTATGCAGCATCCCTAACAGAAACAAGGACAGGTAACAACTAGAATCCAGTAAGAAATAGTAACTGGCTGTTAATTTCAGCAAATGTACCACTGGAAGAAAATGGTTTGCTAAACAACACCATTTGGAAATCTCAGGGTTATTTATTTGTCTTTCTGAGAGCACAGTCTAGGGACCTAAATCAAAGCATGGACCCTAACTTTAAAAACAAAACTCAGCTATGTTTATTTACCTCAAGATGTTTAAGTTCATGGTAATATAGGCCCAAATCTCAGAGCTTACTTGGCAATTTCTATTCATCTAAGCCAGCGTAAATGTTTGTGTCATATTGGCCAGCCTGACAGAATATGCCTGTCACTCACTACATTAAATGTGACGACACACAACTTAATTTCCCGAGTTAGACATCAAAGAGAGTGAGGGGATTTTTTTTTTAACAACATGGATAAACCAGCATCAAAACCTATTGTTAAACCACCAAAAGAATAGTAAAATCCTCACCTTGAGCTGTCTGGGATAAGATTTCTCAACTCTACAAGGAAGAAACCTTGAAAAATTTCTCCAAACAATTATTTCTCCAATTCTGAGGAACGGAGACCAAACCAGATTTTAAAATGTTAAACCTTTCCCCAGGACTTCAGCCTTGAAATAAAAGCATCCACCTTACTGCCCCAAATACCAAGTAGAGGGAAGGACAATCCTTAAAAAGCAACTAAACATTTTACTGCAGACTTAAATTCTTAGGAGCCAGAAGTTCTTGGGAAAATTGCCCTACACATTTCTTCTCCCAAGTAACTGGAAACACTACCGTTATTTTTAAGGGAAAGCCGTGGCCCATAGTGATGGACACAAGGTCCGATTATTGTTTGCAAAGTCTTTATATCTATAATAATGACCTACTGTTCCTTCTGTGTGAATATCCCAGCTGAACATAGTGAGGAGTGGGGATGCCGGAACCTGGGTTACTGACTGGTCACCTCTGAATGAGGAATACTACTCTGGGTTCCTATAACACCGCTACTTCACTCCTCTCTAGCTCCATGACATTTAGCTCTTTAAAAGAGCGGGATTTAGAGAATCACCTGACAGCAGTGGTCCCGAGAGCTGATTTAACAAAAAATTTTCAAACCCAGTTCTCATCCGCACCTTCAAGTCCTTTATGACCTTTAGTTTCAATCCAAGAGTTATACACGACAGAGGAAGCTTTAAGCCCTTCCAAATTACCCAAGGCGGCCGCTGTATCAGTTTCTGCAGACCAGGAACAAACATCATTGCTGTCAAGACGGGAGATAAAAGTTTCCCTACCTTCCGCCTCACCATCCCCCTGCCAGCGGCTGCCGACGCGAGCGGCGGCTCCCTCCCGGCTGCAGAATGCCTCTCGCCGCCGGAGAAGGGGCTCATGCAAAATTGACTCTTCCTTATTTGTTTCCATCCATAATTGATGGGTAGATGAGAACGTAACACATCTCAGCGCTGGGCTCTTGCCGCCTGGCGGAGACCCTGTCCAAGACGCTTCCGTAAATCATTTCCAGCCGGAGAACAAAGCACGGAAAGTTGAGGGGGAGAGCGGCCGGGAGGAGAAACGGGGCGCCGGGTGGGAGGCGGGCAGCCCTGGGCCCCGGAGTCCGCCCGCGGCGCGCTCGGCCAGCAGGGGGAGAGGGAGGGTTGGGAAGTGGCCGCCCTCCAGGCAGAAGCCGGTGCCGGAGCCTGGAGGGCTGGGGGAGGGCCGAGTCCCCCGAGCCCCCGCCCCTAGCCAACAGGCGCTACCGGTGGGCCGTCCGACCCGGGGGCGCACTGACAGGTAGCCGGCGTCCGCCGTGAGCCGCTCGTCCGTCGGCTGCTGAGCTGCGCCCCTTCTCCTGGCGCGGGCGGTTGCTCGCCCATCCACGGCTAGCCTGGCCCGGCGGTCCCAGAGTCGGCTCCCGGGCGGGCGGGCGGAAGGGGGCGGCGGAGCCAGCAGCCGGCTCCTTCAGCCTTGGCTCGGCGGTCGCGCGGGCTGGGGACGTGGTGCCCGGCACCGAGGCAGCCGGGTTCCCCCTGATAAGATGCGGGGGAGCGCGGAGCTGGCGCTGCCTGGCGAGAAACTTTTGCTGGCTCCCTCCTTCCGCTTTTTTTTTTTTCCCCGAGGGGGGTGCACAGTGTTGGGGGGCCCACTCCCCTCAAGCCTCCAGCAATGCGAGTTTTGACGCGACCGCCAAACCTCTCCAGCCCTTTGCGCGTCCCTGGTACGGCAGGCGGAGAGAACAGCTTGGAAAAGAAATCAACTCTCCAGTGCCAACACACACGCATACGCACACGTACACATACACCAGAAGCAATTCAGGCTCCAAGGATCAGGGTCCGATCCCCACCAGGCGCCTAGAGCATTAGCAAATTTTTATAGGGCTGTCTTACCTCATGGGGGGAGGGGGGAGGCTGGTTTAAAAAAAAAAAAAGAAAAAAGCTTGTCACGCTCAGGGAGAAAAGAAAATAAAAAATAAAGAAAAAATTAGAAAAAAAGAGATATATCCCTGTGTCTCTAGGTTTTGGCTTCTTCGATATAATCCTGAAACTCGCCACCAACAGTCCTTGCAGCAGCGGCAGCGACAACGACAGCAGCAGCGGGACGGAGCGGGAGCCAAACAAATCGAGGCACGGCAAATGGTGTAATTCGATCCATCTTCAAGTCAATCCATCAGGCGAGCCGGAGCCTCGTTCCCTCCCCGCACTCGGCAGCTCGCGGCGTGGGGCCCACCCCCGGGCGCGGACAGCAAGAGGCGCGGGCTGCCCGGCGCGCTCGCCCTCTCCCGAGCGCCGCGGCCAGCGCCGCCTGGAGGCCCCCAGCCCGGCGCCGCGGCCCGGCTGACCCCTCGGTGGCCTCCGCGTCCCTCCTCCCCGGCGCTCTGCTGCGCGCCCTCCCTCTCGCCACCTCTGAAGAGCTGCTCCTTCCAGCAACTCGCAGCGCCTCAGTCATCCAGCTCGCGGTGGCTGCTGCAGCCTGAGAAGCAGCCTTTTCGCTTTCCTACCTCTTTCCCTCTTTTTTTCGCTCCCTCACTTTTTTTGAGCTTTCCTCCAGACATTTAGAGGACAAGGCGTTGCAGCCCATTGGAGCTGCAGGCACAGTTGCTCCGTAAAGTTATGCCTTAGTTTCCTCATCTAAGATTTATTTTTTAAGCACATCCTTACAAGCCCGCCCCCATATTACATTTGTCGTCCCCCCGCCCCAATTTCTCTTTACAACCACTAAGCAAAACAGCTAGGAAGAAGCAATCAAACATTGTTTTATCTTTATAAAATACAGAAATTGCCTACTAAAAATCCCACTTCTACTTTGAATGAAAGCCATTCAGTACAGTATAATTTTGCAGGCTAATGAGCCGGTTTTACAGGCAAGTGTGTCGTGTAATATGTTCTGGGAGAAATGAAAATGTCCTTGAAGTGACATCATTTCAAATTGACTGTCACAAAGGAAAGGAAAAAAGTCACATACTTAAAAACAAGAGGATTTTAATCCAAACTTCATATCCAAGAACAGGCTGTGTTTTATTAAAATTTCCAGTTGAATTATGAATCACTGGGGGGTCTAAATGGCTGGAATGAACCGTGATGCCCTCATTTAAAGAAAAAGAAAGAAGGGAGCATTTCCGCCAAACTTTTAATTTTCATTTGAGTATGGTTAATTACCGTGAATGAGAGGAGAAGGGGGCAGAGAAAGGATTTTCCTTTCCTCAATGGTTCCTGCTTTCTCCTCAGCACAGTTACATGTTTACATTTAGGAAAAATACCCTGTACTGGGTTATTTCTAAAACTTCCACCGACAGCCTTGAAAAGGAACTCAAAAAAGACACCCCAAGGAACTGCTGCAGGACTCACCCAGAGAGCTGTTTCCTCGCTAGTCAACACTTTGTTACCAAAAGGAAGAAGGAGGGAGGAAGAAGGGGAGTCTTTTAAAATATAACTCTCTTCCCGCTGTTCCTCCCATTCGAAGTAAGGGGTAGGGGGCAGAAAGAACAGCTTTGGCAACACAGCTTTGTGATTTTTCTGTTGTTGTTAAGGTTTTTGTTGGCTGGCTGGCTGGTGTTTTCAGGTTGTGCTGGGCTCTGACATCATTGCAAGTTACTTGGCAGTCCGGGCCCTTTCCCAGCCAACTTCCGACCCAGAAAGCTGTGCCTGTTTTACTGGTGCCCAGTCATTCCGTATTTTCTCCATCAAGGGAGCAAGCCCCGCTGCAGGCAAAGGGCTCTGTGCACTGAATGAAGATGCAAGAGGGTGACCAGTGGTTTGAGGAATCCTATCGCCACCCACCTGGAGGCAGAAAGCTTATGAACTGTCTTCTGTCTGCAGTAGCAGACAAGTAGCAGAGAAGAAAAAAAAGTTCAGTTCTTCAGATTCTTGAATTCTTTGCTGAAATTCTGCGATGGCCAGCTTTACAGAGAGCCACCCCAGAGAGTACAGTTTACCTGAGATTGAGCTCTTAGATTCAGGAATAAAAAAACCTTTAGGTTGCAGAAGAATATGCTGATAGGTTATTTCGAGCCAAGGATTAGATATGTAACTTATCACAGGGAAGGGAAAATAACTTGTTTAGGATGACTTCCTTACTGGGTGCTTCTTAACTGCTAGGATCTTGTCTTATTTACCTGGACAGCCCCAGTGCCTAGCACAGTGCCTGGCATTTAATAGATACTCAATATATATTTGTTAAACAGATCTGGCAAGGAAACCCACAACTTTCTCACACTCTTTTATGTGCTGAATCAGGGAGCATAGTCATCTCTAGATTGTATGCTCCTCCAGAGTAGGGATTTATTCATTTGTGTCCCCAGGGCAAGCATAGTATCCATGTAAGGATGTTCACTGAATGAGTGAAGAATGAATAAATGAAGAAAGGAAGAAGGACGGAAGGAAATAAGGAAGATTTTGGCTCTTTTCACACCTAGAAAGAATACTTAAAAGTGGTCAGTGCTTTAGATAATTAGTGGTTATGCTTTTGCCGTTATCGCATATCTCCCAGGAGTGATAAGTAGTAACTTTATTTACAGTCTGTTTTTTGTTTCTCTGTTTACTTTAGGAAAAGTACAAAATTTTATTTCTATGTTTCATTTCCAATCTAGTTTTAAGAATAAAATGTATCTGAAAATTATAGAAAATCTGTGTGTAATAGTCAATAAAATTTTATCAATCATTGGAGAGTACCACTCCTTAACTATTACAGTTATTAAACAAAGCAATAGTGCTTACTATCTGCCAACCTCTTTTAAGCATTTTATAAGTATTACTGCTTGCAACACTTCTCTCATTTAAGTACTATTATTATCTCCATTGTGTAGAAGAGGGAACTGAAGCTTAGAGGGTTTAAGGTACCTGCCTAAGGCCACACAGGTAGTAACTGCATAGGAGGTGGACCCTAACCTCTTAGTTGTAGTAGTGGTTAGTAGTGAGGTCACAGTTAGTAGCAGTAGTAAATAGTGAAGGCTTTGGAAACATGTGACAACCTGGATTCAAGTCCGGACTCCCCCCTTCTCTTGGGATAACTTATTTAACGGCACTGTGCATCAGTGTTCTCATCTGTGAAACAGGAGTCATAACAAGACTTCAAGTGGATTTTATGAAGACTGAATGTGATAGGGCATGTCAAGTGCTTAGCATCTTACTTGGAACGCGGCAAGCACTGAATAAATATTAGCCAATGTTATTATACGTGCCCTGTAGGCAGAGCAATCTTGGAATCCCGCAGAATTGGATTAGAAATTTAATCCAACCTCCCACTAAATGTGAGACTTCAGGTGAAAGCACACGGTACACAATAGGTTTGCAAAACATTTTTGTTCCATTCCATCTCCTTCTTTCCCTCATCTATGTATATATGTCTATTAATTCAGCTACATGCACTACTTAGTATCCAGTTGATATGAAATAACATTTTGTATGAATTTTAATGAATCATACAGTTTAGAATGTAGAATTTCATGTTTCAAAAAAAAAAAAGATATCGGTATTGAAATTTCAAAGGTAGCTACAGCTTCTGTGATTAATTTGGAATGCACATATAGTATTCCTTGTGTTCGCACATTATGGAAAGTGCTTTCAAAACTCTCCGTGACATGATAAATCATTAATAACGTAGACCCAAATCTCGGCATCTGCATGGGCGCGGCTGGTCTCCTTATTTCAGCAGTCTGCATATGGAAGTGACTCTGTCAAGACACTTCACTTCAATGGAACATATTTGTCACGGTAAAGCTTAAACCTCAGATTTTACTGACATAATTCATTTCTATTATCATGTACTATGATAGTACACCACCACAGCTATGCTTATGTTTGGAATGGTAAAATGTGCTTTTGTAGTCATTGTGATTGCTCTATCTTAACATGAATAATTTTGCTGTGCACTCTGAGTAAGGGGAGTGCACCGTGCATGTATGCAAATAATACATCGGTTACTTATCTAGTTTTGCTAATGACTCCTCAGGTGCCACTGTGTGGAAGGACACTGAGTGCTCAAGCCAAATAAAAAGAATCAGGCTTTTTTTTTTTTTTTTCCCCATCCAAAAGATGAACAGCAAACAACCTTTAATAATACTAGCTCTTTTGAAAACAGACCAGAGGCAGGAATGCTATCAACATTTTATCAAAGATCTTTTGAACAAACAGAAGCACAATAAACTTTTTGGATGAAGGGCGAGTTGCTTAATTTTACTTATATATACTTTGGGAAGGAATACTTAGGACACAGGGAGGTCAGCTTATATCCTGGCAGATGTAAGGAATCTGGGACTCTGTGTAAGTTCCTGACAGCCTTCTCTCCACAAATTTACAGTCACCAAGCCTCTGACCTTGAAGAATTGGGATCGAATGATACCTTTTAAATGTTAGAATGTCCAAGGAGAAAGATAATGAAAATGAAAATAATCAAAAGGGGCAGAGAATTAGAACATTTTATCTTTTTAAAAAAATATATAACTTTTTACTTTGTTTTTAAAAACAGATCTCCTTGCCTAACATTATTTTTTTTTTGCTTGAGCCAATGTTAAAATTCAAATCAACAAAGGGAGAAGAAACTGTGGCTAGCCAATATTTGGCTAGCCACAATAGTATCACTTAATTCTTACCACAGCTCTTGGAGACAGGCATCATTTAGGAACAAAGAAACCCATCCTTGCTTAAGTTAACCATCTTGTCAGGATTTTTAGCCCTTGTAGATGATAGAGTCTAGAGTCTAATACAGGTCTGTTTGGCTCTTAAGCCTAATTTTCTTTCTAGGACACAATGCTCTGAAAAATGGAAAGAGCATAAGTTTAAAAAAATATGTCTTGAATAATAAAGGAAACAAAAACATTAAAAAACCTTGTCACATATAAACGAGTGTCAGGAACTCTTCAATGGGGTTTATAGCATGGTTTAAACCTCTATACATTATATGCATTCTATTACCCATGTAACTCCCTTGGATCGCTTGTAAATAAAGAGATAAAAGACCTGTTCAGCAGCATGTGAATTTATGTTAAAATCAACCTCACTGGTTAAGCCACAGGTATTTCAATTAATGGTTGGGGCTATATGATCATACCTTTGGCAAAATAATAATAATAATAATAAGGGCCAAATATTATTATTGTTGAATGCTCTAAGTACAGGAACTTCTATATATTAGAGCCAATTCTTTGCCAGAAACCACTAGGGCCATGTATTGCTTAAAAAAAAAAAAAAAAAAGACTAGGATTCTGGGTAATTCCTGTCTTTCCAAATAAAGGCACACAAAGGATACATTTTTTCTTTCCTTTTGCTTTCTCAGATAGGATGCTTACTATTATGGACATTTTATTAATATTGAATATATTAGAGTCGTTTAAAAAATTACACTGCTAGTATGAAAGGGAGTCGGGAAAGTATGTGTACAGGTGACAGGAAGAAGCTGACATTCTGGGATAAAAATCAATAGCAAACACTGTTAGTGTTCCACTGTAATTATAGGAGTTGTCTAAAATCCCCAATGCCCTATTAAACTGTGATAAGTGACAAGGCCCAGTAGCACATGGGAGATATGTCTGGCTAACAAGTGTTTAAATCTGGGTCTGGGATATGGTGCCACTGAGTCAGCAATGGCACAAACTAGGTGACAGGAGGTAATGCTTGCTCCGCCAGCCCCAGTTACAGGGGTTTTATTTGTGTCCTAGAAGGAGGCTTGGGAGAAACCTACAACTTATCTAACCTTTGGCTGACTCCACAGAGTGGTCTGCACCCATGTTCTCCTCGTCCCCAGATCTCTCTGGCCTTTGAACCTACAACATATCACTTGTTGACAGTCTGCAAAGAAAAACAATAAGGCCTATTACATTTTTATAACAGACTTTCGTACCAGGGTGGCCCTAGTAACCCAGTTAGATTTAAACATTATCTGATCCACTTGACTATGGGCCAGGATGGGCTCCTCCATGGCTGTTTTCTACAAGCTTGAATTGTGATGGTTGCTGAAAAATCACTTCAAACTTATATTATCAAGGAAAGCTTTATAAAGGAGGCTCACAGAGTTTGCCATTGTCTGAATTTGTATTTCAATTACTAAGCTAAAAGAAGAAACTGTTGGCTAAGAGCCTTTCTGGAAAATCCAGAAACGTCCAGAAGGACTGTTTAGAAATTTTTAACAGTATCACACAGCCATTAAGTTAGAATATTTCCATGTTATAGTATATTCAACAGTTGACACACACACACACACACACACACACACACACACACAGACTGTGTAGTTTTCCTCCAAGAGTCGCTATTGAAAGGCTTTGTGAGTTCTTTTACTATTTTAAAATTTGGGGAATTGTGCTCATATCCCAATATGTTCTGAATTTCTGGGTCATAATTACAGAATAAACAGATTCACTTCTCATCACAAATTTTAATTAAGAATTCCAGTTATGCAATTATTTGCTAATGAAAAATAGCTGCTCAGTACCAAAGCATACCATTAAGTATGTTTACTCAAAATTATGTTTTCTAAAGATAGTTTCCATAGGTCAGTTTCTCATTTTTATGTCATCAACCTAATGTTAAAATAAGAGGAAAAGTTATCTCTTATTTTATCGAGCTACGTGGGGATTCAGGAGAAAAAGATAGTCTGTAATTGCCGGAAATAAATTAATGTTAAAGTCTAATTAGTCATG
The DNA here is from genome assembly GCF_059928025.1 of Delphinapterus leucas. Lineage (NCBI taxonomy): Eukaryota > Metazoa > Chordata > Mammalia > Artiodactyla > Monodontidae > Delphinapterus > Delphinapterus leucas. Next base: position 90,992,204 of record NC_143130.1, read on the forward strand.
ATCTCAGCTCTTCATAAATGTCAAGATACTGAATTCTGTGATTTACCTTTGTTTAGATCCCTTCGTGAAGATACCCGATTGTCCATTCACTGGCTGGGCTTTTGCCTAGAAAAGGGGTCAGTCGAGGCAATTATTTGCCCCACATTTCTTTATTGTGCTTTAGAAAAAACTACCCCAATCTGGGTTACTGATCCCTTAAATATGCTCTTGGTTCCCATGTGATAGGAGAACACTCAATTTGTTTGCTTTTGACTTATTTGCCAGCTTTTATGTTGATGAACAAAAAGTATACATAAATGAACAAATAAATAATCCATTTTGATATCAGGCAAGTGTGCAGCCTACTGAAGGGAGATATTTCTAGAAATTTCAAACAAAGTTAACCCTTCCAAGTTAAACTGCTAGAAACATACAAAGCCTGAGATAGACTGTGCAGAAAGGTTTCCCCTAAGAGACAGTGAGTTTAAAGGGAACAGAAATCAAATCAGGGCATTACAAAATCCAGTCAAGGTGACGAGAAGATATCACCCAGAGAACATAAGTGAAGTGGAAAAGGGCAGGATCATTCATTCATTTATCCTTGCATGCATTCATTTTACCATTATTAATAGCAGCAATCTGCTTTGTGTAAAGCAATGTGCAGAGATAAATGAGAAATATCTCGCATTTAGACAACAACTTCAAGTTTGAAAAGCAGTTTTATCAGAGTCCTGGCAGGAAACAGATGGCACATTCGACTTGGGTAATTTGAGGAGCCTTTAATAAAGAGATTATTTGTAAAGGTGTGGGTAGAGTGCAGGGAACCCACAAGGGAGAGTTACCCTGGGGCCTAACTTCCCCTAGGACCTAAGCAGCCAGAGGAGGGAGCAATTAGCAGAACCTGGAGACATAGTGGCGATGTGGAGAGGACCTCCTTGCTTAGAGGTCAACTTCTAGAGGCAGAGAGTAGAGAAAAAGGACAGAGAGTGAATCTGGTGGAGCAAGTGGAAATTCACTATTTAATTTTATTTTGAGCCTTAAAGGACACTAAGTGGTAGGGATCTTAATTTTGCGAATGAGAAAACTGAAACAAGGAGATTTGTTCATCATAACTTAGTTACATTAGCAGAGCCAGACCCTGAACCTGAGTCTTCTGAATCTCAGGCTTGTGCTTATCACACTGTCTCCCTATTTCCTGCCCTTGGGACTTCCTTATTATACTTATCTCACCATATCACATTATTTACATGTTTTATCACATACTAGACTGACCTTATTGAGAGAGAGAAGTAGGTCTTTGTATCATTATTGTCTAGAATAGTGGCTGGGACTGGAATCCTGGAGACATTTGATGGATGCAATAATGAGTGAGAGGGTGCGCATCCTAACTGGAGAGACAAAACGTGCAGAAGCTAACATCATATGTGGCAGTAGATGCTGAATCCAGAAGTAGAGAAAGAGTGCTGCAGACAGATGGAAAAAGGGGGTGGGAATAATAGTGAGGTTGTAAAAGGCTTCATGATGCGGGGTCATAGAAGCTGAGCCAAGCACTCTGAAAGACGAGTGTCAAAGGTAGAGGACTATAGCCAATGTGGACTCTGGAACAGCGAAGGCGGGAGAGGGTGGCAGGGGTGTGGTGGACTTGGGGCGTGCCTGCCGTTCCTGCAGGCAAAGAGTAGGAGATGTGACCGGAAGGACGGGCTAGGGTTCTGTATGGGATTTCTGAATTGGCACTTCCTGGAGTTCGAAAGTTTTTCTCAGGGTGTTTAGAAGCCATAGTATTTTTTAAACATCTTTATTGAAGTATAATTGCTTTACAATGGTGTGTTAGTTTCTGCTTTATAACAAAATGAATCAGCTATATGTATACCTATATCCCCATATCCCTTCCCTCTTGCATCTCCCTCCCACCCTCCCTATCCCAACCCTCTAGGTGGACACAAAGCACCGAGCTGATCTCCCTGTGCTATGCGGCTGCTTCCCACTAGCTACCCATTTTACATTTGGTAGTGTATATATGTCCATGCCACTCTCTCACTTCATCCCAGCTTACCCTTCCCCCTCCCTGTGTCCTCAAGTCCATTCTCTACGTCTGTGTCTTTATTCCTGTCCTGCCCCTAGGTTCTTCAGAACCGTTAGAAGCCATAGATTTTTGAGGAAAATATCATGCTAATCTAGGTTGTTCTTTTGAGAGACAGCACTTAACCAGAGAGAAGCACAGCTTAGAGAAACAGGAGGCTTCTGAAGTAAGGATGCTAATATAGGGGTCATGACAGAAGATGACTTTAGTGGTGGAATCAATGGAAGAGTAGGGTTATATACCAGTGACGCACCAGAGTGGGCTGATCTTTGAATGTCAGAGGTAGAGATGTGGGAGAGTTTTCCAAGTTTCTCTGTCTGGCTAAATTTAAGAAAAGTTGAATTATTATAAGAGATGGAGACACAGGAAGTGGAGCAGGTTTGCAGGGGGGATAACTGAGTTTGGTTTTGGCTAAGTGGAGCTTAAAGTGCTGGTATGGTGTCCCTGTGGGGATATCCAGCAACAAATTGGAAATTCTTATTAAAATTACAGCTAGTGGACAGAAGAACTTTCTATCTTCCAGAGAAACACCAAAATCTAAATGAGCCAAATGCTTACAAGAAAGTAAGAGGAAATCATCGAACGACTAGTTTAGCCCACACATCCTCTGAAGTTGCTCGTGCTTGGAAACATTGAGGTGAGAAACTTTTACCCTTCCCATTTTCTGGACTGTTTCCTCCAACATGGAAACCATACAGTGTACAATGATGGAGTTATTCCCATTCCTCAATCATGTCTTACAAACACAGAAAAAGTAGACCCAGCAATTCATCATATTTTATCTAATACTTTTTTGAGCTGACTGTTCAGTGCTATCTTTTCAGCCTGACACTTTTACTGAAAATGCTGATAGATACTTTTAAAATTTTTTGTGAAATTATCCAAAATCATCATGTTAGATTTGCTAAGGGAACTTTTGTCTTTCTTAGTGTGGTGTAGATGAGAAAAATGTCCAAAAATTAGGTTACTTAAACCATTACCACTCCAGGTAAAATTAAGCACCCTTAGGCTCTGATTATCAATACTTGCTGCTTAAGTCTAAATGAACTTAGAGAAATACAATGCAGACAAACCTCTATGACTATAACCTGGGGAGCATCACGGAAAACTTGCTTTGGAGCCGTGTGGCTGACAGGGTCTTGGTGCTCTGGCTGGGTGTCAGGCCTGAGCCTCTAAGGTGGCAGAGCCGAGTTCAGGACATTGGACCACCAGAGACCTCCCAGCCCCATGTAATATCAAATGGCGAGAGCTCTCCCAGAGATCCTCATCTCAACACTAAGACCCAGCTCCACCCAACTGCTAGCAAGCTCCAGTGCTGGATGCCCTATGCCAAACAACTAGCAAGATGGGAACACCACCCATTAGCGGAGAGGCTGCCTAGAATCATACTAAGTTCACAGACATCCCAAAACACACCACAAGATGCAGCCCTGCCCACCAGAAAGACAACATCCAGCCCCACCCACCAGAACACAGGCATCAGTTCCTTCCACCAGGAAGCCTACACAACTGAATGACCCAACCTCACCCACTGGGGGCAGAAACCAAAAACATTGGGAACTACGAGCCTGCAGCCTGCAAAAAGGAGACCCCAAACACAGTAAGTTAAACAAAATGAGAAGACAGAGAAATATGCAGCAGCTGAAGGAGCAAGGTAAAAACCAACCAGACCAAACACCTGAAGAGGAAATAGGCAGTCTACCTGAAAAAGAATTAAGAGTAATGATAGTAAACATGATCCAAAATCTTGGAAATAGAATGGAGAAAATACAAGAAATGTTTAACAAGGAACTAGAAAAACTAAAGAGCAAACAAACAATGATGAACAACACAATAAATGAAATTAAAAATTCTCTAGAAGGAATCAATAGCAGAATAACTGAGGCAGAAGAACGGATAAGTGACCTGGAAGATAAAATAGGGGAAATAACCACTGCAGAGCAGAATAAAGAAAAAAGAACGAAAAGAAAGGAGGACAGTCTCAGAGACCTCTGGGACAACATGAAACACACCAGCATTTGAATTGTAGGGGTCCCAGAATAAAAAGAGAAAAAGAAAGGGTCTGAGAAAATATTTGAAGAGATTATAGTTGAAAACTTCCCTAATATAGGAAAGGAAATAGTCAGTCAAGTCCCGGAAGCACAGAATCCCATACAGGATAAATCCAAGGAGAAACACGTCAAAACACATATTAATCAAACTGTCAAAAATTAAATACAAAGAAAAAATATTAAAAGCAGCAAGGGAAAAACAACGAATAACATACAAGGGAATCCCCATAAGGTTAACAGTTGATCTTTCAGCAGAAACTCTGCAAGCCGGAAGGGAGTGGCAGGACATATTTAAAGTGATGAAAGGGAAAAACCTACAACCAAGATTACTCTACCCAGCAAGGATCTCATTCAGATTTGACGGACAAATTAAAACCTTCACAGACAAGCAAAAGCCGAAAGAATTCAGCACCACCGAACCAGCTTTACAACAAATGCTAAAGGAACTTCTCTAGGCAGGAAATACAAGAGAAGGAAAAAACCTACAAAACGACCCCAAACAATTAATAAAATGGTAATAGGAACACACATATTGACAATTACCTTAAATTTAAATGGATTAAATGCTCCAAGCAAAAGACACAGATGGGCTGAATGGATACAAAAACAAGACCGATATGTATGCTGTCTACAAGAGACCCACTTCAGATCTAGGGACACATACAGACTGAAAGTGAGGGGATGGAAAAAGATATTTCATGCAAATGGAAACCAAAAGAAAGCTGGAGTAGCAATTCTCATATCAGACAAAGTAGACCTCAAAACAAAGACTATTACAAGAGACAAAGAAGGACACTACATAATGATCAAGGGATCGAACCAAGAAGAAGATACAATTGCAAATATTTATCCACCCAACATAGGATCACCTCAATACATAAGGCAAATGCTAACAGCCATAAAGGGGAAATCGACAGTAACACAATCATAGTAGGGGACTTTAATACCCCACTTTCACCAATGGACAGATTATCCAAAATGAAAATAAATAAGGAAACACAAGCTTTAAATGACAAATTAGACAAGATGGACTTAATTGATATTTATAGGACATTCCATCCAGAAACAACAGAAAACGCTTTCTTCTCTACTGCACTTGGAACATTCTCCAGGATAGATCATATCTTGGGTCACAAATCAAGCCGTGGTAAATTTAAGAAAATTGAAATTGTACCAAGTATATTTTCCAACCACAATGCTATAAGACCAGATATCAATTACAGGCAAAAATCTGTAAAAAATACAAACACATGGAGGCTAAACAATATGCTACTAAAAAACCAAGAGATCACTGAAGAAATCAAAGAGGAAATCAAAAAATACCTAGAAACAAATGACAATGAAAACATGATGACCCAAAACCGATGGGATACAGCAAAAGCAGTTCTAACAGGGAAGTTTATAGCAATACAATCCTACTTTAAGAAACAAGCAACATCTCAAATAACCTAACCTTACACCTAAAGCAACTAGAGAAAGAACAAAAAACCCACAAAGTTAGCAGAAGGAAAGAAATCATAAAGATCAGATCAGAAATAAATGAAAAAGAAATGAAGGAAACAATAGCAAAATCAGTAAACCTAAAAGCTGGTTCTTTGAGCAGGTAAACAAAGTTGATAAACCATTAGCCAGACTCAGCAAGAAAAAAAGGAGAAGACTCAAATCAACAGAATTAGAAATGAAAAAGGAGATGTAACAACTGACACTGCAGAAATACAAAGGATCATCAGAGATTACTACAAGCAACTGTACGCCAATCAAATGGACAACCTGGAAGAAATGGAAAAATTTGGAGAAAAGTACAACCTTCTGAGACTGAACCAGGAAGAAACAGAAAATATAAACAGACCAATCACAAGTACTGACATTGAAACTGTGATTAGAAATCTTCCAACAAACAAAAGCCCAACACCAGATGGCTTCACAGGACAATTCTATCAAACATTTAGAGAAGAGCTAACACCTATCCTTCTCAAACTCTTCCAAAATATAGCAGAGGGAGGAAAACTCCCAAACTCATTCTACGAGGCCACCATTACCCTGATACCAAAACCAGACAAAGATGTCACAGAGAAAGAAAACTACAGACCAATATCACTGATGAACATAGATGCAAAAATCCTCAACAAAATACTAGCAAACAGAATCCAACAGCATATTAAAAGGATCATACACCATGATCAAGTGGGGTTTATCCCAGGAACGCAAGGATTCTTCAAGATACAGATCAATCTATGTGATACACCGTATTAACCAATTGAAGGAGAAAAACCATATGATCATCTCAGTAGATGCAGAAAAAGCTTTCAACAAAATTCAACACCCATTTCTGATAAAAACTCTCCAGAAGGTAGGAATAGAGGGAAACTACCTCAACATAATAAAGGCCATATATGACAAACCCACAGCCAACATCGTTCTCAATGGTGAAAAGCTGAAACCATTTCTTCTAAGATCAGCAACAAGACAAAGTTGCCCACTCTCACTGCTATTATTCAACATAGTTCTGGAAGTTCTAGCCACAGCAATCAGAGAAGAAAAAGAAATAAAAGGAATCCAAATTGGAAAAGAAGTAAAACTGTCACTGTTTGCAGATGACATGATACTATACATAGAGAATCCTAAAGATGCTACCAGAAAACTACTAGAGCAAACCAATGAAGTTGCTAAACTAGCAGGATACAAAATTAATGCACAGAAATCTTTTGCATTCCTAAACACTAATGATGAAAAATCTGAAAGATAAATGAAGGAAACACTCCCATTTACCACTGCAACAAAAAGAATAAAATGCCTAGGAATAAACCTACCTAAGGAGATAAAAGACCTGTATGCAGAAAACTATAAGACACTGATGAACGAAATTAAAGACGATACAAACAGATGGAGAGATATACCATGTTCTTGGATTGGAAGAATCAACATTGTGAAATGACTATACTACCCAAAGCAATCTACAGATTCAATGAAATCCCTATAAAACTACCAATGGCATTTTTCACAGAACTAGAACAAAAAATTTCACAATTTGTATGGAAACACAAAATATCTCGAATAGCCAAAGCAATCTTGAGAAAGAAAAATGGAGCTGGAGGAATCAGGCTCCCTGACATCAGACTATACTACAAAGCTATAGTAATCAAGACAGTATGGTACTGGCACAAAAACAGAAAGATAGATCAATGGAACAGGATAGAAAGCCCAGAGATAAACCCACGCACATATGGTCAACTTATCTTTGATAATGGAGGCAAGAATACACAACAGAGAAAAGACAGCCTCTTCAATAAGTGGTGCTGGGAAAACTGGACAGCTACATGTAAAAGAATGAAATTAGAACGCTCCCTTACACCACACACAAAAATAAACTCAAAATGCATTAAAGGCCAAAATGTAAGGCCAGACACTATAAAACTCTTAGAGGAAGACATAGAACACTATGACATAAATCACAGCAAGATCCTTTTTGACCCACCTCCTAGACAAAGGGAAATAAAAACAAAATTAAACAAATGGTACATAATGAAACTTAAAAGCTTTTGCACAGCAAAGAAAACCATAAACAAGGCGAAAAGACAACCCTCAGAATGGGAGAAGGTATTTGCAAATGAAGCAACTGACAAAGGATTAATCTCCAAAATATACAAGCAGCTCATGTAGCTTAATATCAAAAAATCAAACAACCCAATCCAAAAATGGGCAGAAGACCTAAATAGACATTTCTGCAAAGAAGACATACAGATTGCCAACAAACACATGAAAGGATGCTCAACATCACTAATCATGAGAGAAATGCAAATCAAAACTACAATGAGGTATCACCTCACACTGGTCAGAATGACCATCATGAAAAACTCTACAAACAATAAGTGCTGGTGAGGGTGTGGAGAAAAGGGAACCCTCTTGCACTGTTTGTGGGAATGTAAATTGAGATAGCCACTATGGAGAACAGTATGGAGGTTCCTTAAAAAACTAAAAATAGAACTACCATGTGACCCAGCAATCCCACTACTGGGCATATACCTTGAGAAAACGATAATTCAAAGAGAGACATGTACCACAATGTTCATTGTCGCACTATTTACAATAGCCAGGACGTGGAAGCAACCTAAGTGTTCATTGACAAATGAATGGATAAAGAAGATGTGGCACATATATACAATGGAATATTACTCAGCCATAAAAAGAAACAAAATTGAGTTATTTGTAGTGATGTGGATGGACCTAGAGTCTGTCATACAGAGTGAAGTAAGTCAGAAAGAGAAAAACACATACCATATGTTAACACATATATTTGAAATCTAAAAAAAAAAAAAGGTTCTGATGAACATAGGGGCAGGACCTGATAAAGACGCAGACTTAGGAATGGACTTGAGGACATGGGGAGGGGGTAGCTTAAGCTGGGGCAAAGTGAGAGAGTAGCATTGACATATACACAGTAGCAAATGTAAAATATATAGCTAGTGGAAAGCAGCCGCATAGCACAGGGAGATCAGCTCTGTGCTTTGTGACCACCTAGAGGGGTGGGATAGGGAGCGTGGGAGCAAGAAGCAAGTGGGGAGGGGATATGGGGATATATGTATACAAATGGCTGATTCACTTCATTATACAGCAGAAAGTAACACAACATTGTAAAGTAATTGTACCCTAGTAAAGATGTTAAAAAAAATAAAAGAAATACAGTTCAGTGGCTTCTTCTCTCAGTTATCTTGGACAACATGAACATCACCATTTTACTTGATTTGAAATGTTAACATGAAATATAATAGAGAGTGGATCATTTCAGAGTAAGAAATCACATCTTGACAGCCAGCTGATGAAATTCTATAACAATAAAGATTAGATCACTTCCAATTCTCTTTACGAACAGTTCTAGAAAAAATTGAATATGACTTTAATACTTCAAGGACAATTTTCCTTTTTGTTTAGAAAAAGAAAGCTTATGAAAAGTGAGTGTGGGGGGGCCATGATCATCATGATATTATGTAATGGTCAGGGTGAGCTTTGAAGTAACAGTATTTTCAAGAAAATTTATAATGTCATAGAGGATTAGAAAAATGGCCACTTTATTTTCTCTTATAGTGATTAGTTTTCATTTATATTATGTGTGTCATTTGAAAACGTATAGTGTTTTCATAGTGTTTAGCGGGGACAGAGAGGAGGGCAAATGGGGAGGGGGGCAGAAAAGAAAAAACAGAGCAAAAAAAGTGAAAGAAAAGGAAGACAAATAAGGAATGTAATTAAATTTAATGACACATTTCAAAGATATAGCCTTTAGCAACATCTGCAGTTTCAATTTCTAAACTGCAGGTGCTTACATAGGTAGGTACTTACTTGTTTTTCTTTTTGTTTTATTATTTGCCATTAATAGAAGAAGAAATAAAACAGATATAAGTATTTGTTAATTTCATGCAAACCATTTCAAATTACACAGAATGTTATAGAATGTATGCTTAATTACATAAGCAACCTTTGTATTAAAAACATCACTTTATTGCCCTCTATGAACATTTTATGAATCCATTTAGTTTATGGTTAAATTAAGAGGAAATGAAAGGCAGGGATAAACTACAAAGGATTCTTTCCTTATCTTTTAACCCGACTTCATTAAAACTGTAATTTAGTGCGATGTATATCTGAGCAATCCAAGAGTAGAGATGGGACAAAGCTACACTTGTATTAGTCAGTCAAATGTTGACAAAGTAGTGTTTGGCTTTTGATGAATATTTAATATGCCAGAGAGCTCTCAAGATTCCACTTTAGCAGGGAGATCTGGAGCAGTTTTCAGCAGGGACTGAATTGCTGATCTGGCCTCCTGAGCTCCCTCTACCACTTTTCTCCCTCTGATATTCCTTAAGTTGCAGAGAGGTAAAGAAATACAACATCCTGTTGCCCAAACAGTCTCTTATGTGTGCTCAGTAAATGGAGACAATTAAGAAAAGGACTTGGGTACTGAGGCAATCCCCACTCTGGGGAAGGAGCAGGTTCCCCTTGGTTTGAGGAATATGGCTACCCAGCAAAGGTTTCTGACTCCCTGGTAATGGCCTTAAGCCTTGAGGGCTTGATGGAAAGCCAGCATTTTTTCATACTGCAGCAGAGAATTTGGCCCTGATTGGAACATCCCCTCCCCTGCCTCTTGATCAGCCCAAGTCAAGACAGTACTTGTGGGGCAAGAACACAGGACTTTCACAGAGGTCTGGCCTTAGGGATTCCTACAATTCAGAGGGATTGGGAAAAGCAGTGATTGGGAAGGCCTGGTGTGATTAACAAGTGACTGTGTGGTTAAAGTGGGAAATGGGGTAAAAAATCTTGGGGGTAAAAAATCAGGGAAGAATGAATTCTAAAACCCTCTGCCAAAGATGATGGAAATTATTAAACCATATATTGTTTTATTCAATTATTTTCTTAGGGTGAGTGCAAAGAGCACAGGTTTTGGTGTTTTGCTTAGCTTTGGTATCCCAACAATGCCAAGTTTCAGTTTCCTCTTCTGTAGTGTTGATAATATGTGTAACATGAGGTTATCATTAGGAGTAAAGTAATTAATTTTGTGAGAACATATGTAAGTTTTATAGAGTAAAACTGTAAAAGCCTATATATTAAGGTTAGATATTACTAAAGTTCAGAGACCAACATGGTGGCCATACAGCACCATGGGGTGCTTTGTTAAATGTTACGCACCACACCTGCCTCTGTTCCTTCTCCAGTACTGATCTGTCCCTCTAGTGTCCTTCTCTCCTCTCTCATGAGCACCAGTGCTTTAGTGACCCACTGTTATACTGTGTCTCGTAAGTTTCTCAGAGTAATAAAGAGGGTAAAAGAAATTGCCTCTAGCAGTGAGAGCTAGAAAGCAGGGGCCATATTTGTATCCCTAGTGCTTAGGTCGGTGTTTGGCTAAATACATATTTATTGAAAGGACGATTTGAGTGATAACACAGAAATTATTACCAGAAAGGTGAATTACTTCTACCACTACAGTACATCTGTTAAAAACTTGAAATACATCTTGAGTACAGCTCTGGAACAAAACTACAATAGGATAATGCTTTAACATGATCAAATGTAAACTGCTCAAATCGAAATCCAACTCAGTTCTTAGTGGTAAAATCCAAGAATTCCTCTTAAAGAAAAAAAAAAGCCATGGACATCAGTCATCAATTGCTACTATTATCTACTATGATTTTGAATGTGCTGCCCAAAGCAATAAATCAAGAAAGTGAAATATAATCATCAATATATTAGAAAGAAGGAGGAGAACATGGTAAAAATTTTAGAAGAATAAGAGAGTTTAGCAAGATTAATAGTTCATAAAATAATGAAAAAAGCACGAGCTTTCCTATAAGCCAAATACCACACAGATACTGCAATGTTTATTGGGAAAATATTCCATTCACAAAGGCTAGTTACACATAGGTTACCTGAGGATAAACTTGGAAAGAAATGTGCTGAATGTATACGAAGAAAACTGTAATGTTTTTCTGAGGAACATGAAAGGAGATGGGTAAGTGAAGAAGATTTAATTCCTACATAAGAAGTCTCAATGTGATAACTATGTCTATGATCTCTAAATTAATCTCTAAATACAGTGTAATTGGAATTAAGTTCCCAATGCTTGTTTTTGGGTGTTGGGTTACTGAAGACTACTTTAAAAAACACTTAGAATTATAGTATGCGGCTAGTTTGGATGGTTCTGGACAAAGAAAATAACCCTTGCCTACTCATGTGATAACATGTATTTTAAAGCTACAACTATTTTACATTTGGTAGTGTATATACGTCCATGCTAAGATAGGGAAGATGGGAGGGAGAGGCAAGAGGGAGGAGATATGGGGATATATTTATATGTATAGCTGATTCACATTGTTATACAGCAGAAACTAACACACCATTGTAAAGTAATTATACTCCAATAAAGATGTTAAAAAAAAAAAAAAGCTACAAGTAAAGCAGTGCTACAGTGATGCAGGAAGAAGCATCCAAGTCAGTGGACCAGAGCAGAGGATATGGATAGACAAACATTTTAATGTACAAATTAAATTCATTCTAATATGCCAATTAAACATAAATATGGTAGCATTTCAAGCAACAGCAAAAGGATAAATTATTAAATACCCAAGCTGAAACAACTGGCTCTCTATTTTGGAAAAAAAAGCTGGAATTCTCTTTCACATTTGATTGCCTACCCAAAAATTAAATTTCTAATGGATCAAATATCTAAATTTTAAAAAGAGATTATAACAAAGTGTGATTATTTCCAGAAACCTAAAGTAGGGATAGAGTTTCTAAATATGACACAAAACCAAAAATCATAGAGAAAAAGACTGATATTTTTACTATAAAAATATGGAAGATTATATATAGTGAAAAACACAATAAAACTTGAAAATACTAACTAGAAATTGTTTGCAAGAACAAAAGTATTATTATTTTTTAAAATAACAGCTGTATTGGGCTTCCCTGGTGGCGCAGTGGTTGAGAGTCCGCCTGCTGATGCAGGGGACACGGGTTCGTGCCCCGGTCCGGGAAGATCCCACATGCCATGGAGCGGCTGGGCCCGTGAGCCATGGCCGCTGAGCCTGCACGCGTCTGGAGCCTGTGCTCTGCAACGGGAGAGGCCACAACAGTGAGAGGCCCGCATACCGCAAAAAAAACCCAACCCAAACCAAACCAAACAAAAAGCTGTATTGAGATATAATTCACATGCTAAAAAATTTATTCTTTTAAATTATATAATTCAGTGGTTTTTAGCATATTGATAGAGTCATGTACCCATCACTACAATCTAATTCCATCTCATCACCCCTAAAATAAACCCTGTACCCCTAAGCAGTCACTCCACATCCCTCCTTCTCCTGTCCCTGGTAATCATGAATCTATTTTCTGTCTCTAGATTTGCCTATTCTAGACATTTCTTACAAATGGAATCATACAGTATGTGGCCTTTTTTGTCTGGCTCCTTTCACTTAGCACAAAATTTTCAAGGTTCATGGTTCATCCATGTTGTATCACATATCAGTACTTTATTACTTTTATGGCTGAATCATATTCTTTTGTATGGATAGACCATATTTTATTTATCCATTCATCAGTTGATGGATGTTTGGGTTATTTCTACTTTTTGGCTATTATGAATAATATTGCTGTGAACATTTATATACAAGATTTTGCATGGATATATGCTTTCATTCCTCTTGGGTATATACCTAAGAGTCGAATTGCTAAGATAACCCTACATTTCATTTTTTGAGGAACTGCCAAACTGTTTTCCACATTGGCTTCATAATATTCTATTCCTACCAGCAATGTATGAGGGTTCTAATTTCTCTTTGTGCTCACCAACATGTGTTATTGTCTGTCTTTTTGATCATAGCATCTTAGTGGGTGTGAAATAGAATCTCACGGTGGTATTGCTTTGCATTTTTTAATGACTAAAGATGTGGAATATCTTTTCATGTGTTCATTGGCCATTTGTATATTTTCTTTGGAGAAATTATTCAAGTTCTTTTGCCCATTTATAAATTGGGTTATTAGGCTTTTTAATTAATGAGTCATAAAAGGTCTTTATATATTATGGATGAAAACCCCCTATAAGGTATATGATTTGCAGATGTCTTCTCTCATTCCATGGGTTGTCTTTTCACTTTCTTGATGGTGTCCTTTGAAGCCCAAATGTTTAAAATTTCAGTGAAGTCCGACTTACCTATTTTGTATTTTGTTGTTTGTGCTTTAGTGTCATATCTAAGAAACCATTGCCTAATCCAAGGCCACAAGGCATTGTGTTTTCTTCTAAGAGTTATAATAGTTTTAGCTTTTACATGTAGGGTTATGATTCATTTTTGAGTTAATTTTATACGGTGTGATGTAGGGGGTCCACGTTCATTCTTTTACAAATGAAAGGACTAATATTCTTAATATATTAAGTGCACTTCAATAATAAAAAGTGCAAATATGCCAATAATAAAAAGGCAAATGGGGCTTCCTGGTGGCGCAGAGGTTGAGAGTCCGCCTGCCGATGCAGGGGACACGGGTTCGTGCCCCGGTCCGGGAAGATCCCACATGCCGCGGAGCGGCTGGGCCCGTGAGCCATGGCCACTGAGCCTGCGCGTCCAGAGCCTGTGCTCCACAACGGGAGAGGCCACAACAGTGAGAGGCCCGCGTACTAAAAAAAAAAGGCAAATGATATTCAGCAGGTAATTTCGGCCAATTGACCTATAAAAAGGTAACAGTTTCATTAGTAATCAAAATGCAAATTAAAACAATGAGTTATCATTTATATTCAATAATGTTGGCATTAATTATAAAAAATGATAAAATCAAAAGTTGAATATGTATGCGCACATGAGCGTTCTTGTATGTATCGGTGGGAGCAATTTGATACTATGTATTTGAATGTAAGAGGTGCTTATCCTTTCAACCAGAAGGCCCACCTCTGTGAATTACTTCTTTTAAAAAGAATTAGGCAACTGCCCATAAATGTATGTATACTTAAGTCTATTTATGATAGCAATAAATTTCAAACAGCCTAAAATATCTATTAACAGGAGAATATTTAAATTATGGTGTATTCAGTCACTGGAATACCATACAACTGTTTAAAGTGACGAGATGTTAACGTTTTGTACATAGAAATACATCTACTATATACTAATATAAAAAGATAAGCTGTAGAACCTCTTATTTCATACGTTTTCATTTTTGAAAAACAAAACCAAAACGAGGAGGGTGTGCGTCTGTGTATAAATCAAAATGTTAAAACCCCTAAGTTTTTAAAACACGTAATTGTCTTTCTTCTACACACTTCCATGTACTATCAGAAGTATTCTTCTTTCATTGAGTAGGGATTAATTTTATTTGCAGCCAAAACTTAATCTTAAGAAAATCTAAAACCTTGTAAAACTTTTCAATATGTTCCCACATAATGATGCACACATAAACCTACCCCATCTTCCCTCCTCTCCAAAAAAGAGAGAAAGAAAACTGGGCCATTATTTTTGTTTGTTTGTTTGTTTATTTTTTGCGGTACGCGGGCCTCTCACTGTCGTGGCCTCTCCCTCTGCGGAGCACAGGCTCCGGACGCACAGGCTCAGCGGCCATGGCTCACGGGCCCAGCCGCTCCGCGGCATGTGGGATCTTCCCGGACCGGGGCACGAAACCGCGTCCCCTGCGTTGGCAGGCGGACTCTCAACCACTGCGCTACCAGGGAAGCCCAAACTGGGCCGTTATTTAGCGTTGGACTGAAATGTTATTCTTATCTCTACTAATTGATTTGGATATTTCAGGGAGGGTTTTTTTTTTTTTTGCCAGATTTATCTAGATTATTGTATTAATTTTCTACTTTCCTTTATGAAAATATAAGTTCAAAGAGTAAGAGCCATCTTACAGGCATCATTTTTCCCTCCATGAAGTTTCTGGAAGTTGTCAGAAAGTGAATTGTTTAATGGTGGGTTCTTTTCTCTTCTTCCATAAAAATAGTGACATATATGAATCTTTACATAGAGGACCAAAAATGTGTTATGTTATTGATTATAACATAAATAACAGCTCTAGCCAATGTCATAAATTAAAATATGTAAATATGCATCTTTATATTTACTTTAAATAGCAAAATTATATTTCAGGTCCTATAAAAATAGCATGCAAATATTTTTATTGATTACACAAAAGGCCCTGAAGTGCTATAAAATGAATGTATAGCCTATAAAAATACAATCCATCAGGACATAAATTACAGTTAGCTAAAGCTAATGGGCTAGCTACAGTAAACATTAAACTCTTAACTAACAATTGTACACCTGCTTTAGAATTCAGAAGTTCTTCTGGAGGATTATTTCAATAGACTGTGTCTTCTTTTAAAAAGTTGTACATGGAAATATGAAATAAGAACTTTTTACTCTTAATAATAAATTCATGGAGCTATATTCAAAAATTTTCCACCTGTCCTTTTCTTTAAACATACACACACATTGCATCACAGTCATTTTGGGGAAGCACTGACAAACACTGTGCTGTAAGTGGGGGATTAGAAAGTAGGAATATCTCGCATTAGGTTTTCTGGCTTTTCCTCTGTTTTCTTTTCTCCCCTAGATGTTTCCTTTCCTTTCCTACTGGACTTATGTTAAATGTAAGAGGGCAACTTAAGCTACATGTATAGGTATGGCTTGGACAGACAGCTACTGCTCTCTGTTTCTGGTAACTTATGTTTCCAGGATTCAGTTTTCTGATATGTTAATAAAAAGAGTGCCAAATATCTAAGGTCTTTTTAGAGGTAATTTGGTATAGTGGAAAGAGCACTGTATAGAGACAAATGAAGCTGGGTTTATATCCCAATTTCTTGGAAACATTACCTCGATGAGTTTTAATGTTCTTATGTATAAAATAAGAACAATGCCAATCCTAATAGGGTTGTTAAAGACTTAATGATATATCATTGGCCAAGCACTACCATAGTGCTTGGCACACAGCAGGCTTGCAACAATTATTAGGTCTCATGTTCTTTTACCTAAATCCTATTGAGGTAGGAGATAGATAGGCTCCAGGACTGGACAGCTGGTATCTGTCAAGTGGAGTAAAATTGAAGCTCTGCTTCCCCCAGACACTCCAAGGACAAAGCTAGTGGCAGAAGCTGAGCTCTGCTGAAGTAAAGAGATAAGATGACCACTCCTGAGGTCAAGGAAAACGTCCCTGTCTGCACATGCGCAGGAAGGTTCCTTGGAGGTCAAAAAGGGAGGGGGTGCCACCCCATAATAAATGTGGACATACTCCCAAAGGTCTCTGCAGTGGGATCCATCTTAGCAAAAAGTTGTGCACACATGTTTGGGAGGGTCCTAGAATAGGTCAGGTGTGGGAAAAGAAACGAGATAATTGGTCAAAGGTAAACAAAGACCCAGAAGGACTGTCCTATATAAGGGATTTAAATCACCTCTTTACTGGCTCCCCCTCATCAGGAAGGATGCCCACACCCTTTCTCTCTGGGTGTGTATTTCTGCCTTGCTTCAGTCTTAAATAACTGTTTCTCTGTGTGCTCTCCCATATGTTGTGCTGGGTCTCTAATAAATAATAAACTTTGTACCTGTGTTTACAGTTTTTGCCTCCTTGAAACATTTTTGCTTTCAAACAGGGTAAGAACCAGGGAACTTTGCTTCTAGCCTCTAGCCCCTGGTGGACTAGCCGCTAGGTACAATTCCTGGACAGGGAACTAAGATCTTTCTTCAGGACCACTCACTGCTGTCTCTCTGAGATCATTATGATTACATAGGGATTAGTTTCAGAGATGAACTATAAGTGCTCATTGAATAGTAGTGAATAAAAGGAGAAGTGAAATAAAGGCCTTTCAAAGGCTGGCATAGGCTTACCCTACTCATCATCTCTGGTCTGGGTACAGAGTAGATGTTCAATAAATTATATAGATAATTAGCAAAAAAAGCAATTTAGTAATTACTCTTTTTTCAGATTCTCCCTCTTTCATAATCATAGTCACTTCCCTTGTGCCTACCTTTGCTCTCACAGCCATTTTTAAACTTTATTGAATGATACAGTGGACAATGTCACAGCTACTACTCTGGGGGTAGAGGTAGGCCTGGAAAACCATATATTAGGGACCTAGTTAGTCTCTAGTTCATGGGAGGCAGGTAAGTGTTATGTATTATGCCAACTCTGATAGTGACTACGTGGGATGCTGCACTGGCAAAGATGCTATGGCTACAGAAAGAAGCATGGGGAAAGAGTACTATGATTGATTAGTTATGCCTGCCATGGGTGCAGCAAGAAGGACTAGATGCCTGTGTTCCATGTATTTCTATTTCACGTGTGTGAAACAGCTAAACCAGAGGGAAAAATGGAGGAAGGGAAAAAATAACAGGTGATTTACAGACAGGAAGGGAATAATCAAGTTTATAAATGTTTCTCATTTAGTAGATTCACATTTTTAGGTCCCATCCACATCAAAAAAAAATTCATTTCGCTCTTGAGAAGTTTTCCTTGGTAGGAAGATTTTAATAGCCATGCCTTAAAGAAGTCTTAAGAAAGTTTTATTTTTTATTGCTAGAGGTTTTATAGTAGAAGCAAAAAGCATTTATAAAATTTTGTTCTTGCCATTGGAGAGTTTGATCATTTTGTCTGTTAAAAAATACCTTAGTTTACACTGGCCCTCTTTTTCTCATTTTCTCATCTCTTCCATTGGTTACATAAAGATAGAGGCAGAACATCTTAAATAGTTTGCATTTAAATGTTTATTGATCATCCCCCCGACTTCATCATGAGCAGTGTCCAAATATTAAATTTCATGGATTATGCAAAAAATATGTAATCCCAAAGGGATCTCACCAAACCCATAGTTTAATAATAAAAAGTAGTTATTTTGAGGGGAAATGAAAAAGTGCACATAGTTTCTACATGCATATGTTAAAGGTCAAGTGATTTTTGATAGAACAGATTGAAACCTGAATGGATTCTAAAGATCATCTAGGACCAAGTCTTCTAATTTACTAATGGGAAAACTGAGGCTCAGGGAAGTTAATGATCCTTTGGCCTTAGTGAGTGAGGTAAGCATCATATTGAAATGGAATCCAAGTTTCTTGGCACTAAGTCATAACATTTGCTACCAAATGTTACTGCCCCTGAAAAGAGCTGTGTCAGAAATAAGATGGTAAGTATATGTAGTAAGATGCTAGGAGGCTTATCTAAGGGAAAGGGGTAGGTAGGTTGAGGTGGAAAAATGAAGAAGGTTTAATCACTGTTACACATAAAATTAGATTAATTAGAATTAATCTCAAGTCAGCAGAGCTTCTCAATATAGGAAGAAAGATTTTGAAAGAGGCTGAGGGACATTTGAAAAACAATGGGCTAAAGGGATTTTGGAGTCTGAATTCTAACAAATGTAGTTTATTGGATTATTATCTGAAAATAAGTAAAACTAGGATCAACCTTGGAATCCAATGAGTGTTAGCCAATAATCAGCCAATGGGAAAACCTCTCCCACTAGCAAATGCCACAACCTTTGCTAGTGGGAGACGAGAAGAGGCAAGAGGTTAACTAGGGCAGCAAACCATCACTGTGGGCACTCTGGGTGTCCTGAGAAGTTCTTATGGGGAGTTCACAGAGGGAGGCAAGGCAGGATTTGCTCTTTTTAGGAGAGTAGGGTAACTGCTAACCCTCAGAGTACATATCAGGATACCTCTGCGAACAGTCATGGCCTTCCTGTGCTTCTCTGCTATGGCAGCGAGGAGAGATACTCAGGTCCCTACATCCTGTTCTCTTGTCTCCAGCAAATTCACAGACTTGCATTGCCCTTGCCTTTCCTGCACAAGGGAAGTGCTGCTGACACACCGTAGCATGTTCTTTAAAACCTGGGCCTGGTGTGAGAGTGAAGAGAAGCAGTAAATACATCCTCTTCCTATTTGGTAACTGGATAATTTTATAAAATTTATTAGACACTTATGAAGTGACAAGCACATTATCACATAGTAATAGGGGCCTGGGTAGGACTAACAAGGTGATAATGATAATAATAGCAGTTTCCATGTATTGAGTCCCTATTGTGTCAAGTACTTAAACAGATACTTCACAAATGTTAGTCTTTATAACAAATCCATGAGAGAGGCATTATTATCACCAGCATTGTATATACATCCATGAGATGTGTAGGCTGTCCCTAGAGCAGTGGTTCTAATGCCATGTCTGGCACTACCTGTGTGACTTAGAGAAAATAACTGAACCCTCGGAGTCTCAGATTCTTATGTGCAAAATGGGAGTATCAATTCCCACGTGGTAAGGTTGTGGGTGAAGTGCCTTTCACAGCACTTGGCCTCCAATAAGCTGCAGAGCAGATGTCAGATCTTTACCACGGCTCCATCCTTTCTCTTCATCTTGGCAGCAAAAGAAGTCACTAGGAGCTTCTGCCAAGTTTTCTCACCACAGAGAACCCCTCTTGCTTCCCCCTCCCTCCCCTACTTCTAAAAATAGCTGCTGAGAGTTGCAGGCCCTGAGAGCAAGGTCTACAGTGTGTTGTTGAGGCTGAGAGAAACCCCTGAAAGTCCCTCCTCCATCCTGAACTTAGCAAGTGGTCTCGTCGCTCAGGAGACGTTCAGAATTTCAGTGGCAGGTCACGTAACTTTGACTCTGGGGATGGGTGGAGACTGCAGAACGTCCAACCAACACCTGGAGGAGATAATATAACCTGGTGGATTTGAAGGCTGAGTCATCTGAAGAGAGTTTGGCTTGAAAGCACGTTTTTAAGTCCCTAGTAAAAGCCTGGGAAAAGTGGAGTTCAGATCACCCTCTTAACCCAGCAACAGCTGACATCAAGGAAGCACACTGGAGGTGAGTGAAGAGAAGACTTCTCTTGTGCTAAGGAAAAATATATTTCCTAGCGGGTAAAGGACAGAATTAAACATTGTAGATATGCACGCACACTTGTAAATATATTTATGTTCTCTTTTGCAACAAATGTTTGCAAATGTTTACTAAAACTACCAATGATGTGATCCTAACAATATATTTCTGAAACTTATGCTTACTGGATATACTGATCGCATACTGGTTGCAAAAATGTCAGCTTAGTTTATCACAGATCAATAACTCATTACATGTTCCAGAATATACAAAAATCCAATATGAATCAACTTACTGTCACATCCAGGCATTCAAATCCCACACCAATATGGACCTTCACTCATGTGACTTCATTTTTTCTTCCTGTACTAGCTTTGGGGATTAAAATACATTTTATCTTTTGTTAGATAGAAAAATAATAAATGTTATGTTTAGATTTCGTGTGGAAATTTTGACAGTTGAAGGGAAGGCATCAGATGATGGTAAGAATTAAGAACTTCATTTAACAAGACCTATAAATTTGTGTGTGTGTGTGTGTGCGCGCATATGTGTGCACACAACTCCTCTCTTCCTAGTTAGAAGTTATCAGGGCTTCATAATTCATATTAGCAAATCTCTTCCAGCTGATTTTAGCTGAGACCATTCATGGCACCTTGCAAGGGAATGAAGGTTCCCAAACTGTCCCTACATTGTTAAACCACATAACCTGTTAGGGCCTGAAAGAGAACTTCACTGAAGGGAATATAATTTACATGGCTATGCTAGCAAGATTCTTAAAGGCAAACAGGAAGAGGAATACATACTTTTTTTTCCTTTTCTTGATTAGAAAAAGTAGATTTGGGTTTGGCATTGGTATTACAAATCAGCTTGAGTCCACAGAAGTTTGATTTACGTTTGGACTCAGATGAGGGACTTCACTGAGAATAGGCACCAAACACGTATGGACCACCAGTGGCTAGGCAGTTTGCTTGTCTGCGTAACTTAGGTTTTAAGCCCTGGGGGCATGTGTCAGGCACAGTGTTGCCATTTAATGAATAACTAATCTCCATCAACATTAACAATTTTTGCCTAAGGCAATGCCCGACTCAAAAGCCTATCATGTTGGGGGCTTTGGATCCTCTTCCTGTAACTGGCATACATCACTATCTCAGTAACTGCAACACAGACGTACTTTAATTTCCAACCTTCTCTGCCATGACTTTTCATCTTTGTCACTTTCTTATAAAAATGATTCTGATTGGAGAAAAGCCGTCATATTCTTCCTATGCCCTGCTGCAAACAATAACTTGAAGCTGACTGGCCACAACAGACACATGCGTTGATCTTTTCACAGCTGGGTTATTTGTATTCATGTGAGCCTAGGAAAAATATTGCCATTGCTATCAGGTGGGTGAATGCACAGCTCAACCACAGGCCTGGAAACCTCAGTATGGAGATGGATGGCCAGAAGAAGGAGGCTTGGGTTTCTTCTAAGCAGCCCTTGAGTTAGCTGGAGAGGGGCATGTGAGGGGGGGCAGGGGAGAAGACTTTTTCTTGGAAGTTTGCTTATTTTGCAATTAAGAAAGGGGCTAAAAACTCTCTTCTAAATTTATGGTTTGGTGAGTTGGAGGTAGAGAGGAGAAGTCTCAAGTTCTTAAACTGGGATCTTTTGACCCGGAGATGTCCATGGAACAGAAAGGTAGACCATGCACTCTCTGATATTAAACACAAAATTTTGTGCACATATACATTTTTGTTGGTGGAAAAGGTCCGTAATTTTTCAGATTCTCATGAGCTGCCATCATGTAAAACAGCGGTCGCTAACCTTTTTGGCACCAGGGACCGGTTTCGTGGAAGACAATTTTTCCACGGACAGTGGAGGGTGGGGGAATGGTTTCAGGATGATTCAAGCACGTTACATTTCCTGTGCACTTTATTTCTATTATTATTACATTGTAATATACAACGAAATAATTATACAACTCACCATAATGCTGACAGGAGGCAGAGCTCAGGCTCTGCTCCCAGACATTCTATTGCAATTGGTCTGGAGTGCCCAGGCAGTCAGATTTTCTTTCAAAACTCTCCAGGTGATTGTAATAATGTGCAGGCATAGCTGAGGATTACTGTGGTAGAGCAACAGGAGGGTCACAGTGATAGTGGGGTTAGGGAATGTATTGAGATAGAAGACCCCTTTCACCTTCAATGATTTATCCATCTCATTTTTTCTTCTATCCCAGGTGATGAACAACTGCATTAGTTTGCTAGGTCTGCTATAACAGAGTACTACAGAGTGGGGGGCTTAAACAACAGCAATTTGTTGTCTCACAGCTCTGGAGGCCAGAAGTCCAAAATCAAGGTGTCAGCTGGGTTGGTTCCTTCCAGGGGCTGTGAGAGAAGAATCTGTTCCGGATCTCTCTCCTTGGCTTGTAGGTGGTGGTATCCTCCTTATGTCTAATCACATTGCCTTCCCTCTGTGCACACCTCTGTGTTCAAATTCCCCTTTTTATAAGGATGCCAGTCATATTGGATTAGGGCCCACCCGAAATGGGCCCTCATTTTAACTTGATTACCTCTGTAAAGGTTCTACCTCTTTATAGGTCACATTCTGAGGTACTGGGGCTTAGGACTTCAACATATTAATTTGGCAGGGGTTGGGGTTTGAACACAATTCAATCCATAACACTAATACTGTTCTTTATAAGGCAGCAAATATCCTTGGGAGGAAGACTCTTTCAGCAGATTTTCCATTCAAACCAAAGCCTTTTATAATTGTAGAAAACCAATCTTTTGTAAATATTGTCTTCTTTGCCTATGACTGCAGATTCCACTTTTCATAAGATGCTTTTGAGGCAGAGCAGTGAGATACAGAATGAGGTCCCAGGGTCATTGCTACACAATTAGAAAATAGATGGTCATTGTTATGCACTGTGATGGTCACATCTGAAACTGGACCCCAAGAAAACTTGAACACCCTTCCCAGTTCAGCCAGCCAAGAATTTTTCTGACAGGTTTACATGACTCTACTTTCCTCTGAGCATTGGAGAGCCAGGTATAATGTGTTTTTAATGTAACGTGACAATATTTAAGGCGCTAGACAACCTTGTTTTCACAGCTTAACTCTCTGTGCTCAAGGAATGCTGTGTTTGCAGCATGCCTAGGGATTTTTCTAAGCAGAGAAATTTGTGTAATCACAAGTGGACCTTAGCAAGATCATTACCAGGGCAGCAGAGTGGTGGTTGGCATGGAAGATGTGGGAAAGCAAAGGTGGTAAGTGGGTGTACATTCAATATTCTGATATGTTCACAGTGGAGGAGGGAAAACTCCATGGAAATAACACTTTCAACTATGAGCAGAATTAAGTTAAGGGCTGGGGTGGGGTGCATTTCTAACACCACCCATGACTTAGATGAATGGCTAAAGCTGAGCAGAAATCTAGACGGTCATTAATTAAGAGGAAAAAAAAAATCTGTGAATAAGCTTTCTGAAGAGTTTTGGCTATCCAGTACAGGTAGCTCTTAAATTCTTCACTGTGTTCCAGTCACTCTGGCCATCTTTTTTTTTTCTCAAACATCTCAAGCATCTTAAGGTTTTTGCCATTTCTGTTCCTTCTGCTAGAAATGATCTTCCTCTGGCTCTTTGCACAAAACAATCCTTGCCATCCTTTGTGCTTCATGGTGAATGTCAACTCTTGAATGAAGTTTTCTTTAACCATTCCATCAACATATGTTCCCTCTCCCACTTTTCTTTTATAAGAGTTTCACATTTTATATGTTTCCATTTGTTTACTGGCTTTTCTTTCACTAGAGAGTAAGTTCCACGAAGGCAAGGACCATATGCCCAGCACCTGGCCTCTGGTTGGCACTCAATATAGACTTTTTGAATGAATAAATGAGTGAATGAATGAACCAACCAGTCTAATAAAGGTTTCATGAATATGGACAGCTGACCAATGTTGGACTGGAACAGAGACATCTACTCAGTCTCCCATCAGACATGGTTAATACTTTTTATTAAGTACCTATTATGGGCCCAGCCCCACATGGGAACCCTATATTTATAATGTCTAATATTCAACTCAATCTGCAAGATATATACTATTATCACTATGTTGTAGAAGAGAAGGTTAATAACTTCTCCAAGACCACAGACCTATGATTCAAACCAAGGATGATCTGACACATCATTCTCATTTTATCATGAGAGTGACTATTGTTCCTTAATTCAATGTATTCCCCTGTGACTGCAGACTAAAGCACCAAGTGACAATGACAAAGGTGCAAGAAGTGTTTACACTGCGTATCACCTTCAGTAAATATAGATACAGATGAGAAAGAGCATGGTTCAGCTTCTCTGCCTTCCCTTTGTTTCAAACACCCTGAGGTGCACGGTGGTTACTATGATGGGTTACATAGGCTTTTGAGTATCATCCTGGAACTCTAGCTTTTAAAAAATAATGGTTCAAAGGGAGAAACAGTAACTTTTACAGTGGAGAAACCTGGGAGACACCACTTTAACCAAGGGATCAAGGTTAACATCATCAGTAATGACACATTTTTTTTTTTTTTTTTTGCGGTACGTGGGTCTCTCACCGTTGTGGCCTCTCCCGTTGCGGAGCACAGGCTCCGGACGCGCAGGCTCGGCGGCCATGGCTCACGGGCCCAGCCGCTCTGCGGCATGTGGGATCTTCCCGGACCGGGGCACGAACCCGTGTCCTCTGCATCGGCAGGCGGACTCTCAACCACTGTGCCACCAGAGAAGCCCGGGAATAAGACATATTGACATCAAATACTGTATCTTCTGATACGATGCTCTGAGATGGGCTCAATATTGCTTTGGTATTTTTGAAAAAAATGCATAACCTCATTTTAATCATGAGACAACACAGATAACTCCAAACAGATGCATTCTAACAAATAATTAGCCAGTACTCTTCAAAAGTGTCATGTGGTCAGTAGGAACAGTCTGAGATTACAGGAGACTAAGGAGGATCAAGGCAAACCCTGGATTGCCTCCTGAACCAGAAGAAGGTTAGTGGGACAGCTGGTGAAATTCCAATAACAGAGCAGTTACTAGTACTATTGTATCAATGTTGATTTCGGGGTTTGGATTATTGTTCTATGGTTATGTAACATGAGGAGGGAAGTTGGGTGAAAGGTATAATAGAAGTCTGAGTATTTCTGTAACTTTTTAAAGTTCAAAATTATTACAAACGTAATGTTAAGAAACAGCATAGTTTCTACAAAAAACAAAAACAAAAAAAGATCTTCCAATTTCTAAAAACTAACATTGAAAGAAAAACCTACAGAGGGAATTTAGAATGAAATTTGCTTGTAATTTGGGAACTCTAAGTTTGGTGCCACTGGGACCCAAAGTCTGTTTAGTGGATTCTGAAGGTACAGTTTGGTAATGCTTTGTTATTATTGTGTTTCTTAGACGAGGAATGAAGAAAAATAACTTGTGGAGTCTACAGGATATCTCTATACATATGAATGGAAATGGAGAGTCTTTGATCCCTCACCCTCACCCCTGCTATTCCTGGGAAAATGAACTCCTTGTGGAGAATGTGGATAAAGTCTGGAATCAAGCTAGGAAGTGGATACTAATTGTCTATGTGACAACTATAACATCTCTAAGATTTGTGGTTCCTCTTTTCTCCATCTATCCTGAAAGACTAATTCAAATGTTACCCCTTCCCTATCTTTACCATACACAGCACACTTGAAATACACCAGGAAAAGGTTCACAATCATTTAACTATGAGCCAGACTCTGGAAACAGTGACTTCTCAAAGCCACGAGGGAGAATCACCTAGGTTCTGAGGCTTCTGAGCTTTGCCATAGACACAAGTTGTTCCCTATTGTAGCCAGCCTATACCTCATAAATGGGCAAAGCGCCATGCATGCAGATGGGTAGCACAGAGTGTAACTGATGGAGGGAGCCAGCACCTCTGTATGACAGTAACACTCCACTTAATAAGGAATGGAGGCATATGGCCGTGGAGGAGCTTTTAACAGCAGAACCAGCCGCCCCCCCCAGGCAGTATGTTTCAGGGAAACACTTTGCTCTAAAGCCCTGCTTTCCCTGCCCCCTAGCAAATCTCCTGCTGCCCAGGAAACCCCTGAGGAGCTGTGAATAGAAAAGAGATGATGATGAACAGGATTCATGCATATGGAAAAGCTGTGTGCTCCAGGGAGCTCATTTCATCAGACTATTGTGGAGGCTGAGACTTTGAGTAGAGGCATGCCAACGAGAAGGGGCAGGAATGGAGTCAGGACCTTGCTCTGAAATATGCAGTCAGCTCATTTCCCGAATAAGTTGGCAGTGCGGCGGCAGGTTGGTGGCGGGGCCAGAGAAAATTAGGCATCTTAGAGGCCAAATCTCCCCTTTTGCTAGAGCTTTTAGGTTGATAGGGGTTCTTCATTGAAGGCTCTTCATTTTATCCAATGCCCAGGGCAAGCCCTTACACTGTGATATTACGAAAAAGATACTGCGGAAAGCAATCCAGGCGTCTGCTTATCTTCTAATGTTCTTCCCAATCACCTCAATGAACTAGAAGCTGACCTTACAAGGCCAGGACCCCTACTCTAAGATATAACCAATTGGCTAAGCCTGACAAAATTCTCCGGGAGTTGCCATCTGATTGGTATAATTTTATATGTGCTCATTTGGGAAGGAACCAAACCAATTTTTACTATGGAATTCAGTTACATGCTGTCTGAGACTGTCTTCCTAGAGCAACGTTCAGGATTTCAGCCTTTTTTGAACACGTCAGCAGGGCCTAGAGATGTTCCAACTATCCATATAAAAATGAAATTCAAAGGGGTGACTAAAATTAGAAGCATACATTTAAAAAATCTGAATATAAGTGTAACTGTTGAGCATGATGAATGTGAACAAATATCACCGATACACTTTGCAATGTAAAGTCTAAGCTGATATCACCCACCAATTTGGAGCCCCTCCTCTTCCTGGGTGGGTCTTCGAGCAATATTAAATCCATTAAAATATCTGAATCATTGTCATGATTCAAAATGGCTTATCTATGACTCAACTGGTGTACACCTTTTTTGCCATCGTGTACAATTAGTCAAGACTCATTTCCTTTGCCTCCCCAGAAGTCCTCTTTTTTTTTAAAAGTTCTTTCATCCAACCAAAACATGTGTGTGATAAATCTGCATAATTGAAGTGTATTCGTTACATATGGATAGAAAGGGTAGCCAGGAATATTAGCAAAACCTTCACAGAATTTAAGGACCTTAGCAAGCATTTTGTCAATCTCTCATATTTCAGTGAGGAAACTGAAGCACAGTCTGGTGAGGTTACACTATTAAATGGTGATTTATAAAATAAGTCTTCTTCTGGTTGCCCACTAAAATTATGTTGCCTCATATATGTCTCTCTGTCATCCCCAGTCAGTGTAAATCATCTCAAGGTTGGAAATACATTAAAGGTTTGTTAACCTGCCCATCCATCTGATCCATCTAACCTACCACAAAATTCTCACCAGGTCTTCACCGAGCCGATGCTTAAATGCCCCCAGTGACAAGGAATATACTACCTCCATGACTTTAATGAATAATTGTGAAATAAATGCTTTTATTATTTTTCATCATAATCATTAAAATAATTTTAATCCAGCTTCTATCTGATTATATTTTTAATATTTGAAGAAGAGTCATCTTTTATTTACACTGGACATTCATGCTTGCTTCAGTAACTCTTAGGTTTTATCTTGGTTTTCAGTCTCTTCATCACCACCCTCTCTTCTGAATCTGCTTCTAGTGTGGTACCCAACAGTTAGCATGATGCTCAGCGTGGTCTGATCAGCCTCAAGAAGAACAGAACTCTCCACTGTCTTAATTTGGAAGCAAATACTGTATTCATGCATCCTATCATTACTTCATGTTTGGTAGCCACATTGTGTTGTTGACTCTGTGAATTTAGTATATGTATATTCAAGCTCTATTTCCTATATGTTCTATCTCTAATACTCTGGCCTCATTTAATCCCATGGCTTTAGTCATCATGTACATGTTGACTCTCAAATACATAGCTCAGTCAATGAGCTTAGACCTCTCTCATGAGTTCCTGATTCTTGTGTCCAACTGTACTTTCGTCATCTGTACTTCGATGGCCCATAAGAACATCAAATTCCATAGGACTCATATTTCAGTCATTATTTTCTCTCCTTAAGCTGTTGTCCCCCAATATTTTCATCTCACTGAATGACATAATCATATATACTCAAGCTGGAAATGTCGAAATCATCAATGAGTTTCCCCATCTCCTTACATCTCATATTCAGTAACTCAGCAAGCACATCCAATTGCTTCAACCTCACGCATGTCTTCTCTCCATTCTTACTGGTTGTCAGACTCTTCAGCCTGGATTTCTCCTACACATGCCTATTTTCCACAAGCTTCCAGGTTGATACTTTTAAGACTCATATCTGACCATATTACTTTCTTGCTTAAAACCGTTCAGTGTGCTCCCATTGCTTTTATAGTAAAACCGAATCACTTAACGTGGCTTAAGAGGACTTTCATGGTCTGACTTTTGCTACACTTTCCAATTCTTTGAATAACCATGCCACAAGCTATTCTGAAACACTCTACAGCTCTGCCTTACCTACTAATTCCCAATCTTTCTTTAGATTCCAGCTTAAATGTCCCTTCTGGGGGTTTGGAAGATATCCACCAGATAAGTTAGGTATCCCAACACTGTTTCTACTATTTTAGCACTTAGCCACATATTTTAATTCTGCTAGCTAAATGAATCTTCCTTCCCTGCTGAGAATCCCTGCTGGACCGTAAGAGATTTGAGGCAGGATAGCATTCAGTGCTGCCCATCACTGTATCTACAGGCCCAGACAGTGGCAGACATATAGCAGTTAGTCAAAATTATTTGTAGAAGTTTCCATTCTATCTCTGTAAAAACTTCATATTTCTAGATCTGTTCCATTGCTTAAGTCTTTCAAATTATTTTTGGGTATTTTGTCTGTCATAATTAACATTACTTTAGTTTTAAGTCATCTACGGTTAAGACTATCTTCTGTGTGTTCATTCAAGAAATTTGACACACATATTGAAGTAATGATGAGATCATATGCTGAAAAACAGCTGTTGTTGGAGAGTTGGAGGGCCTGGGAGGGTGGCTGACCAAGAGGATGAAAAGAATAACCGTGGAGCTACCCTGAGGCCTCACCACATTTGGCAACAGTGAATTTGTGTGATGCTTTTTCACTGTTTTATATGTCCATAATGTTAGCAACCTAGGTAAATGCATTATTATTGAGAATGTCCTAAACCTCTTTGAGATAGCTTTTCTTGCAGAATCTCATACCATGTAATCATGTGTATCTTTCCTCTAAACATTTTTTGCACTTGGTCTAACTATGCTTAGATACCTAACCCTTCATGTCTAGGTGTGAAACGGTCACTGAAGCACTTTTAGAAAGTTTCAGAAGGTTGGAACTTAGTTAAAAGACTCTTCTAAAACCTGTAAACACTGAAAGTTTTTTTCTATTTGCCCCCAATTCATTACTTAATTTTTACTGTGAACCGCTGCAAAGGATTTCATAATATGACTGCTCCTGGGAACAAGGTAGGTTATAAATGACTGAGGTCTTCTTAATAATATATCTGTACAGGAACGCATCATCCACTTGTTACATCTGGACGATAGCTGAGAGTGAATATCCACATTTTCATTTAAATATACAATATCCAATATTTTCATTTCTATTCCTCTCTGCAAATCCAGACCCTCCTGCTCTCCACTGGGCTCTGTGGCAGTAATTATATACTTCTCCACTGGCCCATTCTCAGATATGCTTCTCTTAATCAGGTTGTGGTTTCTCTCTGGTTACTAGTTCTCCCAAAGGTGTTGAATGGAGTCTAAAGGATATGCAAAGCCATAGAGGAATGTGGCACATCTCCCTGAGGTCATTACTCACGAGCTGTATTAGATTCCTCATATGACAGCCTCAGATCCTCTGGGCTTCACCTGTCTCCAGGATCCTAAGTCACATGCCCTACCTTAGCTGTTTTGGTTTGGGGCTCCCACTAGGGATCTCAGGACCCTTCCCCTACTTCTGGACTCAGATAAAGAACTACCTCACCTATGGGAGATATGGGTTGCTCCATGGCTTCTTGAAGGGGCTATGTGGTCCAATCCTGAATGCAGGGGAGTTAACTCCTGTGGGACAAATTTTCATAATATGAAAAGGAACCACTAGATAAATTCCTCCCTGTCCCCTCCCCCACCCCTTCCAGTGAACTTTTCTCCAACACAATTGTCCCCATATTGCCTTTACCAAGACTTCTGGTCAGACCAGGAAATCAGTTCTGTTTGCTACAAGTGATGGCTAACTTGGTGATGTCCCCTCATCCTTACTCTCTCTTCTTCTCCGCTTCATCCCCTTTCTCCTTCCCTCCTGCCTCCCTGGGATTGCACTCACCAATGAAGTGTTAGCATGAGAGAATCTGCCTCAGGCTCTGTTTTCTAGGAATTCTGAGAAAACTCATTGGATGATATTTCACAAAAATGTCATAAATTTTATGATTAAACATGAGTCGCCAAAAATAGTTAATGCTTTCAATGGGCCCTTCATGATGTACAACTAGACCCCTTGGAGAGACAGTTTCCTTCTCTCTGCTCCTACGGATTGTTCAGTAGAAACATTTGAGACAGACTGGAATAAGGAAGTGAGTCTTTCAAAACATTATTTGATCTTAATTAATATCATGGGAATTAATAATTATAGGAACTGATAATTGAAACTGATTATAATTGTGATAAATCTGCCAATGTAAATTTTTAAAAATAGAATTCTCGTATTAGTCTTACAAGTTGCTAAACATTCAACTTTTAATTATAATTGGTAAATTATTGGCATACTAACCTTTAGACAAGCTATATTAATCCATTCATTTATTCAACATATAACTACTGAAGAGAGACCTTCAGGATGGCGGAGGAGTAAGACATGGAGATCACCTTCCTCCCCACAGATACACCAGAAATACATCTACATGTGGAACAACTCCTACAGAACACCTACTGATCACTGGCAGAAGACCTTAGACTTCCCAAAAGGCAAGAAACTCCCCACATACCTGGGTAGGGCAAAAGAAAAAAGAAACAAAAAAAGACAAAAGAATAGGGACAAGACCTGCACCTCTGGGACGGAGCTGTGAAGGAGGAAAAGTTTCCACACACCAGGAAGTCCCTTCACTGGCGGAGATGGGGGGTGGTGGGGTGGAAGCTTCAGAGCCATGGAGGAGAGCGCAGCAACAGGGGTGCAGAGGGCAAAGCGGAGAGATTCCTGCACAGAGGATCAGCGTTGACCAGCACTCACCAGCCCGAGAGGCTTGTCTGCTCACCTGCCAGGATGGGTGTGGTCTGGGAGCTGAGTCTCGGGTTTCGGAGGTCAGATCCCAGGGAGAGGACTGGGGTTGGCTGTGTGAACACAGCCTGAAGGGGGCTGTGCACCACAGCGAGCCAGGAGGGAGTCCGCGGAAAAGTCTGGAACCGCCTAAGAAGCAAGAGACCATTGTTTCAGGTTGCGCGAGGAGAGGGGATTCACAGCACTGCCTAAACAAGCTCCAGAGACGGGCGCGAGCCGCGGCTATCGGCAGGGACACCAGAGATGTGCATGAGATGCTAAGGCTGCTGCTGCAGCCACCAAGAAGCCTGTGTGCAAGCACAGGTCACTGTCCACACCTCCCCTCCTGGGAGCCTGTGCAGCCCACCACTGCCAGGGTCCCGTGATCAAGGGACAACTTCCCCAGGGAGAACACACGGTATGCCTCAGGCTGTTGCAACATCATGCTGGCCTCTGCCGCCGCAGGCCCACCCCACATTCTGTACCCCTCCCTCGCCCAGCCTGAGTGAGCCAGAGCCCCCGAATCAGCTGCTACTTTAACCCCGTCCTGTCTGAGCGAAGGACAGACACCAGAGGGCAACCTACACGTAGAGGCGGGGCCAAATCCAAAGCTGAACCCCAGGAGCAGTGCGAACAAAGAAGAGAGGGAAATCTCTCCCAGCAGCAACAGGAGCACTGGATTAAATCTCCACAATCAACTTGCTGTACCCTGCATCTGTGGAATACCTGAAGAGACAATGAATCATCCCAAAATTGAGGTGGTGGAATTTGGGAGCAACTGTAGACTTGGGGTTGGCTTTCTGAATCTAATATGTGTCTGGTTTATGTTTATCTTAGTTTAGTATTTAGAGTTTATTATCATTGGTAGATTTGTTTATTGATTTGGTTGCTCTCTTCCTTTTTTGTCATTTTAGATATAGATATATATATATTTTTTCCTTTTTTTCTTTTTGTGAGTGTGTACGTGTATGCTTCTTTGTGTGATTTTGTTTGCATAGCTAAACATTTGTCCTAGGGTCCTGTCTGGCCATTTTCTTTGGTTTTTTTTAGTATACTTTTAGTGCTTGTTATCATTGGTGGGTATGTTTTTTGGTTTGGTTGCTTCTTCTTTCCTTCTTTCTTTTGTTTTTCTTTTTAATTTTTAATAATTTTTATTTTAGTAACTGTATTTTATTTTTTTCTTTCTTTCTTTATTTTTTCTCCCTTTTCTTCTGAGCCATGTGGCTGACAGGGTCTTGGTGCTCTGGCCGGGTGTCAAGTCTGTGCCTCTGAGGTGGGAGAGCTGAGTTCAGGACAGTGGTCCATCAGAGACCTCCGGGCTCCCTGTGATAGCAAACGGTGAAAGCTCTCCCAGAGATCTCTATCTCAATGCTAAGACCCAGCTAGACTCAATGACCAGCAAGCTACAGTGCTGAACACCCTATGCCAAACAACTAGCAAGACAGGAACAAAACCGTACCCATTAGCAGAGAGGCTGTCTAAAATCATAATAAGGTCACAGACACCCCAAAACACACCACCGGATGCACTCCTGCCCACCAGAAATACAAGATCCAGGCTCATCCACCAGAACACAGGTACCAGTCCCCTCCACCAGGAAGCCTACACAAGCCACTGAACCAACCTTAGCCACTGGGGGCCACTGAACCAACCTTAGCCACTGGGGGCAGACACCAAAATCAACAGAAAGTATCAACCAGCAGCCTGCAAAAAGGAGACCCAAACACAGTAAGTTAAACAAAATAAGAAGACAGAGAAATACACAGCAGATGAAAGAGGAAGGTAAAAACCCACCAGACCAAACAAATGAAGAGGAAATAGGCAGTCTACCTGAAAAAGAATTCAGAGTAATGATAGTAAAGATGATCCAAAATCTTGGAAGTAGAATGGAGAAAATACAAGAAACGTTTAACAAGGACCTAGAAGAACTAAAGAGCAAACGAACAATGATGAATAACACAATAAAAGAAATTAAACTTCTCTAGAAGGAATCAATAGCAGAATAACTGAGGAGGAAGAACGGATAAGTGACCTGGAAGATAAAATAGTGGAAATAATTACCACAGAGCAGAATAAAGAAAAAAGAATGAAAAGAATTGAGGACAGTCTCAGAGACCTCTGAGACAAAATTAAACACACCAACATTCGAATTACAGAGGTCCCAGAAGAAGAAGAGAAAAAAAAAGGGTCTGAGAAAATATTTGAAGAGACTATAGTTGAAAATTTCCCTAATATGGGAAAGGAAATAGTTAATGAAGTCCAGGAAGCACAGAGAGTCCTATATAGGACAAATCCAAGGAGAAACATGCCAAGACACATATTAATCAAACTATCAAAAATTAAATACAAAGAAAAAATATTAAAAGTAGCAGGGAAAAACAACAAATAACATACAAGGAATACCCATAAGGTTAACAGCTGATCTTTCAGCAGAAACTCTGCAAGCCAGAAGGGAGTGGCAGGACATATTTAAAATGATGAAAGGGAAAAACCTACAACCAAGATTACTCTCTCCAGCAAGAATCTCATTCAGACTCAACAGAGAAACTAAAACATTTACAGGAAAGCAAAAGTTAAGAGAATTCAGCACCACCAAACCAGCTTTACAACAAATGCTAAAGGAACTTCTCTAGACCAGAAACACAAGAGAGAAGGAAAAGACCTACAAAAGCAAACCTCAAACAATTAAGAAAATGGTAAT
This sequence comes from Delphinapterus leucas, assembly GCF_059928025.1. Lineage (NCBI taxonomy): Eukaryota > Metazoa > Chordata > Mammalia > Artiodactyla > Monodontidae > Delphinapterus > Delphinapterus leucas. The sequence continues at coordinate 91,026,709 of NC_143130.1, forward strand.
AGGAACATACATATCAATAATTACCTTAAATATAAATGGATTAAATGCTCCATCCAAAAGACATAGACTGGCTGAATGGATACAAAAACAAGACCTGTATTATGCTGTCTACAAGAGACCCACTTCAGACCTAGGGACACATACAGACTGAAAGTGAGGGGATGGAAAATGATATTCCATTCAAATGGAAATCAAAACAAAGCTGGAGTAGCAATTCTCATATCAGACAAAAGAGACTTTAAAATAAAGACTATTACAAGAGACAAAGCAGGACACTACATAATGATCAAGGGATCAATCCAAGAAGAAGATACAACAATTGTAAATATTTATGCACCCAATGTAGGAGCACCTTAATATATAAGGCAAATGCTAACAGCCATAAAAGGGGAAATCGACAGTAACACAATCATGGTAGGGGACTTTAACACCCCACTTCCACCAATGGACAGATCATCCAAAATGAAAATAAAAAAGGACACAAGCTTTAAATGATACATTAAACAAGATGGACTTAATTGATATTTATAGGACATTCCCTCCAAAAACAACAAAATACACTTTCTTCTCAGTGCTCATGGAACATTCTCCAGGATAGATCATATCTTGGGTCACAAATCAAGACTTGGTAAATTTAAGAATATTGAAATCATATCAAGTATCTTTTCCAACCACAATGCTATGAGACTAGATATCAATTACAGGAGAAAATTTGTAAAAAATACAAACACATGGAGGCTAAACAATACACTACTTAATAACCAAGAGATCACTGAAGAAATCAAAGAGGAAATAAAAAAATACCTAGTAACAAATGACAATGAAGACACAACAGCCCCAAACCTATGGGATGCAGCAAAAGCAATTCTAAGAGAGAAGTTTACAGCAATACAATCCTACCTCAAGAAACAATACCCCAAGTAAACAACCTAAACTTACACCTAAAGCAATTAGAGAAAGAAGAACAAAAAACCCTCAAAGTCACCAGAAGGAAAGAAATCATAAAGATAAGATCAGAAAGAAATGAAAAAGAAATGAAGGAAATAATAGCAAAGATCAATAAATCAAAAAGCTGGTTCTTTAAAAAACAAAACAAAACAAAACAAAAAAATCTGGTTCTTTGAGAAGATAAACAAAATTGATAAATCATTAGCCAGACTCAGCAAGAAAAAAAGGGAGAAGACTCAAATCAAAAGAATTAGAAATGAAAAAGAAGTAACAACTGACCCTGCAGAAATACAAAGGATCATGAGAGATTACCACAAGAAAATGTATGCCAATAAAATGGAGAACCCGGAAGAAATGGACAAATTCTTAGAAAAGCACAACCTTCCGAGACTGAACCAGGAAGAAATAGAAAATATAAATAGACCAATCACAAGCACTGAAATTGAGACTGTGATTAAAAATCTTCCAATAAACAAAAGCCCAGGACCAGATGGCTTCACAGGCGAATTCTATCAAACATTTAGAGAAGAGCTAACACCTATCCTTCTCAAACTCTTCCAAAATATAGCAGAGGGAGGAACGCTCCCAAACGCATTCTATGAGGCCACCATCACACTCATACCAAAACCAGACAAATATGTCACAAAGAAAGAAAACTACAGGCCAATATCACTGATGAACATAGATGCAAAAATCCTCAACAAAATACTAGCAAATAGAATCCAACAGCACATCAAAAGGATCATACACCATGATCAAGTGGGGTGTATCCCAGGAATGAAAGGACTCTTCAATATATGCAAATCAATCAATGTGATAAACCATATTAACTAACTGAAGGAGAAAAACCATATGATCATCTCAATAGATGCAGGGAAAGCTTTTGACAAAATTCAGCACCTATTTATGATAAAAACCCAACAGAAAGTAGGCATAGAGGGAAATTACCTCAACATAAAAAAGGCTATATATGACAAACCAGAGTCAACATCATTCTCAATGATGAAAAACTGAAACCATTTCCTCCAAGATCAGGAACAAGACAAGGTTGTCAACTCTCACCACTATTATTCAACATACATTTTGGAAGTTTTAGCCACAGCAATCAGAAAATAAAAAGAAATAAAAGGAATCCAAATCAGAAAAGAAGAAGTAAAGCTGTTTGCTAATGACATGATACTATACATAGAGTATCCTAAAGATGCTACCAGAAAACTACTAGAGCTCATCGATGAATTTGGTAAAGTAGCAGGATACAAAATTAATGCACAGAAATCTCTGGCATTCCTATACACTAATGATGAAAAATCTAAAAGAGAAATGAAGGAAACACTCCCATTTACCACTGCAACAAAAAGAATAAAATACCCAGGAATAAACCTACCTAAGGAGACAAAAGACCTGTATGCAGAAAAGTATAAGACACTGATGAACGAAATTAAAGATGATACAATCAGATGGAGAGATATACCATGTTCTTGGATTGGAAGAATCAACACTGTGAAAATGACTCTACTACCCAAAGCAATCTACAGATTCAATGAAATCCCTATAAAACTACCAATGGCATTTTTCACAGAACTAGAACAAAAAATTTCACAATTTGTATGGAAACACAAAAGACCCCGAATAGCCAAAGCAATCTTGAGAAAGAAAAACGGAGGTATCAGGCTCCCGGACTTCAGACTATACTACAAAGCTACAAAGCTATAGTAATCAAGACAGTATGGTACTGGCACAAAAACAGAAATAGATCAATGGAACAGGATAGAAAGCCCACAAATAAACCCACACACATATGGTCACCTTATGTTTGATAAAGGAGGTGAGAATATACAATGGAGAATAGACAGCCTCTTCAATAAGTGGTGCTGGGAAAACTGGACAGCTACATGTAAAAGAATGAAATTAGAACACTCCCTAACACCATATACAAAAATAAACTCAAAATGGATTAAAGACCTAAATGGAAGGCCAGGCACTATAAAACTCTTAGAGGAAAACATAGGCAGAACACTCTGAGATAAATCACAGCAAAATCCTTTTTGACTCACCTCCTAGAGAAATGGAAATAAAAGCAAAAATTAACAAATGGGACCTAATGAAACTTAAATGCTTTTGCACAGCAAAGGAAACCATAAACAAGAGGAGGAGACAACCCGCACAGTGGGAGAAAATATTTGCAGATGAAGAAACTGACAAAGGATTAATCTCCAAAATTTACAAGCAGCTCGTGCAGCTCAGTATCAAAAAAAAACAAACAACCCAATCCAAAAATGGGCAGAAGACCTAAATAGACATTTCTCCAAAGAAGATATACAGATTGCCAACAAACACATGAGAGGATGCTCAACATCACTAATCATGAGAGAAATGCAAATCAAAACTACAATGAGGTATCACCTCACACCAGTCAGAATGGCCATCATCAAATAATCTACAAACAGTAAATTTTGGAGAGGGTGTGGAGAAAAGGGAACCCTCCTGCTCTGTTTATGAGAATGTAAATTGATACAGCCACTGTGGAGAACAGTATGGAGGTTCCTTAGAAAACTGAAAATAGAACTACCATACGACCCAGCAATGCCACTACTGGGCATATACCCTGAGAAAACCATAATTCAAAAAGAGTCATGTACCACAATGTTCACTGCAGCTTTATTTACAATAGCCAGGACATGGAAGCAACCTAAGTGTCCATTGTCAGGTGAATGGATAAAGAAGATGTGCCATGTATATACAATGGAATATTACTCAGCCATAAAAAGAAACGAAATTGAGTTATCTGTAGTGAGGTGGATGGATCTAGAGTCTGTCATACAGAATGAAGCAAGTCAGAAAGAGACAAACAAATAACATATGCTAACACATATATTTGGAATCTAAAAAAAAAAAAAAAAGTGGTTCTGAAGAACCTAGGGGCAGAACAGGAATAAAGATACAGACGTACAGAATGGACTCAAGGACATGGGTAGGGGGAAGGGTAAGCTGGGACGAAGTGAGAGAGTGGCATGGACTTATATATACTGCCACGTGTAAAATAGATAGCTAGTGGGAAGCATCCACGTAGCACAGAGAGATCAGCTCAGTGTTTTGTGACCACCTAGAGGGGTGGGATAGGGAGGGTGGGAGGGAGGGAGATGCAAGAGGGAAGAGATATGGGGATATATGTATATGTACAGCTGATTCACTTTGTTATAAAGCAGAAACTAACACACCATTGTAAAGCAATTATACTGCAATAAAGATGTTAAAAAAATTACTGAAACCTTGGTATGTGGCAGACATCAGACTCTAGGAAACAGTAAACTAGTCAAAAACCCCTGCATTAATGGAGCTTACATTCTATTTCATGTCTATGTGCTTCAATACTGGTTGTTAAATGGGTATAGTCTCTAGCTCACTTTTTTAAATGAAAAAAATGGGAATATATGGTCATAAATATATATATATGGTCTCTCTCTCTCTCTCTCTCTCTCTCTCTATATATATATATATATATATATATACACATACACACACACATACCCATAATTTTTAAGAAAGTAAGAAACATATAGTCAACACTGAATAAATGGTAGTAGCTGTTATTATTGCTGTTGTTTTTATTATTAGTCTGGGAATACTCCATAAAATTGCATAGCCCACATGAAGCTAATGCAAGCACGACTATCCCCTTAGTGCAGGCAGTATTTGATGTGGCAGTAGGAAGGTATCAGCATCTTTTAGGGAGAGGGGAATGGGGCCTATAATGCATTTCTTTTTGCTAAAACTGCTTCGGTGTGAAGAACATTGAGTCTCTCTTCCTGAAGTTGCCTCCATATGAATTAATACAAAACATATCCATTCCTTTAAGGAATTCTGCCTCTTTATCATTTGTCCTCAGCATCTCTTGGGTTTTGCTATCATTAGGTATTAATAGGAGGGTCACTAAAGGCATGTTGCTAGAAAAAAGTGAGATTAGTTTCACATTATCAGAACTGAACTCAGTGAAGACACAATGCATTTCTTCTGTGCCGTCAGTATTTCACTCAGCCATGGCCCCAGTGCCTCGACTCACAGAGAAGAATGAATCATTCATGTGCTAGTACAGCCATACTAAAACCGGTGTGTGATGCTAACACCAGTATGCTTCAGATGCACGATGTCTCTTTATAAAAACAAAGCAAATAGCAATACAAACCAAATAAAATGTTCAAAGCTGGTTTTTTCTGAAAAGAATGAAGAGAAGATATACAACTAATATCGCCTTCCAGTAGGTACTAAACACCAAAGTGCTGTGCTTTCCAAATGTGGAGTTTATAATACAATGCAAATTTGAGAATTTTGAAATTTTTGTAAACTACTAGCTTTCTAACTTTCAGAAGTTAGACATCACCGCTTTTAGGTGGAGATCTTCTCATAAAAGTATGTGCACAGACTAATCATTTCTCTTTGTGGTCTGCTGTTTGGAGTCTCAATGCAGCCGTGGGAATTAAACCTGAGTGTGTTCACTGTGCTCAGGAAAACAATCAACAGCATTTATATGCTCAGCATTAGTGTTGAGTATGATCTTTTGCTGCGGAAATCTCTCCTCCTCCTCTCAAATGGTACTTGTGTCGTGTCTGGGGTTTCCATCTTCATTTCTCTCAGTGGACATTCATGAGGAGAGTTTTATGTACTGCTCAGGCCATGTGAACTCATATCAAAAATGATTTAATTTTCAGTTTAACTAGGATATTATTACTGGTAGCACTGCATTATTCTGAGAGTACAATACCAATTGATCTGCAATAGTTTTACTGGTCTTTTGTTTGCACAGGATGATATGGCTAAGCCATGCGGGATAAGTAAACCAAGTCCTGGAAATGGGGGAATAAAGAGGGAATCAAGTCACTGAGGTCACCAATTCTTCACATATTTTCTTTTCTGATTCAAAGATATGATTGAAAGTGATGTGAGTACTACAGACGGAATTGACACAAAAATGGCACCTTTTGGGTTGGGCTGTGGCACCTTTGTCTCCTGACATATTAACTGGTTGAGAAGAAACCTAAGAGCTAACTTTACCTTTTCAGGGTTTATATATGTCCCCTAAATCACACCTTACTTAGTGACATTTAGTAAGACTAATGTTATGGAGCTGAAACTTGGCTTCTATAAAAATGGAATATTATTTGAAACAAGTAGGCCATTAGACCTAAAAGCTTTTTCTTAGAGAGTATTTTTTATGATAAATACTTTTATGACCAATTACATTTGAAAACCTTTGCTAACATCAACCACACCCCCATGACGATCTCTTCTTCAGGTGGAGAAATACTAATATAATTTATGATAACCGACCTTTCATTTTATAATCCTTTACAATTAATAATCATTTCATTTGAATCTCACATCACTTTTTAAAATTTACTTTTATTTTTTAATTGAAGTATAGTTGATTTACAATTTGTGCTTATTTCTGCTGTACAGCAAAGTGACTGTTTTACACATATAGACATTATTTTTTTAATACTCTTTTCCATTATGGTTTATCCCAGGAGACTGGATGTAGTTCCCTGTGCTATACAGTAGGACCCTGTTGTTTATCCATTCTAAATGTAATAGCTTGCATCTACCAACCCCAAATTCCCAGTCCATCCCTCTCCCTCCCCACTCCCCCTTGGCAACCACAAGTCTGATCTCTATCTATCACCACTTTTTAAAAGATATTACTATCTAAGTATTGGAGGGGTGAAATATCATGTCCAATGACATACAGTGATCGAGTGACAGAGGCTGGTCTGAAGCAGGCATTCATCTATCCATTTATTCATTCATTGAAATGTTTTTCTTCTCTATCGTGATAAATAACATAGCATGAGATCTACCCTCTCAACAAATCTTTAAGTACAGTACTGTTAACTATAAGCACAATGTTGTATGGCAGATCTTTAGAACTTTTTCATCTTGCATGACTGAAACGCTACCCATTGATCAACAACTGCCTGTTTTCCTCTCCCCGCAGCCCCTGACAACCACCATTCTACTTTCTGTCTCTATGAGTTTGGTTGCTTTAGATGCTTCATATAAGTGGAATCATGCAGTATTTATCCTTCTGTGACTGGCTTATGTCACTTAGTTTAATGTCCTCAAGGTTCATCAATGTTGTAGCATGGGTCAGATTTTCCTTCCTTTTTAGAAAAATAGATATTTATTGGAGTATAATTGCTTCACAATACTGTGTTTGTTTCTGTTGTACAACAAAATGAATACATATATCCCCATATCCTCTCCCTCTTGAGTCTCCCTCCCACCCTCCCTATCCCACCCCTCTAGGTCATCGCAAAGCACCGAGCTGATCTCCCTGTGCTATGCGGCTGCTTCCCATTAGCTATTTTACACTTGGTAGTGTATATATGTCCATGCTACTCTCACTTCGCCCCAGCTTCCCCCTTCCCCACCCCGTGTCCTCAAGTCCATTCTCTATGTCTACGTCTTTATTCCTGCCCTGCCACTAGGTTCATCAGTATCATTTTTTTTTTTTTTTTTAGATTCCATATATATGTGTTAGCATACGGTATTTGTTTTTCTCTTTCTGACTTACTTCACTCTGTATGACAGACTCTAGGTCCATCCACCTCACTACAGATAACTCAATTTCCTTTCTTTTTATGGCTGAGTAATATAAGGTTGAATAATATTTCATTGTATGTATATATCACATTTTTTTAGCCATTCATCCGTCAATGGGCACTTAGGTTGTTTTCACCTCTTGGCTAGGTAAATAATGCTGCAATAGAGATGGGAATGCAAAAATCTCTATTACCTGACTTCAATTCTTTTAGATAAATACCCAGAAGTGGGATTGCTGGATCATATGATTGCTCTACTTTAAATTTTTTCAGGAACTTCCATACTATTTTCCATAGATAACATACCATTTAACATTCCCACCAACAGTATACAAGGGCTCTAGTTCTCCATATTCTTGCCACCACTGGTTTTCTGTTTTTGCTTTGTTTTCTTTTTGTTTTGATAATGGCCATCCTAACAGATGTGAGGTAATGTCTCCTTGTGGTTTTGATTTGCATTTCCCTGATGATCAGTGATGCTGAGCAATTTTTTTTTCATGTATCTGTTGGCCATTTGTATATCTTCTTTGGAGAAATGTCTATTCAAGTTCTTTGCCCATTTTAAAATCAGGTTATTTGCTGTTTGCTACTGAGTCCTAGGAGTTCCTTACATACTTTAGATATTAACCCTTTGTCAGATGTAGGTTTTGCATATATTTTCTCTTTCTATTATACCATCTAGCAACTGTCTATACTGATTCGTTTGAGCAGTGGGCAAGGCTCCACCTTGCCAATAACCATGTAACTTTTTTTTTTTTTATGGTACGCGGGCCTCTCACTGTTGTGGCCTCTCCCGTTGTGGAGTACAGGCTCCGGACGCGCAGGCTCAGCGGCCGTGGCTCACGGGCCCAGCCGCTCCGCGGCATGTGGGACCCTCCCGGACTGGGGCACGAACCCGTGTCCCCTGCATCGGCAGGCGGACTCTCAACCACTGCGCCGCCAGGGAAGCCCACCATGTAACTTTTGATGTGTCCAGGTAACTATATTTATGCCATTGACCTCATTTCTTTGAGGGTAAGGACAGAAAGTCCTATACAAGATATACAATTAGGTGTAGGATTAAATAAAATATTAAAAATAAAGTATCTAATACAGTGCCCAATACATAGAAAAGGCTTAGTAAACCTTAGCCATTAAAACAATAATTATGACTGAAGGGAAAGAGAAAGTGGGCTGGGATAGAAATCAGTACTTCACCACTCCCATCCTCAACGCTTCTAGGTTACTAGCTATGTGGTTTTGGCAAGTCTCTTCACTTAACAAGGGCTCCATCTTCCTCGGATGTAAAATGTGGACAATAGTATTTAGCAGTATTATAGCTGGTGTAAGGATCAAATGAAATAATTTAGATAGCACTTTCTGATATATAACATATCCCTAAGAAAGGATTGAGAAAGACAGGAAGGATGGGAAGGAGGAAGGAAGGAAGAAAGGGAGGGAGGGACGGAATGAAAACATCTGAAAACCATAAAGCACTTCTTGAATGTCAGGGGCTAAGAAAGGGAACTGTGCTCATCTGTGGCTGGAAAGCTGGGAACTTTACCTTCTTGCCGCAGCTCAGCCACTGACTCTGTTTGATGCTGAGAAAATCATTTAATCTCTAGATTATGATCTCAGTGGGTGTATATAATTTGTACTCTTCTGCCCTTTATCACTGCACTGGATAAGATGACCTTGAGGTCCCCTTCAGCTCTAATTTTCTACTACATTCTTTGCGCCAGTGGTGCCTCTCCAATAAAAAGAAAATAGTAAAACCTTAGGCTGGTGAATGTGTCAAATGCTTTGAGATTTGCAGGAGAAAATTAATGTTCACAGGGCGGTCCTCGCTGAGAAAGGAGCCTCCCCATTTTCACACTCCTTTTTTCTACTGAAGCTTTTAATTTAGAATTGTAATGCTTCTTTGCTGCTCTACAGCTTTCAAACATGGTGTGCTTTTGTGAAAAGTCTTTAATCATCTAATTTCTTACATTCTCTGTCTAAAAGCTACATTATGAGAATTGCTGGCAATTTAAGCTTCTCCTTTTATACTATTTCTTGGTTTTCAGAGAGATACAGATGTCGTTTTTCACAAGGAGCCAAACGCTGGGTGTCTTTAGTGTGAATAAACTGTAAAAAGTATCTTGTTCAGTTCTCTCATTTTAAGAATTGAAGCTCCTGGGGCTCAGAGAGGGAAGGCATCTAAACCAAAGTCACAGAGTAATGGACCCCAGACTCCTGGTTCTTAGTGACTACGACAAATTGCATTTTCTAAAGGTGGTCATAACATTATTACCCATTCCCACATGTTTGTCTCTAGTGTGATTTCTGTCACTCTCCCATTAAGATATGGAGGTTAATTCTTCTCCCCTTGAATCTGCTTGACCAACTGAATGTAGCAGTGACGTGGGAAAATTGCAAGGCTAGGTTATGAGGGACCTTAGCACCTTTGTCCTGGGCCTCTAGGGATGCTTTAGTGGGCCTCTAGGACCCAGCTTTAGTGTTGTGAGAAGCCCAAGCCACACGGAGAGGCTATGCCTAGGCAATATAGTCAACAGCTCCAGCTCAGCTCCCAGCCTATAGCCAGCACCTACTCCTAGCCGAGAGTGTGAGTTGGATGTCCAGCTGAGCAAAACTTCCCACATCTGAAGCCCCAGCCACCATCTGTGACTCAGTGAGACACCCTAAGAGAGAAACTCCCCATCTGGGTCCGGCCTATCTGCAAATGAATATTTGTTTCAAGATAAAAGTTTGGGGGTGGTTTGTAATAGAGCAATTGAAAGTGTAATGCTGCAAAATGTAATTCAGTAATCTGAATAGTACTCTACCCTTCATTGGTTCTCAGATTCCACACTAATAGCTTGTTTGAGAACAGCTATTTGGGATTAGCAGGGTAATAGAATTAGCCCTCCACTGTTGCATAGAATTGAAAGTGAGAGCCAATGTGAGTTTGACTGGAGGAACAACCTAATGTCAGAATTCCTGAAGTTGCACAAATTGTAACTTCCCACCTTTTGCTTGTACGGAAAACTTGCCAATATTGGGCTATCTGTCCCTAAAAGTATCAGACCTCATAGAATTTAATAAGAAAGGAATCAAGTACGGAGATGCAGAAGTACTTTTTAAAGATGCAGTGGCAGAGACAGCTATTTGCCACCCAATATCTACTTTCCCCATTTTCTTTGGTGACACAGCCCTAATTTGCTCAGAGTGTAAGTAAAATCAGCTAATAGTACATTTCTCAGCTTCTTCGGCTGCTAGAAGTAGTCATGTGAGTAAATTTTGGCCAAAATTTAGGTGTAATGGAAGTACTGAATTACTTCTCCCACAGAGACCTTTATATGCTATGCCTGCCAGTTTTCCTACGTGGGCAGAAGGGCATTTCTGCAATTTTCAGAAAGGTTGCTTAAAAGAGCTGCCTTAGACGAGAGGTAAGATGTTTTCATTCTTCCTCAATTTCCCTCTTCTTCTGTCCTAGAACTAGACAGGATGGGTGGAGCTCCAGCAGCTAGCTTGGACAATGAGGTGATATGAAGGACAAAAGTTGCTTTAGGCAGGGTCTAACCAGGAAAACAAAACCACACTCGGCATTTAACACTGATTGAATTCAAAGCACGGAATCGCTTGAACAGGTATTGCAAAAGCTCAGCAGCTAAACTGAATGGTGAGAAGACCTAGAGATTAGCAAGAGCAGGTAGTCACCACCAATGCCACAATGGAAGGCAAAGGAAGGAGGCAGTGTTGCTGGAGCACAGAGTGCAGAGTCACCCCACACAAACTGTAACACAGTGGACCTCTCCTGCTGGAGCTGGAGCCCCAGAGAGACACAGCTGCTCCAGAGGGGCAGACAAAGGCAGAAAAGTTTCTTCCTTCCTCCCGTGCCCCAAATTCTAGCCAATGCCTTCCATTGGTTAAATGCAGTCAGAAGCCAATGATCCCAGGAACCAAGCAAATAGAAGCTGCAGGGGCCAGCTTCCCTACAGCACAGGGAAGATTAGGGAAAGGTTTAGGTATGGCTCTAACAGCAAATGAGCCCGGAACCACCATAGAAGCCAGTGCTGGGATCAGGCAAAGAAAGATAGAAGGAGGCTGAGCCCCTGATGACCATGGAACTGCCACACAAGATACATATTGATTGCCTGTAAGTTGTTACTTTGGAATTTTTCTTATACACAGCAAAACACAATGCAAATTGATATTAATTCCTCTTAGGGAGAGGAGTGTATTCGTTTTCTATGGCTACCATAATAAAATACCACAAACTGGGGGGCTTAAACGACAGAAATTTATTTTCCCACAGCTCTGGAGGCTGGAGTCCAAGATCAAGGTGTTGGCAGGTTTGGTTTCTTCTGAGGCCTCTCTCCTTGGCTTGCAAATGGCCACCTTCCTACCATGTTCTCATGTAGTCTTTTCTCTGTGTCTGCATGCCCTGGTGTCTGTACGCCCAAATTTTCTCTTCTTCTAAGAACACCAATTAGATTGGATTAGGGCCCACATGAATGACCTCATTTTAACTTAATTACCCCTTTAAAGGCCCTGTCTCCAAATACAGTCACATTGTGAGGTACTGGAGGTTAGGGCTTCAATGAATGAATTTTTAGGGGGACACAATTCAGCCAGTAACAGGGGGTAAGGAGATTAAGTCAATTAAATTATATATGCTAGCTAGGAAATAACAGTCTTGATAACACCAAAAAGCAAATAATCTAAGAAACATTTTTACATGGCTTTATAATACTGTGGTCACTCCTTGATTAGACATCTCTTAATCCTGCTCTGTGTTTTGCACTGTTGATATGCTGTTATGTGCTCAGCCTGTTTTATTTGCTTACACGAAGGCCCACCATTAGTTTTTCACTTAGATCTCTGAGCCAAGAGATCTTCCAAGAGACCTAAAATTTGGCAGGTGCTAATTATTCGTTAACCCCTCAACCAACAGGAATTCCCGCTTCTCCTGGGGAAGGGATACAGAGGCCCAGTGAATCCTTAATAAAGGGGCAGCTGCAAAACAGTGTTGCCTCCATAGTTTGCTCCTATAATTAGCTCCACCTTAATCCTTAACGTACACAGTTCCTTCTGAGACTACAAAAGCCCCAGCCTTGTCCGGCTGCCATCCCTCCCGTTTAAGTTTGCTTTTGGCTGGACTGTGCTACTTCTGAAGATGTAATTTAGTGTTCTGGTTTAAAAGGTGAAGTCTAGTAAGTGATCTTGAGTGGTGATAAACAGAATGCTCATCCTTCCAACCACCATGGCTACAAACAGGGTGAGAGAAAGCTGAGGCAGTCAGAGCATCAGTGAAGGGGGCAAAAGCGACCCACTGGGTGGCAATTTCAAGTTATCCTCTTAATCAAACAATAGTTAATTAACGATGTTTTCATCATGAATCAAGCTTTCTCAAAACCGTGCTGTATGCAAGTAGAATCACAAGGGTTTAACGTGGTCCCAGGGATTTCTGATGACACGATGATGATGGCCGAGGAATCAGATGTGCTTTCTACAACCTACTTCTTTCCTACCAACCCTTCCTTGTCACTCTCCCTTCTACCAGGAGTAAAAGCCCGGCTTGAGGATATTTCAGAGATTTGAACATTACCCTAAAACTGATTTTTGAAATAGACACTGAGTTCTTATTTGGAAATGATTCTGCTAGCAACAGCGTATTTTCCCTATTTCACTTTATAGGGGTTCAAGCCAATGGGCCTCAGGGACACTTTGCCCAGGATGGGGACCCAGGAGCCAGAGCTGGTTTGGTGTGGAGGGTGGGTATGTCCCATAGGCTGCACAGGGTGATGGAAGAGCTAGAGAAAGTGTCCGGGGACAAAGGCAGATGACACTGCCAAAAGGAGAGTATGCAAAGACTGAACCAGGTGAAAGACAGAGGTGCTGCAGAAAAACTAGCTTGAGAAAGCACCTCACACAGGGCACCGCCTGAAGACGTATCCAAAGGGATGGGATCACTGCATTACTTCTCCCACAGAGACCTTTATATGCTATGCCTGCCAGTTTTCCTACGTGGGCAGAAGGGCATTTCTGCAGGCATCAGGCTAGTTGGGAATCCTTGGTTTCCTTTCATTATCTTTCTTCTCCCAATTATCCTGGTGCTAATCCCCCCTGCCCCCAACATGTCCACGTGATAGCTTTCCTTCTTCCTTTTCCTATCTCACTGCAAGTTCCTGAGCAGAGCTGCCTTTGCCCCATAGACTTGGCTGGTTTTCAGCTGATTGTGAAGCTTACTGTGTTGCCACTGCATCAAAACAACAAACTTTCCTGCAAACCTTATCCCTGGATTGAATGTGACATCTCCCGCTGAACGCTTTCTGGACCGGCCCAGTCGTTGTGTGACAGGAGTGTAGGCAGCATTCGCAGATGTGGATTCTGGTAGACAGCCATTTGAAAGCAGGGGTTAAGTGGCAGAGGGAAAAGGGGAGGGGGAGTGTTCTCAGCTCATGTTGATTTCTGTCAGATTTCAGTTAAGGTTTGTGAAGAGATAATTGCGTTATATTTTCTCATCCTTCATAGCCTAGTGGTTCCTGTATAATTATATATGCACAAGCTTAATATTATTTCAGAAAGAAGAAATGTATACAACAGATTTTTAGCCTCGGGCTTCTTATGATTGGGTACAGATTTTACTCTTGTAAATAATTTAGTTCTTTTTTCCCTTCGCAAAGAGTAATTGTGGGGATGTGGCTCAAATGGATATCTGGCCACTGGGGGATTTTCTAGGGGTAGGAAAGATTGCCAGGTTAGGGGCATATGCTGTTCAGGACCCAGTGAAACATGCAGAAGTGGCCCTCCCCTGTTCTCAACAGCAACCAGGGAGATAGCAGATCTTTCTGTCTCTGGTATCAGAAGCTAAAGGAGTTGGCTTGCAATACAAATCCCATTTGAAAAAGTTCCCTGTCTTTCTGATAACCCAACTGATTTGTTAAAATTGTAGGAACATTTCTGAATGTCATTTAATTTTTGCCACTTACATTATTAATGTGATTAAATATTATTAGGTCATATTTATTATGTTGTGCTGAATTATTCTGATAATTATTAGAGTGGAAAAATAAAAAGAAGCAACTCAGGTTGAGTGAAATTTTCATACTGATGTTATATAATTATCATTATTTAGCCAGAAAGAGAAGCTGATGCAATTAGGAAAATAAAATCTAGTCCAAACGTTTTTACTGATATCATTAATACATGTACTCAGGATTGCCGATAAACATTTTAATAAAACTTGCTGATAGAATAAATTACATCAGTAATTTAACTACTTCAAGTTAACTAAGATATTACTGGCATATATTTTTCTTAAAACTCAGGATTTAACCCTACGTTCCTCACTATTTCCACTACTTTCAGGGTTTCAATTTCCATGCAGTTGACTTTTACACATCTCTTAGGTTTTTGCCTTCTCTCATAATTCTTTGGGGTCTATACACAATAGAGTAGTGGCATTCCCCCCAATACTTCACTTTGTAAGAGCTTTTGATGTATAAAATGGGAATGGTCAGGAAAGCCATTTCTCACTGTTGTTGGGCTCTGTCCAGTGTGATTAGTTAAGGCATGTGAAATGCTTAGCAGCATAGCAGGGCGGTTAAGGGTTCAGGCTCTGGAGCCAGGCTACCTGGTTTTGAATCCTGGTTTTGTGTGTGACCTTTAGCGAGTCACTTAACCTCTCTGTGCTTCAGTTCCTTTCTTCGTAAAAGGGAGATAAAAATATCATGTAGAAATAGTATAAGGATTACATGTGATAATAATATCACACAGGGATTTGAAAGTCTTCTATGAATCCATATAGGTCGTGTTTTTACAACAGTGTCTGGCACATAGGACTCCAGTGTAAATGTTTGCTATTATTAGTAGCAGACTACCTGGCATGCAGTGAATGCTCAAATAATAGTAGTAGTTATTTTTACAAACATAATCACATATGCTCGTCCTCAAATCAGGATGTTTCAACTCCCTATTCCACCGTAAGCACTGGTACCATATTCCTCTCTGCCACTCAAGTTCTTTCTCTCTTGCTTGCCCTTATATCGACCCAGTTACCAAGCTGTATAGCTTCTTCCTTCACATCTCTTTGATCCCATTTTATTGCTACCACCACCAGGTTTTCAAACTTAAAATACTGTAATAGCCTCTGAACTGCTACTCCTGCTTCCAATGTTCTCCCTTTCCAATCCATCCTTTATGGTAGTAAAAGACACGTTTTTCCTGCTCACTTACCACTTGGACCCTTCCTTTGTCAACCCAAGCTTTCCATCTCTGAGCCTCAAATATGTTATTCCTTCCATTACCCAGTACTCCAACAGGCCTGATTTATTCCTTGTGCTCCCCAAAGCTATGATCTTTTCTTTTGTTCGACGTCCCCCTACCTACCTATTCAAACCCTACCTGCTTTTCTGTTTAAGTTTCTCTTTCTAGTTCTCAAATGTTTTTCATTATGCCATTTCCTGTGGATTTCATCTATATCTTTTATACACTTGCCATAGTTACAGATACTGTACTGCATTATTTTATAATTTGACCTATGTCCACATTTGTATATACCCTTGAGAGCATGGGCCACTACTGACGGTTCTCTTGTATAACCTACATCGCCTAGTATACTGACAAGCCAAATGATAGGTATTTTTAAAATTCTTGGAACAGCTATCATATCTAGCCACAACTACTCAGTTTCATTTTTCAACTCAATTCAGCAGCATTTTCTAGTTCTTATGCACTGCGTATAATGAGATTTGCTTTGAGTTATCAACACTGCAGGGAAATGTTTAAATTAGTAGAGAAAAACCCACCACCAATTTCTTTGAAAATGGAATAAAAACACAAAGATATTTTTCTATATTCTGTTATCAAAATATAATCTAAATCAAAAGCTATCATCTTGACAATACCATTGTTTTCTCAGGAACGCTAACTTGGTTTACAAAATGTACTTATTGTAAGTAATTAAATGGAAAGCAAACTCCTTATAAAATACTACTGTGTAATATTTCTCACTACAAAAAATAGGTTGGCTAATGCTGGGTAACTAACACAACAGGAGGAAAAAGCAGATACCCACAAGAAAAGCACTGGACATGGTAATTTTTTTTTTTTTTTTGCGGTACGCGGGCCTCTCACTGTTGTGGTCTCTCCCGTTGCGGAGGAAAGGCTCCGGACGCGCAGGCTCAGCGGCCACGGCTCACGGGCCCAGCCGCTCCGCGGCATGTGGGATCTTCCCGGACCGGGGCACGAACCCGTGTCCCCTGCATCGGCAGGCGGACTCTCAACCACTGCGCCACCAGGGAAGCCCTGGACATGGTAATTTAATAGCAGCCCTTTAGAAGTGAGGGAGAAAAGAAGGAGGTGAATGGTTTCCTAAGTGCTGAAGTGTGTGTGTACATACAGGAAGGAGGCACTGGAGATTCCTTTTGTTCTTCAAACCTCAATTCCTTAACTATTTTCATCCCTTAGAAATTTTTCTTGTGCTCATCATGGGAATAGAAAACTTCCTAAGCATTATTTCAAGGGAGTCTAGTCTACAGTGATAGGAAGATATTATGGAAGAATGGCTTCCCCATTTCTCACCAGCTTTCTGCTGTGCACTGGCCAAGACTCCCCGGGAGTTTTCACCTTGGGTCTCCAGTCAAGTACACCGCTAACCAAGCAAGGACAGACACCCAGGAACCATACCCTTCTCACTCAAGACACTTTGCAAAATATAATTGTTTCTCAGGTAACATATCACGTTCCTGGTGGTGGCTTTAGCACGTGTGTGTGTAAGACAAACGAAGACACTACAGCTCACAGAGCAGTGAGTATGACAGACCCTCCACAGGTGTTCACAATGCAACATAAGAATATTTTGTAAAGGTGTCTATGGAAGGTTAAGAGAGCATAGAGAAGGGATTGACTCATTCTGGTTTTTGTTCCTGAGTGTTCAAGAGGAGGGCGTCATAATCCAGGAATGCTTCATGGCAAGTGTGCTACTTGCACGAGATCTTGAAAGATGGCAGAATTTCTCCAGGTGGAGAAGTGCTAAGGACATTTCAGGCAGGGGTGACATGCTCAAAGGTGCAGAATGAGGGAAGTAACTCCATGTGCTTTGGGGAAGGACGGGGACGTGCAAACTGACTGGCAAGCGAGTGAATGCCAGGTAGTTGTTTCACAAAAGTTACTGAAACTTACAATTACCTACGGTAACAACATAATTCTCATATTCTAGAAGAAGAGAGGCTGGAAACAGCTGCAACATGTTAGAGCTCGGATTCAAGTCCAGGTCAGACCCTGAGGCGGTTTGTTCTACACACATAGAACAGGATGTGATGAAGCACAGATGCAAGTGTTGTACAGCAAAGGAGGAAAGGTGTTTCTTTCTCTGAAATAACTTAGAAGGAAAGGACAGATACAGGCATGGAGGAGAAGGAATTGACAGAGGAATTGACAGATATGTGTGAAGTGACGTGCTGGGTCATCTTTTGATAGTAAAAGAAATGAGGCTGGGGTGAGAGGGTGATAAGAGTTCTGAATAGTAGCCCTGGAGAATGAGAAAGCAGCCTTCAGATTGTCAAGGCAGGCATGGCTGATATCCAAGGGGATGAATGGCTTTGGAATTCTGGGACAGGAAACCAAGAGAGGACTGTCCTCCTTCAGCCATTCATTTATTTGGCTGACAGTTAATAAGCATGTCCCATATGCCAGGCATTGGACCAGGCACTGACGATACTGAGAATAATAAGAAAAGGAGCCCTGCTCTTACGAGTTTACAGCTGATTAAGAAGATACAGCCTTATAAACAACTCTATCAAGTACGAGTTACAGATGCTGAAATCAAGGTGTATGTGTGAGAATGGGGAGGGGGAGGCTCAAAAGCTGAGGTAAGGGTTCCATTTGTGAGGAGGTGTCAGGAAGGACTTCAAAAGGTGGTGCTTTAAGAATGACCTTGTTCTGAGGAGCTCTGTGCCCAAATAGTCAGGGATAAAATGGCCTGACTGCTCTGCCCAACTTGCTTTTAAACCATTCAGAAAAGGAAAGCAAAAGTCAGATAGAAAGATGCAGATGAAATCAACACAACATTATAAATCAACAATTCTTGGGCTTTCCCTGGTGACGCAGTGGTTGAGAGTCCGCCTGCCGATGCAAGGGACACAGGTTCGTGCCCTGGTCCGGGAAGATCCCACATGCCGTGGAGCAGCTGCGCCCATGAGCCATGGCCGCTGAGCCTGTGCTCCGCAACGGGAGAGGCCACAACAGTGAGAGGTCCGCGTACCAAAAAAAAAAATAAAAATAAATAAATCAACAGTTCTTTAATGAAATTAAAAAAAAAAAAGAAAGATGAAGATGAGGCCAAAGGCAGTAAAATAACGGTTGGTGAGTCTACATGGATGTCCACTGTAATATATTCTAACTTCTCTGTATGTTTGAATTTTTTAAAAACTCAAGAGGAGTTACCTTACAATGAGAACGGAACTGTAATACATTTACTGCGGAGCAGGCAAGGGCTGAGGGTGGAGGGACGGCTGGAAGACGGGAGGATACTCCAGCAGAGGAAGAGCACGGGGACAAGACTCAGCCTGGGTGGGAACTGAAGGAACAGCATTCAGAAAGGATAGCACCTCAATGCAACATGGGGAAGAGGGGAGAGATGAAGCTGCAGTGGCAGAAAGAGGCCAGCTGTGGTAAGGACAAAGAAACTATTCATTAGGTCAAGGAACAATGACATTAAGGTATTGGAAGAGACTGTTGCTTCCCAATCTGCAGAGGGTCTCACTCTACAGGTTCAAATAAGCTTTTGGTTTCTGGAAGTGGAGCATGCAGAGAGAGGTAGATGGAAGGCAGGGAGGCATTCATCTCATTGATTTTGTAATTTCTGAGATGTACGAAACCAGAGCAAGCAGCTGGGAGCAGAATAGAGCCCATATATTACCCAGCTCTTTATACATAAGCTGTTGGAATAGTGTATATGTTATAAACAGCAGAGTGGGAATTAGTTAGCCAAGACCAGGCTGGGATAGGTCTGACTTCATTTGAGTCTAACGCTTTCCAGAGTTAGATCAACAAGACGTTTATAGTATGGCACAGAACAAACTGACCCAAGTTATTTCAGAGCCATTAATACTGTGCATCGTTTTAGGTTACTGTTTTTACAGAGTATATTCCAGGCTACAAGGTATATCAAAGGGGAAACAAAGTCAGTGGAATTAATTATCAATGACCCTCTGGAGTAAGCTTGGAGATGAAGAAATATTCCACAGTAGTAATACTAAGGCTTTAATTTTTCCAAAACAAATTTCATGAACATTTTAATTAATTGTATTTGTTTAAGAAGATTTTTAAGCAGAGAGAGAATTAAAATTTTTTAAAATGTCACAACAGAAACAGAGAATACGTATATGGGAATAAAAAGAGAAGGAAAAACTTTCCTATCTTGGAGCCTGCCCAACTCGGTCCCCAGAACCCTGGACACCTCCCTCAGTGTCACAGTTTATGGAACTATCTGGATTCTCATGGGGATCACCCAATCCAATCTTCATGTAGCTTTCTATGAAGCATGATGTTCTAGAGAATGCTTGTAGCTCCACACAAAATTTGATTATGCTGTGCTTGAAGAGTGTTTTTAAATACCCCCAGCGTTCTGTACAACCATTTAGGGCTTCAGAAAATTAAAACTTCAGAATGACAAGTTCATTAATGATGATGGCGGTGATTGTTCCAGTTATTCTTGGTTTTAACAAGCCACCCCAAGATGTAGTGGCACAATACGACTCTTTGATTATGCTCACAGATTCTGGGGTTCAGGATTTCGGAGACGGTGCAGTGGGGGTGGCTTGGCTCCGCTCCATGATTTTTGGTGCTTCAGTTGGAAAGACCTGAAGGCTGGGGGTGACTGAACAGCTGGTGCTGAAATCCTCTGGAGGCTTCTTCACTCCCATGTTGGACAATCAGGCTGCAATGACTCCAAGGTTGAACTCGGTTGGAACTGCTGATCGGAGTGCCTAGGAGTGGCCTCTCCGTGTGGCTTGGGCTCTCTCCCAGCCTCGGGGTAGCTGAACATCCTACATGGCAGCTTATTTAGGGCCATTTAATACCATGTAAGGGCCATGATGATGATGGTAATAATTTAGAAAGTACTTTTCAAACACTTAAAATGCATTCACATTGTAAAGCTTCATTTGCTGTTCATGTGATGAACACACATTCCCTAATTATAGAGACTAGGGAGCAAGAACAGAAAGAGCAGGGGATTCTTACAAGTGGGTCATAGTGGGAGGAATTTAGCTGCATTTTGATAACTGTAAGAAAAGAAAATTCTATTAGAGCAGAAAAAATTCACCACTGCACATTCACCACTGCACTGAGGGGTGTAAATACCCATGATCCTTGTCTCTGTCTTGCTCCCCCTACACAGTTCTGGTTTTGGAAAGATGCCACAAATCCATAGTATTTGCCTTTTTGAAAACATTCTCTCAGGTGCAGCCTCCCCAGTTCTCCTAAATGAAAATAAAGGAGTTGGTGACTAAGCAAGGGATTACCCATTAAATGTCATAAATTTACCCAAGCCAGGCTGGTGTTAAATATAATTCCTAGTACAATTACTCAACAGGGGTAAAATAGGGAATTTTCACAGGGCACTGGCCTTGCCTTTATATATAGAGACATGTCTGGGCTCAACTTCTTGAAACAGGATGACAGTTCTATTTCTTGTTTTCTTTCACAGAACTCTCATGGCGCAGTGAAGATGTAAATAAGCACTGTTAGAGCAGAACATTCGGGTAGGAATTGGTAAACAAAAGCATTTTTGTAAGTTCAGAAAAAGGTGTCATGTAAAATTTCTTTCAACTGCTGGCTGAAAATTTTACTATAAATGTTTTGGAAATCTGAATTCTCATGCTACTGGGACCATCCAAGTATTAGTGACAACCACCTAATTTTAGGACAGCAATATTTTACACTCTAAGAATTGGGACACATGATCCAACAATAGGAAGAGCCCCGGAACTCTGAATTTATTCTGGATACTCTTGGCTATATTGTTGCCAAACTTAATTCCCTAAGGCTGTTTCTTCATCTGTAAAAATGTGAGTGCTAAAACTGATCTAATGCTGACTAGTTCTTCTAGCCTAGTCACTAACGTTTCTTAAAAAAGGGACTGAACATATTTACCCAAGGCAAAGTCTGCCTACACCCTGTCTCTGACATGATCGTACTCTTTGCCCACCTGCTGTTCTGTCTTCCTGAAAAGTTGAGAGGATGGGAGAAAGACTGGGCAGGAAATGCAGAAAATAAAAGACAAAACATGAATAAGATAGGAATGGGAAGAAAAGGCAGAAAGGATGGAAAGGGAAGATGGAAAACAGCAGCTTATAACACAAGAGTAGAGGAGATGGTCTAAGCCACGTAGAGAGTGGAGAATAGTTTTCCTTTGACCCTCCCTTCTTCCTACTCAAGGGCTGAGAATACCAAGAATCATTCATAAACACAAGTTAAATTAAAAAGTTAAATAACAAACCCTACCAAGTCAATGTACATTTGCTATGGCTAGGGGGGTATTTGACAGAGAAAGACATTAACTTAGGAAGCATAAGGTGCTTCTTAGAGGAGATAGGATCTTTTGGTGACACTCAGCCTGGGAAGTTTTATCTACTTCCCCGACTCCCCATTAAAGCTAGGGAGGTGCGTACAATCCTTCCATGGCAATAGCAGTTCTGTAGCAGCCATGGTTGCTGAAGCTGTTCACAGAGCCTGCCCAGAATTTGCATCTATCTGTCCAATTCGTGCAAATGCTGTGAATAGCATAAGGACTTGATTGGTAAAACCCAACTCTAGAGATGAGCTTTGAACAACCTCAAAGAAAATGCGTGGAAAATTTGCAATTAGATGTTCAGTTCTGATCCTAGGAAGTGGCTAATCGCTACAGATTGGTGAGGTTCAAGTGAAGAGGACAGGAGAGGTGTACACTGGACACGGGAAAAGGAAAATGAAAAGCAGGACCAAGAAAGGGAACTCATTCCTCCTGAGGAAGTGACTTCACAGAGATGTTAATAGATCTGCCTAGGTTCACCTCCTGTTGAGGAGGGATTGTTAGACACCTGGCACCAATTATAGTTACACTGGTCTTTTATTTGTTTTTGAATATTTTATGGCTGTAACACATAATAAATGGTTCAGTTCATGTCATAGTACAGATTTGGGTCTAAATAACTATTTTATTGCCTTTTTTAAGAAGACTTAAGAAGATTTCTTAATTGGAATCACCGCTCCCTAGAATTTTGCCTGGC
The DNA here is from genome assembly GCF_059928025.1 of Delphinapterus leucas. Taxonomy (NCBI): domain Eukaryota; kingdom Metazoa; phylum Chordata; class Mammalia; order Artiodactyla; family Monodontidae; genus Delphinapterus; species Delphinapterus leucas. The sequence goes on from NC_143130.1 coordinate 91,049,489, forward strand.
ACATGTAGTAGGAGCTCACTAGATATTCTATAAACAGAACTCAGCTATATATATAGGAATCTTCAAAAAGAACCCAATCGGAGCAAATTCCTCTGTAGTTGTGCCTGCATTTGTAAAGCATAAGGTAGGCACTTTATAAATGTAAAACGAGTGTCACCATTTTATGTGTATATGTGGGTATAAATGTATGTAAGTTGAGCAGGACTAACTATAAATATTGGGTTGGCCAAAAAGTGCCTTCAGGTTTTAAGTAAAAATGAAAGACACATTTTTCATTTTCACCAAGTACTTTATTGAACAACGTATTCACCATTTTGTTCCACTACCTTCTGCCATTTTTCAGGCAGCTTCATGATTCCATCTTCCCAAAACTTTTTATCTTTTTGAGCAAAGAACTGGTCCAGATGCCTTTTACAGTCTAACAAGGACTTGACAATTTTTCCATTAAGAGAACTTTGTAAAGACCGAAATAAATGGAAATTCGAGGTGCAATGTCTGGTGAATATGGCGGATGAATCAGAACTTCCCAGCCAAGCTGTAACAGTTTTTGCCTGGTCATCAAAGAAACATGCGGTTTTGCATTATCCTGATGGAAGATTATGTGTTTTCTGTTGACTAATTCTGGACGCTTTTCGTCGGGTGCTGCTTTCAGTTGGTCTAATTGGAATTAATCGTTTGGTTTTCTGGAAAGAGCTCATAATAGAGAACTCCCTTCCAATCCCACCATATACACAACATCACCTTCTTTGGACGAAGACTGGCCTTTGGTGTGGTTGGTGGTTTATTTCACTTGCCCCACAGTCTCTTCTGTTCCACATTATTGTACAGTATCCACTTTTCATCACCCATCACAATTTGTTTTAGAAACGGAACGTTTTTGGTACCTTTCAGTAGAGAATCTCATGAGGAAATACAGTTAGGAAGGTTTTTTTCGCTTAACTTACGTGGAACCCAAACATCAAAGCGATTAACATAACCAAGCTGGTGCAAATGATTTTCAACGCTTGATTTGGACATTCTGAGTATGTCGGCTATCTCCCGCATGGTATAACATTTATTGTTCTGTTAGTGTCTCGATTTGATCGCTATCAACTTCAACTGGTCTACCACAACCGTGGCGCATCGTCTAGTGAGAAATCTCCAGCACGAAACTTCGCCAACCACTTTTGACATGTTTGATCAGTCACAGCACCTTCTCCATACACTGCACAAATCTTTTTTTTTGCGTTTCAGATGTGTTTTTACCTTTCTTGAAACAATAAAGCATAATATGCCGAAAATGTTGCTTTTTCAAATGAAGTTAAAGACAACTAAGTGCTACTAGAGCCATCTTATGGAAAAAAAAAAACGAATGAAAGTTTTGGCCAACCCAATAAGTAATATCTGCTGTAGACATAATACCTTGGGTTGAAAACTGTTTTGCTCTGAGGCTCTATTAATGTATCCAGTGTCATTTGTCTTCAGATTTGTTTTAACACTGATTTCTAGATTTTTTTATTCATAAGAAAAATATCTACTCAGTCAAGATGAAGAAATCTGACACAGTAAAATATGAACAGACCGGGCTTCCCTGGTGGTGCAGTGGTTGGGAGTCTGCCTGCTGATGCAGGGGACACGGGTTCGCGCCCCGGTCCAGGAGGATCCCACATGCCACGGAGCGGCTGGGCCCATGAGCCACGGCCGCTGAGCCTGTGCATCCGGAGCCTGTGCTCTGCAACGGGAGAGGCCACAACAGTGAGAGGCCTGTGTACCGCAAAAAAAAAAAAAAGAACAGACCCAGAAGTCTAAAGACTCAGGTTCTGATCCCCTGAGTGCTCCTTATGGTCTGGGAGCCCATGGACAACCACTATGCATTTGTGGAGCTGCATTTCTGCATCTCCAAACAAGAGAGCTGGGTTAGATGAGTTTCAGTATCATGTCCATATGCCTAGATTTTTTGAAGGACAGCTGCATTTTCAAACTTCTTTTCTCTTCTCCCATCTACCGCTAGAATATCTGGGAAAATCGAGCAGTTCAGTTTTCAAATTACAGTTCACAGGCTGCCTTCAATTCAAAGAAGCACTGAGATCTTTTGATGAATTTTGTTTCAGAATTTTGGTGAAGAACTATAATCACTGTGTTCCAGGTGCTTCCTTCCTGTGACACTAAATTTCACTGATTTTTATTTCTGGACACCAGAAGCTCTAGCACCAGTTTACATTTAAAGGTTTCTTTTCAAAGCTCCCAACCCAATTACTACCGTGGAAACAAAACAAAGCAAAATCCTGACTCAGGTGTTTCAGACATCAATCCCGGATTAATTCAGGATCAGGAAATAAGGTAACTCAGTTTTAGTGACACTGCATTGAGTCAGAATAAACAGTTTAGTGGCCAGAGGAGTGAAAGATTTCAAGTACCTAACTAGTTGGAATAAAGTACTTTTCCCTTGTTGAACACGCTTGGCCTTTTTCACAATGAACAATGTTCTTACAGCATTCCTTCTGAAAATTATTAGTGTCTGTGTAATCTGTAAGGGCTCCAACTACTCACAAAATTAAAGGAGTTGATGTTTGTTGGGCACCCACGTTGTATCAGGCACTATTAAATGCCTTATGTATGTTACTTCATTTGATTATCAAAATTGCTTTAAAATATATTATGAGTACTTTATGCTGATCTTTGAGGACTTCTGGAGTATGGTCTTAACTTACTTTTTGAGCCTACTTCTCCCCAACATGTAGCATAGGGCTGTTTCATCCCAACTGAACTATTTGCGATTCCCAAAATACACACTCATGACTTACCATATCTGTAACTGTTATCATTCTACATGAGGCAATGTATCTCTTTGTGTGAACAATAACCACTTACTTTGATCTCCTTCTTGTCTCCTGCAATCTAACCTCTCAATCTAGGTGAAATGCCATCTGCTTAAAAAAAACTTTTTTGTGTCCTACTAGACTCAAGGTTGTGTCCTAATTCAACTCAAAATACATGTATTGAGTTGAACTGAATTCATATATTGTTCGTCTAAAATACAAGTTTAAAAGAAATTAACTCCTAAGAAGTTATGTAAATATGTAAACAAAGAGAACGCCTATTGGGGCAGGCTATCGCTGAATCTTTTGGTATTTGTCCAATTAAATGTATTTGGGCACGTTTAGGGTTCATAGAGAGACCGAGGAAGGTAAATTCTAAGAAGAATGCACAAAGAGTGATGAGCTAATAACAGAATTTTCTGGCTTTTATCATTTTACAACACTGTCATTAGCAGTTAAAACAGAGATGAATGCTATTTCATAAAGATTTGGCTAATTTTAGGTTTCAGTGGTTCATTCAAAGAGAATGGCAGAATCACAGAGATGATTTGAACTGTCGTTCTGCTGATAGGAGTTTTGCTGCTCTCGTAGATGGTACGTAAGGACTGTGAGGACACAACACAATCAAACTATATTACTCTGATTGCCTGTTTGTGGGGGAGACAGTGGGAGGGGCTAATACTGATGCTCCAACACTGCATCTCTTTTGAATGCACAGCATTGGAAACACCGCAACCTGTCACCTTCCCAAACACCTAGACACACACTGATACACTCTAACATACAACCCCACCAGCTCTTCTTGTGCTTCCAAGGTGAGGCAAATCAGGTACATATCTGGGATTTGCATACCACAATTAAAGTCTGTAGTGACCAGCTAGGAAGGGGCCTCAGGTCAATTCATTGCCAGTGTTAGGAATATCAAATAATGAAATGAAGAAGCAACTGAGCACTTTTAACCATGATTTGTGCAAGACTCCTGGGATGATCGTCCGGCTGGGACAAGAAATGTGTCTGAATAACAAAGTTTTGTATTAACATCATTAAAAAAATTTTTTTTGCTTTATTTTAGGGGTGTGGGTTCTAACTCTACTCCTGCCTAAACTTCTGACATTTAGAGCAAAATCTCTCTGTAACTAGGCAACGTGGTTTTGCTTTGAACAAAAGGACTCCAGCATCACCTTCTCAGGACACAAGCTCGTCATTATTCTTCTTGGACGCACAAGCATTACCTTCAAAGTCTCCATTTTCCCACAGAGCCAGAGCTTCAGTTCTTCTGTTCACTTCCTGGAATGAGCTTTTCACTAATACTGCTTTTCTCTCTGAGTTCCTCCCTTCAGGAGAGAGTGTAAGAAGCCAGCTCTTCATGCAGTTTCCATAGCTTCACCCCTCACCCAGAAAATCTTAAGGATTGTAGATTTAGCAGGGCAGTGCCAAGGTGTCGACGCCAAAATGGATTTAGAAAATCTTAAATTTAGTCTGGTAGATAGAGATTACATCATCAGTATTTTCATTATCTTCAATTTTGATTTCATTTTTGTTTAAGTAGAAAAAAAAAGATGTAAAAGAATCTAAAAAGAAGGCATTTAAAATAGGCCACCTCAAAAACAAATAGAGTCAAGTTCAGTCTTCATATGCATCTCTTATGAAACAGCTTCCCAGGGAAGCATATTGGAAATTTCACAGAGGAGGGAGGAGGGAAGGGGGCCTGTCAGGTAAATGTTCCTTAAAGAAATGTGCAAGGATGAAAGTGGTACTCTAAGTTGATTAAGAAAGAAAATCTACTTTTCTTTTACTTAGCTTCCTAAGAAAATTAAGTAAATACGAAAAAGAACTGATATCGATCACTGAGAGTCCAAAACTGACTGGCTCTCTTTTGCTCTAAGAAGACATTTGGCAAATGTTACTGTGTTTCTTTATCCAAAACCTAACTTTATTAACAGATGAAAGCAGCAGACTATGACTGCTTTTCAAATTATTTAAATTTGCGTTTGAAAACATGAGTTCCTGTAAACTGTCCAAACAAGTGTAAAGAAATATAGCAAAAAATCAACTCTTTAAGATCTTCAGGAAATTTGTGAGACGCTGGATACAGAAAAATGTCACTTGTAACATCAAAATTAGTTTTTAAACAAACTAAATATTTTAATTGAAAAAGCAATACATGTATATGGCAAAAATTCAAATATTACAAAAAACTATCCCCCAAAAGTAATTTTTCTTCATTCCCTGATCACTGGGTCCACTTTCTCAGAGCAAGTTCTGTTATAAGTTACTTGTATATCTGTCCAGAACTAGGCAACCAGATCCTATGCAAGCATGTAAGTCTACATACATCTACGTGTTATTTTGGCCCACATTTCATACACAGTTTTCTGTATCTTGATGCTCTTATTTTTTAAGCTTAGAACATATAATAAGTCTCCTTATACATTTACATATAGATCTATCCCATGTAAAAAAACTGTTACACATTACCATAGTGTGCCAATCTCCATAATTTATTTAATTTGGCCTCCTATTCATACAATTTAGATCATTTCCAGGCATGTACTACAACTTTTCAAGAAATATCTTATGTCCCTCACAAGTTGCATGACCTCAGGCAAGTTATTTACTCTATGTCTCAGTTTCTTTATTTGTTTACTGGGGACAACAGTAGCACTTATCTATCACAGATACTTTCATTTGCCTACCCAACAGCTATTTCCTCCTTCTTTTTTAAGATTTAGAACACTGACTTTGTCTTGGTGGCCACACAATATACTTGGGTAAGTTGAGTCCCTCCCCTAGTTCTAGAGGGTAAACAATGATTGGTTGTAGCAAGATTGGCAATCACAAAGCCCTTTGTCAGTGATCTGTTTAAGCAGAGGCACACGATCTGGCAATATGGTTTGGTTCATTGTTTAAAGTGTGACTGTGGCTTCCCTGGTGGCACAGTGGTTGAGATTCCGCCTGCCGATGCAGGGGACACGGGTTCGTGCCCCAGTCTGGGAAGATCCCACATGCCGCGGAGCGGCTGGGCCCGTGAGCCATGGCCGCTGAGCCTGCGCGTCCGCAGCCTGTGCTCTGCAACGGGAGAGGCCACAGCAGTGAGAGGCCCGCGTACCGCAAAAAGAAAAAAAAAAAGTGTGACTGTGAAGTCAGAACCTGGGTCCAGCATTTATTAGCTGTGTAAACTTGGACAAGTTACTTAAACTCTTTTCATGTAAGAGGTGATAATAATAGTCCCTACTGCATTAAAAAATGTTGTGAAGATTAAATGAGTGAATGGATATAAAGAACTTATAGGAGGGTCTGGTAATTGTTAAGTGCTTAAATAAGTGTTGCAATTAATATTATCTGTCCAGTGAAATGTAAGTGGAAGTTTGTGCTGGGTGAGGCTTCTAGAAAGACTTTTGCTCCTGGTCAAAAGAGATGGACTAAGGAGGCACTGGTTTGCTTCCTGCTTCTAATGCTACCATCTGACATTTTGTGAGACTGTGATGATCAGAGCTGCTGCATCCTTCTTGCCACCATCAGAAGGCCAAGAGAACTGCTAAGGCATCAACAAGAGCCCAAACTGCTATACCACAGATCTGAGAGTAGGATCACTTTCTTCCAAACTTCTTGTTTAATTAGATAATACACTTCTAAATTGGGTATTTGGTTACTTACAGATAACAGCACTCCTAATCGATGCATAATTTATAGGATATTTGAATGGATTAAATAAATTGGTATTATATGTAAAGCACTTTGAGCAATGCTTGGTCTATAACAAATGCTTGATAAATGACAGCTACCATTATTACTATTATTATTGTATTTGAGTACATGTGCAATTACATATTTTATATAAATTCCTAAAAAAGCAACTTCTGGGTTACAGAGTATGTGCTAGTCAAACTTTAATATGTATCAACAAGTTACCCTTTACAGAAGTTACATCAAATTATAATGAGAGTATCAGTTTCCACAAACACTTGACAACATGTATACTCAAACTTTCCTAATTTTTAGGTAAAAATTTTATTGTTATTTTAATTTACGTATTTTTAACTTTAAGTGAGGTTAACCAGCTTTCTTACATTGATAAAGAATTTGTATTTCTTTTCTGTAAGCTCTGTATTCATGATCTTCACCCCTTAATTTATTGAATTTTAAGAAGTTTGTATATATAAAGGAAATCATCCCTTTGTTATGGCATACAAATATAAATTTGTCATCTAAAAATATTTTAGTCACGTGAGGACTTTTAATTTTGTAACCAAATTTATCAGTCATCATTTTTGTGCTTACAAAAACCTTTCTCACTCCCAAGTTTTTAAACAACAACAACAAGAACACAAAAATTATGATTCCATATGTTCTTCTAATGCTTTCATTTTCTAAAAACATTTGACTAGTGGATCCATTTGTATTTGGTAACAATGTAGCTTTATTCTTTTGCAGATGGCTGGCCACTTTCCCATTACCATTTTATTGAACAACTCCTGTTTCTCCACTGATTTTAACATTATATTTATCATATACCAAGTTTTCTAAATATATTTGGAACTGGACTCTATTCTATTTTATTGTTCTGTTTGTATATAATGTGCTAGTACCAAATTATTTAATGTGGAAATACATTTATACAGCAATTGAGTTACAGCTCACTTATTATTTTTCTGAACTTTTCTGACTGTTCCCATGTGTTCATTTTGCCATGAGGACTTTAGAATCTGTTTTCTAATTTAAAATATTCCATCGGTATTTTAATTTAGATTCTAGAAAATTCACTAATTTGAAAATTGACATCTTAATAATACTAGGACCTCCTGTTTAAGGATAAGGTATGCTCTTTTTGTTCCTCAATAGTTTTCTTTGACAAATCATGCTGATTTCTTGTTAAGCTTATTCCTAATAATTTTGGTTGTTATTTAAAATGATATCATTTCTTCTTTTTATATTCTAAACAGTTTTATATTCTAAACTGCTGTGTGTCTGTGTGCTCTTGTGTGTGTGTATATGTGTACCTATGGAAGTTGAGTGATAGTCTCCTATGCTTTCTTAAACAGAATGTGCCTAATATAATTTAACTTTTTCTTTTAACACAAATTGCTACTATTGTATAACTATTGTGACTAATGTGATAACCTATGATTACATAAGATATCATAACAGATTCTAGAAGATGACGGACTAAATCTTTAGAAGTGTTGCGGGGGCAAAGATTGCATAATCCAATACCAAAATTGAACAAAGATAGCTTTGTTCATTGCCATTTATGAATTTTGTTGCTAAAATAAAAATTAATCTTTGAAATTTAAATTCAGAAGTCTCCTATTTTATTTCTTTAATTCTAAGTTATACAGTTTTTCACATTTTAATGTTTTTGAAATTGAGAAGCACCTTATAAACCATATATATAACTTACATAGTAATGTTCCTTTTTCTCTTTGAAAGGTTCTTTACCATAATTATTGATGGCATTTAAGAACTGAGAAAATATTGATACTATAATATATTACAACTGTGAAGGCTCTCCCCTTTCCCTCCAGGAAAGCAAGGATGGTTTAGTATATTTATTAATATGATTAACTACATTTGTTGTTCAAATGATAAAATGTATGAATTTATTGAAAGATGTTGAAAATTTGGGGAAAAATTTAATGTCTTCTAATTTTTTAAAGAGGTCAATAACGTATTAGGTAAAGAAGAATACTTCATTAGCATCATAAAGATATCTATCTCAAACCAACCACGACCATAATTCTTAGAAAAGACAAATGTTACATCCACGTCAGAATGAAGAAATTAAACACTTCTGTCACTGCATGGAATAAATTTTTCTGTAAATTCTAGCTTAAGTTTTGTTGGATCAAGAAAAAAAAGGTATAAACGTTGCAAAGGAGGAGACCATGCATTGTTTTTAGATATATTCTTTCTCTTTCTCAATTAAATTTTAAAGTAAATTTAATAAAAAATAGGAAATGCAAAAATCATTAACTTCCTTGTATACTTTTAACCTCTAGTTCAAAATTAAAGTGGAAAAAGTACTGTTCATGACAATAGTAACAATGTTAAAAACCTAGGAAAAAACTAAGAATGAGTAGGATTGCATTGAAGAAAACCATAAAACTCCACTAAAGGACATAAAAGCAACTTCAACACATAGGGAATCATATCGCTTCTTTATACAGAAATCCTAAATGTGTCACTACGTACAGTTTTAAGGCACTCAGAACCTACAAATATTTAATAGCTTTTCATTCTTAATTCTGATATTAGGGCTTAAAAGCTTACTACTCAGTTGACTTGCTATCATTCATTTATGCTCACCCATTTTTGTCTATAAATGTTATCAGCATTACTGTTTTGCTTCCATCTTTTCACTAGAGGAAGACAAATCAAACTGCCCATTTTTTTCCAATGCTCTGATCTACTGCAGAGATTGCACACATTCTACTTTTCAGAGTGTTTAGAGTAGTTCTGTCATTCAGTATAATGGGCAAACAAGAGAGTACTTTGTTGGATGACGTGTTTTCAACATGGCAGCTTGATACTCTCTAGGGTTATAGGCATTACACAGGGCATTCTTTGCGCCCTAATAGTTGTAGCTGTTCTCTTTTTTTCTCCTTTGTCACTCACTGTTTTCCACGGTCAGAGTATCTACTGGTTTGCATGCCTGTCTGTGCTTCTAACTGATGTCACCATCCACTGATCATCATCCTTCTCTGCATGTTTTGTAGCTGTTTGCAGGCTTAACAGTTCAGCAAGGGGCTCTTCCCATCCATATGGCAGCTTTTATCAGCTGCATTTGGTGCTGGGATGCTTCTTCGCTGCTAAAAAGATTCTTTTATTTTTCTAGCTATTTTTGAGTTTGAAGACTTTCTTGAAGTCTCACTATTATAGAAGGCTCAATTCTAGACAGCAGAAGCTCACATGGAATTGTCGTTAACAGATAAGGATTCTATTACAAATAGAATTAATGTGTCCATTGATATCTGGACTTAATTCTAAAATAATTTAAAGATGACAACTCCTAGTAATGCATGAGAAGAGCACAGAAACTAATATTTTTTAGCAAGAATTATGATCCAGACACTTTATACAGTGAATTCCTGTTATTCATAGTAGTTATACTCTATAAAGTCACCATAAACATTGAAGTAGAGAATATTGAACAACTGCTCCTTGGGGAGACACAGGGTTAAGTTCCTGTGAGCCTCTGTCACAACATTTATGTCAACGGATCAATATATAACCTTCTTTCATATGTGTGTTTTTGTTTAAAGGCTCCTATTTACTATATATTGTTCATTGTTCATGGATTCATTAACATTGAACTCATGGCCAACAGCATAACTCATGCCTGAGTGAAGCTTATCTAACACATGCATTTTCTCCATAATGCACATCACAGCCTTCTTGCACTTGGGAACGCTAGACAGCACTTCAGCACTGTACTTGGGGACCATTTTGTGAGACAGTGAAATTACCAAAAAAGAGCAAAAAAATGTAAAAAAAAAAAAAGACAATAAATAGTCCATGAAAGGACAACTGTTTCCAGTACAAAGGCTGAAACAAAAAGGCAAAGCATAGCCTTGTCTGACTTCAGCTGGGAATGTGTTAAGCAACTCAAAATTTTCATCACTCCACATGTCCATAAATAACCAGGAAAGTGCCACAACTTTGATTTTGGAGTTACAAATGAATTTTGGCAAGTAGGCTAATTCACAATTACTGAATCTGTGAACAGTAAGGATCAATTGTATTTGAGTATTCATTTAACATTTAAAATAGCTCTCAAAGATAAACTTTGGTATCCCTAACATATAGATGAGAAAGCTGAGGTATAGAGAAGCTCTGAAATAGAGAATTTGAAGAACACATTAATAATTTGTAGGGCTTTGTTTGTTTAATCCTATGACCTCTGTTCCTCCTACGATGGTTTTCCAAATATTTGCAATATTTAAAATAATGTGCATGGTCATTTAAAAACAATATGATATTGATCCATGTAAATTTCCTCTACTTCTTATAATCTTATTTAAGATACTTGTATTTATAGAAACAATACATGTGCACATACTATTCCCTGTTAGGTTCCTGACTTTCTATTCAGAAAGATTTAAGAATATTATTATGAACAGACAGGAATTATGACAGTAGTTCTCAACCCTGGCTTCACGTCAGAATCATCTAGGAAGTTAAATAAGAAAATATGAATGCCCAAATCCCAACCTGGGGCAATTAATTCGAATCTCTGTGGGTGAGGACAAGGCATCTGTAATTTATTTAAAAGCATCCCAAGTTGTTTGAATGTGGAGCCAGGTTGAGATCCATTGAATTCCAAGGGTTGTGTAACCATTGAAGCCCATTTACTCCACCCTTCTTGACAAGTTATGGAGAGAAGGGTAAAGATCCATCATATAATTAAAAACTGGCTGAACAGTGGCATAAGTGGTAATCTACCACCACTGACTTAAACTGAAAGAGGATGAGTCTCCCAGTTTGGAGTGGAATGGAAAGGTTATCATCATCCCTTCTTTCTTCCTCATCTTAGGTTATGACTTTGGTAGAAGATTTATAGTCACATCAATATGGGAGATAAGATTCCAAGTCATTATGAATGCCCAAGAGCAGGTACCCTACTTTGTTCACCACTGACTTTCCAGAACCTGGTTACTGTGCCTGGAACAATGTAAGTAAGTCTCATGTGCTGAATGTATCAATGATGCCTTACAGTGATTTAGGAACGGATGAGGCATTATTTAATCCTTGATTAATTCTTCATTTATTCATGGATAAGCATACCTTCAGCACACATGCATGCCTTCTGTGTGGCTGTTTCCTACGCAGCATACAAAAGAATTTTTCTTTTTTTTTTTTACCACCAAGGAACTTTCAATATTGTTGCGTAGACAAGGCATACCAATTACTAGTAATCCACATTAAATAATTATTTTAAGTGCACCTCACTGAATCACAAAGATAATAATTACTGGTGTTGGGGGTGTTTAGGCAAAGCTTTGCAGAGGCACTGGGTCTCTAAGTGGCTGCTGGAGAACCTTCAGGCTCTGTATAGAAAAGAGCAAGTCAGTCAAAGGAACATTGAGCAGATGAAGGAGACGCCGGTGGTTTCAGCTCTATTCTAGTCAGGCTTTGCTGTGAAGGAGCTGGCATTTTCTCCGAATTAGGGAAGAGCGCACGGCTTCTAGGGAATAAGCACTAGCAGTCGATTTTCTCTGCTTTTTGTGACTTTTTATTTTCATCACATATTTGAAGAGTCTCTATTATTTCCTGCAGAGTCAAGTTTCTTTTTATGTGCAGATTCCATCGCACATTAAGAATGCTTACATGTGAATAGCTTCAGGTTACAGTTCTATTTAAAGTTTTTCTATGTAAAGCCTTGATTTAAGAAAATTTCTCATTATCTTGCATTTTCCTTGTAAACTGATCTTCCCTCGATTATACCTTGCCAGGTGTATGGGCATGTTTATCTGCTAAGAAGACAAATATTTTTATCATGCCCTTTCCTAGCAAAGGAGAATTGGGAGTATGAAGTATACACAGAGGTTAAGTCTATCGGGGTTCTTGAGTTTTGGGCACCACAAACTCTGTGTACAAGGAGTAATAGGCTCCTGTATGTTTCAATACTTGGATAATTTTGGTTGCCGTCACTGACGGATGATTTGTTTTAAAAATCAGCTTTATTATAGCTGGACTGAAGGCCCCTTAAAAATACTTCCACTCACTGATGGCGAACAGCATTATGGTGAAGATCTAAGTCTGAGGCAAATCAGAGACTAAAATGATCACTTCCTTTAATAAATGAGACACCAATGAGCCAATTATAGCGCCGCGCCAGTCTTTGAATCTTTGTTTGGACCTTGCTTTGAATCTTTGTTTGGACCTTGCTTTTTTTGAGATGTGTGGGACACAAGCCACATGTAAAATTGTTTATCATCATCATCACGATTATTTTAATAGTTCACGCCATAGGAGCACAGCCTACACTTGGGGTGGACCAAAGAATGCCCAGCAAGGACTTCTTGCTGCAAATATGACCCCAAAAGTACTCAGCATTATCTAGCTACATAATTCCACAGTTGCATTTTGAATACTCCCTGGGAATTGGAGAGGGGTGGGGATTTTGAAGAAGAGAAGGGGGTAGCTGGGGGTGGAGAGGGGGACTGGGGAATTCCAGCGACTAGCACAGACTTCAAAGTCTTATTCCTGCTAATCTCATAATGTCCTTGAGCTCCCCCACAAACAGCTGCTGTTGTTAGTAAAACGCTCCTTAACTCTTCACATACTAGTCCCCTGCAAGCTCAAAAAACCACATAAAGAAAGATCTGGTGGCATAGCTTCTGAAAACAATAGATTTTGGGTTTTGTTTTTCTCTCTCATCTTTTTTATATCTTCGAAGCATTCATTCACTCAACATTAACTGAGTGGACCTCCTATATGCAAAGTACTGTTTAAAAAGAGTAGGGAATTCCAAATAAAAGAATTATCTCCTGACCACCAGGAGTTACAGTTTCCTGGTGAAGGTAGAGCAGAATATGATGTGCAGGGGGCCTAAAAAGGATTCAGAAGACAAAGTTATGAATAGTAAGAGTAGGAGGGGATCACCACCAACTTGGGAAATTAGGGAAGTACTCCAGTATTTAAGCAGGCCATTCCTGAATGGCACACAGACTTCTCATCATCCAAGGTGTGCTCAGGCAGAGGCAAGATGCAGTGGCTGCAAAGCACAAGGGAGTGATTGGTACCGCTGGGCTGAAGGAAGATTCACACAGGGTGGCAGTGGTTGATAAAGCTGGGCAGGGAGGTGAGGTTGGGGCCTAACTGCATAGCCTGATGAAGTCTTTCTCATTAAGAAGTGCATAATCGGGCTTCCCTGGTGGTGCAGTGGTTGGGGGTCCGCCTGCCGATGTAGGGGACACGGGTTCGTGCCCCGGTCCGGGAAGATCCCACATGCCGCGGAGCGGCTGGGCCCGTGAGCCACGGCTGCTGAGCCTGCGCGTCCGGAGCCTGTGCTCCGCAACGGGAGATGCCACAACAGTGAGAGGCCCGCGTAAGAAGTGCATAATCAAGGGGACGCTTGAGGAAAATGATTGCCTTGCTGGTGTGAGGTATTGTCTGGAGACAGGAAAATAGGGGCACACAGTGCAGACTGAGGGTTAAGAACAATAAACCTATACGTTTCTATAGAAATTGACCTTTTACGAAGTGCTTCCACATTTATCTCATTTAATACAAGTGGGGGAAACTGGGACCCAGAGAATTTCACACCTCTCTTGGCAAAACCAGAACTCAAATACTACTCTGTGATACCAAGTTAGGGTCCAGGGATTTCTCCCAAGTCACCACAGTCCCAACGGTTCCATTAGGGCTCAAATCCTTGAACTGAGATGGTGGCAGTGGGAAAAAGAAGGAGGGGATGGATAGAAAAGATACTGTAAAGAACAGACCCCCAGGTCTTGGTGACTGATCTGCAGAGCCTGGCACCTGGAGCAAGAGAGCAATCTAGACTCAATTCAACTCCTGACTTCCATTAAATTTTTATTGATGATCTGTCACTTTTCTGAATTCCTAGAACACATTGTCCAAAGCATGTAACCAGTCAGTTTATTCCTTAGCAATATGTTCTCTAATTGTTTCTTGAGTGTTTGTTAGTTTTTAGTTCCAAGTCTTTAAGTGCCTAAACAGGAGACGTTAATTTGTTTATTTTCATTGTATTCCTCATATCGACTAGACCAGTAGTAGGAAAGTACAAATAGATTTGTTAGAGAATCCTCTACTATGCACTTGAAATGTAACTTCTTTAGCTAACAGTTTAGCAAAACATGTATATCTTGGAAGAGAGGAGGAGAATACAAAATAATAACACTGATTAATAGATTAGTAAAATGTTGACATATGATTTTTTCAGATCTAAAAGGAACTAATGTTTGGATGTCACAGTTTCCTTTCCTGGAGGTATTCATGGTGAAGATTAGATTTTTTTTTTTATTATACAAAACTTGTGTTGTAATGTATTTTGGATTATGGTCATTTATTCATTCAACAAACACGAATGGGTGTCTCCTACGATATAGGTATTGTCCTATGGAAATGAACCAGCACTTTGAAACCCTAGCCCTTCATGGGGGTAGATGGGTGGGTTTCCTTGGGACCAGATAGCAAGGCAAAGAGTCAATAGCATATCAGAGGCACTGTCAATTACATATCAGAAACTGTGTAGTTGTTTTTCTGTTTGTTTGTTTTTTTGGACAGATCTTTCTAAGTAACTATTTTTCTGCACTCAATACATTTGGGGAAGGCTACATAGCTAAGATCACTGTGACCACAGAACAACAGATGAAAAGGATAAAGCACTGAACAACAAGAAAAATGCATCTCACCCTCATAAGAATGTGAGTGAAAAATTGAAGATAAATAGATACAGCCTTCATCTTTTACAAATATGATTCTTCCTCAATATCTCCCCAATATAAACTCTTTGGAGTGTTCATATATTCAGGAAGGCACAGTATCATCAGTAAATATATAACACCTCTGAAGAAAGAATAAAGCTAAAAACAACCTCTGATTATGAATACATTTCAGTTTGGTGTAATAATGATATTACATTATAGTGATGGTAGAGAGGCTCTGATAGCACCCATCGGCATACTGCATGAGAAAACAAACCCAAGTTCACTTTTAAGAATATCTACAAGCCATGTACTAAAAAAGTTTTTTTTTAAACAGGACTACTTTATAGTACAATTTAACACAACTGTTATATGAACTGCAAATGAAGATTTCAAAGATTTAGCTGCTACTAAACACTCAGTACTGTTAATAGTATATCAGAAAATGTGTAGGACACAGAAGTTGCAAAACTGCTGAGATGAACATCAGAAAGGGTGCAAAATCCAGTAGGTAACATGGGAAGAATATACAGTAGAATCAGGAGGTCGGACCTAGAAGATCTACTGAGAATAAATTAGGATTGAAAATAGGGGCAGGGCATGGGAAGATCCTGGGTGACTGCCTTACTCTAGAATATTCCTTACTTGTCAAGATTTATAATGTGAGGGTGGATTAACTCTGGTTTAAAGACCTCAGCCAGATCAGTCATGCGTTGATTGAGAATCAGACAGACTAATTTCCACTGGTAGAAGCTCTTTGATGGCAGGATTTGTGTATTTCATGTTTGTGTTTGTGCCCCATTCATTGAAGCTTACCAACTTTTTGATGGCTTATAGGTTACATACACTAAAGGAAAAGGAAAATGGACCTTTACCCCTTCATGTCATTAAGGTAAAGCTTTTTCTGAAAGTTATTAATAAGATCAGAAATAAGAAAACAGAATATAGGTGATTACAAACACTCACTAGCAAGCAGTAAACAAAGAACAGATACAAACATTGACTGTTCTAAGGAACCAATGACACAGAATGATCGGCGTTAACTTCCAGATACTTAAATTTCCTTCTTAGAACATGTCAGCAAATGTGAATGCCATTTTCCTGTTTCCCAGGAAATCTGAACGGACTTGAGATGCAGCAGAGTAAGAGAAATACCACTCTGGACTCAGGCCCCAGGGTAGGTGTGGTACCAGCCTTGTGGTTTTTGGTGAATTACCTAATCCTTTTGAGCCTCATTTTCCTGATCTGTAGAGTGGAAACAAAAATGATTGATTTGCCTATATTTCAGTGTTATTGTAAAGATAAAATGAGTTAATAAATGTGAGTTTTGAAATGAAAGCTACCCGTGATACAAACTACTATACACATGCATGATACCTTGATCTATTGAGAGGGAAATCAGCAATTAACAGCAATTAATTACTGAGTTGGGGTCAGCTGTATCTCTCTCTCTCTCTCTCTCTCTCTCTATATATATATATACACACACATATGTGCACATATATATCACAATATATATTAGTATTTATACTGAGTATTTCTTATGTGCTAGGCAGCATATCTTCAAATTTGAATTAAGCAAAAATCACTCAGCTGTGAGTTCCCAAGCAGCCAGAGTGGTTTCTTGGATGAGATGTTGCCAATGCTTTTTGTATCATGAGCCCCTCTTCAGGTGACTCTGGCATCGTCTATGGTACATGGACACATTGGATGAGGTTGTGTAGCACAGCAGTTCTGGGCTAGGTCTCTCAAGTAAGGCAAACCTGGGTCTACTCCTGACCCTGCACTTAACTAGCAATGTAACTTTGTGCAAGTCAGTTAATTTGATGCTAGAATCTCCTTCCCAAGATTGCTGGGAGGACGTGCCTCCACGTGCTTAGCACGTTACTGGCACATCACTGGTGCTCAGTATATGTTATCTGTGTTGGTGATAGTGGTTGAGAAGGAACACCAGGGACCAGTAATCTGGTTCCAGGCTCTGTTTTATTACCTGGGGATGGTAAGCAGCTTTATTAACAAGAAACACTTTCAGCGTAGCCTATACTTTTTCCTGTAATGTTTCTTTAGCCAAGACTCTGAGCTGGTGGAGAAGGAAGTTTTTCTTTTTTTTTTTTTTAAAGGGAGGTTGCAATTTTAATTAATTTATTATTTATTTATGGCTGTGTTGGGTCTTCGTTTCTGTGCGAGGGCTTTCTCTAGTTGTGGCAAGTGGGGGCCACTCTTCATTGCAGTGCGCGGGCCTCTCACTGTCGCGGCCTCTCGTTGTGGAGCACAGGCTCCAGACGCGCAGGCTCAGTAGCTGTGGCACGCGGGCTCAGTAGTTGTGGCTCGCGGGCTCTAGAGCGCAGGCTCAGTAGCTGTGGCACGCGGGCTCAGTAGATGTGGCTCGTGGGCTCTAGAGCGCAGGCTCAGTAGTTGTGGTGCATGGGTTTAGTTGCTCCACGGCACGTGGGATCTTCCCAGACCAGGGCTCGAACCCATGTCCCCTGCATTGACAGGCAGATTCTCAACCACTGTGCCACCAGGGAAGCCCAAGAAGGAAGTTTTAAGAGTACACTATCAGCCCTCACTCTTTCATTATGGAAACTGCCTACAGGAGCTATTTTGTGGCAATATCTTTGAAAAGTTGTAGGGATTTGGCTTCTATGAAAGTGAACTGCCATCTGTTGGTCCTGCAGGCATTTGCACAAGGAAGAGCAGTAGCCCTTTCTTTTGATGACTTGTGGCTGGTGCCGTTTTTCCCCTCTATTTTTGTGAAGGTCTCTGAGGGAAGTCCCTTCCTGTGCAGGCCGTTTTGATTGGTGTTGGATAGTTGTTCTCCTGTCAGCTGATAATGGTCTGATAGCTCAGTGCAGTTCAGCTTTGAATGAGTCAGTGTCATCTGTGTCAGGCGTTTATTTTTAGTACATTTTGCCCCACAGATACATCTCTGAGATGTGTCTCTTCCATCTGTCTGACTCTATGCTTCTGTTTAAGTGACACATAAAGGCTTGTATCCAATTCTTTATACCTAAGCCTTTCTCTTCCTTATACCATTGAGACAGCCACACAGAGCTACAGGGATGCCCGTTTATTCCCACTATTAAATGGGTTTCTCATGGTAATGATGTCAGTATTATAAATATATGTTAAAATAGGCCTATTCAAACTACATACACATGTATACACATTTATATGCAGATATACATATGTGGTCATACATAAATAACCATGTGGATGTATTTTATATATATATATTTTGTATCATCGATACTATATTGACATGTTAAAACAGGCAGCTAGAAAGACATATATATATTTACACATAAATATACAGGTGGATGTATATTACTCATAGCTATATCATATGTTTTGTATCATCAAGTAGGTTTACAGTCTTCTTTTGTTATCTGTTGGGTTTTATATCCCCCAATTGTCCAGAATATGAGCATGCGAGTGTATGGAGAGGAATATTTCAGCTACCATCCCTCTGTTCCGCTTTGGGATGGAATGTGAAGTCTCCATTCCAGTATTAGGGAGTGTCCCACTGCTTCTGAGCTGTGGGAGGTTATAAACTATCACCGCCTTACAATCTACAGAATACATTCAGGCTATTTAGATTCACTGCATAATTTGCCTTCATGGAGGCTGTCGGTGCCGACTTCCTTTGTCCACTATTGGATTGGGTGTGCTCAGTGTGAATTCTGATCTAGGAAAGCTCCAGTAGAACTTCAAAGATTCACAATGTGTGAAATTAATCTCATCTGCACTTGAGCAGACTGATTTAAGAATGAATGTGTTCCGATTTTCTCCTCTTTTTTTTATGTATATGTGTTTTGTCATTAAAACATCCATATGTTTGTGTTAATGTGGAAAAATATACACACATGCACATTTGCACTAGCAAAAAATATTCAATATTTCTTAAGTGTACCCCCCCATAACTTATCAGGTATTGCATTTGTCAGCCTGAAAAATAAAGGTTTTCTATTAATGCAATTCCAATCATGTAATCTTGTTAGCTCAAAGTGAGCTTCAATAGCCCTTGACAGACGCCAGCAGAACTAGCTCTCTGCATGAAAACAAACCACACAATTCCATTTTTATGTACATGTTGGTACTTGTTGACATACTATTAACTTGTTTTAATACGGCCTACTTAGAAAGGTGTATATCTTGGTAGTTAAAGCCCACTACATTGTAAAGTACCCTTTATATCCAAAATATTGCTCTCATAGGAAAACTGTAATTACAACGTTTAGACTATGTAGCCAAACTATGTTGCTTTGTCTTGTCTTTGGAAAACCCATAGTAAGCTAAAATTGTACCTGTCATTGAATCAGCAGTGACGAGAAAAAACAAAGTGACCACCCGCCGGGGACTTAGCGGAATACGGAGGGTGTAGGTTGCTGCACCATTAACCACGGTTCTGCTTGATTATTATTGGTCACAGCTTCAGTCTGGATGGAACCTAAATGCCGACATTTCAGTCTCCGAAAATCCTGTTCTTTCATGAAATTTGTTTACCACAGTTTTCTCTCAGAGAAGGTGATGGATAGTGACACATTTTTCACCTAGTGACATATTTTGCCAAAGGGGACACGTTCGCCTGGCGAATAAGTAAATCCAGTCCTCCTCACACAAGCAGTCATTTCCTTTCACTCTTATCCTGAAGTTGAACAACTTCCTGCTGCTTTTGTCGTCACACCTGAGAGAGTGAGCGCATAGTCCTAAGCGGGAATACGGATCAGTATATACTTAGCCCTGCAGGCTTCGAGAGAATACAGTGATTCACAGTCACTCTGCTCACGGAACATTGCCAGCTTAGCTACAGCAATTTCATTTTCTTCTTTCTACTCTAAAAATCTTGAAAATACCATTAGGAGATTTTCTTTCTTCCCCTCAAATGATGCCACTAATGTAACCTTCTTTAGAAGCGTCTCTTTCTTGTTTTAAAATGGAGAGACCTCCAAATGTTTTCAGTCAGTTCTCATGTCTACATAGGCTTCATGACCTCAAATATCCTGCTTCAGTCTGCCCGGCACACACCTCACACCCATTCTGTGACCACCTACAAGTAAGTTAGTCTATGTAAAGAGAAGACTGGGAAAGAAGGCCAGGGAGTGGGCTGGACAAGAAGTAAATGTGGAAGGAGTCACTGTTTCCTGTATGTTTTGTGAAACACATGTGACGGCATATGCTGGTGGCTTCAGAGAGGGAGAAGTGGCCCCTTCAGTTGGAAATTGTTACAGTGATGACGACAGCAATAACACAACAGATGAGAAGAGGAAGAAGGAGATGAAAGGAAGATGCTCATTATGTACAACTTGACTGTTTTCTTAAAGATGTTTCCAATAAGGGGCTAAAGCATCACAATTTGGCCGAGCTTCCTTTTCCCTTCTTCTCTGGATTATCAAAGCTGCCAGCAACAAAACAGGTTTGGAACCCAACCAGATCTCAGATAGAGTCCCAGCACCCACACGCCTAGTTCACTGTGAGAGGCTGATCTCAACATCTTCACCAGAGTGGATATTCTTTCGTCATCTTGGAAACAGATGTGTTTGCCCTTTTAGAGACACACAGATCAGCACGTTGTGTCCCTGAAAAATCTCCAGGAAGCTAATTTTAGTCCTTCTCCTAATGTTGGTAAGCTTCATTTAGTCCTTTGAGACTAAATCAGGCCTCCAAAAGGAAACACCTACAGTTGGTAAGAACAGGACAGGGCCCAAGGAGACGCTTCAGTTGTTTCCATGACCCACCTGTACCAACTATGTGACACAGAAAAGCCCTCCTTATTATAAGCGAGGGAAAAGCTAGAGTTAATTCCATCCAAGTGTATAGTTGATGCAATCCAATTTTATCATAATTAGTTTTACTTAAATGATATGACATTATCCCTGACACAATGATTTAAATGCTGTGTAACTGCACATGCACTTAACATCTGTATGTCATTTTCACTCATTTATCAACCATGCATGCATTCAGAATCTACAATATGCCAAAAACTGATTGTTTAAAAGTATATGATATTTGAAGGAGTTAAATATTAAGTAGGAGAACAAAGAATGGTACAAGTATTTTCAACTTTGAATGCTTTTCAATACTTCACATCAAATAAAACAGAAAGGCTGGGATGAGACCTGGCATAGGTATTTTTTAAAAGCCCCCCAAGTGGACCCGGGGATGGGGGTCACTAATCTAGACCACGGGGGATCAACTGACTGTCCTAAAAGACATGCTTTACAATCTTGCCTATGACCAGTGTCAGCGTCCCTTGGAGGTTTGTTCTGAATGCAGAATCCCAAGCCCTAGGAGAGATCCACTCATTCATAATCCGCATTTTAATAACGTCCCCGGGTGAGCAGCATGTACATAGAAGTTTGAGAAGACCTGCTCTACCATGGCAGACACGGCAGCAGGGTTGTATATTTGAAACCGATTGCTAAGCCTTGCCCCTGTCTCCTTCAAACCTTCATATGAAGCCTTGCTGGAGGCACTGAGAGGTTGCACTGTGCAAGCAAGACACATTCTCCTCTGTTTGTCAGATCTTCCAAAGCAATGAGCATGCAGGCCCTGGAAGCTCTAGGTGGCACAGAGAGCCAAGTCCGTTCATGGTAATTAGTCCAAAATACGTTCTTCATCAGAGAAGCAGAGGTCGTGTGGGCAAAGTACTAGATTTAAGCCTCTGTACTCATTGTGTGTGGTGTATCCATCACGAACTGTCTTCCTGTCAATACAAGTTGTGGCGACCACAGAAAAAGACATCTGACGTATATGACTGAGTAGAGATTTGCACACCTCTAACCTCTTTTTTCTTGTGTACTTGGGGAATCCTTCCTAGGAGTGGGACTTTGGAATAATCCCTATCTCTAGCACTATTTCTGCCTCTTTTGCTCTATTTCTATCTCCATCTCTACCTCTGTCTCACTCTCCATCTCTATTCCTATCCCTGCATCCATCGCCATCTCCACCTCTCATTATATCGTCACTCTGCCATTTTCTAAAACAGTATCCAAAGTGGTTCACAGTAAAAGCACAGGATAAAATCATACATCACCCCAACCCCTCCTGCCTTATTTGCCCTGTCCTTGCTTCTCCACCATTATTGCATATTCAGCCTCATCGCCCTGGAGGTCACGGTCCACTCTCTGCTCACTACATTGTCTCCTTTGCTCTCTTTCACAGATTCTGGTTGGACCACTCCAGGTCTTCTGACTCCTTGTGGCTCCCCTTGGATTGCTGTATTGCTTGTATCTAGACGTGTGCATACCCTGCCTGTCCAGCTAGATGGAGAAGCCTTCGAGGGTAAGGCCTGTGGCTTTGGGTGCCCTAAAAGCCATGTTCCCTGCTGTCCTCATAGTAGGTGCTCAGCAGGTATTTAATGAGTGTGTGTGTGCTTATCTGTTTCTATCACAGGGTGAAGAAGAGTAGAAAGAACACAGATCTGAGTCAAAAAAATCACAGCATTCTCTGAATGACTTTCGCAAGACATTTAAGCTCTGTACCTCAGTTTACCCATCTGTAAAAAGAGAGGGTTGAACTAGTTATCTCTGTTTCCTCCAGCTCAGACTTGCTCTATTTCTGTTGGTCCTCACAGCTAAAGCCTCTACTGGCACTGGCTGCTTTAGAATCTACCTTAATAGGCATATAACATATCTTTGTACAGAACTATAATGTTCATCAATTGAGTTCTAAAATACAGAAAGATCTGATCCTGTTATCATCACCAAGTTAGGTAGGCCGCCTCCATTAAGAAGGCTGGGAAACAGATCATGATTCACTCAGCAAACACTTGCTGAGTAGCTATCATGTGTCAGACACTGTGCTGAGCTCTGGCGATACAGCCCTCAAGGCTAGAAGGGAGGCAGACAAAGAAACCAACTGTAGTACTGCAGGCTCTGTCCTACCTTAGCGGTACACACAGAGTGCTATCAGACAGTCTGAGTGCTAGGGATTATCAGACAGGTGCTCGTTCAGGTGCATTTCCTAGAGTGAGCAGTACCAGTGGGCAGGGTTGGGGAGCATAGTGTTTCATGGTAGAGGTAGTGGTGGGTACAGACATGAGATTTATGGGAACTGAGAACAGTTCAGTGTGCCTGAAGAGCTAAAAGGTGTGAAGGCAGGTAGGACTTGAGAGGAGCAGGGAGCAATGGTCCTGTCAAACCGGATGCCTGGCTAAGGAACGGGAGTTTAGATGCCACAAGCCAGGGGACTTACCTCTTCCACACAGAAGGAGCCGTATTTCCCACAAACTCCTGGCCAAAGAGCCCAGCCAGCCTGGATCCAAGCCTCACCAAGATGCAGATTCTCTAACCTTCACTGAGCTCCAGGCACTACCCCAGGTACTTTCAGCAGCATGAGGCGGGAAGGAATTAGGAATCAGAAATTTTGGAAATGGCAGAGAGAGACAGACAGACAAAGAGACAGAGAGACAAAGAGAGGCAGAAATAGAGAAACGGAGAGACAGACATTCCTAAGGCTACACACACACAACAAATAATAGACCCAGGATTCACAGCTAGACCCTCTGCCAACAAACCCAATTCTCACTCTCTCTTAGTCCTACATCTTGAAGAGTTCCCACGTGTTTTGAAAATCTGCTTAAGGCCATGATATTTCTGTAAACGATTTTTGTTTCCTGCTGTCCTTGCCCCTCACCACGGCCACTCATTATTCCACCCTGGTCCCCAAGCTGCATAAACATGTGGGAAGGGATAAAGGAGGGACCCGCAGGGCCAGAAGAAGCTGCGGGGATCTGGAGCAATGCCTCCCTCCTCCCACTCTGCTCCATTTAACTTGGCTTTGAAAAGGCAGGCCATTGGAGGCTGGGTTTTTATCACTAGTGACTTCCTTTCCCAAGAAATGTGAGCCCTGTGGATTTGAAGAATAATTGGTGAAGTGCTTTGAGGTTTCTTGAATACAAAGGACTGTGTAATATTATTATTACCACTTTCTGTTCAAGAAATGATCTTTAAAAAAAAAAGAAAAAGGTATGTAATTTTCAGCTTTTCTCCCAGACTGGCTACGGTCATATTAATATCATATTATCATTAATATTATATTCCTTTGGGTGCACATAATTAGATGTTTTTTTGTGACTAGTTAACTCTTGACTTGAGAAGTGTATTATGTAACATCATCTTTGCTCCATTCCTAAGGAGTGAGGAGTCAGGCAGCCAACCCCGACGGTACTCAGTTCATAAAAGAGAAAAGGAAATAGCTCCACTGTATCATCTGAGGCTGTTAAGACAGAATATTTTAAAAGATCTCATAGATGTATAAAATTCATTGTAATTAATTAATAAGCAACTTCCTTTATGGTGATCCCTTAAGTGCACTGGAAGCTTGATTTTCAGGGGTGCTGATCTCCTATTTGTGAGAGAATCACCAATTTCACTAGAGTATGAGACATTACCTTGAGCTCCCTCCAGGCTCAGATGATTTCACAAGTTCTCTCGAAGGTGAAGTTAGGCAGGATTTCAAGGGTGGCTCTAGAACCACAGCAAGCTTCTGAAGATAAGAGACACATATTTGTATCTTAAAAGGCGGGTCCAATTCTTTATAATTCCCTTCCTGAGACACCTTGATTCATCCATCTGCAGGGAAAGCCCTGCAGATGGTGAGATGACTCATACATGGGAATCTTGCCTCAGTTCCAGCCTGTTTTTTCCTCACACTATGAATTATCCCTGGTGTCCAATATTTCTTGAAAAAGAATTACACATGCTTTTTAAAAAGTAGACTTTATTTTTAGAACAGTTTTAGATATGCAGAAAAATGTAAAAGATAGCTACAGAGACATCCCATACATCCTCACACCCAGTTTTCCCTATTATTAACAGCTCACCTTAGTATGATCCGTTTGTTATATTAATGAACCAATTTTGATACATTATATTAAGTAAGGTCCATAGTTTATTTAGAGGTCCTTGGTTTTTACCGAATGTCCCTTTTCTGTTTCAAGACCCCACCCAGGACAACACATTACATTTAGTTAGGTCTCCTAAGGCTTCTCTTCGTTGTGGCATTTTCTCAGAGCGTTTTTGATGATGTTGACAGTTTTGGGGAGTGCTCATTGGGTATTTAGAAGAATGTCCCACTACTAGGATTTATATGATGTTTTTCTCATAATAAAGATTGGAGCTGTGGGTTTTACTGGCAAGAAGACCACACAGGTAAAGTGCCATTTTCATCACATCATATCAAAGGTACATACTATCAACATGATTTATAACCGCTGATGTTTGTGTGGATCACCTAGCTGAGGTAGGATTTCTCAGGTTTCTCCACTGTAAATTTACTTACTCTTTTTCCCCCCTTTCCATTCTGTCCTCTTTGGAAGGAAGTCACCACGTGCAGCCTACACCTTAAAGGAATGGGGAGTTACGTTCTCCTCCCTGAGGGTGGGGTACCTCCATAAATTACTTGGAATCTTCTGCATGGGAGGTTTGACTCTTACTCTCCATTTGTTAGCACAGTTAATCATTTATTTATAAGGGCATATATTCATGGATATTTCTTTTATACTTTGAATTATAAGGCAACACTATTTTACTTCTTTGTTCCTCCAGTTGTTCCAGCTTTGGCTATTGGGAGCTTTCTGTTGGCTTCTGTGCCCCTTTCCCATATCCCTATCGATATATTGGCTTAATTTTTTTTTTTTTTATTGTTTTAAAAGCAGGTCCTTACTTTCTGGCACTACAAGATGCTCCAGGCTCATCTTATACACATGGTTTTCATTGGTGAAAAACATCTGGTCAACAGTGATTGTCCCTTTAAAGAGATTTGTCCTCAGCCTTTGAATGAGCCTGAGAATGGATGTAGTTTAAAGCCCCACACTGATTGGTACCTGGTGGGAGCAGAGTCATATCCTCCTGACAGAGAAAGTGGCCAGGCTCCAGCGGCCTCTGTGCGTGGATGTGAGGGAGGACGCCACAGACATGCAGGTGACAGGACAGAAGAATGCCAGAAGGTTGTAGCTGAGGGCCAGCCCTCTTCCCGAGACCAAGTCCTACTTTCTCAGGCTGGGAGAACTGATCCTTTGCTGCCGAGAACAACCAGCCAGCCACCCTGATCCATCTGCTGACAGAATGTCTGAGTTGAGGCAACCGGTTTTTAAAGACACTGGGGGGAATCTTTGGTTCGGACAGGAGAGAGAAGTAGGGAGGGATAGCAGAGAGAGAAGCATCTCCTTGGTGTCGTGTGTGCCACAACCCAAACTAACAGCTGATGAAGGCAGATTGTATTTAGCAGGTTTTAATTTAAATTAGGCTAATGGTGGCACATTTGAAATAGTACACTGAAGAATCAGTCTGTAATAACAAGCTAACAGATGTTGGCATTTTTATTATCAGTCATACATTTCATTATTATCTGATTATTGTCAAACATCGTTTGATAGACAAAAATGGTATAAATGATTCATACACATTTCTTACGTTGTTATGGGGTGCTTAATGTCTGTTTTATTAATGCAGTGACTTGAGTAGCCTGATATCATTCTAAAAATCTCAAGTTTAATCGAGACTATTGAGCTATACACAATGTCTAACAATAATCCTTACTTCAACTGTGCTTACCATTGCAGGATCTCAAAGAATTTCACATCCTGACTTGTCTTACTCACCTTTATCCTCTTTAGTTCAAGGCCTCAGAGAGGAGGTTCACTTTCTCAGGGAATATTACTTAAATATAGTGGCATCATCACACATCATGTCATCATTTCTCAAAAGGATTCCCAGAGAGAAACTGTTATGAATTTGTTGCTTTAGAGTCTGGGGAACTGAGAAATTAGGGTTTTCTCTTATATAAGCAAAATGAAATTAAGAAACGAGCAGCATAGATAGCCAGTCACCAGACCAATGCAGCTTTTTTTCTGTTAATTTTTTATTGGAGTACAGCTGATTTACAATGTTGGGTTAGTTTCAGGTGTACAGCAAAGTGAATCAGTTATGCATATATGTATGTCCGTTCTTTTTTAGGTTCTTTTCCCATATAGGTTATTACAGGGTATTGAGTGGAGCTCCCTGTGCTATAGATTAGGTCCTTATTAGTTATCTATTTTACATATAGTAGTGTGTGTATGTTAATCCCAACCTCCTAATTTATCCCCCCCCTTTTACCAATGGTAATCATAAGTTTGTCTTCTACGTCTGTGACCCTTTCTGTTTTGTAAATGAGTTCATTTGTACCTCCAGACACTTTATTTATTTATTTTCAGAGCTGTAGCAGCTTTTCTTTTGATGAGAATTTTTTTTTTTTCGCGGTACGCGGGCCTCTCACTGCTGCGGCCCCTCCCTCTGCAGAGCACAGGCTGCGGACGCGCAGGCTCAGCGGCCATAGCTCACGGGCCCAGCCGCTCCGCGGCATGTGGGATCTTCCCGGACCAGGGCACGAACCCGTGTCCCCTGCATCGGCAGGCGGACCCTCAACCACTGTGCCACCAGGGAAGCCAACGGTTTTTTTTTAATTGGAGAAAAATTGCTTTACAATGTTGTGTTAGTTTCTGCTGTACAATGAAGTGGGTCAGCTATATGTATACATATATCCCCTCACTCTTGGACCTCCCCCTGCCCCCTATCTAGGTCATCACAGAGCCCTGAGCTGAGCTCCCTGTGCTATACAGCAGGTTCCCACTAGCTATCTATTTTACACATGGTAGTGTATTTATGTCAAAGCTAATCTCTCAATTCATCCCACCCTCCCCTTCCCCCCGCTGTGTCCACATGTCTGTTCTCTATGTCTACATCTCTATTCCTGCCCTACAAATAGGTTCATCTGTACCATTCTTCTTGATTCCACATATACGCATTAATATACAATATTTGTATATTAGGTCCATCCACCTCTCTACAAATGACCCAATTTTGTTCCTTTTTATGGCTGAGTAATATTCCATTTTATATATGTACCATATCTTCTATATCCATTCATCTGTCGTTGGACATTTAGGTTGTTTCCATGTCTTGGCTGTTGTAAATAGAGCTGCAATGAACACTGGGGTACATGTGTCCTTTTGAATTATAGTCTTATCAGGGTATATGCCCAGTAGTGGGATTGCTGGGTCGTATGGTAATTCTATTTGTAGTTTTTTAAGGAACCTCCATACTGTTCTCTGTAGTGGCTGTACCAATTCACATTCCCACCAACAGTGCAGGAGGGTTCCCTTTTCTCCACACCCTCCCCAGCCTACAGTTTTGAATGAGTTTTTTCCCCTCATATTCTTGGTCAAATCTGCTAATACAATACATACCCTACAGATAATCTGTTTGTGCCAGCAGCATAACCTTTCTAGTCAGATATTCTCCTGGTTATGGTTTGTTGAATACTCCAGGTCTTTCATCAAGTTGAACCTGCCCTCTTTGGCTGGAGTACACTCTCAGGGGTCCGCCATTACCCAGATCCCACATGACGCCTTCTGGCCAGTCCTCTTCTACTATCTCCTTATATGATTCCATGACTCCTAACAGCAAGAACATCTTATGGCCAAGACAAGATGCTCTTTTTGACCCCAGTGTAGTTTTACTGGTTCTCCTAGACAGCACTGTACCAGGGTCAAAGGGAATAAGCCAGTACACTGGATTCTGTCTTGTTGAAAAGGAGCGAGAGGGAGAGGGAGAAGAGGGAGAGAGAGAATCTTGCAAACAGCCTGCACTTCTCTCACAACTCTGCCCATGCTTGGCTTTAACAAGAGCTGTACCAGGGACAAAGAGGTGCGTTCTTGGTTCTTGTTCCCTTTGGGTGTTATGCTGGTTCATCCATGATCAACATTAATTTTTAAGAATATAATTCAAGTTTGAAAAACTGCTCTTAATTCAGGAAAGAGTAAATTCTATCTGTAGTGCTTTTAAAATTCATCTTATTACTCTTTTATTTTTTATAATTGAATGATTTTTAATAAACTTATACAGGTGTGCATCCATCACCACAATCCAGTTTTAGCACATTTCCATCATCCCTGAAAGGTTTCTTGTGCCTGTGTCTGCAGTCAGTCCTGCTCCCCATCTGCATCAGTTTTTTTTTTTTTTGCGGTATGCGGGCCTCTCACCATAGTGGCCTCTCCCGCCGCAGAGCACAGGCTCCGGACGCGCAGGCTCAGCGGCCATGGCTCACGGGCCCGGCCGCTCCGCGGCATGTGGGATCTTCCCGGACCGGGGCACGAACCCGTGTCCCCTGCATCGGCAGGCGGACTCTCAACCACTACGCGCCACCAGGGAAGCCCCATCTGCATCAGTTTTGAGAGCAAAAGCGATATACACGTGTTGAATATTCAAGATTACTGCTGTGAAAACAATGTGTGCTTGAGGCCCCTGAATAAAATGATCCTCTTTAGTAATGAGATCTGTTTAGTATTTAAGTTTTGTAAATTGTAATTTTTTGGTCAAGGGCAGTCTTTATTGATACTGACAACCAGGACAGAATTTCTGACTGTCACTCTGTATTTAGTTAAAACATGCATAACATCTGTTATGTGTACCTGCTGACATGGCTGTCTGCCTGCCAAAAAGAAGATCCTCAGTTTTGGCTGCACATCTTGATGCCCTGGTGTGGGGTGTTTTCTTACACCAACAACAAATTCTCTGATTTCCTGGACACCAACTGTGTGTTCAACAATTCAATTCAATTTTGACACCAACTACCCAGAGTTCAAAGCTTAAGGGCTCAGTCCCACAAGGCTGCTCCCCTACTCCCGCCCCTTCAGATGCTAGTCACAAGTCCTGGAACTCCTGTATTTTTCACTGACTGGCTATAAATCAAGTGTTCCCACAAGCCTCTCCTCAGGTTTGATAATTTGCCAGAACAGCTCAGAGAACTCAGGAACACACTTTAGTTACTTTTACTAGTTCATTATAAAGGATATTGTAAAGGATACAAATCAACAACCAGATGTAGAGGTACATAGGATGAGGTCCAAAAGGGTCCCAAGTGCAGGACCTTCTGTCCCATGGAGTTGGGATACACCACCCTCCCAGCACATGGATACATTTACCAACCTGGAAGCTCTCTGAACCTCACCATTTAGGGGTTTTTTATGAAGATCTCATTACATAGACAAGGTTAATTAAATCACTTTCCACTGGTGATTAATCCAGTCTCCAGCCCCTCCTCTCTCTCTGGAGGTTGGGGGTGAGGCTGAAAGGTCCAAGCTTCTAACGATGGCTTGATTTTTCTGGTGACCAGCTTCCATCCTGAAGCTGTAGAGGGACTACCAAGAGCTGCCTCATTAGAACAAAAGATGCGCCTATCAACTTTATCGCTCAGGGAATTCCAAGAGTTTTAGAAGCTCTGTGCCAGGAACTGGGGACAAAGGTCATACCTTGGGACCATTTTAAAAAGTCCCAGTTCCTGGGCTCTATCTCTAGTTTTTTTTTTTTTGAAGTATGCGAGCCTCTCACTGTTGTGGCCTCTCCCATTGCAGAGCACAGGCTCCGGACGCGCAGGCTCAGCGGCCATGGCTCACGGGCCCAGCTACTCCACGGCACGTGGGATCTTCCCGGACCGGGGCACGAACCCGTGTCCCCTGCATTGGCAGGCGGACTCTCAACCACTGCGCCACCAGGGCAGCCCTATATCTAGTTTTTGATCTAGTTGATCTTGGTAGGGTCTCAGTATGGATAATTTACAAAGTGCTCTAAGCAAGTCTAAAGTGCAGCTGAAGTTGATAATCACTGTAAAATATCTGTTGATCACCTTTTATACACTTAGCAGGGGCTATACTGGACTTTATGGCAATTACAAAGGAAAAAAAAAAACTTACTCCAATTCCTCAGGGGATTTATAATAGGGTCTAGGATCAGACAAATGGGTGCATACATTATAAAACTAAGAAATATGATAAGAAGATTTATTATTCTACTAAGCTATAATAAAGAATCAATTGCTTTTGGCTGGAGGGATTGAAGAAGGCTCTACAAAGGTGGGGGCCTGTGGGCTAGGTTTTGAAAAATGACCCAAACTGTTGTAGGCAGAGACTGTGAAATAGGCATTGCAGTTCCAGTATATTACTTATCCTCAAATTTCACAGACAAATCTGCTCTCTTGCAATGTTAACCTGGAAAGAAAAATAACTGTTTCATTGAAAAATCCAGTTATACATGTATGTTTAGCAAAGATTCTTTATTCCTCATTTATTCTACAAAGAATTTGAGGTAGGCAAATAATTCAAGGAATTTATTCAAAAATCACTGAGGACCAAAATAAATATATCTCATGGTCTGGTATTCACCACTCTGGTTTATGACATGTGTACTTAGTATACATTTGTACAATAAAGCTTGACCCATTTCATATGAACTGCCAACCCAAGGTCTGGGAAAGAGAGTGTGATAAGATAGATTTGTGGAATAACACCTATCCTGATCTCAGTGGAGAGTGTTTGGATCTCAAGCCAAGTCTGTGCCTTCTAAATCTGCCATGAAATGGTATAATTATATCCTAAAGGAGAGTTAAAGTTTTATAACATCTGGTCTCCATTAGAGAGTCATAGAGAAAACACAGTCCATGTGGTGCTTGTCATGGAGGTGTGAATTTCCACGCTCAAGGGTCATGGCACTGAGATGACCAGTGGGGCAGCTCAAGGTAGCTCCATGCTATCAACAGTTCTGGTGTTCATCGTCCCATTTAAAGAGTCAGTGTGGTTCCGTCCATTCATTTGTTGTTTATTTCTGTGATTCTAATGACTAGTATATGTCATCCTCACTGATAAGAACTTATGTAAAGTGAGAAGTGACAATTACATATGAAAATACATCCCTCTAATGGAATCTTCCAATTGAAGATTGGACCACTTAAAATATGTTTCACTTAATATATGTATGTCTTTGAAGTCCTACCTTCTTGTGAGAATTGCCCTCTAAATTTGGCAATTACTTTACAGATTTTTGTTCTAAAAAAGTCACATAGAGAATATTAAAATCAAATGGGAATTTCTGGTTCAGCCAAGATGGAGTAGCCCTGTTACTCCAAGATCCTCCTTACAACTAAAATCCTTGGGCATCATACAACAAAAAGCATAGGAAGGCTCTGAAAGATGAAGAAAGCAGACTGCATATGGATGTTGGGTCTTGAGGAATGACAAAGTGGTGAGTTCCCTGAATTTCTTTATTGTCTCCCATATATCCTTTACAGGGGGCTTCAGAAGCCAATAGGGATTGACTAAAAAAGCTCCAAAAAAGGCGTCCTGTCCTAGCCAAAAAAACAGGAAATGAGTGGCCAAAAACAGAAAAGCTTTTTGGCAATACATGCCATACTCCTATCAAACACCAAGGGAAAAACCTGCACCATCACCCTCTATGAGGTTTCAGTAGACCTTCCACCCTATACCCCAGCTCTGGAGAAGCAGGCAGTGCTCTGATTCCTCTGCCTGGTGGTGTTGATGGGTAGGAAGTTGCACTTCTATTCCCCACCTGGAAAATACAGGCAGTGCTCCAATTTCCCCTACCAGTAGTGCCAGCAGTGAGCTAGGCCTCCATACCTGCCCAGTAACAATGGGATTGAACAAGGCTAGTTGATGCTCCTGTTCCCCCTACCTGTGGTGTCTCATGGAGTGCAGTAGGTAACCGAGCCCCCACCTCTACCCAGATTTAATGAGGGTTTGAGGAAGGACTAGTGGCACTCTGTGTCCTCCCCTCCTCTCCCATGGTGGCAGTGGGCCCATGGGGTGGTAATCTTCCATCCAACTCAAGACAATGAGGCAGTGCAGATTGGTGCCCAACCTTTGCCAGTACCTAGGGGAGAGCTGAATACACACCCCACCCATCTGCAACTAGGCATTATGAATAAATGCCCCACTTTTGCTGGCATTGTGTTGGTGGGGCCCAGCAGGAAGCTTAACATACACACCTACCTGGCCTTCACTATATACTACAATGGGGGCACTCATGAAAACGAAAATTAAATAGGATCCAGAATCTGGATAATATAACATCTCAAATATTTCAGAGACTATAGAAAATCACTAATCATATCAAGAACCATGAAAATCATAACATGAATGAGAAAAGACACTCTAAATACACCAAAACCAAGAAGAATGAGATATTGGAATTATCTGACAAGGACTTTAAAGGAGCCATCATAAACATGTTTTGACAAGTAATTATGAGTTATCTTGGAACAAATGAAAACAAGAAAATAACAAAAGAAACAGAAATTGTAAAAAAGAACCAAATGAAAACTACAAAACTGAAAAGTGTTAAGAACTAAAATAAAAGCTTGCTGGTTGGGTTCAGTAGTAGGGTGGAGATGACAGAGGACAGAAGCAATGAGCCTGAGAACAGATTAATAGAATTTATCTATTCTGAACAACAGAAAGAAAATAAAATGAAAAAATTAACTGAATCTTGGGGGACCTGTGGGACAATAACAAAGGAGGTAACATTTTATCTTCAGATCCCAGAAAGAAAGGAGAAAGAGCATGCTACTGAAAAAGTATTCAATTAAATAGTAACTGAAAATTCCATAGATTTGACAAATGACATAAACTACAGATTTAAGAAGTTGATTGAACCCTGAATAGGATAAATCTAATGAAATCCATGCCAAGAAACATAATTGAAGTTTCAAAAACTAAAGACAAGGAAAAAATTGTGAAAGCAGCCACAGAAGAAGTGGTACATCATTTTCAAGTACTAAAAGGACTGTCAACTATGATTTCTATATCCAGTGAAACTATCCTTTAACTTGAAGGGGAAATAAAGCATTCTCAGACAAAAGAAAACTAGGAGAATCTGTTGCTAGGAAACCTACCCTTAAAGAATGGCTAAGGAGGAAATATGGATAAAGAAAGGAAATAAGAACAGAAGGTTTTGGAAATTCAGAAAGAAGAGAACACTGAAATGGATAAAAATACGGGTAAATATAATTGAATATTTTCTCATGAGTTTCTTAACTCATATTTCATTGCAGAAACAAAAGGTATAACACCATATGGTATGGTGCTCAATATAGATAGAGGATATACATAAAACAATTATGCTTTAAAAGTGAGGAGGGTAAAGGAACCTAAATTGAAGTAGGGTTTCTATTCTTCACTTGAAGTTGTAAAACAATGATACTAACAGATTGTGATAACTATGTCTCTATACTGTAATAATTAAAGCAACCATTAAGAAAACTATAGAAAGTGATGTTACTTACAAGCACTATAAATAAATCAATATGGAATCCTAAAAATATTCAAATAGCCCACAATAAGATACAAAAAAAAAAAAGAGACAGAGGAATGAGAAACACAGGAAGCAGAAAACAAATAATAAAATGATAGACTTAAGCCCTAATATACCAATAATTATCTTAAATGTAAATGGTCTAAATATACCTGCCAGAAGGTAAAGATTGGCAGAGTGGGTAAAGGAAAAAAAAATGACAACTATATGCTGTCTACAAGAAATTCACTTCAAATTCAATGATATAGAAAGGTTAAAAATAAAGTGATAGAAAAGATATACCATGTAAACAGTTACCAAAAAAATCCCCCCCAAACCCAAAAGTGGCTATATAAATATTAAATAAAATATAATTCACAGTAAAGAAAAACTAGTAGAGACAAAGAGGGATCAATCCACTGGGAAGACATAATGATCCTAAATGTGTACATATCAAACAAAAGATCTTCAAACTATATGAACCCCAAACTGGTAGAGCTGAAAGGAGAAACAGACAAATGCACAATTATAGCTGGAGACTTCAACACCCCTTTCTCTGCAACTGATAGGACTACTAGACAGAATATCAGCAAAGCTATACAAAATGTGAACAACAGAATCAGTCAACAGGATCTAATCAAAACATGTGTAGAACATTCTACCACAAAATAACAGAACACACTTTTAAAAACACTGCCAATGGTACTCTCCCCAAGATAGACCATATCCTGTGCCATAAAACAAGCCTCAACAAATTAAAAAAAATTGAAATCATATAGAGCATGCTCTTTGACCACAATGGAATCAAACTAGAAATCAAAAACAAAGAGAATAACAACAAAAAAACTTCAAACATTTGAAAATTAAACATTGCACTTGTAAATAAGTCATGGTCAAAGAACAAGTCTTATTCTTATTATTCTGATGCCAAAACCAGATAAAGACAGTACAGAAAAAGAAAATTACAGACCAATATTTCTTATGAATTTATATGCAAAATCTTCAAAAAATTTAGCAAATCAAATCCAACAACGTATAAAAAGTATTATATGTGCTGTGACCAAGTGGGATTTAATCCAAGTATGGAAGTCTGGTTAAAAATTCAAAAATCAATCAATGTAAATAATATACTATATCAAGAGGCTAAAGAAGGAAAAAAAATCACATGGTCATACCCATTAATACAGAAAAAGTACTTGCCAAAGTCTAACACCCATTTATGATTAAAAAATCTTAGCAAAATAGGAATATAGGGAAACTTGTTCAAGAACATCTACAAAAAATACAATACTGAATATCATACACAATGGTGAAAGACTGAATTCTGTCCTAAGATTGGGAACAAAGCAAGGATGTCCACTCTTACTACTCTTATTTAACATAGTACTGAGAGTCCTACTCACTGCAATAGTCAAGGAAAATAAGTAAAGGGCAAATCAACTATCAAGGAAGAAATAAAACTGTTCCTATTTGCAGATGATACAATTATCAAAATAGAAAATTTCAAAACATCTGCCTTAAAAACTCGTAATACTAATGAGTTCAGCAAGGTCATAGGATACAAAATCAATGTCTCATTTCTACATAACTAACAATGAACATGTGGAAACTGAAATTAAGAACACAGTATCATTAAAATCATTCCTAAGAAAATAAAATACTTAGATAAACTTAACAAAATATGTAGAGGATCTGTTTAATGAAAATTTTAAATGCTGATAAAAGAAATTAAAGTAACCTAAATAAATCAAGAGATATACCATGTTCATGAATTGGAAGATTCAACATAGTTAGAATATAAATTGTCTCCAAATTCATCTACTGCTTTATTGCAATTCGTATCCGGTTCCCATAAGACAAGCTTATTATAAAATTTGTATGGAATAGTGAAGGTTTTAGACTAGCTAAAACAATCTTGAAAAAAAATAATAAAGTGGGAGGAACCATTCTTTCCAAAATTAGAGCCTAGTATATAGTGGGAAAAATAGCCAATACAATTGTATGATGTATTATATAGCTACAATAACCAAGAGTGTGTGGTATTAGTGGAGGAATAAACATATAGGTCAGTGGCACAGAAGAGAGAACCTAGAAATAGAACTAAACAAATATGCCCAATTGATTTTTTTTCCCCAGTTTATTTTTGACAAACGTGCAAAAACAATTCAATAGAGGAAGGACAGCCTTTTCAACAAATGGTGCTGGAGAAAAAAAAATCTTGATCTAAGTCTCAAAACCTATTAAAAATTGGCTCAAAAAATGAATCACAGACTTAAATATAAAATGTAAAACTATAAACTTTTTAGAAAAAAATGGAGAACATCTTCAGGATCTAGAACTATGCAAAGAATTCATAGACTTGACACTAAAAGTACAATCCATAAAAGAAAAAAAAAATCAGTCCTTTTCAAAATTAAAAATGTTTGCTCTGCAAAAGACCACATTAAGAAGGTGGAAAGACAAGATATGGACTGGAAGAAAATATTTACAAACCACATATTTGATGAAAAATAGGATCTAGAATATATTAAAACCTGTCAAAACTAAATATTAAAAATCAAATAACCCAATTAGAAAATGAGAATTCACTGAAGAGGATACGTAGATGACAAATAAGCACACACAAAAATACTCAACATCATTAATCTTTATGGAAATGCAAGTTAAAATCACAAGGAGATACCACTACACATTTATCAAAATGGCTAAAATAAAACGTAGTGACAACACCAAATGCTGATGAGGATGCAAAGAAACTGGATCACACACTTTGTTGGTGGGAATGTAAAATGTTACAGCTACTCTGGAAAATAGTTTGGTAGTTTCTTAAAAAACTAAATGTGCAACTACCATATAACCTGGCAACTGCAATCTTGGGGATTTAACTCTGAGAGATGAAAACTTATGTTCACACTAAACACCTGTGTACAAATATTCATAATAGTTTTATTTTATAATAATAGTTTTATAATCGTTTTATTTGTAATAGCCCCAAACTGGAAACAACCCAGATGTCTTTCAGTTGGTGAGTGGTTAAACAAACTGGTACATCCATTGCATGTAGTTAATAGTGTGTGGTATTAGTGGAGGGGTAGATTAATAGGACAGGATAGCATGTGATACTATGCAGTAAAAAAAAGGGGGAACAAATTATTGATATAAGCAACAATGTAGATGAACCTTTAGGTAGTTATTCTGGATGAAAAAAAGCCAATCCCTATAGGTTCCATACTGTATAATTCCATTTATATAACATTCTTGAAATGACAAAATTATGGAAATGGAGAACAGGTGAGTGATTGCTGGGAATCAGGGGCCAAGGGAGATGGAGAGGGTTGGGTGTGGCTATAAAAGGGCAAGAAGAGGGATCCTTGTGGTGATAGAGCTGTACTCTATCCTGGCTGTACCAGTGTTGATATCCTGGTTGTGACAATGTATCATAGTTTTGTAAGATATTACCGTTGGAGGAAACTGCTAATAGAGAATTACTGGTATAGAAAATCTGGTATAGAGAATTTCTCTGTATTATTTCTTACAACTGTGAATCTATAATTATCTCAAATTAAAATATTTAATTAAAATAATCAAATGGAAGTGAGAGAAGGATTAGCATTTATTGAGCACCTACTATGTGGCAGCCACTTAACTGAATGCTTTTCACATATTATAGCATAGATGCCCACAATATCTCTTTGAGCTATGTATGATTGTCCTAATTTATAGATGGGAAATACCAACGGTTTAGAGATGAGAATCAAATTGAATGAGGGAACATAATTGATAGAGGCAGAGCTAGAATTTCAACTCTGATAAACTGAAACAAGCTGGAAGACAGATGAATGTGATCAATTATTTCATTTACTTAATTCCACATCGCCCTGATTTTTGCTTATTGGGTATTTTAAATACTCTCAGTGGTGTTCTTTTAAGATCTAGACTTATCTCAAAGCAGAATTTGCTATAAATGGATCTGAGAATAACCCTGTCAAAGACAAAGATGAATTTATTTTTGTTTCTTTATACCTTCTCTCCCTCTCCCCAACTCCAACCGACATCACCAGGGTGGGAGGAGGTTGGCAGTAATCGCTAAGCAAGTCAGTGCCACCACCTGAGAAAGCTGTCCACTCATCTTTCTAAACAAGGAGAGCTTGCTGTGGTGAGAAGTTGAGTTCTCTTTCTGCTACCAGCATGCTTTTGTAGAATTAAACGTTTTTGGTAAGAAATTCTTTCTCTTTTCTTGTTTCATGTGATGTCCCGACTGTTAGTGTTCCTTTGTGCCACCTGTTCTGTCAAATGATTTTAAATATCAGGAAATTAAATTCTGAACATCCCTTAAACAGAAAACTGCATGCATTTTGGAACATCTCCATCAGCCAAAGCATTGAATTGTTTTGGTAGATAATTCAAGGCTGACTCCCATTTACTTATTTAACACTCAACCCTCTTGAAGAAGAGGACTTGTTATGCATTTCCAAAATTAACAGAGTACAAAAGGGACAAGGAAAAGCCCAGGAAAGGTGTGTGTAGAAGGGCAATTCAGGAAAACATAACAACATAGCAGCAGCCACAGCAACAACAAACCTATTGTTTCAGGGCCTTTCTTTAATTCAACTTTCTTGGTTTCTCGGTCAAGTAAAAATATTGAGATTCTCACTTTTTTTTTTTTTTTTAAAGATGACAAATGTAGGGTTTTATTGAATCACCTCAGTTTCTCCAAGGCTTTGGGAAGCTGATGACAATAGTCATGCAGAAAGTCCACACAGTTTACTGGCCACTTTTATTAAGAAGAGCACTTCGTAGTTGGAGTATCAGTGACACGCGCCTTGGAGGGCGGCCACACACTCAGAGAGCTCACACTGTTTTATGTCATAGACCACAGCATCAGTACACCCACGGAACTCCATGCCTACTCTTCTGTCCCTGAGTTTGTTAGGGAAGTAGCCTTCCACAGAACCCTGATTTCAGATAGAGCCAGTACTTTCTGCTGTCCCCTCACAACTCCTGAGGTGAGCAATGCATATGCATTCCCAGGGGCCAATTCTTATCAGACAGCTTGACTGGAGAAGTCTTCTGGCTTAGGAACTCTATGCCTGGAAAGTTGATGATCTAGGCACAAGTTGTATCTTTAAAAAGTCTGCTAATGCTCAATCTCTCTCCTCTCTGTCTCTGTCTCTCTCTCCCTTCCCTCCTTCTCTTTCTTTCCCCTCTTACCCACCTCCTGGCTTTTCATAACCCCTTGCCTTTTCAAGCCCTGAAAAATCTTCAGCTAGTGGACATTTAAATTAGTGGTCTCCAAGGTGAGACGTGGTTACTTCAGGGCTATGAAAGTCATTATATTGGCGGATAGGAAGAAAATACATGAAGGTATATTTGTCTGTAGTACATCACATCCTTTTATGTTCCTTTTTTGTAAATGTTGTATAAAGTTTAGTAGTTCATAATCATGCATATAATTTATAAATAAATGTTCATATTTTTGTATGTATTCTCAATAGATATTTTATTAATCAAGAAGCAAACACCAAAAATGTGGAGCCCACCCACCTAAACCATGCTTGGCATATGACTGCCTATCTTTTTAAGGAAAAAGATTTTTACAACTTTTAGCATTGACTCATCTAAACATTTTATCACTGTCGGTGACAATGCATTCATTCACTTCAATCACTTAAAAATTATTGTAGCACATAACCATTAGACTAGAAGCTAGGTAAATGGCTTTGGCTTGGAATTATTTTTCTTCCCCATGAGAAAGCTTTTTCCCTGAAAGAATCTTTGGGAGAAAAATGATTTGTCTACCAGAACCTTAAGCTCATTTGTCCTTTCCTGAACACAAAAGAACAATTCAACCTTCTCATGAAAAAAAAAAAAAAAATCTGTGAAACGGTGACCATAATATTTAACCGGCAAGGCTGCATAAGATAACGCTCGTTAATGTAGCATGTTGTTAATTGGAACAGTTCTTAAAAATCCAGACATTGTTTGATTCTCAGGAGCAGTAATTCCCTTCTCCAGTCTATGCTAAATATTTTCATTTTCTTCAATATTCCCTCAAAATACATTTGATTAGTTTATGACTCGGTGACTGAAAATGGATGCCCCACTTTGCTGAAGCCACGGTGGAGGTAAAATCCCTTCCCAGCCAAATACCTCAAACCTCAGTTAATGCATCTGGGAAATCTGAATGTGTCCTGCATTTTCTTTCTGTAACAGCATTTCATTGCTGACTCACATTTATCTCATGGTCAGTTAGGCATCCTAAGTGTTTCCCCACTATATTTGTGCTTAGCCATCCTATATTTGTGCTACTGGATTTGTGTTCTTTGGAAGATGGCCTGGCGTTTGCCATATTGCATTTCAGCTTTGTTGATGAAATCATTTTCTAATCTTTCAAGAACACTTTCTATTTTCCTCACCCTAGGATTCTGGTAACCCCATCTTATTTAATGTTATGTACAAATTTGATGAATACATTTGTAAGTTTTTCATAGAGGTGATAAAAAACGACACGTTCCCTACCAGAAAGTGTTTGCTAGAGCTTCCAAGGTCAATATCATTAATAACTCCTTTTATCTTCTTTTCTTAGGCTAAAAGAAACGTGCAAAGCAGTGAATAAGTGCAATAACATTGGTAAATACCTGGAACTATGGAAGCATGCAGATATGGTTCCTAACACAGTCTTGGGAGATCAAGGAAGTCTTCCAAGAACATGTAACATCTACACTGAGACAGGTAAAAAGGGACAAGACAATAGGTAGAAAGATCTGAAGATGAGAGACAGATCATATTTCTTCCAGGTACTGAAAGCAGTTCTGTATGACACAGGGGATTCAGGGTACTGGTGAGAGTTGAGGTTGGAGAGATTGGCAGGTCTAGTTCATGAGAGGCCTTGTCAGCCAGAGTAAGGAGTCTGGACTTTGAGGTCACTAGAGAGACACTAAAGGACTTTTTTTTTTTTTTTTTTTGCGGTACGCGGGCCTCTCACTGTTGTGGCCTCTCCCGTTGCGGAGCACAGGCTCCGGACGTGCAGGCTCAGCAGCCATGGCTCACGGGCCCAGCCACTCCGCGGCACGTGGGATCTTCCCGGACTGGGGCATGAACCCATGTCCCCTGCATCGGCAGGCGGACTCTCAACCACTGCACCACCAGGGAAGCCCTGAAGGACTATTAAAGCAGGATCCTGACACCCACAGATGGTTTTATAGAAAAATTAAAAATGAATCTCCTTTCAGTGTGAAGAATGGGTTATAGAGACGGCAAGATGTGAAGCAGGGGAATATTACAGCTATCTATATGGATGTCTTATCTTCCCTTCTGGGCTACAAGTACTCTGAAACGGGACATAGTTCTGTTTCTTGTTTCCCTTTCATCACCTGGCATAAGCCCTTGAAAATATTTTATTGAGCACATGAAAGAAGATACATCACATCTGTACCTTCTCCCTTGTTGATCATGGCTACCAGTCTATTATAAGAGAAAATTAAACTACATGCTCTTCATAAGATACTGCTGGTATCAAAGCAGCTTTCATTTTCTGAGCCATTGCTAATTATTCACTTGATGATACACCCTAGTATACTCCTAAGAACGACTGTTCTATTGGCTGGCATATCAGTTAGGGTATGTTGGTTATCAGAAAACATTATTTTGCTTTGGGTGCTTTATTTGTAAAATAAGGATGATAATTTTACCTATATAATGGAATAATTGTGAGGATTAAATTAGTTAATGTGAGTAAAGTGCAAAAACTAGTGCCTAGCAGAAAGAAGCACTCAGTAAATGCTAAGTATTGTGTTGTGATTATTATAATTATTTTAGCTACAGAAAACAGAAGATTCAACCAATACATAAGACTGAGCCTGGGCAGGGCAACAGATGAGCCTTGAGAGGTTGGCCCGGCCATGTCAGGGAGTGCTCATATACTATGATATGGA
This sequence comes from Delphinapterus leucas, assembly GCF_059928025.1. Taxonomy (NCBI): domain Eukaryota; kingdom Metazoa; phylum Chordata; class Mammalia; order Artiodactyla; family Monodontidae; genus Delphinapterus; species Delphinapterus leucas. The sequence goes on from NC_143130.1 coordinate 91,091,740, forward strand.
GCTTGGATGAGACCCTACAAGTAAACCTACTGATGCCATTCAAGCAGACAGAAACATGACTTGACATAACTCTCCTTTTGACTTAAAAACAGCTGTCAGAAAGGGGAAAAGGCAAGAGAAGGGTAGCTTTGGAGCAAAGAGTTGACACTAGAGTGGGTAGAGGACTTTAATTGAGCCCTGTCCAGATTTCCTTGTGTCCCTTTCTACTGTTTCCATGTACCCTTTCCCCAGCTTCTATGTTCTTTAACTTCTAAAAGCCTGCAGCTCTCTTCGAAGGGCTGTCCAAGGGCTACTTGGAGGCCCTGGGTCTGCAGTTGCAGAGCACCAGAAGCTCCTGAGAGTTCACAACCTCCATGGGACTTTCCCAATGGCCGACTGTAGACTGTACAGGCCTAAGGAAGCTCAGCTTCAGAGCCTTCCGTGGAACAAACCCTAAGGTGTCATTTACGCTCAGAGCTCCCCACGGGGTCAGGCTGGGGCTGGGACTTTGCCTGAACTCATACACTTGATTGACTTCTCCTTCCCTTTCCTGCTTTCCTTCTCCCTACTGGTTTCTCCTGGAACTCTTCCATAGTAAATCATCCACACTCAAGTTCTTATTTCAGGGTCTGCTTCCACAGAACCTCCTAGACGGGTGCTGGGAGCAAGGAGATGGAGAGTTAGAGAGAGATGTTCAAAGGCCAAGGGCACTAAAGACAACCTCAGTTCCTCTAGTCCTGGACTGAGTCTCTAGCAGCTTCTGGGATGGTTGCTTTGGATAGGTTGAGTTTCCCAGCTCTAGTATGTTCCTCTTTCATGTTGAGGACAGAAGCAACATAGAATGAACCTCATGGAAAGCAAGCAGAAATTCAGCCTTGTTTGGAGACAAGGAAGTTGAACTTCAGTTACTCTTATTCTCAAGTTTTGAGACTCCTTGTGAATGAGGGTAGCTGAATCAGCAATCCCTCCCATATTTTCAGTGCCTGGGTTTGACCTGCATAGATCCAAGAGGCTCACTGGTTAAACCACAAAAGGTTTTGATCAGGAAGTCATTTATAAGCTCAACCACCAGTAATCTACTCTGATGACTCCTGGGTGAGTTTTTGGTCCTGTTGAATCACCACTCTCAGTGGTGCCACTAGGAACTTCTACCTCATTATCAGAACCTTCCACATTACTACCCCACCTGTCAAGCAGCAGCAGCTCCAGCTTTCATAGTCTGGAAATCAGAGGTGGGGTTAAAGTGTCATGCTTGAAGACTAATAATTTCTTAGTTTTCATAAGCTTTTCATGCTGCAATGTGCTTCCATATGGCAAATAGATTGAATTGTGTCCATTTAACAGGTGAGAAAACTGAGGCAAAGAGAGGTCAAGTGAGGTCCTGAGAGCCACAGAAAGGGAAGATGTGGAGCTCAGAGTTGAATCGAACCAGGATCTCCATATTGTATGCTCTGTGCAGAGGGGGTGGGGCTGGGGAGTGTGGAAGAGACCTTAACCACTTCTCCATTCTCCAGGACCCCGAGCATCCAGAAGCAGCATGTGGAAGTGAGATAAATTATGGCTGTGAGCTCAGACACTCCTGGGTTTCCAGAAATTGCCCAAAGTGCCAAACTGGCTCTATCTGACCCAAATGCTCTCTTTGCATACGTCTAGACTTCCTTGTCAAGGAAGATTTAAAGTGAGTCATTACTGTTGATTCACTGGGCTTAGGTATTTATCTAATTCAGCTAAAATAAAGATTCTGTTCTGGGAGAAGAGTTTGGACATGTAGAGCTTATAATTCCCACCTTTCTATTTCTGGGTGTGGCTGTGCTTTATGACATTTGGCCATCGTTTGTGATGACCTAGACGGGTGGGATGGGGTGGGGGGGTGGGAGGAAGGTCCAAGAGGGAGGGGACATATGTATACATACAGCTGATTCACTTCATTGTACAGCAGAAACTAACACAACACTGTAAAGCAATTTTACTCCAATAAAAAAAAGTTAGGGGCAAGTGTCTATGATGCCAGTGAGCACTGCAGATTTTAGCTGGTGGGGTCCTCACCTGTTGGTGTAGTGGTTGCACCCAGGGGAGGTTTGAGAAAGTGCTGCCAATCTAGACTGGAACAGGCTAGGTTAGTTCCAGGATATTTTCTCACCACTGACTGTAAACTAACAAGGGTATAAGATCCCATCTATGTGAGTTTATACCCCATCGTGTGTACCACACAAGTGTCTTTTCATACAACCCTGTGTTGCCTAGTGTCCTTCTGCGCCTTCCATTAGGTCCCTCCTATTATACACACTCGGGATCTATGCTGTCAAGAGCTGGCACACAGGATGGCATAGAGCAGGACACTCAGGCTGGGTAGCTCTTTCCAGCAATGGTCACTAGTCAGACAGCCGGGGGTCAGGTTAGAGTTTGGTCTGCCCTAGCTTCCCCTTGCCACGTTGGAGAGTAGGTAGCTAAGATATATTCCCTTGAACCCCTCCACTCCCAAGGTTAAAAACACACCCACAATGAAATAATATTTGCACAAACATAAGATCATTTTAAAAAAGAGGTAAGCACAGCCACTCAACCACAACCACCCCCCCTAATTTATTGCTTTTAGTTCCCACTAGATCATGGCGTGCTGACAGCATGATCAAGTAGGGGAGATGAACACACTGAGTGTCAGCACAGCTGGCTGATTTGCTTTTTAAAAATAACCCAGGGGGCTTCCCTGGTGGCGCAGTGGTTGAGAGTCCGCCTGCCGATGCAGGGGACACGGGTTTGTGCCCCGGTCCGGGGAGATCCCACATGCCGTGGAGCGGCTGGGCCCGTGAGCCATGGCCGCTGAGCCTGTGCGTCCGGAGCCTGTGCTCCGCAACGGGAGAGGCCACAGCAGTGAGAGGCCCGCATACCGCAAAAAAAAAAAACACACACACAAAAAAAACCCCAGGAGTGGATCAATAAGTGACCAGAGGCTGCATGTTCGCCTTAGTTTCTAAACTTTAAATATTGGTTATTCTTTCCCCTGTGTCCTGAAATTATAAGGAGTCTCCATTACCTTGATATGGAGAACAAAATGAGCTCAGTGCTGACACGCTGAAGTGGATGCTCTCTCTCCCCAGCCTGCCCCCCCACCTGTCATGGACCCTCCCTCCCCGGCACACCCACACAAGGTGGTCAGAAGCCTTGCAAAAGAACATGCCCATTTAAAGAGTTCAAAAACACCCGCTGCACGGGCCCAGGGTGGGCGCACACTAGGCGCCAACCTTGTGAGACTGCTCACTGGGAAGTGAGTGCGGTCTTAGGTTGCATTCATAGATGCTTAGGGTCCAGGTGAAGGAGATGAGAGTGTCACTGGGCTGTGACCTGCTAGAACCATGTCTCAAGAGCTGAGTTCAGATCTGGGTGCCGTATTTTAACCCCGTACTTTCACTGTCACCCCTTTTCTAAGACATGTTGTTCCCTCACATCCTGTATTGATCGAAAATTGTAGCATGAACTGGGAGGCAAAATAAATTAAAATAATAAAATCTGAGCACTGGAAGTTCTTTGACCTTTAGATTTCCCAGGCCAACAAAACTGACGTAGGGTTGCTAACCTTATATATTTCCTAGTAAGGATGCTATAATAAACACAGACAAAACTCCACTTACTTCTATTATCATTTCATTTTAAAGAAAGGCCTTTGAATGCCCTGAATTCAGCCTAAAGAGCAGTCCTTCAACCCAGAGTTTCTCAGATTTTAGAGAGCATCTGAATCACCAGGACAAGAGATGCTGATTTATAAGCTTTGGGGGCCTGAATTCTACATTTCTAACAAGTTCCCAGGTCATGCTGATTCTGCTGGTCTGTGGGAACATTGCTGTAAAGAAAGTAGAATTAGCTTGGTTGGAACTCACCACCTTGTACTTATACTTATTTTGTCCAGAGCCAAGAAACACTTTCTCATACATGGGTTCAGGTCTGCAGACCCACTGACCAAGTGTAACTTTTCACCAGATGCCACATCCTTTCTACTTGCACATCAAAGCATATGCCATCCATGGGTTTGAACAATCCCATCCTCTGTTGCATGGCTTTAATTAAAGGTTTGAAGGTGGATATAATGGTCTCCTTCACTACCCACCTGACATACTCGTTGTCAGTAGCTTAATTCCCTCCAAAGAGGAGAAGTGAAGATAAGGAGGGAAGGCTCTAGAGAGAGGGTAGCAGTGTTTGTCTAGACTAAATGGTGACTAATATAGGTCTTCCTTTGTGGTTTGCCTGTTTCTGCCGGAGTTTTATTGCCTTGGAAACCACCTAGTCTGCAGAACTGCCTGTGGCTGAGTCCTGCAGCAAGTGCAGTTATCAGCTGAGTTGATCCACCTTTACTCAGAAGGACACCAGCTCACAGCTCTTCTGGCCCAGGTCCAACTCTAGAAACGCCACCTTTACTTCCATCCAGGAAGTGACCCAGATGAACAGAGAGAGTTCTTTATATTCTATCAGGCTATCTTATTTGTAAAGCATGCTTACACACATCTTCAAACCTATCCTAGGAAAAAGTTCTTATTAGCTCCATTTTTTAGATGAAGAAACAAATATTTACACCCAGCAAACTTCTTCAGTGTTACCCAGAAAGTTTTCTGTGTCAGAGCAGTCATTCTACCGTGGCTGCACCATACACTTATTTTTGAGATTATTCTCATTCAGTTATGTTTCTCTTTCTACCCTTTCCAACACAGAGAGGTGGCAAAGGTCAAACGTGAAGCTAAATAAAGAGAGGAGATTATCTCTACTATTTCTATAATAGGAAAAACACCCTAAATCCCTATAGCGACATCACAGAAAAGCGACCCAATTAATTCAGTGAGGAGGTCAGCCACATTGATCGCCTGAAGAGTCAAGTGGACAATACAACTCATTGATTGAATGTTTTATTTTTCAGAGGGTTGTGTAGACATAGCCACAGGCAAGTCTCATCTGAAAGGGTTACCATGGCAACAGCCAATTGGTTTGCTAGTCCAGAGTCCTCTGGTTCCTCAGGCAGTGCTTTTAGAGACTCGGTCAGAGGTCTGCTTGCCTAGGTCAGGATCTGAGCACCTCTCCTTGGAATGGATCACTTTTCTAACAAGTGGGCTTGTCTTTCAGGACAGTCATTTCAAATATTACGTACCTATTGATTCTTTACGTTTACAAATCACTATGCTCCTTTTTTTGGTTAGCAATCCAAGCACTGAAAGAGGACCAATAGAGTTATCAGCACCTTACAGGATTAAAACCCAGAGAGGGTTAGGTCAGCAAGCTAGATTGGGGCCAAATTGTTTCTCCCAGCTTGAATATTCTCTGAACTGTCTTCCGCATTTACAGGGATAAATCAATGAAGATGCATTAACTTTGAGAATCAACTCAATTAAGAAAGAACAGAGAGGAATCGGAAGAGACATCTTATCAGGACCACACCAAATGGATACCTAGTGAAATCTCAACTGGAGGAAATGAACTCAAAGGAGAGGGAGATGTTAAGAGTACCTAATAGTTATATTGCACCTAGCCTTTACTTTGTTCCAGGCACCATTCTAAGTGTTCACACAGACTAACTCAGTTAATCCCTAGTTCAGCCCTAAGAGTCAGGTACCATCCCATTTCACTCAGGTGAAAAACTGAGTCTTGCCCAGGCTAATTTTACCCTAGGGCAACAGGTCTGGGCTCTAAACCAAGTAGTTTAACTCTGCAGGATATGCTTAGGTGCTGTGCTAAATGCTTCTCAAAGAAAGAATGTTCTAAAATATTTCTTTATGTTTTAAAGTGGAATAAAAAATACAGAAAAACCAAACCAAACCAAATGTATAAACCTGGCTATTTTCTCTTTTCCTTGAAGCTTTTTTCTGTTACAGTGTCACAGTCAAAGCAAATAAAAATTTGTCTACAGCAGCTCTGAAAGATAATATAAAAATTAACTGACTCCTAAAGAGATAACAAAGAGGGTGACTTTCATCACACAATACACAGCAAAACTCTGTTCCATTAGTGACTGTTTTTCATGGTCCCATTAGAGCCTTTAGTTTTCATTGTCCCATAATCAACTACTAACAACAGTGATTTTCTCAGTCAGTTTCTTATAAGCTTTCAAGCAACAGACTGGAGTCTGAAAGATGATGAATTCTTCTTATCCTCTGCCACAGACTCTAGGTAACCTTGGAGGAGACACTGGAGAAACAGTAATGAGGCTCCAGCTTCTGAGAGAAACCCTGAACTCAACTAACAAAGAGATCAAGGTGGAGTGATGGCTTTGGCAAGCAACTCACTGCTGAGCTCATTGAAGGCAACAGTTCACGCTTACCAATGTTCACACCTGGGAGCTAAGTTTGCTGCTGCAAGTCTTCGCCCTGGGCTAATGTGACTAGAAATTAAGGTGTAAAAAAGCATGTGTGTCAAAATCAGCTGTTTCTTAGCTGTTGAGCTGAAGCAGCTGAGGGAATCTAAAATACTTCTCAACAGATGTGTAGCGCTGTCTAAAAGTCATAGAATGGTTGAGAGAAGATGGGAAGGCTGGGGCTTGAATTCCATAAAGGGGGAAGGGAGTTAAGGAAGGAGTTAAGGAAGAAAAGTGTACAGTCTTTCATTTTTGACATCTATTTTTCCATCTCGGATACTAGGAGTTCCAGCACAAAAAAAGCATACATCCAAGCCATCTTACCCAAACCTCTTATGCATGCACCATTTAACCACATACCTATCTATACAGTTAAATAACTCACTGTCCAGGCTCATCTACAGTTTTGTCTTCAGGCTTAGCTCTTTGGAGAGCAATGGCATGCAGTCCACAATTCACATACTCTCTTTTTTTTTTAAAGCATCCACATTGTGCCACAGCCAAGTGGAGCGTTGGAAATAGATGTTTTTGTCAAAAAGGAGATCACACTTGAAAGAGAGGGAGAGATCAGTAATTGATTAATTCAAATATGACATACTCATATTTGAGTGTGCACAGAGGAATAAAGGTGCCTGCAAATGGATACCACTAATCTACAGGAAGGCTTCAGGAAGGAGGTGATATATGTGAATATCTGAATTGGGCCTTCAAACGTGTTAGGACGTTACTAGACAATCAGAAGAGAAATGCACTTGTTAGTAATTGGCTATTGCATGACATTGTATATATTTTGATTTAAAATGCAAAACTTGTGTACATCTCAGATTTTTAACATCCCATCTGAAATGGTTTTCATCTTTTTGCTTTATTAATGCAAATGCTTTCACAAGAGAAAATTTCTGTCCAGGCCTTGCTGAGTGTTAAATAAAAATAGGATTCCCTTCTTTTGTATGTATGACACACTTCCCTTTCCTTTTATTATCATCGTTTGGATTGATGTGGTAATAAAAGATTTTGAAACCAAGTACTCAAATATATTAGAATTCATACCTCTTCGATCTTCCTTATTTGTTTTCTTTGATAAGGATATTTTTCTGAATAGGTGGAAAAAAGCTAAAATGTTCTCATTTTGCAAGATAAACACATGAGAACTTTTTTTAGACATTCAGTTTGTGTGTGTGTAAATGAAGCTTAATTTTTACAGTTATAACTTTGAGGAAGCTGTCCTATGGTAGAGTCATGAAAGTTGGCATGTTTTGGATTCAAGGAAACTTCCTCAGAATGATCCTGAGATTCGTCCAGAGTTCAAATCGTTTCAGGTTTATTCTTTAATAAGTTGTGGTTGGCATATACCAGGGCCTTGAATAAAGTATCTGTTGAATGGATTGAGAAAATACTAATTAAAAACAGTGGCCAAATACTGGCAAACATGGTGATAGTATCTCATTTTATCATTAAATCAAACCCATAAACAAGATACTATTATTAATCCCATTTGATACATGAGAAGACCAAGGCTCTAAGGATTCAGTAAAGTGTTAAGGTCACACATCCTAAACAGCAGAGTCTGAATTCAAACCCTGGTGGTCTGATTCCTAAACCTTGTATTTCAGTTACCGTATGTCCTGCCCTGTTCTAGATTCTGGACCCACACAGACTGTAGGGTGGGAACTCTTGGGAGCTCGCATCGTACTGGGGAGTTGATACGCACACAAAGGTACTTAGCACCATCAGGAGGGCTATGAAGACAGGTGTGTAGGAGACAGTGGGGCAGGGTGGAGGGACTTGTTGGTGGGCTACTTAGGTCTTCTGGCTCATTCAGTATCCAAGTAACTTGACATAGGAAGCTCTGCTCTCTCAGAGGAAATCCAGAGGCTGGAGGGGAAAAGGGATTTGAGCTGCAAAGGATTAAACCAGGTTGTCCACTTAAGGAAGGGGTTTGGCACTTGGTAGGACAAACCATAGCAATGCTGACCCACTTGACCCATCTGAATTGTTACCTATTGCCTGCCATGACTGGAACGCGGTGAAAACTTACAACTCTGCTGCATGAGGTGCTCACAAACAAAGATGCACCGCTTCTTGATCATCCAGAAAGGTACCAATGAAGTGGTTTGGAACACACTTTCTAGTCATGTTATGATGCAGGATTTTTTGTTTGTTTCTTTCCCCGATTCAATCTTCGTTTGTTTGTTTACATTTCTACAAAGGGGTCTTTCAGGTCTCTACCTGCAAACTAGCTGAAGTTTTAAAAGGAATTAAAACTAGATATAAAAAGCCTTAATTGCTGTAGAGTACTAACTGCACTAAGTTGTACTAATTTCAGATATTCCCCCAAATAATAACATTCATTTAAAACAAGAGGGGACTCTTAATGGTCCAGATATATTGCATTCATAAGCATCTTCTTTCTTACAACATATCCTGTAAGCACCACAATGGTAAAGGCCAGGTGTTACCCATCTTAGTGTCTCCCCCCAAACTGAGCACTACCTAGCATTTTTGTATTATGAATGTATTTTTGTTTTGCTGTCTTCCCCCAACAGATTTAAGCTCCTGAGAGAAAAGACCTTGTCTGTCTTGTTCACTGCTGGATCCCCAGCACCTGGAGGGGTGCCTGACACATAGAAGAGCTCAATAAATATTTGATGATGAATGAATGACATATTAATTAAAACAGTGATAAAATATAGTAGGAACTTAAAACATTTCCTGATGAATGAATAAATGAGGCTCAAAGACCTCCTCCCACCCCCAACAACTGAAGGAGTAGGCCAGAGCTAGATGGGATGCAATCTGCTTATTATGCCAAGTGTGTGTGTTGGTGGTGGTGTGAGGTGGGGTGAGGGTGAGGGGTGGAGTGGTGGGGTAGAGCTTCCTCGGTGCTATGCTTATAGCCAGTTATCTAGCTCTGTTTTACATAAATGTACATTTTCTATGTTCCTTAGATTTTAGAATAGTCAGTGGCATTCTTTCTCCCTAAAATAATGGAAAAAGAAATAATCTGTAGTTTTAGGCTCCATATAGCTTACAATTCACTGCCATGAAACAACATTATCTATGTGTCTCATAAACACACTTGCATCAGCTCTAAAATGTGTTTTGCATTGTACACTCTCTGTTAGCATTTTGAGGTTTTTATAACTCCAAGTTCCAGAAAAGAAGTCGCAGAAGTTCCAGATTTGTAGCAAGTTGCTGAGAGAACAATGGTTTGAGCATCCCTTCACTTACAAGAAGCCACATATTTGTCAATCTCAATTCTGCACAACAAAAGAGAAAAGTAAAAAATAAGCAAAAAGCCTCTGTGTTGTCAAAACAGTCTTTATAAAAGTCTGAGTGCTAAAGCCCATGCCTTTTACCCACAACAGCTCCAGGGCCCATGTTCTGTGACACAGTGCTGACCAGCAGTTTCCAAATCAGGCACAATGCAAAGGGCAAATGAGGAGGGCTTGGGGGCTTGGAGACAGTGAGAAAGGGCAGCAGAGAGCCAGGAAATTAAAGAAAAGAAGTAATAGCCATGGAAAGGAATATAAGGTGTCCACAAGCGTAGCCCTCCTGGAATCATTCTGGACAAGAGCTTTTCATACCGCACCAATGTTTAAGGGCATTACTCTCCAACGTGAACGTTTACTGTGTTAACTTTGCCCCAAAGGAAGAAATACATTGAATTTCTTCTGTTTAGGTAGGCAAAACCTGATGATCACATTGTTTACGTATTTTATTTTCAAAAATGCTTATTTTCTCAGTAGAAAGGTCTGTCTTAGTCACTGTGAGCCTTGAGGTTTGGTCACCATAATTCAATTCGCTTTCAGTTCTTTAGAGGAGTCTATTACCAATCCAAACATGCAAAGGGACAATGATACGGCCGCAAGGACAGCATAAAGGGAAGTGTTTTGTTATAAAATTGGTACTCGGTGTAACATTCTCTCAAGAACATTGCATTCCAATGCTTAACAATCAGCTTCAACTCTCAGCCAGCTGATTCCAGGTCCACAGACAAGATTACCTAAACCGAGGACAATGCTAAGGGCAGAAACTCCCATCCCTGCTTCCAATTCCCCCTCGTTTCCTCTTTGTTCGCTCACGCTCTGTTTTCATCCTACGTCTTTATTCTTGCCCCCTTTCCTCATGCCGCTAGCAAGCAGCTCTTACACATATGCCCCTTCTTGCTCTGGCTCCCCTGAAAGGTGGCTACTTCACCTCAGCTTAATCCACACCACAGCCTCTTCTGAAAACATAACATTTTGACTATTGATTTCTGAACTTTCACCTTAGTGGCTCTTACTGGATGAACCTTTCTTCCTCAGAAACTATTTAATGCGTTTCCTAGCACTCCAGGACTGTGGCTTTTGCAGCAACCTATGCATCTTAACGATCTGTAAACACTGTTCTATTATAAGAGTTAGTTTCCTATATAGCGTCCCATTTTTCTTTTGTCTAATATATGCTCACTACAGAAAATACAGACCATACAGGAGAAATACACTTTAAACATCTCCTGTAATTACATCAGCCTAATGATAAGCATGTCATGTATTTCATATGTATAAACATGCATGCACACACACACGCTCATTGTATTGTATATGAAGTTTTGTAATTTGGTTTTTCAATGTCTGAGCTTGAATATTTTCCCATGTCATTAAAAACTTATTGAAATAATTTAACACGTATCATTTTGTCATAAAAACATGCCATTGTCATTGCTGAATCATTTTTTTACTGTTAGATATTTAGGATGTAAAAAAGGGACGTTATCTTGCAGCTGAAATGTAGAGTAGTGCAAAGACTGTGGTATCTTTAAATTCTGAAGCAAAGTTCTGTACTCTTCTCTGAGTGTATGTGTGTGCGTGCGTTTGTGTGTGTGTGTGTAGGAAGGCTGCGGTGGGTAGGTGAATCAATCATATGCAACCTTGACACAGGTGCCTTTGCTGTTGCTTCCATTATGATGGGGTTTATATGCTTTCACTGAGGTACCGCATACACAAGGAATGACGACAGAACCTCAGTCATCTGTGTGCCATTTGCCATATAAAGACATATGTTCTGAACACATCTAGCTGTTTTAAGATCTTTGTAGCTGCCATATAACATAAAGTCATTCCTTAAATAACTTAATCCACTTTGAAGTGAGCTATATGTGTATCTGCTTCCTTTCCCCATCCTGCTTTCTTTCATTCGGCGCCCTACGTTGGAAACAATCATATCAGGCATTTCTGTAGTTTATTAACTATATTCTTTAGCAGTAGAAAAATAAGTAAATGCTGAAAAACTTTCCTTTTTAATATTTCAGCACAGGGTATTGCTATTAAGATTCAAAGAAAAATTGTACCAAGAATAAATTATTGTACTATGAATAAGATAAAAAATCTAGGAAGGAAGCAGATTATGAAAATTTTTCAAAACAGTAAAAACTGTAACTGTACATTGTGGAGGGGATGTAGCTTGAGCCTCAGCCTGTTACTCCCCACTGCTAAGGTTCAGACATGTCTGCAAATCTTTATCACACTGTAAGTGAAGATACAAGAAACATTAGTTCATATGGAACCCAAAGTTTTTCTTGGGATGGGGGATGTGGTTAAAGGTGAACCCACTGTCGGAATGGGTGCTGAACTTACATGGTGACCCGGTATAAGTCTAGTAGGGGTAGGCTGGCAGTGACACTAAATTTTTTCCTGGAAAGAACCCATCCTAATGGAGGAGGGACTCAGTTGAGATGCTCTTACTCATGTAAAAGTCTTGGGTATTGGTGAGAAGCAGGGAGTCTGCCCACGGTGTGGGGTCTCTGACTCTAATCAGTCTCTGACCCAGAATCCTGGAAACATAGCCAGGTCCTGGGGAAAGTGGGGACTGGAAGCTAAAATGGAAAGAATCTAAACTAAGTCACTGGGGTTCAAGCCGCACTTCTTCAGGACCTCTCTTAACTACAGAGGAAATCCATTCTTCTTACTGAACGGTGAGCTATGGGACAGTCTGGATATTTTCAAAGTAGCCACCAGGAGATAATGATCAGGTCAGATAGGGCAGCAAGAAAGACAAGGCCATTAGGCAGAACACAGCTTATGTACAATGTCTATTGTAAAAGGCAGGTGGGGCCATGAAAGCAGTAGGGGCAGCAGCAGGTAGTGGGAGGTGGGGTCATCCCTGGTGGAGCTTCACGTAAATACATGTGCTGTGAAAGGTGTTCCTGAGCACACGTGAGGTACCGCCTGGGAACTCCCAGCAGGACTTGGGAGGGTGGAAATTTACAGCATACCAGAGTTCCTGTAGGGGGCTGAGCCAGGTTAATGGGGCTATGGGTGTTAAGATTTAGTTAAGTCCTATGATTTACATATCACATAATATGCCATTTTAGTGCAGAAAGACTTCAATTTTAAATATGTTTTAGAAGCAGTGAACTTCAAAGACCTCCTCTGGGGTCAATTAAGACCTGCGTATTTACCTTCAAGTATTTAAGAGAGTCATTAGTCAACAGAGGGGCAGCTATGCTAATGCATACTCAAATAGGAAGAGACTGATAAAATGGGCTCTGAAAAGGGCTTCTGCGTTTTGTTTTTAATCTGGCATTTGTACTTTAGATCAAGCTCTGTATACACAGGGATATGATGGTAACAATAAACTAGTGAATTATGCCCCAAATATGTATCTCAACATGGTTTTTCCTGCTGGAGTATGGTATACACTCACCCTCCCTCCCTCTATGCCTTTTTATTTTGTTTATTTAAAGTTTTACTTTTTAAGCTCTACGTGATGGACTGTGCAGATAACATAGATGCATAAGGGACAGTCACTAATCTTATGGCTACTCTGTTCTTCTCTGTGTTACACAATCCAAATCAGCAGAACAACTAGTGCAGGCACTTAAACATTTCAAGTCTAACGTCAGTGAAAATTCACAATACAATTTTAAACTGCTGCATTTAGTGTTTATGGGCCTTTACTGACTATAGGAAGAACACATCAAATCCTTAACTATTTGCCTAATTTTCTTTTGAAAGTGTGAACCACAATAAACTATATGAATACAGGCTAAACAAAAGCAGAGTGTTTGTAATAATTCTAGGAGTAAATGTGTTTATCATTGTTTTCATCAATTGATAGTTTTTCCTTTAGGAAATTATTAGAGATTACCATGGATTTCAAAGGGGAAACAATTCAACATACAAATGTTCATTTAATTGTACCAGAAACACACAAGGTGCTGAAAGTATGGTTTAAATATACATACGTCAGGTAAGTGAAATATTGATTTTTGCAGGATATATTTTGTTGAGTGTGGATCCAAAGAAAATCTGACATAAGAGTTACACATCTCTACTTTGTAAATAATATACATTTATAGGTAATAATAATATGGATGTTCATACCAAAATATAGGAAGTTATTTGATGCTTATAAGTTCTTGACACACTGTTATTTAACTATGGGAAAATACATTATTAAGAGAATAATGGAGAGACAACAAAAAAGTGGCCTCCTTCCTTCTAGACAATAGTTGGTAACTTTGCAATTTTAATAGAAATCTAGCAAATCAGGTATTGTAGAACTGTTTTCTCTTTCCAAAAGCGGTAAGGAGGAAGTTCGTATTCTATTGCTAAAATCTACAGCTGAAAATTCCTCTACAAGTGAAACCAGCCCTAATATATATTAGTATATATTAGTTAGTCTAGTTCTTGGCCATTATCAGGTTATTAGATTAATCTAGGAAAGATAATTGCTAGTGACAGAGCATCAGGAAGAGAAGTTTATGAATCAATAATCTATGGAGTGAAGAGTCTGACATACTTTAAATCATCTAAGTAAATTGCCATAATGCCCGTTTAAGGAAATGGCCGAGAATCCAAGTCTACGCCCATCTGGCACCCAAATGAGCCATTCCAGAATAATATTATCTTGACTGCAAAAAGAGAAGAATTTTTGTTTATATGTAAGCTGGAAACTTTTTTTTTCTTTTGCGGTACGCGGGCCTCTCACTGTCGTGGCCTCTCCCGTTGCGGAGCACAGGCTCGAGATGCGCAGGCTCAGCGGCCATGGCTCACGGACCCAGCCGCTCCGCGGCATGTGGGATCTTTCCAGACCGGGGCACGAACCCATGTCCCCTGCATCAGCAGGCGGACTCTCAACCACTGCACCACCAGGGAAGCCCAGCTGGAAACTTTTAAATAATAATCTTGAGAACTGAGAGTATACTACACTCTGAGGCCAAATTACGACTTCAGTTATAACAAAGACAGTACAGAGTCCTGAAAAGGGATAAGAAAGGGACAAAGAGAAGAGACAGGAAAACAAAGTGACCAGAGGAATGCTTCGTAGAAGCCCAGCATAAGCCTGGCCTCTCCCACAGGCCTTCTGCCTGACTGCGTTCACTCCTCATCCAGCACCAGCTCCTCTCTCCTCTAAGAAATGCCAGAGAACCCCTGCCAGTGCTTCATCAACACCAAACACAACAAGATAAATAGACTATAAGGCCATATTGCATGATTCTCCAAAGAAACTGCTTCTCATAAGAACAAGAGTTCTCATTTGCAAGATTTACGAAATCTGGAACTACTTCTTAATTAAGTCTGTACTGTGCAATGAAAATATGTTTTTAAACACATTGGCACTTTCCCTTTGAAACCAATAATGCTCTACTTCTTGACATGTGTGTTTGTTTGTTTTAAATAAAAGATAAACAGATATTTACTTATGGTAATAGAGGAAAAATACGCCAACTGCTCGGTATAGTTAATACGTAGAAAGAGACAAGGGTCTAGGTGTTCTCTAACGCAATCTGCTGCGGTCATTATCTTGCTTTGCAGCCCTACGGCAGTGTCTTAACCTTTCTGGGCCTCAGTTCCTAGAGCTTTAAGTTGAGAGTGTAGGAAAGGTTGTGACAAATGCATAAGGTTGTTTGATGATCTGTGATCCATCCACACCAGCCAATTCCAAAATGTCATGCTAGAGATACCATTTGGAGGGTCAGTTAGAGGATGTGATTGACTGACAGGGGGAGTCATATATGATTTTAATATACTTTTAGAAAAAGAAATATAACATCTTATTCCCCTCAAATCAACAAAGCATATTCCAATGCCCTTGACCTCATCTGATGCAATCCTTATCACTTGATTTAAGCAATTTTTTTCGAGCCTGCTTAGAAATGCATACATTTTAGCACTGGATGGTGCAATGTAGGCCATCCCTTGACTCTTAGATTTTAGAGATGGAAAAACTGAGGTCAAGGCACAACTCAGTAGCAAGAATAGTACCAGAGCCCAGATCCCAGGTTTTGTGCCTAGTGATCTTTCCATTGCCAGATGCGACCCTCAGAAGCTTGAGCTGGACACACGGACCGTTGTTAGGCCTTGAGAATTCTAGTGAGGATCACAAGAAGACTTATTTCAACAGCTCGCATGTTCAAGGGCCACCAAGAGGTTAGTAAAATGAATGGATACTATATCATCTCTAGGTAAGAAATCACATTATCGATCGAATTCAAACCACAGTCAAGGGGACACCATATTTCCTTGACACATCTGTAGCTAAAGGAATAAAAATCGCAGCAGATGTGATGTTAGACTCCAGCAAGGTTTCCAAATCCCTGCTTCTTGGTACCCAGGCCCCTGTGTAGTTCCCTGCATGCTCTGTCAGAGTTGGTGTGTGTGACCAATAGAAAACAGCACAAGT
Organism: Delphinapterus leucas; assembly: GCF_059928025.1. Taxonomy (NCBI): domain Eukaryota; kingdom Metazoa; phylum Chordata; class Mammalia; order Artiodactyla; family Monodontidae; genus Delphinapterus; species Delphinapterus leucas. Next base: position 91,107,719 of record NC_143130.1, read on the forward strand.
GATGGTATGTTACTTCTGAAACTAGATCATAAAAGGTATTTGGTTTTTGTCCCTGGTTCCTGGCACAAAGCTTCTAAAACCCTTAGAATTTCCTGAGTGATATGGGTGACCGAAGTGTCTTTTGTTCCAGTGAGATGACTCTTTGGCAGACCCTAGATAGCTTCAGGATGGGGGCTGGTCATGAGAAGGAACAAGGCTTCATTAGAAGCTTAGAACTTTCAGCCCCAAGCCCCAACCTCCGGGAGAGAGGGAATGGAGATTAAGTTAATTGCTAATGATTAAGTTAAGTTAATCAATCATGCTGACTAAATGAAATCTCCATAAAAACCCATAAACGATGGGGTTTGTGAGTATACTGGTGTGCTTCAAGGGTGGTGTGCCTGGAAAGGGTGTGGAAGTTCCATACTCTGCCACTCCCTCCCAGGATATTTTCTCCTAATGCATCTCTTCCACTAGGCTATTCCTGAGTTGTATCCTTTCTAATAAATGACTAATAGTAAGTAAAGCACCTTCTTGAGTTCTGTGAGTCATTCTAGCAAATGACTGAACTTGAGGGGGGGATGATGGGAACCCCTGAATTTATAGCTGGATGGGCAGAAATACGGATAGCCTGACATCTGAAGTGGAGACAGTCTTGTGGGACTGAGTCCTATAACTTTGAAGCTTTCACTAACTTCAGGAGTTGCTGTCAGAATTGGATTGAATTGCTGGATACCCAATTGGATGGTATGAGAAAAAATACCTCTCAGGCTTCTTTCTTTCTTTTCCTCTCACTTTCTCTTTATCTCAGATCACTCACTCTGGGGGAAGTCAGCTGCAAAGTCTCGAGAATACTCAAGTAATCTATGGACAGTCCTAGTAATGAGGGATCGAGGCCCCGGGGCCAGCAGCCATGTTAATGAGCCACTGTGGAAGTGACTGCAGGACTCACACCTTGATTGCAGCCTTGTGAGACCTTGATCCAAGCTGCTTCTAGACTCCCAGCTCTCAGAAACTATGTGAGATAATATGTGCATGTTGCTGTAAGCTGCTAAGTTTCTGGGTAATTTGTTACACAGCAATACATGATTATTACAGTCCATGTTTCCTTATATCTACTCCATTTTAAGGTCCCTGTCATAAAATCCACCAAGGGTGGATCCTAGAGTTTGAAAAAAAGAAAGAATCCAACAAATTACCCTCAGATTTTCAAATAAAACAAACATACATTCTAAGTTTAATGTATATTATTTGTTAGCAGAAATCACAAATACTCATAACAGCTAATTCACTACCACCAAATTTCAAGTTTCAATAGCTCTCCAAGACTATTTTCTTCTATTGTTTCCATTGAAATTATTAGCGTTCTTGTTTAGTCATCTTTAAACAAACAGTGGAAAGGGTATCCACCTCTACTCCTAAGAAATTAAGTAGATCAAGACTTTCTAGCCTCTATTTTTTTCTCAATGCTTTACTTTTTTTCCCAACCAGATGGGTTCTAGAATCTTTTTAGAAATTACGTTCTTTTTTTTTTTTGCAGTACGCGGGCCTCTCACTGTTGTGGCCTCTCCCGTTGCGGGGCTCGCGGGCCCAGCCGCTCCGCAGCATGTGGGATCTTCCCGGATCGGGGCATGAACCCGTGTCCCCTGCATCAGCAGGAGGACTCTCAACCACTGCACCACCAGGGAAGCCCCAGAAATTACGTTCTTTAATAATAATTTTATGCTGAGCAGTTCTTTATGTTAAGCTTTAGTCCACAAGCTCATATGGGCAAGAAATATCCCATTTCTTCATTTAAAAAGAATTAAGTTAATTTGGTTCCTGATTTCCATTTTACCAGACAGATAAGAAATCCAATCTCAGTTGGTATTGAGGCTTCCTCCTCCCCATCTCCCAGCATCTGGCCATGGTCTTAATCATTGCCAAAGCATCAGGGAGGGCCTCTGGCCCTCCGTTCCGACACTGGCCCTTTACGTGCTTATTTTGATACTGCAGCATGTTTTCTTCCAGCCCAAGCTGGGTGATATGCTTGCAGTGGTGGGAGAAAAACTAAGGAGAGAACAAACACTACACAATCCCTCAACAAATCATCCTGTGGCAGGGAGTCAGAGAACAAATTAAACGAAAGAAAAGAAGCAAGCAACAAGGTGGCAGCCTTCAGGCTTCTTAAACACTCAATAGGAAACAGAAATGCAGAAACAACATACTAAGGGATAAAAGCAGGTTACTATAAGAAGTACCATTTAAATTGCAAGAGCTGGGGCAATCCACAGAAGAAAATGACGGAAATGGACTGGGTTTAATAACAGCAAATCTATGCATATACAATCCCTCATATATGTGTGGAATTTTATATATTATGAAGAACTTTTTCCACATTTATAATTTTGTTTGAGATACTCTTTACAATGAGGTCAGTAGGATACAAGTTAACAACTTCATTTTACAGATGAGGAAACTGGGCCTCAGCTAGCTTTGGTGACTTGTTCAGTATCACAGGGCTGGTTGGGAGTGGAATATAAAACTAGGCCCAGCTCCCCTTCTACCAAGTCCTTTCTCTCCCCCCTCTTCCACTTCTAGGTGAATTGGTTCTCTGAAAAAGGTTAAGTTCTAAAGTAGGATTGGAAGCATCTACATGGACAAAGAGAAGAGGCATCCAAGTGTGATAAGGAGTGTGGGTAGCTGAGGGAGAACATGAAAAATACATGAGAAGGAAATAATCAAGGCAGGTGGAAGGTTCCAGATATAGAAGAGAAAAGCCAGGGTGTGGAAAAGAATGCTGAGTGGTGACTAAGCGGGCCATTGATATTAGACAGCAAATTTTCCCCTTCCACCCCTGACTCAGAAGTTTATCTCCTACGTCTCTTCATACATAAATAACCACCAAGAAAGCACCAGTATCTTGACCTAGTAGTACATCATCCAATTCAGGCATATACAATCCCTCTTTGGGCCCTTTCTAAATCTTAGACACAGTGAGTGACATCATTCTCATTTCCTGTTCTCTAAATCCTATACCCAAGGCTCACACAGGCATACCATGGAGACATCGCCAGTTCAGATCGAGACAACTGCAATCAAGTAGATACTGCAACAGAGTGAGTCACATGAATTTTTTGGTTTCTCAGTGATGTAAAAGTTGTGTTTATATTATACTGTAGTCTCTTAAGTGTGCAATAGTATTATGTATAAAAAAACAATGTACATACCTCCATTTAAAAATACTTTATTGATAAAAAATTCTATCACCTGAGCCTTCAGCAAGCCATATCTTTTTGCTGGTGAGGGTCTTGCCTTGGTGTTGATGGCTGCTGGCTGATCAGGGAGGTGGTTGCTGAGGGCTGGCGGTGGGGGGGGGGGGCGCTGCAGCAATTTCTTGAAATAAGACAATGAAGTTTGTAGTATCAATTATTCTTCTTTTCATGAACAATTTCTCTGTTGCATGCAATGTTGTCTGATAGCATTTTACCCACCACAGAACTTTTTCCAACATTGGAGTCAATCCTCTCAAACCCTGTCATTGCTTTATCAACTAAGTTTATGTAATATTCTAAATCCTTTGTTGTCATTTCAACAGTCTTCACAGAATCTTCACTAGGGGTAGATTCCATCTCCAGAAACCACTTTATTTCTTCATCCATAGGAAGCAAATCCTCATCTGTTGAAGTTTTATCATGAGATTGCAACAATTCATTTACAGCTTCAGGCTCCACTTCTAGTGCTTGTTCTCTTGATATTTCCACCACATTTGTAGTTACTTCCTCCACTGAAGTCTTGAACCCCTCAAAGTCATCCATGTGGGTTGGAATCAATTTCATCCAAACTCCTGTTAATGTGCATATTTTGACCTCTTCCCATGAATCGTGAATGTTCTTAATGGAATTTAGAATAGTGAATCCTTTCCAGGAGGTTTTCAATTTACTCTGCCCAGATTCATCAGAGGAATCACTATCTCTGGCAGTTATAGCCTTACAAAATGTATTTATTAAAGAATAAGACTTGAAAGTCAGAATTACTCCTTGATCCATGGGCTGCAGAATGAATGTTGTGTTAGCAGGCATAAGAACAACATGAATCTCGTGGTACATCTCCGTTAGAGCTCTGGGTGACTGGATGCGTTGTCAATGAGCAGTAATATTTTGAAAGGAATCTTTTCTGCTGAGCAGCAGCCTCAACCGTGGGCCTAAAATATTCAGTAAACCATGTTGTAAACAAATGTGTTTTTACCTAGGCTTTCTTCCATTTACACAGCACAGGCAGAGCAGATTTAGCATAATTCTTAAGGGCCCTAGGATTTTCAGAATGGTAAATGAGCACCAACTTCAACTAAAGTCACCAGCCACATATTAGCCCCTAACAAGAGAGTCAGCCTGTCTTTTGAAGCTTTGAAGCCAAGCGCTGACTTCTCCTCTCTAGCTATGAAAGTCCCAGATCGCATCTTCTTCCGATATAAGGATGTTCATCTACATTGAAAGTTGGTTGATTAGTGTACCACCTTCATTAATGATCTTAACTAGATCTTCTGGATTAACTTGCTGCAGCTTTTACATCAGCACTTGCTGCTTCACCTTGTTTGAATGTTATGAAGATGGCCTCTTACCTTAAGCCTCATGAACCAATCTCTGCTAGCTTCAAACTTTTCTGCTGCAGCTTCTTCACCTCTCAGTCTTCATAGAATTGAAGAGAGTTAGGGCCTTGCTCTAGATTAGGCTTCGGCTTAAGGGAATGTTGTGGCTGGTTTGATCTTCTACCGAGACCACTAAAACTTTCTCCATATCAGCAATGAGGCTGTTTTACTTTCTTATCATTCACTGGAGTAGCACTTTTAATTTGCTTCAAGGACTTTTCCTTTGCATTAATAACTTGGCTAACTGTTTGGCATCAGAGGCCTCGCTTTTGGCCTAGCTCTGCTTTTGACACGCTTTCTTCACTAAGCTTAATCATTTCTAGCTTTTGATTTAAAGTGAAAGATGTGCAACTCTTCCTTTCACTTGAACACTTAGAGGCCATTGTAGGGTTATCAACTGGCCTAATTTCACCAATGTGTGTCTCAGGGCATAGGGAGGCTGGAGGAAAGGGAGAGAGACTGGGGTAAGCCAGTCAGTGGGGCAGTCAGAACACACACAACATTTATCGATTAAGTTTGCTCTCTTATATGGGCGCAGTTCTTGGTGCCCTAAAACAATTTCAATAATAACATCCAAGATCACTGATCACAGATCTCTATAACAAATATAATAAGAATGAAAAAGTTTGAAATATTGTGAGAGTCACCAAAACGTGACACAGAGATATGAAGTGAGCAAATGCTGTTGGAAAAATGGCAGTGATAGACTTGCTGGACATAGGGTTGCCATAAATCTTCAATCTGTAAAAAACGCAATATCTGTGAAGTGCAATAAAGCAAAGTATGATAAAATGAGGTATGCCTGTATTCTGGTCTGGACCATACAGACAGGTGAAATCTTTAAGACGTGCATCATCTTCACGTGCCATTATGCCTCTGTAATTCTTACTGATACACCATGTTGGCACTCACACTGACCCCACATAAACCAGTGCAAGAGCTTCCAGGGAGGTGCTACTCAAGCTCATTTCCTTCCATGGAGTGCAAAGACAGGAAATGGTGCACTGTATCTTTAAGTGGTACAAGAAGAAGGTCTCTGAAGAAATAATGGGATGGAGGGCCAATTTAGAATGAGATGCCAGATGGGTACAGTGGACCATTATGATGCTGTAATGCTTTGTTAACCTTTCCATAAAGATCTTATGTGGCCTAAAGCTCTGATGTTGAGAATCTACACTGATTTATGTGTTTAGAAATAAGAAATTTATTAGCAAACGGAAAAAAAAATTTCTACCAATATTCAATCTCTCCTGACTATACCCCTCTCTCAACATTGTTCGCTATTTTCATAAGCAACAGTTTTTCACAAATAAAAATTTTCAAAATCCTCAATCACACCCATATCCCAGAGCCTGGCCTTAGTTAGAAAGCTTTGTGGCTCTGACTCAGTAGAGCTGGTTATCCTCTTTAATTGGATTGATGGCGACAATTGCAATTACCTTAGATGAGATTGCCTGTAATGTAATTATGCTTCCTTCATCAGTGTGAGCTGGACTTGTGGAATACATACAGAAGATGCCTCCAGTTACTGAGAGGTTAAGGAGTGCATCGTATTGCCTCACAAATCATGTTTGTTACTGTATAGGATTTTAAAAATTATGTATGAAGCTGAATGCGTTATACCTCTAAAGCAGCTTTTCTGGTCCAAAAACATTCCTATATAGAGCTATACTATATTAGTGAGATGGCTACAGTCCAGAGCTCTATTTTTTATTTAAATAAAAAAAATATTTTAAGGACTCAACAGAGAGTACCAATAGCAAATCTGTATTTTCTTGTCTAGTTACTGCTTATTGTTTATTAACAGTGATTACATACAAAAAAACATTTTTTAAAACCATTCAATACACAGTACAGTTTAACTTGATTTTTCGCTATGATTTGAAAACTTACTGTTTCTGAAAGTAACATAATAAATAATGGAGATACATTTAAAATAGACTTTAGGATAGAACCATAATTAATACCTAAGAAGCCAGCTGCTTTGCTACAATGTTGCCTCTTTCTATTTTTCAATTAACACATGGAGAACTTAAAATGTTTCAATTGGAAGCCCATCCTCTAAACAGGACAAGTCTGCCAAACATACTACAAACACATGTAGTAGTTTAGGAGAAATGGCACATACTGGAAATCCACCTCAATCTTATTAGCTTTAGCATTGCTCTCATTAAAAATAGAGCTGCTTATGAGTTTTTCCTTCCCAAGCATATGAAACACAGAACTTGGAAATGTGCCTTTTTGAAAAACTTATTCCTGTATTCATAAACCAGATGGTGCACATCAAATGCATCCTGATTTTCTAATGAAATAGAAAAGGGTTCCTATGGCGTTCTTTAACAAGATGAATGCATCCTCAATTGCTGGTTTTGATAGATACTCCTGGAAAGTTGAACAACTTGGCGAATGCTGTCCTGCTGGACCTGCTCCCCTGAGCGTGGTCCCAGCTCTTTACTTGGGTGAGGCCAAGTAAAGAGCTGGGACCATGCTCAGGGGAGCTCTGCTTTTGAATTCTTCCAAAGTAGGTTCTAGGAGCAGTGCAGGCTCTTCCACAGTCACTCACAAAGAAGCCTTCTGTCTTTGAACATCAGAGACAGAGATGAAGAATCTGCTGTCTCATAAAAGGGCTGACCAAGCAAGAAAAAGGCGCTCTCTCTCTCTCTCTCTCTCTCTCTCTCTCTCTGTGTGTGGCTCACTGCTTAGTCAAGCCATCAAGCCATTTTCGTAGGATGCTTTCATTACTAACACCACCAATAAAAACCTAATTCTGGGCACCGTTTGAATGTCACACTCATGACTTTGAGACACCAAACAGTAAAAATGTATTCAAAGCCAATAAAATTATGCTGGATTTTTCCAACAAATTACAGAAAAATATAATGTTGTTTACCTTGGAGAACGTTGGTTTGTATGGCCAAAAACCTGAAAAAAGAAAAAAGGATTAATTTCTTGTTACTTCTGACCTTGCCACCATGATACTGCATTAAAGACAGCTGTGGTATGCTTATTACTTTAGTAAATCCACATGTCATTTTTCTCTTGCTGGAAGTAATAGAATGGTTTAAGCCAAGCTGGGTTTTAACCTGAATCCAGTTTCTCTATTTAATTCCACTATTAAGTCTGGAATATGTTCAGCTGAGGAAAAGCATCCATCGGCATACTTGAAGAAAAACTTGAAGAAAACTGTGGCAGGCTACACATTGCAGTTTGAAACTTTTTTTAAACTTTTGACAACCTGAAGACCTCTGGTCTGCTATGTCTTATTTTATCTCACTCCACAGATGAGAAAAAATTTTCTTTGTGCTGAGACATCCTATTTCATGAAATTCAACATCGTATGTCATTTTTCTTCATGAACTGCTCTAATTTAACGGTTACGCTAGAAAAGAACACACTACCAACAGGTTCAGCCATACAACACCCCAAACCTGGAAATAACAAGTTGGATGCTTCACAGCCTACACAATAAATCAGTTACTCCGTCAATTCTACAAGCCTAAGAGTCTGAAAATGGAAGGAAGGTATTTTGAACAGCACTGTACAAAAGCTGTGGCTGAGTTAGGTGTTCAGTTAAGCTGAACAACCCGTCTTTTTCTCAGTTTGCTTTGCAGAAACATTTATTTTGCATTTTAAATATGTGTATCTTCCAACTTGGGCTAGAAAGACCTAATTAAAAATAACACCACTACCACCAAGTTACGTTAAGGTTAATCAATACTCCAGGATTTGAAAAATTTTCCCCTAATGTCACACAGTTCCCTGGGGCCTGGGAGTTTTCCTCTCCTTAAGGTATGAGACTGCTTCTCCTCTTGGTGTTGTACCACTAAAAAAAAAAAGTATTTAGCAAACAGGTACCAATCAATCAAAAGGTTAGCATCCTTTTTATTTTAGTGCTCTTTCTTAATGGGCAAAAATTGATTGATTAGTTCACCTAGAACATTCTTAGCCTTAGGGCAGAAACAGCACTTTGTACACAGTAGTGGACTGGATTTAAACAAGAAAAGAAAATCAACATTCAAGAATACAGTGAACTTCAAAAATGGAAGAAAACAGAAAAAGCAAGGTCTGAAAGCATATTGAAATTCGTATATATTTAAAATCTTATGTATATGTTTTAAGTTGTACTGGATTGTCAAGTGTGTACTGGTGCTTCATCTTCATTGGAAATGTACTTACATGATGACATCTAAATTCATCTGTATAGTTTATACTATCACCTTAGTTTCCCTAAGTTTCCCTTAGCTTCCTTCAATTTTTTTTTGAGAAAAAAAAAAATCAAGGTACTTCCCCAATAAATCCACAACCTCTGCTGCTTCCCTCCACCCTCACTTCCATACTGACTTCAAAGCTACTTTCAGGAAGAGGCTTCTTCCAGTGGAAAATCTGTTGATCTTTCAGATAAGACAGGGGGTGAAACAGAGCAGCAGCTAATTCCTTGCCGCTGGCTAGAATAAAGTAAGAAGAACTCTCAGGACTTAGTCACATGAATCCCCTTTTACTCTGACCCTGTTCTACTATTTATTGTTTGGGCATCTGGAAGTATCATGTCCCTGGCACAATAAGTTATATTGTAGGGAAAGTGGTTTTTAAATTTAAGTGTGCATGATTGTCCCTTAGCGGAGCTTATTAAAAATGCAGATTCCTGAGCTCTAACCCAGCTCTACTAAATCTGAATCTCTAAAGGGTTAGTGCCCAGGAATGTTTATTTTCAGTAACTTTCCAGGTGACTTTGATCAGATGGTCATTTGGAGAAACACAGACTTAGGAAGATAGGAAAAGTCATCTCAGTCTGTGCCAAGCGCCAAGCTTTGGGTGGGTAAGTCTATTATATTGATATCCCATCTCAGAATACATAATAAATGTTTAAGTTTGAAAAATAGTATACAATATATAAGTACAATGTGTTCTTTACTTGCAAACGTTTTTCCTTCTCCTTTATGATTTCCAAATAGATAACTGACCTGCCTTAAGCATTATTTTCCTGTGGTAACCTATAAATCACTGAAAAAGGAGGAAGTTTAGGTAATATAGACTCTAATTAACATGGCCCTTATTTATTGTTTAACTCCAGTTAAATCATAGAATCCTTGAAATTTATAGCTGGAAGGATTTCAGAAGAAAAATTAGTCCAATCCTTTCATTTTTCTAGGTAAAGAAGCTTTCATGCAGAGATTAACTTTAGGATTATTTTATAAATGGGGGTGATCTGAAAGATTAATGGAAAGTTTTAGCTATGATCTTGAATAATCGCCAGGTATCTGCTTAATTTTTACCCCTTCTCAGTGCAGATGGAAATATACACAAAAGGAACTGTGTAAGTAAATACAATTAATCATAATCAATCATGTGTCTTGGATTTGCCTAGAACCAAAATACTGAAATGGACACATGGCATCCTGCTGGTTCTAATTTTCCAACAATTCATTAAACATTTCATGCTTTGCTTGTGACAGCACAAACCTTTCAACTTCCTATTATAATTAATGTTATGAAAGGTATCAAAGTGCCCAAATACGTGCCATGAAGTCCTTGAGGGTGGGATGGCCATTTCCAATACACACAGCGTTTGCATAAATTATAATAAACATATTATCATTTTCTTTGTATCAGCCTCAGGACTTCACTTTCTTCATCTGTAAATGTTGGGCTTGGACTAGATGATATCTAAGAATCGAACAATATGATACAATCAAGCTAAAACAAAAGGTCTGATATAAAGATGCCAACTTTTAATTTAAAACATATAAAAATATTTTAGAAGAGATCATCTCTCCCACCACCATCATTTCACTGAACAGGAAAATTTTAACCCCCAAAGCATAGGAAGCACATAGTTTCAAAATAAAGATAACTTTTAATTTGAAAAAAACATTAACTTTGTAAAGTGCTACAGCGTCCTTATGTTTTCCATATTGCTATAGATTCACAAATAACTCTGTCACGGACCCAGTGCCCATCAATGATCTACTCTTTGGGAGCCACTGCTGTAAAGTTCTTCTACAAAGAACTCAGAGGCAGCATTTCCCTATGTTTATCTGACACAGCACTCATCCCCTGAGATGCTTCTAAATAAAGGGTTTCCTGGTTTTAGAACCAAAGGGCGAGGCGGTGTTGGGTGCTTCACAGCACAATCCCCTTTTAGAGATTCTTGGAGAATAATATATACAGAGTTCTCTTGAAATAAATGAAATATTAACTTTATTTCATCTATTATTTTTAAAATATTATTTACCCCAGGAAACATTTTTTGCACATCGTACCTATTCACCTTCTGCAAAACTAGTATTCTGCACAGCACACTGTCAGAGAGCATCTGTAATCTTCCCTAATCAGCTCCACACCCTGACCTGCCAATTATAGTTAACAGGCCCACCCTTCCCCCACTGCCCAATGGTAACTCTAGGCGAAGCTTTGACATACACTCAAGAAATATTAGTTAAGTGGACTGGAAGTGAGCTCAAGACTTGCGGGTCAGTTCAGAATAAAGCCCTGGGGAGAGGAAGGCTTGGTCTTCATGAGGGAGATGGTGTCCTCCCATGCCTGTCAGAGAAACTCATGTCTCCTAGGCCCTCTCTCTTCCGGGTCACTTTGGCAGGTTCGGCTGGTATGACAGCCGAATAACAATGGCATAAACAAGATAACTTTGATTTTTCTCTCATATACATAATGACTAACATAATACATAATAGTCCTGAGCAGTGGTTCTCAAAGTGCACCTCCAGGGCAGCAATATCCGTACCACCTGGGACCTTGTCAGGAATGCAAATTTTTTTGTTGTTGTTTTTTTTTTATTTTTAAATTAATTTTTATTGGAGTATAGATTTACAATGTTGCATTAGTTTCTGCTGAACAGCAAAGAGGGTCAGTTATACATATACATATATCCACTCTTTTTTAGATTCTTTTCCCATATAGGTCATTACAGAGTATTGAGTAGAGTTCCCTGCGCTGTACAGTAGGTCCTTCTTAGTTATCTATTTTATATATAGTGGTGTGTATATGTCAATCCAACCTCCCAATTTATCCCTCCCATCCCCTTTCCCCCTGGTAACCATGTTTGTTTTCTACATCTATTGACTCCATTTCTGTTTTGTAAATAAGTTCATTTGTACCATTTTTTAGATTCCACATATAAGCGATATCATATATTTGTCTTTCTCTAACTTACTTCACACAGTATGACAATCTCTAGATCCATCCATGTCACTGCAAATGGCATTATTTCGTTCTTTTTTTTTTTTTTTTTTTAAAGAAATGCAAATTCTTGAGAATATCCTCACATCTACTGAGTCAGAGGCTCACCCAGCCCTCCAGGTGCTGTTAGAACTTCCAGTTTCTAAACTTTCAGAAACACTGCTCAGAGGTAGCTGGTCGAAGGCTGGAATGGGGACTCTGCTCCATGGGGTCTTTTAGGAACCCAGGCTCCTTCTCTCTTGATGCTTCACTCACTACACCTTAGGATGTTTCTCTTACACTCGTGATCCCAAATGACTTGCTACCACATGTGTTCAGTCACAACTCCTGTGCTCTGTTCCTCAGGAAACGTTTTCTAAACCAGGTTCCTGCTCTGAGTTCTTCAGCCATCATCAACTCCACCTGGACAGCTGTAACTGTCTTCTAAAGAACTCTGTCATGCCCACTGATTCTCTTCAACTTAGTCCATCCCACCTAACTAGCAGAGCTATCTTTTTAAAAATGTGATTTGTTGTCTCTTTCTTACTAGACCATCATCTGATTCCCCTGCAAAGCCAAAATGAAGGTCACAGAGTCTTTCAATTTCTTGCACCTATCTTTCTTCTTAATTATCCCTCACCCCCTCACCTGGACATCTTCAGGATCCCAGCTGCAGTAAACACCATTTCCAGAATTTACCACACCACTTCCACCCGCACGTTTTTACACATGCTGTTCCCCTTGCTTGAAATGTCTGTGTTCACCCTCCTCTACACACACACACTCACACACATGCCCTCAGACATAATCCTCTTTTTCACCTGATAAACACCTGCTCATCTTTCAAAATCTAATCTACACATCACTTCTGCGCGGCCTTTCTCCACTTCCCCATGCTTGGTTACTCGCTCCCTTCTGCTCCCATTGTAGTTATTCCTACTTATTCTAGAATACTCATCATATTGTATTTTAATTTTCTGTGTACAAATCTGCCTCCCAGATTAGATGGGGAGTTTCTTGGAAGCAGGCACTGCTACTTATTCAGTAAACATTAAATGCCCACTTTGTGCCCAGAAGTTCATATCCTGAGGCCTAGGGCCTAGCACAGTGTCAGTGTTCGATTGGTACCCAATAATGGCTAATTTAAAGCATGAATGCATTAATGTTTTCTGTGAATTCTCTCAAGGATGTTATGATTGTAATATACCTGTGGGTGTCCCTGAGAAACACACATGGAAGCATCTTAGTTGTTAGTGATACATTGAATCTGCTAAATTCAGAAATGGGATAGTGTTTTCAGAATAAGTATTGGCCTTTAAAGAGCAAAAGAAGAAGGAGGAGGGAAATGAGAAAAACCCTGAGATCAGGGCAAAAGATGTGAAATTTCTACACTCAAAGCAAGGAATGTGTTTGCATGTGGGGAAATTGGGCAGAACAAGTCCTGTAACAGTGATTGCAGCTCTACAGAGAAACAAATATTATCCTTCCAAGTTTGTAAGACTTAATGGCACCTGGCCCTCTTGCTGAGCTTGAGATGGTGAATTATGTTGTCTGTACATTGACAAATTTAAATTCCTGCAGGCATAGTTGACTATGATGCCACTTCACCCTGAAATCTTTCCTTTCAATTTTTAAAAGAAGGGAGAATGTCCTGATGTGTGAAGCTTTTCCACTGATTATTTAAAAAATAAAATCTTTCCAGGCAATTGCCTAAACACAAGAGCTTAAATTAAAATGCTCATTTTGAGAATTTCTCATGGAATTCCCTGTTTGGATTAAAGGTAGAGATCTTTTCTTGCCTAATGATGGGACAAAGAGTAATGAATGCTTCTGAAATTCCAAACCAAGTTAGAATCAAGGACATTCAGCAGAGAGAAGTGGTATTGTTATGGCTCTCAGGAAGAGGCAGAAGGGCAAGCCAATTGTTTCATGGTCTGTCCTGTGCCAAGACCTAGCTTTGTTTATTCGATCAGTGAATCCATTCTGGAAGGTTATGCTCATTATGGTACTTTGTCACTAATAAGATAAGGGAAACAATGTGATTGCCAAGATTGTTACTTTTCAGAATGAATCAAGCGATATATATGCAGTTATGATGAATAATTATTGGATGTAAAATATTATGGACTATAGTTACAATTTGTCAATGATGGAGCCACTATACAATGCAAATAAAAAATTCCACAATCTTTTCATAATTTTTATGAAAAGCCCTATTCTAGATGCAAATTTTTATTTATGTAGTTTTCATAGGTTGTAATTTGACATAGTCTCTGTCTCCTAAGCAAGAGGTTTGTTGTAAACACTCTATCTAGCTTGCAATTACCATACAGTTAAATGACTAATCATAGAAACTCACTTCATGGTCACTGACAAAAATGGTCACACTTACAGCTGAAATTAACACAAAGAAAAATGAATCTGCCTCTCACCCACACCCAGGAAGTCAATCACAGAAAAATGTCCCAAACGTGACCACAATTTTGCGATGAGATACAGTTAATCTGTGCTGTCTGAGCCAGAAAATTTCATATCGTAGGTCTTGATTTCCCACTCCAAGAACAGCTGAGTAAAATGAAGAAAGATGGGGAGAATTCATCCACAGCAACAGGGTAAGACATTCTGGAAGTATGTCTGGATGAGATGCTTGAACTCTATTTCAAAACATTTTTCTTCCCCACTAACCCTTCTCTTATGGCCTACCAAATAAAAAGATACTGATTTTTTTTTTTGGTGGGGGGAAGTAACTTTTTATTTTATTTTATTATTTTATTATTTTTTCTTGTGGTATGCAGGCCTCTCACTGTTGTGGCCTCTCCCGTTGCGGAGCACAGGCTCCGGACACGCAGACTCAGCGGCCATGGCTCACGGGCCCAGCTGCTCCGCGGCATGTGAGATCTTCCTGGATCGGGGCGCGAACCTGTGTCCCCTGCATCGGTAGGCGGACTCTCAACCACTGCACCACCAGGGAAGCCCAAGATACTGATTTTTAATGAAATGTACTTATGAAACAATGACCATATCTTTCTAGCTCCCATTACCTTGATTTCAGAAATAATATCTAGTTCATGTTAGAGACTTATGTTAGGGCTGGAAAACTCAGAAAATGTCACCAAGAATGCCATGGACAGCAGGAGACAACTGCTCCCCCCTGGATTTCACTCCTACCCCTGCAGAGTTTATCTGAAAAGGTGTTGGGGTCTTTTGGAGTGTGTTGATCGTATGCAGCTTTCTTTCCTGTTCTCCACTGTGGCTCTTTCAAAATGTCATTCTCCCTAAGTTCTCTCTCCTATCATATTTCTTATCAGTGTCAGCAGATAATCTTGCTTCTCCAGACTGAGGGACACTAGAAGCCAATACATGGGAACTCTCCCAACAGGCTGAACCTTCTATACTGACCTCCTCCTCCCTTTCTTCACCTACGCATTTGCTGTGTCTTCACCCATCCTCACCTGCTTCTCTCCTGATATAATGAAAGAGGTGTTTCTCCCACAGTCTAAAGCTGAACCCTCTAACTAAATCTTGAATCCTATCCTCTCACAGCTCTTCTCTCCTATATTTTCAACTTTTAGAATAGCTTTCCCGTGGATATCTCAAATCACAAAGCAAATGAAAACTTTCCATAAACCTTTCTACTCCTTAGAAATCAAACGTCCTTAAAGAACTGCTTCCAACTCGTGTGCTGTGTTGGTCAGTTCACAAAAATGACCCTACAACGAACCATTCCTCCTGGTCTTCGGGTCCTTGCTGGGCTGGACTTGTGACTCACTTTTCGGGCAAAGGGATGCAGCAAAGGGACACTGTGTAACTTCTGAGGTTAGGTCAAAAGAAGTCTTGCCCTTTCTACCCGGGTCTCCTGGAACACTCGCTCGCAGGGAAGCTAGTAGCCACGTAAAAAGTCCAACTAGCCTGAGATTGCTGGGCTGGTAGGAAACCCAAACTGGCTATGTGGAGAGGTGGTGTGGAGAGAGAGAGAACAATGCCCGTGCAGCCCCCAGAAGTTCCCATCAACCCAGGTGAGTACCTGCCATGTGGGTGAGGAGCCCTCTTGGACATTCAGCCCAAGAGAACCTTCAGTTGGTTCCAGCCCCAGTCAAGACGTGACTTCAACCATGTGAGAGATACTGTATTAGTTTCTGAGGGCTGCTGTAACCAAGTACCACAAACTGGGTGGCTTAAAACACCAGAAGCTTACTGTCTCATAGTTCTGGAGGCTGGAAGTCTGAAATGAAGGTGTTAGCAGGTCCATGCTCCCTCTGAGACTCTGGGAAGAATCCTTGTTTGCCTTGTCCTAGCTTCTGGTGGGGGCTGCATGGGCATTGATCAATCCTTGTCACTCCTTGAATTGCAGCTGCATCACTCCAGTCCCTGCCTCTGTCATCACATGGTGTTCTCCCTGTGTGTTTTCTAAGGACACCAGTCATTTTGAATGAGCAGCCCACTCTACCCCAGGATGACCTCATCTTAACTAGTTATAACTATAAAGTTCCTATTTCTAAGTAAGGTCACATTCTAGGTACTGGGGGTTAGGACTTCAACGTATGCTTTTAAGGGACAAAATTCAGCTCATAACAGACCCCAGTCTAGAACCACTCAGCTGAACATAGTCAACCTGCAAAATGTGAGAATAGTAACACCCTTAAAAGATGCAGGATCTGGGCTTCCCTGGTGGCGCAGTGGTTGAGAGTCTGCCTGCCGATGCAGGGGACACGGGTTCGTGCCCCAGTCCGGGAAGATCCCACATGCTGCGGAGAGGCTGGGCCTGTGAGCCATGGCCGCTGAGACTGCGCATCCGGAGCCTGTGCTCCTCAACGGGAGAGGCCACAGCAGTGAGAGGCCCGTGTACCGCAAAAAGGAAGGAGAAAAGAAATTAAAAAAATGCAGGATCTGCAAAGTGCAATAAAACAAGGTATACCTGTACATCTACCTCCCTTCCTCGGTGAAGTCTATCAAAATGACCAAAGAAATTTGTATGCAAGAATAAATTCATCAAACCCCCGGAAAACAAAGGGTGACCTCGGCAGACCAGAATCTTGAAGCATTTCTTAAAGATGCAAAGCAGGTGGAATTAGATTGAAAGAGGAAGCAAAAACACCAGCAGAGAACCCGGGAGGAGGCTGAGGAGAGAACCACTGAAATAGTGACACCTGCTGCCTCTACAGAGCCCAGGGAAGAGTCCAGGCTCGGAGTTCGTAGGATCAGGAGACTCTGACAGGGCCAGAGCCAGACTCTCCTCCCTGCAGCTCCCTCTTCACGCAGAATAGCCGGGCAAGGTATGCTCCCTCACCTACGGGTGTTACAGAAATAAAGTGGGGCCCTTGCATGGGGGTTCCTACCTTGGGTATTGAGGCCAGAGGGTCAAAGCGTAAAGCCTTGATAAAGGCAAGTCTCCGCAGATAGAAGGAAACAAAGCAGGGAGGGACACCCAGCTCAGCGTGGGGGCAGGAGCCATGAAACTGCCTCCCACCCATCTGCCCGCTTCTACTGCACAACCCAGGTGGGCACGGGGTCCTCGTCTGTCTGGCCACCCTCACACCCTGAAGGGAGCCTGCCCACAGGGACCCTCATATGACTATCCAGCCCATCCACTCACGAGGTCATTTCACCACGGACAGTGCAGAGCTGTTCTGAACAAGAGACACCTCTAATTCAGCATTTCTCAACATTGGCATTACTGACATTTGGGGCCAGGCAGATCTTTGCTATGGGAGTCTGTCCTGTGCACTGGAGGATGTAGGACAAGCAACACCCTGTCCTCTACCCACAAGATGCTATAAGTACAGCCCCCTGCCCAGGGTTGTGACAGCCAAAACAATGTCTCCAGACATTGCCAAATCACCCCCTATTGAGAACCATCATTTTCTTTTTAACATCTTTATTGGAGTATAATTGCTTTACAATGGTGTGTTAGTTTCTGCTGTATAACAAAGTGAATCAGCTATACTTACACATATATCCCCATATCCCCTCCCTCTTGCGTCTCCCTCCCTCCCACCCTCCCTATCCCACCCCTCTAGGTGGTCACAAAACACTGAGCTGATCTCCCTGTGCTATGCGGCTGCTTCCCACTAGCTATCGAATTAACTTACCGCTAACAAGTCCCTTCTTCTGCTCTTTGCTTGCTATTAGGAGGCTATAAGTCTCTGCTGTCTGGGAAATACTGGTCGTGTCTAATTGTACCGGCCTGCTTAGCCCCTACCCCACTCTCTAAATTCCTCCAGGGACCCGACTCTCCCTCCCAGGCAGAGCTACCCCGGAGGCGCAGGCTCTCAGACAGCATCCAGATGTGGGTCTTCACACCACGCGGGCAGAGGCCGGCAGCGGAGGCTCTCTGCCGTCTCTAATGTGTGATCTGGGACTGCGGAAACATGCAGTTCCCGTGCTAACTCAAAACTGCTCGCCAGAGATGACTGTTTGTATACCAAGCCAGAGGAGAGTGGCTTCCAAGAGAGGAAAAGCAGGGGTGGAGCAGGCGGTGGACAGGTGGATCCCGAGGATTCGACTCCCCTGAAGTTAGTGGAGGGAGCAAACTCTTCCGTGAAGGACTGGGGTAGAAAACAGAACAGGCAGAAATTCTGCCCCCTCGACAGCTGGCTCTGCTGGAGTTTCATTGGAGTTCATTGCTCCTCTCGGAAAAGGAAATGTCCCCAGGAAAGACAAGCCTCGCCTGCTTCTGGGAGGAAGCCTCATCTCCTCAGATGCCCTGGAGATGAAAGGTCGGGTGGAAGGAAAACTTGGAGAGTGAAAGGAGACACTTAATTGGGGTTACGGCTGGGGTCCTTTGGGGGATCCTTCCAGCAGGCTGACCCCCACCCAAAGGACTGGGAGTGTGTGTTAGAGGAGGGGAGGAAGAGGGGAGAAGGGGCCTCTTTAGCTCAGTCTTTCCATAGGCGGCGGGAGAATGTCTTCATCAGCCAGGCATCCAGTTAGCCTTCTTCAGGGCTTTCCTATGGAAGTAGATGCACACGTGCAACTTCCCAACCACTGTTTTCAGAGGGAACACATCTGCCTGAGTAAATCAACCTTGCCAACTCAGCTCTCACTGAGCTACTAACAGCAAGCTCACTCCAGTGGCAATGGAGAAGGGTGGGGAGCTCCAGGCATTCTATAATTCACCAAGATGCCAAAGTGCCACCTCATTTAAAAAAAAGAAGTTGTCAGAGCAGTGGGCAGCAAACTCGGAGCCCACCAACTATTGTTGTAAACAAAGTGTTATCGGAACACAGCCTCACTCACATTGTCTATGACTGCTCACAGTGACAGAATAGATTAGCTGTGACAGAGACCATATGACCTGCAAAGTCTAAAATATTTACTACCTTGCGTTTCGCATGAAAAGTATGCCAACCCAGCTCCAGGGCACTGAAGGCAGAATTTTTTTTTATACGCCATTCAGTAGCCTGCTTTCTTCTCTGTGCTTAAACAAAGTGTGAGGCTCACAATATTGAAGACTGACATTTTTTGTAAAAGATATATTTAGGTCTCTTCATTTTCCAACAAATGGTGCTTTTCAGAGAGGTCTGGAATGCTGCCAGCAGGGTCTAGTGTGTGGATCCTCAAGTCTGCAAGGGTGTAAGGTGGAGAGAGGAAAGACAAGACCAGAAATGTTTGGATGGAAGGAGTGAAGACCAGGTGATGAGTCTACTTTAAAAACCCAGGACAGGGCTTCCCTGGTGGTCCAGTGGTTAGGACTCTGTGTTTCCACTGCAGTGGATACAGGGGCCCAGGTTCAATCCCTGGTCGGGGAACTAAGATCCCAAAAGCCAAGTGGTGAGGCAAAAACAAAACAAAACAAAACAAAAAATAACCCAGGATGGAGCCAGGTGAGCGGTGGGGTGAGGCAGGACAGACAGAGTCCTGTATCCAGGGCCCTTCCCCACTCCCAGCCATCCTGCCTTCTCGTCTCTGCTCCTCCACCTGTAGTGAGGAGCTTCCTCCCATGGTCGCCCATCCAGAAGTGCCAAAGCCCCTTCTCCCTGTCTGTTGCCCCTGTATTGCCATCGCCTTCTTTTTTTTTCTTTTTTTGCGGTACGCGGGCCTCTCACTGTTGTGGCCTCTCCCGTTGCGGAGCACAGGCTCCGGACGCGCAGGCTCAGCGGCCATGGCTCACGGGCGCAGCCGCTCCGCGGCATGTGGGATCTTCCCGGACCGGGGCACGAACCCGTGTCCCCTGCATCGGCAGGCAGACTCTCAACCACTGTGCCACCAGGGAAGCCCCTGCCATCGTCTTCTGCTCTTCCTCGCCCTCAAGCCCAGATCCCCCAGAGACTTCCATCTCCAGCCCACCCCTCCTGCAGCTTTTCCAACCCCCTGGAAGCAACCTGGGGAGAAGAGAGTAAACACACACACGGGCAGCGCTTGTAAAAAACCTGTCAAGTATCATTTTGAGAATCTTGACCTCCTCTTAAATACAGTCCTAGCACAAAACAAGTAGCAGAACAGAGTTTTCTTTACCAACTGATGGCTGCAGAGTTGGGGGGCTTGTGAATGCATCTGTTCTGTAGGATTTTTCATTGAAGAAAATTCATTTAATTTGGCAAAGGACTATTACTATGAGCCAGCTGCTGGGGCATACAGGAAGCTTTGCTCATAGAACTCCAACTTAAGATGGTGTTGGTTTAAAAGTGGTTTTATCTTCCCAAAGTAAAACTTGTTTATACAATGACTGGACATCAGAACATTTGGATAATGCAACCCCCTTGTATTTATTGCATTTGTGTAATACTTTACAACGAATAAAAGCACTTTCACAGAGATGGCTATATTTGGTTTTCCCGGCCAATCTGGGAGGTAGGTAAAATGCTATTCCTTTGGAAAAATAAGTAAATTAGGCTCATTGAGGTTAACTGCCTTGTTAACCTTGGCTGCACTGGGTTAGTACACTAACCAAGACTTTGATTTCTATGTTCTTGGAATTTTCCCTAGCATTCTTATTGTATTTTCTAAATTAGAGTGCTAGTTTTATCTTGTAATGAACCCCTATCATTTCTTGCAAGAGGCACCTGAATTCTTAAAATTTTTTTTTTTAATTAATTAATTTATTTATTTTTGTGGTACGTCGGCCTCTCACTGTTGTGGCCTCTCCTTTTGTGGAGCCTGTCGGCCTCTCACTGTTGTGGCCTCTCCTTTTGTGGAGCACAGGCTCCGGGCGCGCAGGCTCAGCGGCCATGGCTCACGGGCCCAGCCGCTCCGCGGCATGTGGGATCTTCCCTGACCGGGGCACGAACCCGCGTCCCCTGCATCGGCAGGCAGACTCTCAACCACTGCGCCACCAGGGAAGCCCCAAGGCACCTGAATTCTTATGCTCACTAAGCATTGTCTATATACTAAATAAAGGATATATTGCAAATACATCCAAAGAAGTCATGATGAATAGAATATAATTAACTCATTTACAAGGTGCCTTTTGTTATTTTTATAATCAACAAATATTAAGAGTAAGGTCCTTTTAAAAAGCCTGAGAAATGTAAAATAATAGGCTAACTAAGTAGGCATTACAAGATTTGGGGAACCATAGGAATATAATCCTGAACAAAGGGTCCCCTCTTGGCCCCATCTTTCCTTCAAAAGTCAATCAATCATAATAACTCCACATAGAGAGGTTGTGTGCCTGGTGATTAGGGCTGCAGGCTGGAGCCAGTTAGGTCCTGAGCAAGTTTCTAAACTTTTCTCAACTTAAGCTTCTGCAAGTATAAAACAATACTTACTTTACTTGGTGGCTGTAGGGATTGAATAGGATAATTCATTTTTATAATCTACTTAGAACAGTGCATAGCACACGGCAATTGATGGACAATTTTTTGTTACTGTTATCAATAGGATTATTGCTATAAACAATATATTTTTGGTCTCTCCCCTACCTCAGTCAGAAGTCTCTCAATTTCTGTGAAAAGATGCTGCATGGTTGAGGTGTTGGATGCTTGCAGAAACCTGTTATAGGAAAGGTGGTCTGTCTTTCTCTGATTTCTTGCTACACAATGTTCTTGCCTCTATTAAGCTAGCAAAAAGCCCCGGGCAATATTACCTTTTCAAGATGAGGACAGGCTCCCACATTGGGGCTGTCAGAGAGAATTTGGGGTGTGTGAGCCATTTAAATAAATCAGACCTGACAAATCCAATTTACAGATTAAAACAATGTTGTGATATTTACCAAAAGTATATACAGCAAGTTAAGACACCTCCGACAGGCAGCATTGATTGCCTATTTTCATCAGCTGGTATAATTTAGCTACCACCAGAAGCAAAATGCTTAGGAAAGGTAAATCTGATCATAAATAATTCCCATTTTGATGCATTTAAAAATCAAGTAAGACCTTCGTTCAGGGTTTGCTACAAGGTGACACATCTACTACATTATGCGAGGTCACATCAGGTTTCATTTGGGTGTTAGGAGAAGATCTGATTTGACATAAACAGACGCCAAACAAAGCGTTTAAAGCAATTTTACCAGACGCTGGTATATTAAGACAGACAGAGAGATGACAGAAACCCACTGCCTGCATATATTCACTAAATCTCTGGTGCTTGTGGGACTTTATCAATATTACTTAATCAATACCCCCACCGATTCTGAGCAGAATCAAGGATCATAGCCTTGAAAGAGACCTCAAGGAGTTACTCTGTCTAGAAACACTGGAGCAAGGTTATTGCTTGGGAGAAGCATGGTATGGCTTTCAAAACTCATTTGTTGAATGAACAGAAATAATTCTCTTCACCTCCCATCCCCAGAAGGCTGCTTTGTTCTGGAGGTATGAGAGGGACTGAAAAGTATGGAGCAGCCTCCGGGGTTTAAAGCCCTATCCACTTACTTATTTATTATTTATACCCTGCCTTTTTCTATAAAAGGTTTGAGGCAGCTTACAACAAAAGACACAAACAGGGACTTCCTGGTGGCGCAGTGGTTAAGAATCCACCTGCCAGTGCAGGGGACGTGGGTTTGAGCCCTGGTCCAGGAAGATCCCACATGCCACGGAGCAACTAAGTCCGTGTGCCACAACTACTGAGCCTGCGCTCTAAAGCCCGCGAGCCACAACTACTGAGCCCACGTGCCACAACTACTGAAGCCCCTGTGCCTAGAGTCCTGCTCTGCAACAAGAGAAGCCACCAGAATGAGAAGCCCGCGCACCGCAACGAAGAGTAGGCCCCGCTCGCCACAACTCGAGAAAGCCTGCACACAGCAACAAAGACCCAATGCAGCCAAAAATAAATAAATTTACTAATTAAAAAAAAAGACAAACAATAATGAGCCTTATCCTCAGTCATCCCTTGAAGGGTTTCATGATCACTTTCATGATCATCAAAAACGAGTATGAAGTGGCTATTTGCATGGGATGCTATGCCGGGGCTGAATAAATCAGGCAGAGCCAGCGCTGGCCTCTGTAAATTTCCATCCCTTCAGTTTGCGTTCATTCATTCTTTTGACAAATATTTACTCAGCACATCCCACATGCAAGTGCTGTTAGGTGGTGTGGGGGGTGGTAAAATGAGTAACGTGTGGACACTGCCCTGCCTGCAAGAGGTTTACAGACAAGGGTAGGCGGTCTAGGACAAGTGTACGTGATACTCATGTGTATGGGTGCGGATAAGACACAAACCTAAATTCCCCCAAGCCTGGCAGAAGGGATCAGTGCTATGGGTGAGTCGCAGAGAACCACAGCGGAAGAATGTCAAGGGGGAGTGCATCTGCTTGTTGTGTGTCCTAAAGGAAAACGGAGCTGAAGCGATCAGGCTGCAGGCAAAGTTGTGAAGAAGAACTCAGCCTTCCCGGGCACTTCTCTGCCCTCCTGACACTTTCTGTCTCCTCGTTCCCCTCCTCCCCTTCTCATCTGGACACCCTAAGCCCTCATGCTGTCACAGCTGCCTCGTTTCACCTTTCCCAGAAGACTGGCGTGCTACTTGCTGACATGTCCTGGGACAAATGCCCGTTTGGACATGCTCCCTGCTGGCTATCATCAACAACAGGGATATGGAACGCTTATCTACACCAAGGTAGAAATAACTAGCCATTATTTGTCACCATGCCATGCCTAGGAGTATCTGATTTTACAGGAGGACCAGGCCTGGGCACAAAGGAAGCAATCTTGACCAAATCCATGATTCTTGGAGGCCTATGGTTGGTATGAGAGCTTCCTGGGCATCCTCAAATCCAGGACCCAAATAACTTCTAGCCCTATGTACCTAGAAGGCAAGGAGTCACCAGAGAGAACATTCTTGAAGGGTCTCAATAGAAGATCTGCTCTCCAGCCAGACTGTAAGGATGAGAAAGAACCTCTTCCAGCTACAGTCCTTCGTTCGTTGGAGCAGTAGTTCTTAAATTTTAGTTTATAGAAGAATCTCAGGGGAAGCCTGAAAAAGTACAGATTCCAAGGCTCCATTCCTGGAAACTCTGTCTTCCTGAAGGAAGTCTGGAGGGGGTCTTGGAATTCACATTTTAACAAGTATCAAGGCAGCCTCTGAGGAGGTGGTCTTAGGCTCGCCCTTGAGATATATTGCCAAAGGGACTCACATAGCAGGAGGTCCAGAAGCGCAGGACAGATGTCTGCTCTTCACAGGTGAACTTCTAGCACCTAGAACAGTGCATAGCTCAGATTAAGCACTCAGTAAATATGTTGATTTAATTAATGCCTGGGGACTTGCCCTGCCTCCTGGCACCCTGGGAGTGGGGGCCTTGGTAATATTTTTTGGTGAATGAAACCTTGGGGAAAGTATAAAGGTATAGCAGTGTCTGCAGAAAGGACTCTGGGTTACGTCGATGTGGAATGAGGTGGTGGAGAAATTGTCTAGTTGAGAGCAGGTATCCCAGGTGTATCCTGCCCTGCCCTCAAGAAGTTGACAGGCTGAGGGTCAGGGTGGGAAGAAATGCTTTGAAGTTTAGCCCGAGGGTCACAGATCTGCTTAGCATCTCATCACTCACCACCCTCCCCTCCCTAGACTTCTAGAGATAAGAAGATCTGAAAGAGAAGCGGAGACTGGAGAGGGAAGGCGGGACTGCAGGAAGCAGGCAGGGCAGGGAGCTCAAGGCCCCGGGCGACACACACCGGGGCTACCTGCTCTGACCCGCAAGGGAGACTGAGCAGCTCTTGCCAGAGCTCTTGCTCTTCTGCTTGGCAGAGAGCAAAACCCCAAATGGGCTGCTTTGGGCGAAGGCATTTACCCTGCGGCATTTAGCCTATTGTCAGGTTAAATTTATTCTTCGGCCTTCTGACTGGCTTTGATAACAAACGTGTCCCTCCATCTAGGAAGAGAAATCCTACAGCTTCTTCCAGTGACTCGTTGCTGTGCCTTGTAATCTGCTGTCAGGAAATTCTCATGCCTCACGTCTGATGTCAGTTAGCAGGAGAACAGAGCAGTCCCAACGTGCACTAACTGCGTCCTTAGGTTTCGTAAGAGTGTGGGTAGATCTGGGCTCTGGAAGTTGCTCTACGCGAGACTGGCTGCCTTACAAATCTTGCTGTCATCTAGGATGGCTTAGTTGACATTTTGTCTGATCTATTTTCCTTTCACCAGTGGCGTGAAACAGGACACTGGATATAACCTGGTTAAACTGGACTTCTTCCCAATATCATCGTGCTTGAGAAAGCAGTCAATGGGTCCAGAATCTGTTTGGGGGCGCTCTGGGAAAATTTCCCAACCAATATCTTCTTCCACAGAATTCAAATGAAGGACTCATCTAGGGACAGCTCCATATGTACGTCTATTCCCATGCCAAAAGATGTGAGACCTAGGTTTTAGCTGTTAACGTAACTTTGCCTAAGAAGTGTAAACTCTCCAGACCTCATATTCATCTGTAAATGGAGTGGGTTCTTCTATCAGTAGTGAAAAATCCCCTAATGAAAATTCCAATGACTTACAATATCTTATTATGTCTAGGTGATTTGGGGCCCAGCTACTTTCCCCACCTCTCTATTTCTTGCTCTGGTTCTCTTTGTTCCTCTAACACACGAAGCTTATTCCTGCTTTGCATAAACCCCCTCCCCAAAACTCTCTGCCCTCCATGACCCCATCCTCACACCTCTTCACAAGGAATGCTGTTACCCCAGGTTTTCTTTTTTGTGCATGAACTGACTTCTTCATGTTATTCAAGTGTCAGTTCGAATGTGACCTTCCCAGAGGGGTTTCCATGGTCATCAATCCAACGAAGTGCCTCCCCATTTCATCCCAACACTCTCAACCGCATTCCTTGACTGAATTTTTTCAAAGCACTTACCATTACCTGGAATGATCTTATTTGACAGTTTGCTTGTTTACAAATAGTTCTGCTACAGTGTGACATATGCATTCCTAAGAATCACCGTGTTGTATGAAATTACATACTATAAACCATGGAGCTACGGAGAAAATGGGATTGGGAGCCCAACACTCGAAAACTTCATCAGTGACATATTTTAAAAAAATGGAAACAATAAAAATGGCAGCACACTTTTATATATGTTTACTGGTCAATATATACATAAATACTACAATACATGTCACTTTATCTTGAAAAAGGCCTGCAGTTTGCTTGTAGAAGTGGGGATGGAGCGGATTGCAGATTGTGAGTTATTGCGAAGTGGTGGTAGGAGGGTTATGGACAGCTGTTAACACCGGATGTAGCTCATAGCACACTCAGAGAGTTGAGGTAGCTGGTAGATGTCCAAGTTGCATGCACATGTCCATTTTATGTATTCCTATGTGATTTGGTTCAGCTTGGTGCCCCTTTCTGCATTCTAGTGTTTCTCCCAGATGAAATCATGCGTAAGCAAACATGAAATTCGAATTGTGCTTAAATTATTCCCTAACATATCAATCAGGTTGGAACATATTCTCATTTTCAAAATAAGCATTATAGGGCTTCCCTGGTGGCGCAGTGGTTGAGAGTCTGCCTGCCGATGCAGGGGACACGGGTTCGTGCCCCGGTCCGGGAGGATCCCACATGCCGCGGAGCGGCTGGGCCCATGAGCCATGGTCGCTGAGCCTGCACGTCCGGAGCCTGTGCTCCGCAAGGGAGAGGCCACAACAGTGAGAGGCCCGCGTACCGCAAAAAAAAAAAAAAAAAAAAAAAAAGCATTATAGGAAATCTGATAGCATTTGTTTGCTCCACTCACTAGAATTTAAGCTCCGTAAGATCAGGGAACTTGTCTGTTTGATTCATTGCTATATTTCCATCATCTAAACAGCATGGAATATAGCAGGCTTTCAATTAATATTTGTTGAATGAATCTTTCTTCAATTTTCTTCTCTCCCCACATACTAGTGATACCCTTTCAAGGGTTACAGTGGTCCACATTGGTATGGTGGTGAGGAGGTAATAGTACGACCAGAGGGGTTTCAAAATTGCTGTGTTGCGGGTAGGGGGCCTGTGTTCTCTGAAGACAAACAGAAAAATGGAAACAAAAAAACCCCTAAAGCCTAAATTACTACAAATGGTTATGATATCCACATAGGTCCTTCCACCTTTGTAGTCATGAAAGATCTCTAAGGCTCCTTCTATCCATTACAAATACACGATTCTAGAGGGCTTCCCTGGTGGTGCAGTGGTTGAGAGTCCGCCTGCCGATGCAGGGGACACGGGTTCGTGCCCCGGTCCGGGAGGATCCCACATGCCGCGGAGCGGCTGGGCCCGTGAGCCATGGCCGCTGAGCCTGTGCGTCGGGAGCCCGTGCTCCGAAAAAAGAGATATTAAACGGATACAAATACACGATTCTAATGATGAATTATTTTGAAGAGTCAGTGCAGAACTATGGACCTAGAAACACTACACAGAGCCCTATGTTATGTGGAAAGGTTCCTGGAATTCATTCCATTAGGAACGAAAGAAGCTTCAAGTCTAGCTGGCAAATTTGCTGGGAAACACTAACTTCTGTCCCTCCTCTCCATATGTGTGTCTCAGACCTAAAATTTAATCACTCTTCTACTAAGTCAGAGAACAGAATTAGAAGTGGCTTTGAAAGGTCATCCTAGACAGGTAGGTTATGTCATATTCCTAAAGGGTTTGAAAATTGTTCGAATTTCAGGGAAACTGTCTAGCGCTACCAAGTAAAAGGTCAAATCAGAAAGCCCCCAAAGAGCTAAGGAATGATCT
This sequence comes from Delphinapterus leucas, assembly GCF_059928025.1. Lineage (NCBI taxonomy): Eukaryota > Metazoa > Chordata > Mammalia > Artiodactyla > Monodontidae > Delphinapterus > Delphinapterus leucas. The sequence continues at coordinate 91,135,558 of NC_143130.1, forward strand.
TTCTTCTGAATTTTTCTGATTTAAATTCTGAACCTAAGAAAATGTGCCTGCAAATGCAAATGTTGTGGTTGAGCTACTGTAGTTTATCAGGCAAAACAGGGAATATTCTGTTATGATTCTTTACTTCCTCAGTAACTGCTCAATCTTATGGAGAGTTGAGTGGAGTGGCAAAGTAATTACATGGTGAGTACCATATATTTACGATTATTTATGTTTTCTAGATTGGAGTACAGGGTAATTATTTTTGGTCTTATTAAGTGCAAATTACCAAGTAGTCTTCAGGAACATGTAATTACTATGTACTGTAGTCACATGCCACTTACCAAGCAAAATGAATGCAGTGAAAATTTTATTTAATACAAGCAGAATGACACATGGGGTTTTATGAAGCAAAGTACAGGGACCTGCCTTCCTGTCTTGGGAGAGGAAACAGAGCAGCCCTTCTTAACTTAGGGCATTTCCCTCAGTGAACAAGATCCATATTTCTCAAGGGTTGGTGCTCATTAAGAATGCAGATGTCTGGAGCCCCATGCCAGACCTAGAGAGTCCCACTCTCGGAGGTGAGGCCGTGGAGTCTGTGTCTTCAGCAAGTCCCTGAGGAGCTTCATGTGTGCACTACAGTGAGCAAGCATCTGCCCAAGAGTCACAAAATACTCTGACCAGCAGGGTTACCTCTAAACACAGAGGTGGGAAAAAAATGGGGCCTAGGTGGCATACATTTTTCTGTTTTTCACTGACTAGTTTCTGCTCTTTTTAGATTTTACATTGACAAGTATCCTTGAACCCATTGTTGCAAAGATATAGAAGTCTTATTATATGTTGAATATTCCCTGTGAGTTGATTTTCTATTATACATAGATCATGTACATGTAATTTAGTTTAGATCTTTTAGATTTTACTGAATACACACACACACACACACACACATGCACACACACAATTTGAGGGACAGAAGTGTGAGGAAGAGCCAGAGGCCAAGGAGTGATTTGCCTCATGGTCGGAACAAGGGCAGATTTTACTCAACAGATATTTCCTGTGCAGTTAATCCATGCAATGTAAGCTCACTTTCTATACCCATTCATTCAATAGGTCTCATTTCCTTAATTGAGATAGATCACTAGAGTGGTTAAGGGCATAGGATCTGGAGTAAGGAGACTCCAGTCCCACCATTTACTAGTTAGGAAACCATGGATGCTATATCAATATTTGTGTCCCCCCAAAATTCTTAAGTTGAAATCCTACACCCCAAAGGTGATGGTGTTAGTAGGTGGAGCCTTTGGGAGGTGATACGGTCATGAGGGCGGTATCTTCATGAATGAGATTAATGCTCTTACAAAAGAGACCCCAGAGAGCTCCCTCACTCTTTCCACTATGTGAGGATACAACTAGAAGTCTGTGACCCACCAGAGGACCCTCACCTGACCATGCTGGTTACCCTGGTCTCAGACATCCAGCCTCTAGAACAGTGCCAAATAAATTTCTATTGTATACAAGCCACCTAGTCTGTGGAGTTTTGTTACAGCAGCCCAAACTGACTAAGACAATGGGCAAGTCACCTCTGTGCTCGCTTTCTTCATTATAAATTAGGGATATAATGCTCCTCTCAGAGGGTTACGTTCAGGAAAAAAATTACATAAATGCTTGCAAAGTGCTTAAAACGCTGCTATCATCTATAAAAGTCTCAAGAAATTTGGCTATTATCGATGTATTGAACATGAAAATACCATATTCATATATTTGGCAGTTGGATTTTCTTCCTTACACCCATTCTGAAAGGAAAAATCAGTAAGACAGTTTTTACACATATCTTTCCTCTCGCATTTTAGAGACTCAAACCGCACTGACAGGCAAGAGTAGAACATGCTTTGTCCTTGCCAAGGCAGAGAAAAGGTTAACTTTTTGACTTCAAGAGAAGCCAGCTGGAGAAGCAGACAGTCTGCTAATGGTGAGGGAGGGGAAGCAAGAACTAATTTTAGCCATCATTCTTCAATCACTGTCCAGTTCTCTCTCACACTCCTCCCTGCCTACCCCCATCCTCTCTGAACTGTGAGGCATAAGACTGCTTCCCCAGGGCACCTTCAATCCCGGAAGGGAGGGACATAATTCTACGACAACCCACTGCCTCTTCCAGTGAATTAGAGATGCTTATGCCCCAGCTTCAAAAATATCCCGAACACCATAAATACCAGCTTTCTATCACTTGCAAATTATCTTTTTCTCAGAAACACTCATGCAACCATGTTCCTTTCCTGCCATTTTTGCTGAAAGTGACTTTTTCAGAAATGTGAAGCATTGCTGCAGGAAAATTTGAGAAAGTCCAGATACACTTTCACTCCGTCTTATAGTAAACAAAGATGAGGAAAGCAAAGATTAATGATGATTGCTAGGGTGAACCCATATGCTTGTATAACTTTCTTCACCCTGGCTGTTGAAGTGAAAATATCTGGGGAAAGGAGAAAAAAAAATATTCAGGTAAATATATTTCATGAGCCTGATGTTCTGCTATAAAGATTGTGAAACAGAATATATATTTGTGAAATGCAAACATTTTTCACCTACTAATGTTTATAATTAAGGCACCAATTCTTACTCAAACAAAAACCCTAGCTTGGGGAAGAGAAGCATAAACAGAAACACACTTAATGCTTTTGCTGACAGCGGGTTTCTTCTGTGGAGAACAGCAAGCATTCCACGTGTGGAGAAATACCGAGATGTACTTCTGTAAGTACACAAATGTACGTGCACATAAAATACGATCACAGGCAATGAGAGCTCAGAAACCAAAGGGGACATCTAACCTCAGATCTGAGAACCACATGAGCTCGTTTTGCTCTGGATTGATAAGCAATGCAGAAAAGGCTTGGATGACTTAGTCTGAACACAGAGAGAATTAAAGAGTATTAGTTCTTTCTACCAAGCCAGAGAAAGCCCTGCCTGAAAGTATTCTGCTGGTGCTAGCCCAGGCCCAGGGAGTAAGGATTTGAAAAGAGAAGTCTTAGAATCACAGGACCGTAAGAGGCCTTAAGAGTCCTCTAATTCAATCCTAGATGTGCCAGCAGAAAGAACGTCCCAGTGACCGCTGGCCCAGGAACAGGGTGATTCAATGCAGTCACATAGCCTCTCAGCCCAGTAGTGAGTGAGACTCAGACAAAGGGAGTCTTTACTTGGGGCCATCTGTGGATGTCAGCAGGCCCAAGATCTGAGATAAATTCATCAAAAGTGGGGAGATGATTGGACCATCTTGCCCCACCTCTTAACTGCACTCATCGTTATCATCTTCACTTTTTGTCTGAAGCTACACTTGGGGGCTTGCCTTGGAGCCTGGGCCTGCATTAGTCCCCGTTCGCAGGTATTTATCCCTTGGCCTCCTTTACCTGTGATGGGAAGATGTGCCGAATCCAGCAGCATTTGGACCACGGTCTTAACAAATCATTTTAGTTTCTCTTTATTTCACATCTGTATCTCCATTTACTCTGCCTTTTAAAGGGTAAATTCTAAACTGGACTCTAAACATTACAAAGGGTGGGTTTCAGTCAAAATTAAAATAAATACAGACAATACATTGGTTACTGATAGGTTTTTTCTTTTTTAATAAATCATGGTCAATTAGTAATGCTGGTAGAAACTTGTAGTTTAAAGGAATATCATTGGATATCATTTTGTCATGTAAAAAATTTGTCTCCTTTGGGTAAATCCAGAATTTCCTCTATCATGGCTCCTTATGGAGCCAGACTGGAAAAACTGGAAGACAGAAAAGACAGTATGCATTTACTTAAATAATATATAGAAAGTATCTACAACATGTTTCCTTCTGTTAATCTTTAAATCTGCATATCCCTCATCCATCTTCTACACCTACAAAGGTGAGATACCACAATGTTTACTGATGTCTTTATGACACCTCCTGGATGTTACCTCAAATCCCTTAGTGCAAGAGCGCCCACATCTTGTACTAGCCAGCGTCCATCCGCCTGCACCTTCCCATGCCCTCTAGCCTGGGTTCCTTTAGCCCACCCCACATCTGGGCTTTGCTGAAACTTCAGCTAAGACTGTCTTGAATCTCCTAATGACCTTATTTCCACCCCCTGCCTGCCCAGCAGCTTTATAATATTCTCTATTTAAGAAAGGCTGCGTGTTGGAAGAAAGCTATGCATACTCTGATCCTCTTTCAGCACCCTCAAAAGAATTACAGAATTAAGAGATAGAGTGAAGTACATTGCTACATAGTTGATATGATTAATTTGTTTCAATGAATATAATGACAATTGTTTCTGCAGTGCCCTTGTTTCCATCAGCTCAGTGATCTGATCATCAGATCTGGTTTCACTTCATAGATACAGCTTAGCAAACACCATTTGAAAGTCCTTTCATTCAAGAAGAAATCTGGCATCATATTTTTAATGTCACGTTTGCTTGTCAAGAAGCTAAGAATTCTCTGGATTTTACAATTTGAACCAGGATTTAGCCAAACTAAATTATGATCTGTCATTTCCTGGGTAGATTAAAGTATTCAGATCCAAAATAACACCAAGCCAAAACTACTTTTTGAGTATCGATCATTCTTAACATTGTGGGGCAACCGGGAGACACCAGGGCCCTGAGGATGAGATTAGTCTCTATCCAAAAGAACTTAGATGTTGTTCAATAATTGTTTTATTGTACATCAACCTGCAAGGTCCATCGATTCTTGCTTAATAATTCAGATAATTAGCGGCTATAGAGCTCTAATGCACCACACTACAGGCCTCAGGCTCATCATTTCACCAATTCACAGCAGCCCCACTGGGGTACACACTATCACTCTTCCTATCTTTATAGATGATAAAAGTCAAGTGACCTCCCTAGAGTCAAACAATGTCATTGGTGGAACCAGAATTTAAGCCCAGTTTGCTTGACACCAGAGCCGAGTTCTTGAGCGCTGGGTGTAGAAATCTAAGATGACAATGCCTCTTGAGAATGGTATAGTTTATGTGAAATAAAAATCTAGTGAAAAGGAGAGCCCAGTGCATACAGGCTTTGTCACAGAAGACTGGATGGATTTGTGCTGGGTCACAGTAGAGTACAGATGGCATCAGCGATGAGGGATACTGTGAAATCAAAAGCCTGGGGTAGGAAATGGATAAAGTGGTTTGGGTGTCACTTAGATGTCAACGTTAAAAGATTGAGGGTTTATAGTTGGAAGGGGCGGAAAATAAAGTTGGACGTGTAGGGCTCATTCCCGAGGAAACGTAAAGCCAGGCTGCATTCAGACTTGGTTTGTTAGGTGTAAAGAGTACAGATAATGGTGAGAAAGGAACATATTTTAATAGTTGTGTTTTAGGAAGATTCAGTGCCATGTTAGCTACGAGAGATGGCAGAAGAGAAAACCAGCAATGATATACCACAGTAATTTCAATGAAAATCAAGATGAGAGACTGAGCAAGGGTGGTGGCAGAAGTAATGGACAACTTGGGGTGTTGTCATGATTCCTCAAAAGGAAAAATTATAGAACTTGACTGATTGATGTAAGGGTCCCTTTTAGGAATTACAAGAATAGTATGTATTTAATTCAAAGAAAGTCTGTCATGTTAAAATAATTTCTATGTACTGGAAGTTTCAAATAATTTCTTTAACATGCATTTTGTGACTAAAGCTTGCCAGCTTTATAAAGTATATTTTTTGTATTTTAGTTTATTTTCCTAACTTTGTAGAATAAAAACTTTGTGAGTTGTCAGTTGTTTAAAAAGAATCCTCTCCTTAATGTGTAATATTTTCTTTTGAATTAAGTGGTTTGTACAGTTCAGCTATTGATTTTTTGTTACATTAAAATATTTTAATGGGGGAGACCTTAAAGATGGCAGAGGAGTAAGATGTGGAGATCAACTTCCTCCCCACAAATACATCAGAAATACATCTACATGTGGAATAACTCCGACAGAACATTTACTGAACACTGGAAGAAGACCTCAGACTTTCCAAAAGCTGTGTGGCTGACAGGGTCTTGGTGTTCTGGCCGGGTGTCAGGACTGTGCCTCTGAGGAGGGAGAGCTGAGTTCAGGACATTGGTCCACCAGACACCCCCCAGCTCCATGTATTATCAAACGGTGAAGGATCTCCCAGAGATCTCCATCTTAACACTAAGACCCAGCTCCACTCAATGACCAGCAAGCTACAGTGCAGGACACCCTATGCCAAACAACTAGCAAGACAGGAACACAACCCCACCCATTAGCAGAGAGGCTGCTTAAAATCATAATAAGGTCACAGACACCCCAAAACACACCACTGGATGTGGTCCTGCCCACCAGAAAGACAAGATCCAACATCATCCACCAGAACACAGGCACTAGTCCCCTCCACCAGGAAGCCTACACAACCCACTGAAACAACCTTAGCCACTGGGGGTGAAGACCAAAAACAATGGGAATTACAAATGTGCAGCCTGTGAATAGGAGAACCCAAACACAGTAAGTTAAGCAAAATGAAAAGACAGAGAAACACACAGCAGATGAAGGTAAAAACCCACGAGACCTAACAAATGAAGAGGAAATAGGCAGTCTACCTGAAAAAGAATTCAGAGTAATGATAGTAAAGATGATACAAAATCTTGGAAATAGAATGGAGAAAATGCAAGAAACGTTTAACAAGGACCTAGAAGAACTAAAGAGCAAACAAACATTGATGAACAACACAATAAATGAAATTTAAAATTCTCTAGAAGGGAGCAATAGCAGAATAACTGAGGCAGAAGAACGGGGTAAGTGACCTGGAATACAAAAGAGTGGAAATAACTACTGCAGAGCAGAATAAAGAAAAAAGAATGAAAAGAATTGAGGACAGGCTCAGAGATCTCAGGGACAACATTAAAGGCACCAACATTCGAATTATAGGGGTCCCAGAAAAAAAAGAGAAAAAGAAAGGGACTGAGAAAATATTTGAAGAGATTATAGTTGAAAACTTCCCTAATATGGGAAAAGAAATAGTCAGTCAAATCCAGGAAGGGCAGAGAGTCCCATACAGGATAAATACAAGGAGAAACACTCCAAGACACATATTAATCAAACTATCAAAAATTAAATACAAAAACCAAATATTAAAAGCAGCAAGGGAAAAACAACAAACAACATACAAGGGAATCCCCATAAGGTTAACAGCTGATATTTAAGCAGAAACTCTGCAAGCCAGAAGGGAGTGGCAAGACATATATAAGTGATGAAAGAGAAAAACCTACAACCAAGATTACTCTACCCAGCAAGCATCTCATTCAGATCTGATGGAGAAATTAAAACCTTTATAGACAAGAAAAAGGTGAGAGAGTTCAGCACCACCAAACCAGTTTTACAACAAATGCTAAAGGAACTTCTCTAGGCAGGAAACACAAGAGAAGGAAAAGACCAATAATAACAAACCCAAAACAATTAAGACAATGGTAATAGGAACATACATATCTACAATTACCTTAAATGTAAATGGATTAAATACTCCCACCAGAAGACATAGACTGGCTGAATGGATACAAAAACAAGACCCATATATATGCTGTCTACAAGAGACCCACTTCAGACCTAGGGACACATACAAACTGAAAGTGAGGGGATGGAAAAAGATATTTTATTCAAATGGAAATCAAAAGAAAGCTGGAGTAGCAATTCTCATATCAGACAAAATAGACTTTAAAATAAAGACTATTACAAGAGACAAAGAAGGACACTACATAATGATTAACGGATCAATCCAAGAAGATATAACAAGTGTAAATGTTTATGCACCCAACATAGGAGCACCTTAATACATAAGGCAAATGATAACAGCCATAAAAGGGGAAATCGACAGTAACACAATCATAGTAGAGGACGTTAACACCCCACTTTCACCATTGGACAGATCATCCAAAGTGAAAATAAAAAAGGACACAAGCTTTAAATGATACATTAAACAAGATGGACTTAATTGATATTTATAGGACATTCCCTCCAAAAACAACAGAATACACTTTCTTCTCAAGTGCTCATGGAACATTCTCCAGGATAGATCATATCTTGGATCACAAATAAAGCCTTATTAAATTTAAGAAAATTGAAATCGTATCAAGTATCTTTTCTGACCACAATGCTATGAGACTAGGTATCAATTACAGGAAAAATTCTGTAGAAAATACAAACATATGGAGGCTAAACAATACACTACTTAATAACCAAGAGATCACTGAAGAAATCAAAGAGGAAATCAAAAAATACCTAGAAAGAAATGAGAATGAAAGCCTGATGACCCAAAACCTATGGGATGCAGCAAAAGCAATTCTAAGAGGGAAGTTTATAGCAATACAATCCTACCTCAAGGAACAAGAAACATCTCAAATAAACAACCTAACCTTACACATAAAGTAATTAGAGAAAGAAGAACAAAACCCCCCTAAAGTTAGCAGAGGAAAGAAATCATAAAGATCAGATCTGAAATAAATAAAAAAGAAATGAAGGAAACAATAGTAAAGATCAATAAAACTAAAAGCTGATGCTTTGAGAAGATAAACAAAACTGATAAATCATTAGCCAGACTCATCAAGAAAAAAAGGGAGAAGACTCAAATCAATAGAATTAGAAATGAAAAAGGAGAAGTAAAAACTAACACTGCAGAAATACAAAGGATCATGAGAGATTACTACAAGCAACTCTATGCCAATAAAATGGACAACCTGGAGGAAATAGACAAATTCTTAGAAAAGCACAACCTTCTGAGACTAAAGCAGGAAGAAATAGAAAATATAAACAGACCAATCACAAGCACTAATATTGAGACTGTGATTAAAAATCTTCCAACAAACAAAAGCCCAGGACCAGATGGCTTCAGAGGCAAATTCTATCAAACATTTAGAGAAGAGCTAACACCTATCCTTTCGAAATCTTCCAAAATATAGCAGAGGGAGGAACGCTCCCAAACTCATTTTACAAGGCCACCATCACTCTGATACCAAAACCAGACAAAGATGTCACAAAGAGGGTTTCCCTGGTGGCGCAGTGGTTGAGAGTCTGCCTGCGATGCAGGGGACACGGGTTCGTGCCCTGGTCCAGGAAGATCCCGCATGCTGCGGAGCAGCTGGGCCCGTGAGCCGTGGCTGCTGAGCCTGTGCGTCCGGAGCCTGTGCTCCACAGCAGGAGAGGCCACAGTAGTGAGAGGCCCGCGTACCACAAAAAAAAAAAAAAAAAAAAAAGGTGTCACAAAGTAAGAAAACTACAGGCCAATATCACTGATGAACATAAATGCAAAAATCCTCAACAAAATACCAGCATATAGAATCCAACAGCACATTAAAAGGATCACACACCATGAGCAAGTGGGGTTTATCCCGGGAATGCAAGCATTCATCAATATACGCAAATCAATCAATGTGATAAACCATATTAAAAAACTGAAGGATAAAAACCATATGATGATCTCAATAGATGAAGAAAAAGCTTTTGACAAAATTCAACACCCATTTATGATAACAACCTTCCAAAAAGTAGGCATAGAGTGAACTTACCTCAACATAATAAAAGCCATATATGACAAACCCACAGCCAACATCATTCTCAATGGTGAAAAACTGAAACCATTTCCTCTAAGATCAGGAACAAGACAAGGTTGTCACTCTCACCACCATTATTCAACATAGTTTTGGAAATTTTATCCAGAGCAATCAGAGAAGGAAAGAAATAAAAAGAATCCAAGTCAGAGAAGAAGTAAAGCTGTCACTGTTTGCAGATGATATGATACTATAAATAGAGAATCCTAAAGATGCTACCAGAAACCTACTAGAGCAAACCAATGAAGTTGCTAAACTAGCAGGATACAAAATTAATGCACAGAAATCTCTGGCATTCCTATACACTAATGATGAAAAATCTGAAAGAGAAATGAAGGAAACACTCCCATTTACCATTGCAACACAAAGAATAAAATACCCAGGAATAAACCTACTTAAGGAGGCCAAAGACCTGTATGCAGAAAACTGTAAGACCCGATGAAAGAAAATAAAGATGATACATACAGATGGAGAGATATACCATGTTCTTGGATTGGAAGACTCAACACTGTGAAAATGATTATACTACCCAAAGCAATCTACAGATTCAATGCAATCCCTATCAAACTACCACTGGTGTTTTTCACAGAACTAGAACAAAAAATTTTACAATTTGTATGGAAACACAAAGACCACGAATAGCCAAAGCAATCTTGAGAAAGAAAAACGGAGCTGGAGGAATCAGTCTCCCAGACTTCAGACTATACTACAAAACTACAGCAATCAAGACAGTATGGTACTGGCACAAAAACAAAAAGGTAGATCAATGGAACAAGATAGAAAGCCCAGAGATAAACCCATGCACATATGGTCACCTTATCTTTGATAAAGGAGGCAAGAATATACAATGGAGAAAAGACAGCCTCTTCAATAAGTGGTGCTGGGAAAACTGGACAGCTACATGGAAAAGAATGAAATTAGAACACTCCCTAACACCATACACAAAAATAAACTCAGAATGGATTAAAGACCTAAATATAAGGCCAGACACTATCAAATTCTTAGAGGAAAACATAGGCAGAACACTCTATGACATCAATCACAGCAAGATCCTTTTTGACCCACGTCCTAGAGAAATGGAAATAAAAACAAAATTAAACAAATGGGACCTAATGAAACTTAAAGACTTTTGCACAGCAAGGAAACCATAAACAAGATGAAGAGACAACCCTCAGAATGGGAGAAAATATTTGCAAATGAAGCAACTGACAAAGGATTAATCTCCAAAATTTACAAGCAGCTCATGCAGCTCAATATCAAAAAAACAAACAACCCAATCCAAATATGGGCAGAAGACCTAAATAGATATTTTCCAAATAAGATATACAGATTGACAACAAACACATGAAAGAATGCTCAACATCACTAATTAGAGATATGCAAATCAAAGCTACAATGAGGTATCACCTCACACCAGTCAGAATGGCCATCATCAAAAAACCTACAAACAATAAGTGCTGGAGAGGGTGTGGAGAAAAGGGAACCCTCCTGCACCATTGGTAAGAATGTAAATTAATACAGCCACTATGAGGAACAGTATGGAGGTTCCTGAAAAAACTAAAAATAGAACTACAGTACAAACCAGCAATCCCACTACTGGGCACTTACCCTGAGAAAACCATAATTCAAAAAGAGTCATGTACCACAATGTTCATTGCAGCTCTGTTTACAAAAGCCAGGACATGGAAGCAACCTAAGTGTCCATCAACAGATGAATGGATAAAGAAGATGTGGTACATATATACAATGGAATATTACTCTGCCATAAAAAGGAATGAAATTGAGTTATTTTTGTAGTGAGGTGGATGGACCTAGAGACTGTCATACAGAGTGAAGTAAGTCAGAAAGAGAAAAACAAATACCGTATGCTAACACATATATATGGAATCTAAAAAAAAAAAAAAAAAAAACTCGTTCTGAAGAGCCTAGGGGCAGGGCAGGAGTAAAGACGCAGACATAGAGAATGGACTTGAGGACACGGGGAGGGAGAAGGGTAAGCTGGGACAAAGTGAGAGAGTGGCATGGAGTTATATATACTACCAAATATCAAATAGATAGCTAGTGGGAAGCAGATGCATAGCACAGGGAGATCAGCTTGGTGCTTTGTGACCACCTAGAGGGGTGGGATAGGGTGGGAGGGAGGGAGACGCAAGAGGGAAGAGATAAGGGGATATATGTATATGTATATCTGATTCACTTTGTTTTAAACCAGAGACTAACACATTATTGTTTGATTCACTTTGTTTTAAACCAGAGACTAACACACCATTGTAAAGCAATTATACCCCAATAAAGATGTTAAAAAAATATTTTAATGTTTCCTTGTTTCTTTAACTTACAAATTCACTTGTCCCCACTATTTTGTGATGGTTGTTTCTTCCTGAGTTTAAGAGACTTTACATCTTATACTTTTTTATTTCTTTTTATCACATACCATGCTTATCATACTGTTGGGCACATAGAACATTTATTGATTCAGTGATTAACTTCATTTAAAAAACAAGGCTTTTTTCCCGTGTCAAGAATTTTAAAATATTAAATATTGCTTTTCTAATGTCCTGTTTCGACTTACTTTTAGAATGTAATTCCATAAGGACAGAGTCTGCTATACGTGACTTTGCTTCTCTCTGAAAACCTAGCACAGTGCCTGGCCAAGGTTGAGGAAACATTCATTGAACAAATGAATGGTTTATTTACTTGAGTAACTATATTCTATTCAAAATAATGAGTTCAGGTCTCTGACTATGTTAATACTTCCTGGAAAAGCAATATATAGAACATATTCTGTGTTTGTGTTTTTCTTGTATTGGAAGAAACTGCTAAAGCTATGTGTGCTTCTGGGTTTGCATGCCAATGTGCGTGAATGCATATGATTTGATTCTTATGTGTCACTAGAGAAGTGCCTGTTTCTAAAAGTTGGTCCTAGTGCTCTAGGAAAGCAGGAGAGAGGGTGGTAGACATCTTCCACACAGATTGTGGCAGAGGTGGGCCCATAAAGGAAGAGCCAGGGTTTAGTAGAACCTCTGCTCAATACAGAAATTGCCATCTAAAATGAAATCTTTTGTTTCAAAACACTAACAATTTAAGTAAAACGATTTTAAAAGTAAAAAGTATTTGTGCACTTTACTGTATGTATATCACAATAATATATTTAAAAAGTGACAGATAGTGGTACACAAATAATTTATTTCTAAAAATAACTGAGGCTTAAAAAGTCTTTTAAAAATTAAAAATGACCTATAAAGTCCATTTGATATACCTTTGGTCAGAGGAAACTAGCCACTATCACAGACACATTTTAGGAAATATTTTGGATCTAGCTGTTCCCTGGAGATAACATCTAATCCTGAGATGACTGTACTAACCCGATGGCCTTTACTTTTGGAAACATGTACTGCCACGTGATCAAGGAGGTGTTTCTTAAGCTGAAATTTTCAAGTTCATCTAGGATTAAGGTGATGCTGTTCTAAATCTATGATGATGTGTAATCTGCCTTCTGTTTCTGTAATACTTTGAACTTAATATTGGATAGGAAGCTCAGCTCCAAGCAAAAAATAATAGGTTTTGGTTTTCAAGGACTTTTTGCTAGAAGAACAAATCATCTTTTCCAGGTAAGGATGAACTAAAGGGGACACACACACACACACACACACACACACACACACACAGACATACACATTTGTATAATCTCAGATACCCAATTTTCAAAACCCATATTTTTATAATTTAACCAACATTTGAGCAATTTCCTATTACTTACCCAAAAATGATCTTACAAAACTTTAATATTTGTGGTTCCTGTGAACATTACCCATTGAGGTCTATGAAACTCTAAATATGCCTAAACCACAGCTGTTAAGTAAAACTATTTAACAGAATATTTTCTGAAGTGCTTTTTCAGGAAACCATCCCAGCCACAAAGTAGTTCTCAGCATCAGATATTCAGCTTCCTTAAACCCAGATTAAAGACCAGTGATGATTCTGGGATGTTTTTAAATCACTCTGTAATTGCAAATGGTTAATCAAATTCATTAATTAGAATTTAAAGACTTTCACTTTGACTTAATGTACAGCTCTGAACTCAGGAATTCTCTAGTCAGAGAGCAGAGCATCTGTAATTGGCACTCTCAAGGTCAGTGGCAGTGGTGACCACTTGTATAAATTCCAGGGGCCTTAGCCTCTGAAAATATCCTTTGTTTTATTTTCAAATGCTTTCTTCCAAGTTGGGCTTTGAAATTTTAAGAGCTCTATTCCAGCTGCACTCTTTTTTTTTTTTTTTTTTTTTTCCCCCCCGGTATGCGGGCCTCTCACTGCTGTGGCCCCTCAGGCTCCGGACGCGCAGGCCCAGCGGCCATGGCCCACGGGCCCAGCCGCTCCGCGGCATGCGGGATCCTCCCGGACCAGGTCACGAACCCATATCCCCTGCATCGGCAGGCAGACTCCCAACCACTGCGCCACCAGGGAAGCCACCCAGCTGCGCTCTTAATATTCGCCTCAAATATATTTTAAATAAGTGGGCTGAAGAATGATTCTCCATGAGAAATGAACTTATGACCCTGTAAAGAAAAAGTCATGGCTAATGTGCAGATAAAGATTGAGGCAAAGCTTGCAGACAAGCAAGAGGGAGCAGGGATGGGAGGGAATTCAGATGAAGTTTGTTTTTTTGTACCATTTTGGATTGTTTGTGGTCTAAAATTTATGTCAGCTTTTGGATCTGTTCATAGAGTCTGAAACTCCCCAGTCCTAGATGTATATTTAGCCGAGCACAAAAGAGTCTACACCTCAGTGACTTCTCAGAGTAGCTGAAACATATGGAGCCTTTCTCACAGCATCAGGCCACTACATCACTGTGACTCCTTGGCTTCTTCCCACTGTCTAAAGCATTAGGTTGGACCTTGCTGTGTCTTTTGGCCACACCTTAATCATGTGGGAGGGAATAGTTTGAGAAGAGCTACAAAGTACCCCAATTTGTCTTGCATTAAGGGACAGCATCCTGGACTCAGAACTGAATAGAATGAGCCTTTGATAGTGAAGGGAGGATGTCACTGACCAGATGAGGCCAGGGCTACGGCCACAGTGGGGGTGAGGCGCTGGGGCTGACTAGCAAGGGAGGAGATGATTGAATTACAGGTCCAATCCTTTATGATGCAGGGAGCCTTAGGGAAATCTCAGGAGTCAAGTGGTAACTTTCTTATTTTTTTCAGCCTAAGATATATTAAAAATAGAAAAAAGGCGAAAGTGAGATTTCACCAATTATGGTGTATTTATTTATTTATTTATTAACAACTTAATTGGAGTATAATTGTTTTACAATGGTGTGTTAGTTTCTGCTTTATAACAAAGTGAATCAGTTATACATATACATATGTTCCCATATCTCTTCCCTCTTGCGTCTCCCTCCCACGCTCCCTATCCCACCCCTCTAGGTGGTCACAAAGCACCGAGCTGATCTCCCTGTGCTATGCGGCTGCTTCCCACTAGCTATCTACCTTACGTTTGGTAGTGTATAAATGTCCATGCCACTCTCTCACTTTGTCCCAGCTTACTCTTCTCCCTCCCCGTGTCCTCAAGTCCATTCCCTAGTAGGTCTGCATCTTCATTTCCATCTTGCCCCTAGGTTCTTCATGACCATATATATATATATTTTTTTTTTTTTAGATTCCACATATATATGTTAGCATACGGTATTTGTTTTTCTCTTTCTGACTTACTTCACTCTGTATGACAGACTCTAGGTCCATCCACCTCACTATAAATAACTCAATTTCATTTCTTTTAATGGCTGAGTAATATTCCATTGTATATGTGTGCCACAATTCTTTATCCATTCATCTGGCGATGCACACTTAGGTTGCTTCCATGTCCTGGCTATTGTAAATAGAGCTGCAATGAACATTGTGGCACATGACTCTATTTGCATTATGGTTTTCTCAGGGTATATGCCCAGTAGTGGGATTGCTGGGTCATATAGTAGTTCTATTTTCAGTTTTTTAAGGAACCTCCATACTGTTCTCCATAGTGGCTGTATCAATCCATTAAATTATACTGTTCAGAAGGTAATTATAAGGTTTATGACAAATATATCACTGTAGAGTTCACTATAAGCAGTGTGATTGGTAATGGGTCACAATTTAAGTTGAAGTCTGGACTACTTATTTTAACCTGGCAGTACAACCCCTAACTGTATGCATCACCTCAGTTGAAGATGACATCAAAAGTCTTATCCAGATGGGCAATGGCCCTGTGGGCCAGCTGCATGGGGCAGGGCATGCAGCCTGGAGCCAGCAGAAAGGGCTTTATGAGTACACAGGTCTCTGTGTTTCTGAAGTTGAGAGACACAAGTGACTGCTGGGGCAGTGGGGGAAGGTCGGTTGAGAAGCAAAGGGCTCTGAACTTTCTGATGTTAAAAAGAGATCTTGCACTAAACACAAGGAAACATTGCTCTGGGTTGGCAACTTTCAAGTCTTGTAAAAACATGTGCTTCAAGATAAATAATTAGATATTAATTTGTGTGTGTGTGTGTGTGTGTGTGTGTGTGTGCGTATTTCACTCACTGCATTTCCTTCCTCCATTCCAAGAAGGTGCTTCTGTGTTCCCACAGAAGTGGGAGCAGTTGCTTCTGGGGGAGTGAAGCTCCAAGGTTAGAAGGGGAACGTGCTTGGGGGTCCTTGAGTATCAAGGGCCTCTGCTTGGCATCTACAAGGCACCATACAGTGGTGTCTGGTCCTCTGAGGGGAACTGCTGTGTGCTCCCCTCAGGTGGCTAGACCAAAGCACATGGTCTCCAGCTGCTATAAATGTCCTGTGCTCCAGATCATTCAGGATCCACTGAACCTCTTCAGGGCTCATATCAGCTTGTATGAAAAGTTTATCAGCAATGACCATGTGCACTGTAGGCCAAAGAGTCCTCTCAAAATGTTCTGCTTTGCATAAGACCTCTGGAACTTTGCATGATTCTGGGCAGTAGAGGGCAGGGCAGAAAGGAAGAGACACTAATAATAGTTACTGAATTTCTTTTCAGCCAGGTAGAATGGAGTTGCAGCATCAGAATCAGAATCAGTTTTAATATATTTTAAAAAATAATGTGACACTTCTTGCGCCTTCATGTGATGCTTGAAAATGTATAGTTACTACAAAGCTATATATTTTTTCTTTAAAGGAAACCTTATTTGGAAGCCCAAAGTGAAAACAGGTAAAAATGGAAGCTTTTTAGATTGAAACAGGTCACAAGGCCTAAAATCCTGTCTCCTTGTTTCCCCCAAACAGTGCCTAAGACACCTTATAGATGCTTTGGGATTCCATAAAAATTTCTTGAGTTCCACTGAGCACAGCTTTAAAGCTGCTGTTCTACATAGTGACCGTTAGTGAAGAATTTATAATGGTGATAATGATAATACTAATAATGAGAATAACATGTTGCTCTATAGTCTAAAAAGTGCTTTTATGTATGTTCTGTCACTTACTCCCTATGATTACTTGAACTAGATAAAGTGGATATCCTAATTCTTAGGATGAAGCAACTTGTTCTGGACACAGCGCTAGTAAGTTTGGTGCCTAATTTTGTCGACAGTTTTTAATTTGAGAAAACAAAATAGTAAAAGAGACACATAACTATCATTTATGTTCTTATCACCTGAAGAATAAATGTTAACATTTTGTCATATTTACTTGAGACGTAGTCATTAAAAAATATAAAATTACAAATAAAAAATTCCCCTATGTTTTCTTCCCCAATCTTATTCCTTTTTTTTCATTCACAGGAACCAGTATAATTAATGTAATGTGGGCCAGGTTCTAGTTTTATTTATAAATGATGTAGAGAATTGTTTTGTAAATTTTAATTTATAAAGATATACTCCATGTCAAACTTTCATTGTCACTCAACTTTACATCATTTTTACTGCTATTTGATAGTGCTGCATAATTTGATTATACTACAATTTATTTATCCTTTCTCCTACCCATGGGCATTTTGGTGGTTTCCTACTGTATACTGTTACAGATATCACCTCAAAGATGAACATGACCATAACAGTTTTTCTAGAGGAAACAATGTTAGTTTACAGGGTCTGAGTCTAGTAAGTTTTATTAGATATGGCCACCTTTGGTCTCCAAGTTACATTCCTACCAGCAATGTATGAAAGTTTTGATACACCTATGTTCTTCTCAAAATTGGAATTGGCCCGTTTTTAAATTTTAAAAATCTAATGGGGTTTAAATAATATGTTATTATTTCAGTTAGCATTTTCTCTCACTGTTAGTGAAGTTGAGCATTTTTTCATATGATTATTGGCCATGTGAGTTTCCTCATCTAGAGGCAAGTTGATATTTTCACATCTTGCCCAAAAGAGGAAAAGGTGAGGCCTGTTCCTTTTCCTTTCCCTGATGCACCATCTTGTTTTCTTCCCAAACAAACCAAAAACATCTTCTATCTTCCTTCAGAATGCCGATTTTTGTCAGGACTAAACAGCTAACCTTTACTGAACACTATCATGCGGCAGACATCACACGAAGCACTTTCCATGCATTAGCTCATTGAATTCTCCTAACAGTCTGGGAGAGGTATTACCACCAGTTTCCAGATGTGGAAGTTGGGGTTCAGGGAGCTTAAATGACTTGCTCACGCAGTTGTAAGCAGTACAGCCCAGATCTGAGCCAGGTGCTTCTGATCTCAGACAGGCACCCACTTAGTATGAAAGCAAAATGACCTGCCTGTGAAACCCCTGAGAATGCCTCTGTGTTTTCCCTTCAACTCAGAAAACCCTAGAGATACATTTCTTGTCCCTGCCCACGTGGCAGGTGTCTTGGGCTCTGAATCCTTGATGCGAGTACATTTTGTAATTAACATGTAGATAGTACAAAGCACACTCAGTTCAAGTGAACACACTCCAGCTTCCTCTTGTCTCTTCCTTTTCCCCATCCTGCCTCATACTCTTTCCATCCATTACTGCTGGCAAGAAGGCCTCAACACCACCCTCTCTTTTTATTTCTGCCTCCAGTGAGGCCTGAGTTGGGCCCATTATGCGGTTGGCAGAGCAGATGGAAGCCCAAACGCTAGGATCTAAAGACTTTGGGAAAGTCCTCTGTCCCTTGTGAACCCAGAAGCTCACAGATTTTCGAGTTGGAAGTGACCTCAAGAGACCTCCCCATCCAGCCATCTGCCTTTGTTAGGTGTCAGACATTATCTCAATTTCGATGATGAGGTAACTGGGACTCTTCGAGATTACATGACCCACCCAAGGTCATGTGCTAAGGGAGTGACTGTGAGGGGCTGAAGCCCTGGTATAACAAGCTTCTTTTATCACACTATTAGAGTATTTCTTTGGGGTTGTGAGATATTTTTCAAATATATAAGCTTTTATAATTCAGTTGAAAACTAAGAAAAAAATATGTGTAGTGACAAAGTTGATAGCCAAGAGAGAAACACCAAAAGCGGAGAGAGTCTCAAAGGGAAATGGAGGGATAATGAAGACAAATTTTGCTGACTTCCTGCTTTGCACTGCATAAAATACATTTTGCATTTCCAATAGTACTTTTCTGGAATTTTAGAATGACAGAGGTAGGAAAAAGAGGGAGGAAGAGATCCGTACAAAATACACTACACATTTGTTATCTTATTTAATTTCCACCCGCACCCCCAAAACCTAAGAAGTGGGAACAGGTCCCCAATTCTTTATCTGAAACCTTATGGTTAGATGTCTCCCAGATTCAGAATTGTTCAGATTTTAGAAAAGCAATACAGTATATGTATCATAAATTACAAATCATTCTGAACAGCATCTGGGACAGCATCCTGTAATCAAACACATTTGTATTTACTCAGCCAAAAATATGAATATTCTCATTAAGTGGGATTAAATGAAGACTATAAATAGCCTCATATCAGTTCAAGTAAGGTTTTGCAGCCAACCAAGTTCAGATCAGGTCAAGTTTTGACATCAAATGAGTTATTTTAAAAAAGCTCTGTCTTGAGAGATTTCCGGAATTTGAAATTGCAGATAAAGGATTGGGGAATCTACATTAATATCCTGTATTATTATCATATAACAAATGAAGAAATAGAGGCTTAGAGTTTAAGTAATTTTTTAAGTTCCCACAGTTCCAAGCCAGAAGTGGGAGTAGAAACCGAAGACCTAAACACCACCCTCTTTCCTCATTTCCGCCTCCAGTGAGGGGGTTACTTCTCTCAAGGAGATGGAGGGCAAACTTATATGGACAGGCTGACATTTGTGCTTTATGCTTTTAATATATTCCAGGAGGGCTTGCACAGCATACGTACATGGTACACAGACTAAAGGCCTATGAATGAGAGAATGCCAAGGCTTACAAAGAAGCACAAAGGAGATGGTTTGGAGATGCGGCAGAGGTAGGGCTGGGTTTCTCTGAGCTCATAATTAAGATGGTGGGCAGAACCTCTCAAAGAAAGTATGGCGAAGGAGAAGCTGATTGTGGATCTACACTTGCTCTTGTCTTTGTCAGGGACGGTGAAGGCTAGTTGGCATTCAGCTTTTTAGGATCCCTGATTAGAAGAGGAGCTAAATGCCTATATTTGTAATCATCATGCAATCCCTATTTATTTCCCTAATTCTTCAATTTTTTTTCTTAAATTTTTAACAGATTTCAAGACTTTGTAAGTGATTCAGTGATTTTTAGTAAATTTATGAAGTTGTGCAACCATCATAATTCAGTTTTAGAATATTTCCATCACCCAATCAGATTTCCCTGATTTTAGGGGGAAAGCATTCAGTCTTTCAGCATTAAGGATGCTAGCCATATGCTTCTGTAGAAGCCATTTATCATACTGAGGAAGTTTTCTTCTATTCCTAGTTTATTTAGAATTTTTATTATCAATGAATGTTGGATTTTGCCAACGCTATTTCTGTGTCTGTTGAAATCATCATGTGTTTTTTACCCTCTGGTTTACTAATAATGTAGTATATTAATTTATTTTTGGATGTTAACTAAATGTACCTTCCTGGGATAAATTTAACCTGGTCATAATTTTTTAAATATTTTACAGAATTCAATTAATTTTGTTATGGAATTTTGCATCTATGTATGTCCCTCTTTGTCTCTAGTAACATTTCTGATCTTAGAGTCTATTTTATCTGCTATTAATATAGCCACTCCAGCTCTGCTATGGTTATTGTTTGCATGTTGTATATTCTCCCATCCTTCACTTTCAACCTATTTGTCTTTGAATCTAAAGTGTGTCCCTTATAGACAGCATAAACGTTCTTTTTTTTAAATCGAGTCTTATCATTTCTGACTTTTAAGTGTGGTGTCTAACCTATTCAGAATTATTGTGATCATGATTGTATTTACATTTATCATTTTGCTATCTGTTTTTATTTGTCTTATAGTTTTGTTCTTCTATTCTCCATTTACCTTCTTTTATGTTAACTAAATATATTTTCATTTACTATTTTAATTGCTCTGTTGCTCTTTCTTTCTTTCCTTCCTTCCTCTTTCTTTCTTTCTTTCTTTCTTTCCTTTCTCTCTCTTCCTTCCTTCCTATCATTTATCATGATTTTCTTACTTTCTTCCTATCATCTATCATGATTTTCTTAGTGGTTGCTCCAGGGATTATACTATGCTTCTTAATTCATCACAGTATACTTCAGAAAAATACTAATCTAGTTCTGGTAAAGTACAGGAACTTTGCTCCAGTGTATCTCCCCCTCTTTTGTGCTATTTCGTCATATATATCACATCTACATATGTTATAAACCCAACAACACAATGTTTTAATTATTGCTTTTACAAGCTTACCTATTTTAAAGAAATTAGAAAAGAGAAAACTACATTTATAGAATCTTTTATATATGCCCACATTTAACATTTCTTGTACAGTAACATTCTTGTTACTGTCTAGTATCATTGCCTTTCAGCCTGTATGACTTCCTTTAGTTTTATTATAAGGCACATCTTCTAGCAACAAATTCTTTTAGTCTTTGTTTATCTATAAATGTCTTTATTTCACCTTCACTTTTGAAGAATATTTTTTTGGAGACAGAATATACAGTTGAGAAGATTTATTTCTTTCAGTTGAAGGTGTCATTCCACTGACTTCTTAACTCAATTGTTTCTGTTGATAAATCAGTTGTTAATCGTGTGCTGTATGTGATGAGGCATTTTTCTCTTGCTGCTTTCAAAATTTTTTCTTTTCCTTTAACTATAAACAGTTAGCCTATAATACGTCTAGATGTGGATCTCCTTGGGTTTTTCTAAATGAGATTCACTGAACTTCTTGGACCTGTAGATTAATATTTTTATTAAATTTGAGAAATGTTCAATCATTTCTTCAAATATTATTTTCTGCTCTGAATTAGTTTCCTGGGCTGCTGTAACAAAATGCCACTCTAACTAGGTGGCTTAAAAAGCAGAAATTTATTGTCTCTCAGTTCTGGAGGCTAGAAGTCTGAAATCAAGGTGTTAGCAGGGTTGGTTCCTACTTAGGGATGTGAAGGAGAACTTCATATGCCTCTTTCCTAGCTTCTGGTAGCCTCAGGCATTCCTTGCCTTCTCTGCCTCATCAAATTTTCTTCCTTCTATGCAGGTCTTTCTCTGCGTCCAAATTTCCCCTTTGTATAAAGATATCAGTCTTATTGCACGAGAGCCCACCCTAATGACCTCATCTTAACTTGATCATCTTCAAATTCTCTAGTTCCAAATAAGATCACATTCATGGGTACTGAGAGAATTTCACCATCCTTTTGGAAGACAAAATTCAATGCATAACATGCTCCTTTGGCTCTCTCCTTTCCTCTGGAACACCAATTATATATATGATGGTATGCTTGATGTTGTTCAACAGGTTCCTGAGGCTTGTTCATTTTAATTCAATCTTTTTCAATCTGTTCTTCAGACTGGGTAATCTCTATTGCTTTATCTTCATGTTCACACTTTTTTTTCCCCCTTCTTCCACTCAAATCTGCTCTTAAGCTCTCTAGTGAAATTTTTATATTTCAGTTATTGTAATTTTCAACTCTATAATCCCCTTTTGGTCTCATTTTATAATTTCTATGTTTTTATTGAGATTATTTGTTCAATGTTTGTCATCATGCTTTCCTTTTGTTGTTTAAACATAGATTCCTTCAGTTTGTTGAACTTATTAATAAAAGCTGTTTTGAAGTCTTTGTCTGGTAAATCCAACATCTGGAGCTAATTAGGAACCGTTTTTATTGACTGCTTTTTATTCCCCATAAATGTTGGCCAAACTTCCTTGTTTCTCTGTATGTTTTAGAAATTTCATCAAATATATTTTATGTAATATATACTAGTAATTCTGGATTTTAACTTTTGGGGATACTGTTTTTGCTGCTTTTTTATTCTTTTGTTTAGTAATTTGCATGGACTAAATCTGTGAACTCTGTCTTCTCTGCAAGTTACAAGTCCTGGTGACCTTACTCAGTGTTTTCATTTACTTTGGTTTTATTTTTAAGCCAGCTTTCTAGGTATCATCCCTGCGTCTGCTTAACTTGGTGTTCAGGCAAAGATTGGTCAGAAGCTATGCTCAAACACTTTGAGCCAGTAAGTCTTCTACTCATGCTAATGGATCTGGGTG
Organism: Delphinapterus leucas; assembly: GCF_059928025.1. NCBI lineage: Eukaryota > Metazoa > Chordata > Mammalia > Artiodactyla > Monodontidae > Delphinapterus > Delphinapterus leucas. The sequence goes on from NC_143130.1 coordinate 91,158,665, forward strand.
TAGGCTAGGAAAGCATTCAAATTTCAGGTCATTCCCAAATTTTTCCTGAATTTTGCTTCCTTCCAGGTGCTCTCCCCCCCCCCCCCACCGAGAATGTCTATATGCTCCATCAACCAGGGATGTCTGAAAGGCTTGAGCCTGTCCCAGTCTTTCCTGAACACCTGCACAGTCCAGTCAATTTGGGACATGTGGAACGCTTATCAATTCTCCTGTACCTATCTCAACTTGCAAACCTTCTTGTTAAATCTGTGGCTTTTATGACAGTCTAGTCCATTGCTTTGTCTCACCTGGGACTGTAACCTTGGGCTAATGAAGCCCCTGGACCTCCCAACTCGCTTGCTACTAAGCTGACCACTTTCACAGCCAATGCTCCAATACAGGTGAGCATTCTCCAGCACGGGTAGCAGGGCTGCTCCTTTTCATGAGCTAATAGAGCTAGGAGAGGGGTGGGAGAAGTCACTGACAAGAACACCACAGACTTACATTGTTTTTAGCTGAAATTCAGTATTTTTCAAGAATAAATGCTTCTTAATTTGTTGTATGCCTTTGTTTGATTTCCAGAGCACTGAATGGTTGTTTCTCAGGTTTTCATCTAGTTGTATAGTTGCTTTTGGGAGAGAGAGTTTGTTTATCTCCCTATTCTGTCAGGCTTGAAGAGAATGAGCTCTCATTTTAGTAGCTTTTTATCAGTCTTTTCTTTGATTTCTTCAGCATTGTGCATTGACTCTGCTGTGTCCTTCCAATGACTTTTTCTTTGATGCCTTTGGTTCCAGCAGCTTGGAGATAGACTAGACAAGTTCTGGGGGTGGCTGAGCCAAACAAAACGCATAGGACCTTCATTTCCAATCCCTTACTTTATCTCTAGAAAATAACAAGTTTAGTTAAGCACCCATGAGTTTTCTCATCCACTAGCATGCTCTGGAATGTATTACCTCCCCCTTTTCAAACCAGTTGCTGCTCTAAGACTCTGTTCAAGATTACCCTCTTTTATAAAGTCATTTCTAGTTTCTTCAACCCACTCCAACTTCCCTTCTCTTTGAACTCTTTCGTTCTTATTTTTGCCATTATTTTTGGAGATTATACAGATTCTATAATATATTCTTCTCCCAACTATTCTTTGTTTGTTTTTTTTTTGTTTGTTTTGTTTTTTGTTTTTGCGGTACGCGGGCCTCTCACTGTTGTGGCCTCTCCCGTTGCGGAGCACAGGCGCCTCACGCGCAGGCTCAGCGGCCATGGCTCACGGGCCCAACCGCTCCGCGCCATGTGGGATCTTCCCGGACCGGGGCACGAACCCGTGTCCCCTGCATCGGAAGGCGGACTCTCAACCACTGCGCCACCAGGGAAGCCCCCAACTATTCTTTTTATGCACTATTCTTTCTTATCTCCCCAGGGAGATCACATTTCTTGAAGGTAGAAGCAAAGCTATTATTATTTTGCATGTCTCATAGATTTCACTGAAATCCTAGATATAACTAGTGCACAATTTAGAGATGGTAGGTTGAATTACATATGATCAAGTGAATGGTTACCTGATTGGTGATCATGTCCTATACTTTTAGAAAAGTTGGAATCATAAAAGATGTTTTATACTCCTCTTCACATGATGCAAGTCCCTGCATGCTTAAATCACCCTACTTTTCAAAGTCTAGATAAAGGACCTCCTTCACGAAGCTTTCCTGGTCCCCTCCTTCCTGAATTTTCAGTGCATTCTGTACTTTGCCTGTGGTGTTTATAACTTTCTGCTCTGCATCACAGCTTTATGTAAATGCCTTTTTCTGTTACATATGAGCATCAGCTTCAGGCAAGGACTTATCTCTGTAGCTTCATTGATAGAATGTTCTGGTATACAATGAATTGGTACTTGTATACTAAATGAATGAATAAATGAGACTCAATCTTGGCTTTATAAGTTACACTCAGTTTGTAGAATACAGTAGTTGAAAATAGCATGTCCTGTAAAGTCAAAGGAGGTCAGCATTGAAGAGGAACTTACAGGTGATCTAGAAGAGTTCCTTTTCAGATGGGATCACTGAGGTCTTACTAGGTAAAATGACTTGATCCAGTGAATGAGTAACAGAGTTCTTTGGATGGCTGATGAAGTTGCCTAGCATGTTTTTGCTCATTCTTCCCTCAGGGATGCAGACTAAAACTGTGGCTTTGTATCTGTTACAAGCAACTATTGACTTCCTCAGGATTCCAAGTTTCATTTAGTGCTTCTCTTCATGTCCATGAATTTATATTCAAATCCTTTCACCACCAACAGTAAAGCTGACCTTGCATTCACTGTAGAGTAACAAATTAATGGGCCCACTGTAATAGCAGAGCTAGCAGGTCTAACAACCAAGGCTTTTTCTTTGATGAGAAGATGTTAATAGACTCCAATGTATTGACTGGCCCTTAACAAGGAAGTAAATTCAAACCAATAAGAAAATGTAAACCTGATGTGATTTCCCTAGCCAAAACAGAGAGCAAATAGACCCCACTGTCTGTGAAGTCTATAGCTACTAAACTTTAATGACAATATCAGTTCTGCTTGATGATGGCAATAGCAACTCCTTGGTTCATCTATTATAAAGATTGGAATTCAGGCTGATTTCACTTCGCTTGGCAGGTGGCCGAGCATTAGCGAGCTAATGCAGGCCATATTCTAGCTATACTTAATGAAGGCAGTGCCCAAGACAGCAAATTCAAGCAAAAAGCTTATCTACATATCTGGTTCAGACTTAAAGGCAGAACACTGTGTTTGCCACATTGTTGATGTTTAAGAAAATATTAACCTCAAATTAAAGAAACAGTAAAGTCACAATTGTAGGTTCTTCAAATTGTTAGGTAGCTGACTGTCAAATCTGTACTTTCATTTTAATGGGTGGGGTACTTTGGGAAAGGGCACTGATAAAGTGTGACAGGCACCCCCAGAGACAAACACTTCCCTCCTGTCCCTTTAAAACAACCCATGTTTACATCTTATAATAATAAGCTACTGTAAAATTTGTCCTAGGCCCACTTTATCTTTACCCATTCTGCTCCTCTGCACCATCCCGACTCCTCCTGTATCTCTCTGCAACTAGAGATAACTGCTTTCACTAACTGAGAAGGTATTATACGCCAGGCTCTCTACCAGATGCCTTACATCATCTCATTTAATCATGACAAGTCGTTTAAGTTAGGCATTGCTACATGCATTTTAAAGATTAGGCACATAAGACTGAGAGAAATTAACTGACATGCTCAGGGTCCCAAAGCCAGAAAGGGGTAAGTAAAGACAGGTTTTGAACACCTGATGGCCTTTGCACTGACACCTTGGTTTTATATTTTCATCCTTGATTCTTGACTTTGGGCACCCCAAAGACATCATGCCCAGCTTTTATTCTCCGGATTCTGTGTCCTAAAGTCAGGGAGAAGAATTGCACAGCCTGAGCCCTGTTATAGTCATGAAGGTCTCTCCTTTTGGGGAAAGGGGTTCCACAATAGGGAAAAGCAATCTGGGAAAGGGGACTTTGCATAATTTTTCTCCCTTAGTTCTGTATGCCCAAATAACTTTGGAAAGCCACCCATGGCTTTACACTTCTATAGCATGGTCTATAGACAATAGCAATAAAAATACAGGGAAAACCAAGAAAACTTTTACCATTGTGTTATATACACAATGCTGGGCATAGTGCCTCACACATAACAGGTGGGTAATACATACGAATTTGACATTTTCAGTAAGGAAGTGTTCTCACAAAAATTCACTTCTTGGTTATTTCATATAATAATATTTTGTCTATTCATTACACACTGTTATAATGTTAAATGAAATAAACAGAGAATAAAATCTTATCCATGCTATGATAACAAGGAAAAATTATGAGTGCATATGGGAAATAGTTGGAAGGGAGTGTAAAAATGGACGTGTGGTAGGATTTGTGTGGTAGGATTGTGGGATGATTTACTTCTTTCATGTTGATTCCTACTTAACCTATTATGGTGTTGTTTTGTGCAATAAATAATTTTTAAAAGTGGAACAATGAATACCAATTAAAAATAAAACACGTAAGGTGTGTGCCAACACCATCAGGAAGCATAAATTTGGCATTTCTATTTCTGCTGGAATTCTGGCTTCTAGTAAAGTCTTTATTCTTACTGTCACAAAGTACATTCTGTCCTCAACTGTGTTAACTGAGGGAAGCGCTGATGAGGGTAATTTCAACATGTGGATGCTGAGGGGCCCAGGGCATCCTACCAGCCACTCCACTGGAAACCTTTCTGTTGTCTGTGGGCCTGAGAGCCTAATAGGCATGGTTCTGTAGATCATTTCTAAATAATTTACATGGACTACCATGAAAGCATCTATACTTTGGCTTCCTTAACAGATTTTGACCCAAATTGCAGTCATCACCTATTATACCATGTGATTTGATAATAACCAAAGGGACTGCAAGGACTGAACTAGTGGCTTCCAAAGCGTGGTTCCTGAGTAGCAACTTTGGGGACTTGCTAGAAATGCAAATACTCCAGCCCTCCAGTTTTTCTGAATCAGAACTCGGTGGGGGGGTGGGGCACAAACCTAGGTTTCAACAAGCTCCCCCCAGGTGATTTTGATGATGAGTAAATTTTGAGAACCTCTGGACTGAACATAGCCCCACCTTGTCCCCACTGTCCACTAGCCAAAGGGTCTAGTATTTTTCAGGATTGATCACTAAGTTCATATTACTCACTTGACTATTTCAGGTTAAAACAATGAAAAGTTATGTAAACGTGAATGTGTTGCGTAGACAAGGTGGTGTTTTAGGACGTTATGTGCCATTAACATTTTAGATTGAATTAATTTATCAGTTTGCTTTGAAAGAACAGGTTCTTTAGGGTTTGAGAGTTGAGAGTTTTAATGACGGACAGCAGTTATGAGAAGATGAAGCCTAACTACGGTGTGGGAGAGGCTATCGCAGACATAGTTGGGGGTAAGCAGCATTAGGACACTCTTGAAAGGGGCAATCTGGGTCCTGCAAACAAAACTTACCCACCTCTTAAGACCTCCCAAACCAGCATGCTATGCATTCAAACCAGTTCAGTGTCCTCCTTGGGAAATGGCTCCAGTCTACCTGCCCTTGTTGTAAGTAAAAGGTGGCTGTATCCATTCTCTGAACATACATTAGGAATTTAGTACCTAAAAATGGATCTTCTTGGAAGCCTCAATTCTTGTCCAGAAAACACTGCCTTCTTATGAGATACAAAGCTATTTTCAGATCAAAAATAATGTGCAACTCAAACCTTGTCTTCACGTATAATTATGAATCCTGGATTGAGCCCTACTGAGCATGGTTTCCTCCTAGGATCACCATAATCCCCCTGAGAACACAGACTTCCTTGCTTTAGCACTTCCCCACTGAGTGCTTATTAGAGAAAACACACAGAAGCTACATGACCAAAGCAAAACCTTTACCTGAGGCTATCAAAGATGTTACCTACAGTAGCGACATGCAGCAGAAGACCTCAGGGGCTGCACACCTCTCATGTAAGGCCACCATTCACTATCTAGGTGTCACTTTGGGTTTGGCTTTGCAGCCACACCTCTTGCTAAAAATGAGCAGGAGGATGATAAAAGAGTGAAAACATAAAGCTGCTTTCTTGGGCACTAAAAGAAAACTGAATGCTGAGATTTATTAACACTATTTCCTGTCTAGTAGGACCATGATCAACCCTAAGCAGATTTATCCTGCAACAAAGTTTGTTTACTTCCATTGCTACACCCTTTTCTCCCCAAAGTGCATCTCCTTTTCCAAAGTGCCAACCATCTGTTCTGTAAAACTACACTGACTGACTGTACTCATTTCCTCATATAACTTACATTCACACCTGTTCTTGTTTTTCTCTAGGCTAAATACCTGTAGTCTTCTGACTCTTTTCTCATGACTAAATAGGCAAACTGGAGAGAATAATGATTATGAATATGGGCTCTTGAGTTGGAGTGTCTGAGTTCAAGTCCTGTCTCCACCACCCAGTAGCTGTGTGACCTTTGGCAAGTAATTCAGCCCTCAGGTTTGTCAGCTTTCTTGTCAATACTGTGGATACATGGATAGCTACCTCATGGTGTGGTCAGGCACGGTTAAATGAAATAACAGGTAGAGACCCCCTGGCGCACAGTAGGTGCTTATACAGAAGTTTGGTTTCTTTCCCATGCTGCTCTATAGCCTGTCTCATCCTCGTCTTTCTCCTCTGATCACACTCATTTGTCACCCTTCCTCCAAAAATGGGTTGCTAAGAGCACAGCGTACCTGGAATGCATTGCCCCGGGATGGTTTTCTCCTGGACCTCATATTTCTCTAATAAGAAATATATCTTTATATTTAATCCACTTTTTATAAAAGAGTTTGGGAGAGCCCCTCAGATGCTATCTATTCGTTTACAAATATTTTACAATTCTTTTGTCTTGTCAAACAATACTGAAATGCCCTTCTTAAGATGGGAATAATATAGAAAAAAATGCTTTGGCCTCACACACAGCTGAATGAAGACTGGTTTGTACCCCAAATACAATTTCAACTTCATTTCTTTCTTTCTTTTTTTTTTTTTTCGGTATGCAGGCCTCTCACTGTTGTGGCCTCTCCCGTTGCGGAGCACAGGATCCGGACGCGCAGGCTCAGCGGCCATGGCTTACGGGCCCAGCCACTCCGTGGCATGCGGGATCTTCCCGGACCAGGGCACGAACCCGTGTCCCCTGCATCGGCAGGCAGACTCTCAACCACTGCACCACTAGGGACGCCCTCAACTTCATTTCTAATCATGATTTAAAGTCTTTTTAGCCCCCTGGTGCTCTCTCTTTCAAGTCCAATATTTGCTGGTACAATACATTAGTAGCTTTAAAATGTCTCTTTCAGGCAGGAAGTGTGAGCTACTAGCAGGGCTATAATAGCGCCAGCTAAAAGAAAAGGGTGATAGGCGTGGGTGTGGGCGAAAGGTGTTTTATGCAACCCCAGTGGGATCTCATCACTTTAGAAAACAATTTTACAGCCATATAGTTAAATTCACTGGTACTTAGAGGCAATTATGTGATAAAGTAAAAATATTTATGTTCTTTAGAGCTCCAAAACTGTCATTTGAAGTGTGACAATTTTTTAAGTAATTTCACCTGCAACTTTTGAAAGATTAGTTCTATGACTAAGGGCATAAAATTGAAACAGGTTGCCACTGTGAAATAAAATCAAACCTATTTCCTCGTAATTTCACTTGAATTTAGTGCTCATAAATGTCTCACTGTCATAGTTCTCATGCTCAAAATTTTTATTTTCTAAACAACCACAAGTTGGAATTTAAAATTTTAAAATGCCATCTTCCCCTGAGGAACTTGAAATAAGTGCACGTGCACATGAGTTCACGTATACGTTCACTTCTTAGTGCCTTTTGCCCTATAATTTCTTTGCGATTTTTCTTGATGATAAGCATAAGCTCATATTTTTCCCCTCATTCTTGTTAAAAAGTACATGAGAAGCCATAAGCCATAGACAAGAAAGAAATCACCTACTATCATATGTTTTACGGAGCTATTTTATGGTTGTTCATTACCATTTTTGGCTCTGCTCATGTACATTTACATTTTTACATAATCGCAACTATAGTATATACAATTTTGTATTTTTCCTCGGTATTTTATGTAACGCGTTTTTAGTGTTGTTACGTAGACTTCCCAACCATCATGTTAACAAGCTGCAAAACAGTCTTCTGAATGACTGCGCCATCATTTTCTATACTATTCTTCTACTGTTGGGCACTTAGATGGCTTCCAGTATTTCACTATTGTACATAGTGCTGTGATGGACATTTCTACGCCTATGGCTTTCTCTTTCTTTTGCTCTATTTCCTTGGGCCAGAATCCCACAGGTGGGGTTACCAGGTTAAAACATATGCACCGTTTGCTTTGGCAGCTCTTGATACCTAAAGTCAAATTGCTTTTCAAAGTGTTTTATCAATTTAAATGACCTCTAGCAATACAAAATTTCATCTATACCTCTGTGTATTTCAATTTCAGAGCAACCTGTTTATTTATAGGGTTTCAACAATATTATACCTAATTCTAAGGCATTTACTATGTCTCTGAATCTTTGGCCTGGGTTAAGGTATTTATTCCTGCAGTTTTAACAGGTATTAATATAACAGCATTCAAATGCAAGTGCGTGCATGGACACACATGCATACACACACACAGCCGCAGATGTTAGACTTTGCCTGGGGTGGGAGGTGGGGCAATCAGTCAAATATGTGTCCTTGTTTATTGGAAGCACTAAGATGCAAAGAAGAATGAAATGTAGTATGTGGAGTTCAGACTCCACACTTTCTCACTTCATCCTTACCTCTTCTTTCCATCAACCCACTGCTTCAATCCTAAACTTCAGCTCCTGCAGAGGTTGTATTCTCTTTTATCTGAGGCAGGACACCAGCCTTTGTGCATTACTGTTGACCCACCTGGCCTTTTGCCATAGTCTAACAGCCTCTGAAAGTCACAGTGAAAATACGTGTATATTCAGTCCATCCATTTCCCCAGCCCTACAAACTGCTCTCAACCAAATAAACAAAGGATGGCCCATGGAGCTGTGCATGGAGCAGGCCGTGGACTGCTAGGGCAGCACAGGGGCTAAGTGTGCTCCTGGCTGGCCAAGCGATGGGTAACCTCACTGAGTTCCCACCAATATGGCTCATGAGTTGTGGTCATGTAATCATGAGAGACTGGGTCAGAGCTTGCAGCTCACTGCACATGGGTCACTCAGGAGCCTAGGACAGAAATAAGTTTGAATCAACACAATCAAAAGGTGAAAATCTCCATATAACTAGAGGTGTAAGGAGCAAAGCTTACTGATGTCTAGAGTTGTTCTAGCTCTCATAAAAAATCATAGCTTTAGGGCTTCCCTGGTGGCACAGTGGTTGAGAGTCCGCCTGCCGATGCAGGGGACATGGGTTCGTGGCCCGGTCTGGGAAGATCACACATGCCGTGGGGCGGCTGGGCCCGTAAGCCGTGGCTGCTGAGCCTGCGCGTCTGGAGCCTGTGCTCCGCAACGGGAGAGGCCACAACAGTGAGAGGCCTGCGTACCGCAAAAAAAAAAAAAAAAAAAATCATAGCTTTAACCTTTCTTATATGATGGTCCTAGTCTAATTTTTATTCTAATATGAATAATGTATGTCTATTTTATAGCATATGTGCACTTTCAAAAATGCTAATGCTGTATTTACTTTTACATTTTCTTCCACACAGAATTTTGCTCCCATTTTGGGAAGTATCTGCTTGGACAGCATCATAAGGGTCAGCTCCTTGGGGTTTATAGGACCTCAGTGTCTCAGCCACAAGTGTGGCTCAGCTCTGGAAGAATTCTTGCAAATGAGCTTTAGGGTTACTTGAGCTTGAAAAGGGAACTGCTCTATACCTTTGATGAATATAATGCTCACTTGTCTATTGCAGCTTGGAATGGGCCCTGCATGGGCCCATGGGTGGGTGGTTTCCACTAAGCAGCTGGATCAGCCCATCAGTGGAGAATTCAGTCCCAGAGATTCTCATGAGTGCGCTACCAGATTCTTCTGCTAAGTAGTTTGGTTCTCACATTGGAGAACATATTTTGTATCCTATAAAAAAGAGGTTCTTTCTATCAAAGATCTACATACAAAATTAACTAAAAGCAGGAGAAATTATCATGCTGTTATTTGTCTTTTAATTGAAAGAAGCGAGGGAGAAAATATATCTGGTACGGTTTTCTTTTGCCCCTCTTCTGCAATAATTCTGCCTCTCCCACCTCCCCTGTGGTGTTAGAAGAGTATTTGAGGGGTTTTTTGTTTTGTTTTGTTTTGTTTTACTTTACATCACAAATATTCAAAACCAAACCCAGAAAAGTTGACTGGCCATTCTTCCCCTTGATCAAAACTTCAAAACTTGGAAGGGAGGGAAACTGTAGCTCAAAAATTTATTTTTTCAATCACTTGCTCACCCTCTTTCAATTTTAGCTTCCCATGATACAGTAAAACTAAAAGTCTCTTGAAAGGTTATAAAGTACTATAACAACATGCTCTATATTCTCTTAAACAGGACGGCATGTGGGCAGCAACACCTCTCTTCTCTCTCCTTAATGAGAACTTAGATTGCCCAGGGAGCACTTTTAGGAAGAAAGAAGGGAACACAAGTGGGAGATCCAGAATTCAATGACCTTTGTCATATCACCTGTGCAACTTTAGGCTAATATTGGCAACTTCAGGCAAGTTTAATAAAAAGAGTGAGACTCTCAAGGGTGAATGACACTTGCCTAGATCTACAGTGAAGAAAGGCCCACTTTCACACTTCTGGAATCCATTTCATTTTCTTAAAGTTAAGAAAGGCTAGGGTTAGGGTTAGGTTAAGATCTGGGGTGGAGGGGAGGGTTATACAAATCAGTACTATAAATGTTTATAATCTTCATCTTCAACTCTAAAACTGACTTTGGTTATGGTTATGCTATTTGGTAGACACAAACTAATTTATTTCCTGTGCATTAAACCCACAGTGAAAAATCTGTTGATACTCTAGATTTTTAAAAAGTCATACTTAAAACATTTCTTCCATTTCCAATAAGATGGGATTGAATTTTCCCTCAGTAATAGCTCCATGACATAGAATAGCACTGTAGTCACGGAGAATCTGACACCACCACAGGCTCATCATAGAGTGCCTTCATGCCCTGACGGGAGCCTCGCAGGAAATCAGCAGACTGTGTTGGGGAAAGAAGAGGACCCTCGAGGGTGCCAAGACTTTGTTGTCAGAAATTGAGAAGCTTCTCTTCACACACACAGCTGGTACAAAGTTCCCTAGGATTCCTCTAGCAAGGAAGCCTGGGTAGGGCCCCCATCCCCACTCCCAGAGCTGACCGTAGGCTCTCCTGCCACAAGCATTTCTTTGTCAGTTGTTGTGGGAAAGAAGCCCATGGTTGGCTCCATAGGGCTGGGGAATAATACCCTGTGATACACATAGTTAAGTGAATATGTATTTTTTCAGCCCTAAGGGTTGAATGAGTTGATTCAGATCAAAGTTTAATGATCTATAGTAGTTATGTCCTTATAACTCATGCAGTGACTTGGAAAGCACGGATGCCATGCTTCATGCTCCATGGTTGGTGCTGTTAATAATATTAATGATAATAATAACATTCTAATTAATAACAATAATGATAGTAATAGATAGGAAGTTCTCCCAGGAAAGTCCATTATAATTTTATGGGATCACACTTTCCTATATTTTTCTAAATGTTTACAATAGACACATGTTATTTTAGATTTAGAAAAAAATTATATATGTATGTGTGTATGTGATAATCTTCACATATATGTATATATATATATATGTATGTGTATGTGTGACATATGTATCAATCATCATACTGAAGGGGATTCTCTTATTCTGTCAACCGTTTTTTGAGAGCACAGTGGGCTGTCCTCAGAGTGTTGATGCTGCTTTGAAGAACGTCCAAATGGCAACTGGGATGCCTCAGTAGAGTTCTATGAAAACTACATTGAAAGGGCAATGGCTCTTTCCATATTTTTGAACATGTGCAAATTCCCTTACCTATACTTTGTATACTTCCTCATTTCTGTGTTTGCTTCCAGAAGGGAGAGGGCCAAGAAAGAGCTGAACTTGTTCCAAAGGGAGGTGTTTCTGGCAGGTGTGAGGATTTTAAGATAACAAAAACATGTAGCAACCAGCAGTCCCTTCAGCTAAGCAGCAGCTGCCTCTCCATGCTGTCTACTAAAGCCTGCTTTGGAAGTGTTCTTGGCTTCAGAAACTAAGCGACCCACTTCTGTGTTTCCAACCATTTGATCTTCTTACCACTTAGCCCATCGCCGGGGATTCCCAACTACGAAATTAAGAAAGTCTGAAAAGCTCTTCATTTCAACACTAGTTCCCATCAACTTTGGTAGGCAGAAAACATTGTTTTATGGTAAGCACATCATTTTCCTCAAACGGCCTGTGGCAAATAAAAGGACATAGGGATAAAATTGAATCGGAGGAAGAATGTGTCAGCAGTTACATATTTTGGGGGAAAACAAGTTTTCCCTTCAGAGGTGGGAAATTCCAGAATCTTCTGTGTTTCTGGACTGAGCTTAGCACAGATGTAGGTGAGAAAAAATGGACTCTTTTCTTTTTTATCTGTTTAATGTGGGTGAGAGCCACGGTGAGCTGACTGTGAAAGTCACGGTGAAACTGACTTCATTTTGATTGCTTTCCTGAAGGTAAGAGATGGATGTTAATAATGTTTTAGACATATATTTTATAAGGGTTTTAGAAGCCTTAGGCAAACGTGGCTGCTTTTCTAAGATTTCCTTCATGCTGCTTGCACATTTTTGAGCTTCAAACGAAGATTCTATGAGTCTGTTATTTTCAAGTGCAGATAAGAACATGATTGAAACAAATCTCTATTAAAGAACAAAGATGGATGAACACATTTCTTCCATTTTACTGGGACTTACCAAATCTTGAAAGTAAAAAAAAAAAAAAAAAAAGTTGAAAGCCAATAAAGCACAGAAACAGAAGCAGTGGCTAGAATATTTGATGTTTAAAACAAGAACAAAAGCAAAAATCCCAGTCAAGATATTCTACAAACACTAGTAGTAAAGTTTCAAAACAAGACATTTTGGTCTGCCGTAAGGTCTTTCTAAAGTTTTGGGCCTCATAAAACTAAGCAGTGAATATGAATTTAGCCCCCAAACAATTGTCCTGTGATTAGTGGTAATGGTGTTGTTGCTAATATTTCTGGAAGGAGTTCAGGGGCCTGTGTGGTATGAGGGTTTATAAACTGGTGGATTTTGATACAGGCAGTGTATTTTCCTCATTTCCCCTGTCACGTACATCAGGATCCCCCCAAAGTAATAATCATCTCCCCAAATAGGTATAATTTGATTTACTTGTAAAAATAGTGTCATTTCACAAGTGCACATAAAGTCAGAGTTATTTGTGTGTGTGTATTTTTATAAGCAGTGATCCCACCATTGACTATCCCCAGAGCAGGCTCAGCCGAGAACAGGCTATTTCTGTCAGCTAGAATGTCTGGCTCTTGATGCACAAATACTAGACAGAACTGGGTTGGAACACGGAGTGATGAGGACAAGGTCACAGGCTGGATACCAATTAGCTGTGCACAGAGTATACAGCTGTGTCCTAGGGGCACAGATGCCCCCTGGTCATCTGACTGTGAGGGGCATGTGGTAGATCTCAAGGGAAATCCAAGTGTGAGTGGGCCAGCATGATCAGTCAAGTCCACTGGGACACACACCAAATGCTCATGCCCCACCACAATGGGTTTCTCCTTCATGGCCACAAGGTGCTGGTCATGAGTTCTAAACGTAAAGGATTGGCTGGGGTTGGGAAGGAAGCTCTTCTGGGTTCCATGGCATTACTTTCTGGGTCATTCACAATGGAACTTTTCAGCCAAGGTCTGATTATAATCTGAAACCATGTTCTGCACTGAGGGAGAATCCTATTTCAAAATACTTACAGATATACACCTACATATTATCCAATATGGGTTTATTAGCTAGATTTCATTTAGTTAGGAAGGCAAGATACTGCAGGAAAAAGAAACGCAACTCTGCAGTCAATTTTAAATTAGAATCCCACCTCCACACTACTTTCTACTTGAATAAACTTGGGAAAGTTAAATAATTTACTGAGCCTCAGTTCCCCAAACCATAACATGGAAAATGGTTGATCCCTGTCTTTTTCCCATTTGGTGATACTCCAAACTCCTCTTTGTCTTCCCTCACACTATTTTCCAGCTCTTCTCACTTACATAGTTTTGGAGTTTTAAGTTTCCTTAAATGAAAACTCCCTATGCCCATTAATAAGAACTTTGAAAACTCCCAGTAGGGTCAGTTCCAATCTCCCGACTCCTAACCTCTACACAAATGTAGTGAGTGTGTGCATGTGTGATGTGTTGGGAACGAGAGCTTCAGGCAGTACTTATTCCCATGCCCCTACACTTTTCCACCTTGAGTCACATGCAGCTTTCTGCTCCATCTGGAAGGGGCCTTTCACATGGCCCAGCACGGCTGCCACATTAGAAGGGAAGAAGAAAATGAGGGGAGAAGTGTTAGGAAAAGGTGGTGTCACAACTAAGGACAGAAGACCATATCTGAACTGGAACAGGATAGGATGTCCTCAGATGTTCATTCCAGGGCTCTTTAATTTGTTCTGTCCTCTGAATAGCAGAAGATATATATTTTTTCATCTCCTAGCTTGTTCATAAAATATGAGGGATAGTACGAATATATATTAAAAATTGATCATGTTTATTTAAATCTTAGAAGCTGGATTTAGAGTAACCTATTCATGGATATGCAAAGTAAAAGAAGACTCTATAATTCAATTCAGAAACTAACACATTGGGAATATATGTTGATACTCTGAGCTCATAGCTCTTAATATGAAGAAAATGTGACATCTTGCTACTGCCCTGTGGTAAGGCTAATGTAGCATGAGGCGAATTCTAATCTAATGACGTATTATAGCCTAAGGAATGTGTCTTTCACAACAGACCACCCACAGCCTTAGTTATTGATCATGCAATCCAGTACAGGTATTGGCAGACAGAGTGCAAATCGATAAGTGTCCACTGTATTCACCCAGTGATGAATAACTTCACAGCCTATTTTAATTTACCTTAATTTGCAATTCAATTGGTTACACGCTTTCCTCCAAAGTGTTAATCAATTTTCAATCAAAGCAGATTGAAGTGTCACCCTGCATCCCTTACGAATCCCAAAGCATTATTTATTTTAGAAATAAAGTCAACTCCATGGTATATGTCTACATTTTCCTGGCAAGCTCTGAACTATAGATTTGTTGGTTTACTGACCCACTTGTACGAATAAAGGTCACCTCCTCTTCCCCATCCCATGCCATCTTGCAAAGAAACGAATTCACGTACAATAATTTCCTATTATGGCAGCTTTAGATAAATCTACAGTTTTAATGACAACCTGCCCTCCTCCAGGTTTAGATTTTTCCATATAGTTATCTTTAAAAAGTGCCTGTCCACTTATTGATTGGCACAAACATTCAGGTCACTTAATGGATTGCTGCTCTAAGTTCTTAAAACAAAACATACTTCAGACTGTAGCTGTCCTGAAGGCTGTGCAAAAGAAATACAAATCCCCCTGGCCATTGTTTTTCTCTCTGTTTGGTTCTTCTGGAGCCCTTAAAGCTGTTGTCTATGGAACCATATATAGGAGCATCCTACACTGCTCTGGATTTCCAGGGTCCTTCATGCTCTAGACAACTTCCTGGTTCCTTTTTTCATCAGACTTTAATCACCACGACTTCCATTTTCCCAGGACTTCGTGGATGAGAAGAACTAATGTGAGTTATTTGATAGAAATAATGGGCTATGGTGAACTAAGGTACTAGTACTTCAATATTTTAAAATATAACAATGAACCATAGTATTATTATAACTTACTTTTGAGTCCTAAGTTCCCAGCACAGTGCCTGGCAAATAGTTAAGTATTCAATTTTGGGCCCATAATAAGTATTCCACAGCTGTTTGTTGAATTAATAACTAAGGATACTTATTTGTATTCTAACAAGGATCTTCAAAGTTTTAACCCAAAGGGGTTTATGGTGATGGTGTTATCAAAACTCAGAGCACACTTCTAAAGGGTATTTTGGGATTAGGCTAATCCAGAAGTTATGCTGAATTCTACATGTTATTGGGTGCTTGATTTACCACAGGTAAGGTTAATAAAAGTAATTTCACAAAAACAGATTTTTATAAAATACCTTGATACATCCATTTAGCAGGCATTAAAATGTTCTAATTGCTTTAAACCTAAACCCTTGAGCCCACATTCTTTTTTTTTTCTTAACATCTTTATTGGAGTATAATTGCTTTACAATGGTGTGTTAGTTTCTGCTTCATAACAAAGTGAATCAGCTATACATATACATATATCCCCATATCTCCTCCCTCTTGTGTCTCCCTCCCACCCTCCCTATCCCACCCCTCTAGGTGGTCACAAAGCACCGAGCTGATCTCTCTGTGCTATGCAGCTGCTTCCCACTAGCTAACTATTTTACATTTGGTAGTGTATATATGTCAATGTTACTCTCTCATTTCGTTCCAGCTTACCCTTCCCCCTCCCCATGTCCTCAAGTCCATTCTCTACGTCTGCATCTTTATTCCTGTCCGCCACCCCTAGGTTCATCAGAACCTTTTTTATTTTTTAGATTCCACATATTATGTGTTAGCATACGGTATTTGTTTTTCTCTTTCTGACTTACTTCACTCTGTATGACAGTCTCTAGGTCCATCCACCTCACTACAAAAAGAACTCAATTTCGTTTCTTTTTATGGCTGAGTAATACTCCATTGTATATACGTGCCACATCTTCTTTATCCATTCATCTGTCGATGGACACTTAGGTTGCTTCCGTGTCCTGGCTATTGTAAACAGTGCTGCAATGAACATTGTGGTGCATGTCTCTTTTTGAATTATGGTTTTCTCAGGGTATATGCCCAGTAGTGGGATTGCTGGGTCATATGGTAGTTCTATTGTTAGTTTTTTAAGGAACCTCCATACTGTTTTCCATAGTGGTTGTATCAATTTACATTTCCACCAAGGAAATGGAGGTTTCCCCAAGGAGGGTTGCCTTTTCACCACACCCTTTCCAGCATTTATTGTTTCTAGCTTTTCTGATAATGGCCATTCTGCCTGGTGTGAAGTGATACTCATTATAGTTTTGATTTGCATTTCTCTAATAATTAGTGATGTTGAGCATCTTTTCATGTGCCTCTTGGGCATCTGTACGTCTTCCCTGGTGAAATGTCTATTTAGGTCTTCTGCCCATTTTTTAACTGGGTAATTTGTTTTTATGATATTGAGCTCCATTAGCCGTTTGTATATTTTGGATATTAATCCTTTGTCTGTTGTTTCATTTGTAAATATTTTCTCCCATTCTGAGGGTTGTCTTTTCATCTTGTTTATGGTTTCCTTTGCTGTGCAAAAGCTTTTAAGTTTAATTAGGTCCCATTTGTTTATTTTGTTTTTATCTTCATTACTCGAGGACATGGGTCAAAAAGGATCTTGCTGTGGTTTATGTCAAAAAGTGTTTTCCCTATGTTTTCTTCTAAGAGTTTTATAGCGTCTGGTCTTACATTTAGGTTTTTAATCCACTTGGAGTTTATTTCTGTGTATGGTGTTATGGAGTGTTTCAATTTCATTCTTTTATATGTAGCTGTCCGATTTTCCCAGCACCACTTACTGAAGAGTCTGTCTTTTCTCCATTGTATGTTCTTGCCTCCTTTGTCATAAATTAGGTAACCATATGTGCGTGGTTTATCTCGGGGCTTTCTATCCTGTACCATTGATCTATATTTCTGTTTTTGTGCCAGTACTATACTGTCTTGATTACTGTAGCTTCGCAGTATAGTTTGAAATCGGGGCAACTGATTCCTCCAGTTCTGGTTTTCATTCTCAAGATTGCTTTGGCTATTCAGGGTCTTTTGTATTTCCATACAAATTGTGAAATTTTTTGTTCTAGTTCTGTGAAAAATGCCACTGGCAGTTTGATAGGGATTGCATTGAATCCGTAGATTGCTTTGGGTAGTATAGTCATTTTCATAATGATTCTTCCAATCCAAGAACATGGTATATCTCTCCATCTGTTTGTATCATCTTTAACTTCTTTCTTCAGTGTCTCATAGTTTTCTGCATACAGGTCTTTGGTCTCCTTAAGTAGGTTTCTTCCTAGGTATTTTATTCTATTTGTTGCAATGGTAAATGGGAGTGTTTCCTTCATTTCTCTTTCAGATTTTTCATCATTAGTGTATAGGAATGCCAGAGATTTCTGTGCATTAATATCGTATCCTGCTACTTTACCAAATTCATTGATTAGCTCTAGTAGTTTTCTGGTAGCATCATTAGGCTTCTCTATGTATAGTATCATGTCATCTGCAAACAGTGACAGTTTTACTTCTTTTCTGATTTGGATTCCTTTTATTTCTCTTTCTTCTCTGATTTCTGTGGCTAAAACTTCTAAAACTATGTTGAATAATAGTGGTAAGAGTGGGCAACCTTGTCTTGTTCCTGATCTTAGTGGAAATGGTTTCAGTTTTTCACCATTGAGAACGACGTTGGCTGTGGGTTTGTCACACATGTCCTTTATTATGTTGAGGTAATGTCCCTCTATGCCTACTTTCTGTTGGGTTTTTATCATAAATCAGTGTTGAATTTTGTCAAGAGCTTTTTCTGCAACTACTGAGATGATCATATATTTCTTATCTTTCAGTTTGTTAATATGGTGTATCACATTGTTTGATTTGTGTATATTGAAGAATACTTGCATTCCTGGGATAAACCCCACTTGCTCACGGTGTATGATCCTTTTAATGTGCTCTTGGTTTCTGTTTGCTAGTATTTTGTTGAGGATATATGCATCTATGTTCATCAGTGATATTAGCCTGTAGTTTTCAGGATGATAGTGGCCTCCTAGAATGAGTTTGGGAGTGTTCCTCCCTCTGCTATATTTTGGAAGAATTGAAGAAGGATAGGTGTTAGCTCTTCTCTAAATGTTTGATAGAATTCACCTATGAAGCCATCTGGTCCTGGGCTTTTGTTTGTTGGAAGATATTTAATCATAGATTCAATTTCAGTGCTTGTGATTGGTCTGTTTATATTTTTTATTTCTTCCTGGTTCAGTCTCGGAAGGTTGTGCATTTCTAAGAATTTGTCCATTTCTTCCAGGTAGTCCATTTTATTGGCATATAGTTGCTTGTAGTAATCTCTCATGATCCTTTGTATTTCTGCAGTGTCAGTTGTTACTTCTCCTTTTTCATTTTTAATTCTGTTGAGTTGAGTCTTCTCCTTTATTTTCTGGATGAGTCTGGCTAATGGTTTATCAATTTTGTTTATCTTCTCAAAGAACCATCTTTTAGTTTCGTTGATGTTTGCTATTATTTCCTTCATTTCTTTTTCATTTATTTCAGATCTGATCTTTATGATTTCTTTCCTTCTGCTAAATTTGGGGTTTTTTTGTTCTTCTCTCTCTAATTGCTTTAGGTGTAAGGTTAGGTTGTTTATTTGAGATGTTGCTTGTTTCTTAAGGTAGGATTATATTGCTATAAACTTCCCTCTTTGAACTGCTTTTGCTGGAACCCATAGGTTTTGGGTCATCATGTTTTCATTGTCATTTGTTTCTAGGTTTTTTTTTTTTTTTTGCGGTACGCGGGCCTCTCACTGTTGTGGCCTCTCCCATTGCGGAGCACAGGCTCCGGACGCGTGCGCTCAGCGGCCATGGTTCACTGGGCTTAGCCGCTCCGCGGCATGTGGGATCTTCCTGGACCGGGGCATGAACCCGTGTCCCCTGCATTGACAGGTGGACTCTCAACCACTGCGCCACCAGGGAAGCCCTCTAGGTATTTTTTGATTTCTTTGATTTCTTCAATGATCTCTTAATTATTCAGTAGTGTATAGTTTAGCCTTCATGTGTTTGTATATTTTACAGTTTTTTTCCTGTAATTGATATCTAGTCTCATAGTGATGTGGTCAGAAAAGGTACCTGATACAATTTCAATTTTCTTAAATTTAGCAAGGCTAGATTGGTGACCCAAGATATGATCTATCCTGGAGAATGTTCCATGAGCACTTGAGAAGAAAGTGTAATGTGTTATTTTGAATGGAATGTCCAGTAAATAGTCATTAAGTCTATCTTATTTAATGTGTCATTTAAAGCTTGTGTTTCCTTATTTATTTTCATTTTAGGTGATCTGTCCATTGGTGAAAGTGGGGTGTTTAAAGTCCCCTACTTCTATTGTGTTACTGTTGATTTCTCCTTTTAAGGCTGTTAGCATTTGCCTTATGTAATGAGGTGCTCCTATGTTGCGTGCATAAATATAAGTGCTTAGATTAGCCAAGACCTTCTGTTGGGAATGAAAAAGGCCAAATCAAATTAAGGAATTTATTGGTTACATAACTGGAGGGATCCAGAGATGGGCTGGCCTTAAGGCATAAGCAGTCAGTAAACAACCAGATGCAAAGACTCAAATGATCAGCCTCTTTCCCTTTTCGTCTTTCCTCTCCTGTCTTCTCTCATTTCCTCCTAGTTCAGGAAAGCAGAGATTGGGAACATGTCTTTATCTAGCTGGAGGTTAATTGTGCTTATACTGGTAGTGGCCCTAGAAAAAAGAGAATGCTTTCCACTCGCACTGTCCACTTATAAAATTTCAGGGAAGGACCCAGATTGGGTCATCTTAAGTCATAAGACCATCTTTACCAATCCCTGTGCAAGAGAATCTGTACTGCAACTGGCATCCCCATAAGAACCTTAGAAGAGAGGGAGAAGAATAGTTCCCTAAAGGAAAGTTGAGGAAATGATTACTGATCAGGTAAAAGCTATAGACGCTCCTCCCTCCAAACCCCACTCCTCTAAAGAGGTCACTGCTGTAAAAATTAGTTTTTGTTTTTCTAGGCCTATGTCCACGCATTTCTAATACATGTAAATATATACATTTATACACACATCTGTGCATAGACATGTGCATATTTGCTTATGTGTATATATATGTGTACATAAGCACATACATAGATATGTCTATACATGTATGTGTATGTTTACGACTTTCTTAAAAACATAATTTGGATTATAATATATGTATTGTTTTATAATATTCTTTACTTGGCATTATATATTGGAGACTTTTCCATGTCACAAAAAAATCTTGTATATTTTTCTAATATTTCTCATAATTTTACCTTTTGTATTTAGCTTTTTCCTTCATCTGAGTTTTGGTGACTGGTTAGAGGCAGGAATCTCTTATCTGCCTCCCCCGAAAGCCACCACCACAAAATTACCAGTTACTTGCCTCAGTACCATTTATTGAAGAGCTCATCTTTTCATGGCTGATTTGAGAGCCTAGGTATACTAAATGCTAAATCTCTGATATGTGTGCAACTGTTTCTAGCCTTTCTATTCTGTTCTACTGATCTATTTGTACATTCCTCAATCAATCATACTATTTTTTTTTTTTACTTTTTTTGTTTCTGTCATTCCTATTCTTGTTACATAAGTAATACATAGTATTTCCTTTGCACATGGTTAGAAGTATCTAGAGGAAACATGGAAGACCATTTTTTTCCCTCTCATTACTCCCCCTGCCTTCCTCCCAACTGTCAAAAACTGGGGGATATTATTCTGGTTTCCTTATATGTTTCCATATAAACAAGAAACTATATAGACATATCCAGTTTTGTCCTTTTTATTAATATAAATGTGATCATGCTATACATATGATTTCAACTTGCTTTTGTCATTTAACACTCTTGGAGATCTTTTCATATTAGTGCATAATCAGACATTATTTTTTTAAACAACTGCATGGGATTCCATAGTACTATGAGATATTTATCTACTCTTCTTTTGCTGAAGACACTGTTTTAATTAATGCAACTTTGCAGAACTTAATTGTATAGGGCAATAGTAGGATACTTTTTATTTGAGGATCAGAGAAGAAGGCCTGAGATCTGAGGAAGAGACAGAGTTAGATAGAGAAAGAGTAGAAGGAAGAGCAGCCACAGCAGAAGCACCAATGTGCAAAGAGCCTGAGCTTGAAAAGCACGGGCTGGATGAAATTCTAGAAGGCCTTTGTGCGGAGCATAGTAAGTGAAGCAGGGGAGCGAATGGGGTAAAGACAGATATATAGACAGGGGTCCTATACAGTATCTAAAAGAAATAACATTTTACTCTAAAGCAGTAGTCACTGAAAGATTTTCAGCATGGAAGTGATATTCTGTAGTGGGTTAAACTGTGGACCCAAAAAAGATATGTCCATGTCCTAACCCCAGATACCTGTGAATATGACTTTATTTGAAAGAAAGGTCTGTACAGATGTAATTACATGAAGAATCTCAAGACGGGATCATCCTGGATTACTTGGGTGGGCCCTAAGTCCAACGACAAATGTTCTTATGAGAAGAAGAGAACAGGGGAGAAAGGCCATATGAAGATGGAAGCAGAGGTTGAGGTTATGCTGCCACAAGTCAAGGAAGACCTGCAGCCACCAGGAGCTGGAAGAGATGAGGAATGATTCTCTCTGGAGTCTAGTCTTTGGAGGGTGCACAATCCTGCCAACATCTTGATTTTAGACTTCTAGTCTCGAGCAGTGAGAGAAAATACTCTTTTTTTAAGCCACCAAGTTTGTGGTGCTTTGTTATGGCAGCTCCAGACACTGACATGCATTGCTTGCTTTATCTTTTTATTTATCTTTATCTTATCTTGAATATTACTCAGATATTCAACAAATGTCTATTGAAAGTTTTCATTATATATCAAGATTGTTCCAAGTCCCAGGGATACAACAGGGAATAGGAAACACACAAAAATGTTCCTGCATTTGTAAGCTTATATTCCTTTATAACATTGTCTGTTAGTGTGGGACTTCGGGGGATTGCAGTCTTTAATGCCTGTCTTTTCTTCACTCTTACCAACTGCCATGTTGGGTTTGATCTTACTTGCAGTTTCTCATGATGGGTTCTTATGTCAGTGGGCCTTTGCATATGTCAATAAAAAATTTCTTTCCTACATCTGTTAAGTAGGAGCTTAAATATTTCCTCAGCTTCTATGAAACTTCCCTAATTGTCCTCAGTAAGTTTTTAATGTCTCTATTACAGCAGGTATCAACACTGTTTTGTAATCATTTACCTGTTTGTCTTTCTCACTAGACTTTGAGATACTTGAGGGAAAGGATTATTTTTGTTTTTATTTTTGTATCCCTAGGGAATGTCATAACCCATGTTCACAGTGAGTGCTCAGTATGCATTTAATTTATAAAATTTATTCATAAGAGAAATGATTGATAAATACAACTTTGTTAAATTAAGAAGTTCTATTCTCTGAAAGACACTTAAAAAGTTGCAAAGCCACAGACTTGTGAGGTGATATTTGTAAAACATACAATTGACAAAGTATTAGTGTTCAGAGTTTATAAAATACTTCAAGAGGCAAATAAGGAAAGCAAATGAAACAATTAAAAAATGAATTTAAGAGAGGACCTTCAAGATGGCAGAGGAGTAAGATGTGAGTATCACCTTTCTCCCCACAAATACATCTACACGTGGAACAACTCCTACAGAACACCTACTGAACGCTGGTAGAAGACCTCACACTTCCAAAATGCAAGAAACTCCCCACGTACCTGGGTAGGGCGAAAGAAAAAAGAAAAAACAGAGACAAAAGAATAGGGACAGGACCTGCACCTCTGGGAGGGAGCTGTGAAAGAGGAAAAGTTTCCAGACACTAGGAAGCCCCTTCCCTGGTGGAAATGGTGGGTGGGCGGTGGGGAGGCTTCAGGGCCATGGGGGATAGTGCCATGGAAGGAGTGCAAACGGCAGGCGGGGAGATTTCCACTTGGAGAATCGGTGTTGACCACCACTCACCAGCCTGAGAGACTGTCTGCTCACCTGACAGGGTGAGTGGAGGCTGGGAGAGGGGCTCTGGCTTCGGGGTTCAGATCATGGGGTGAGGACTGGGGTTGGCTGCGTGAGCGCAGCCTGAGGGGGGCTTGTGTGCCGTGGCTGACTGGGAGGGAGCCTGGGGGTGAGGTCTGGGACTGCCTGGGAGTTGGCACTCTGTTGTTATGGGGTGCGCAAGGTCAGGAGATTCGGAGTGCCGCCTGAACGAGCTTCAGAGATGGGCACAGACACCAGAGACAGGCATGAAATGCTGGGGCTGCTGCTGTGGCCACCAGGAATCCTGTGTGCAAGCACGGGTCACAATCCACACCACCCCTGCCAGGATGGAGCCTGTGCAACCCACCACTGCCAGGGTCCCGTGATCCAGGGACAACTTTCCTGGGAGAACACATGGAGCGCCTCAGGCTGTTGCAATGTCACACCAGCCTCTGCCACTGCAGACTCACCCCACATTCTGTACCCCTCCCTCCCCTCGGCCTCAGTGAGCCACAGCCCCCTAATCAGCTGCTCCTATAACCCCCTCCTGTCTGGGTGAAGAACAGGTGCCCCCTGGCATCCTACACACAGAGGCGGGGCCAAATCCAAAGCTGAACCCCAGGAGCTGTGCAAACAAAGAAGAGAAAGGGAAATCTCTCCCAGCAGCCTCAGGAGCCGTGGATTACATCTCCACGATCAATCTGATGTACGCTGCATCTCTGGAATACCTGAATAGACAACGAATCATCCCAAAATTGAGGTGGTGGACTTTGGGAGCAACTGTAGACTTTGGGTTTGCTATATGCGACTGACTAGTTTCTGATTTTTATGTTTATCTTAGTATAGTTTTTAGTGCTTGTTATCATTGGTGGATTTGTTTATTGGTTTGGTTACTCTCTTCTTTTTGTAAATTACTTTTTTCATTTTTTTATTTTAATAACTTAAAAAAATTTTTTAGTTTAATCATTTTGTTTTATTTTATTTTTTCTTTCTTATTTTTTTTCTCCCTTTTCTTCTGAGCCATGTGGCTGACAGAGTCTTGGTGCTCTGGCAGGGTGTCAGGCCTGAGCCTCTGAGCGAGGAGAGCCAAGCAGGACATTAGAACACCAGAGACCTCCTGGCCCCACATAATATCAATCAGCGAGAGCTCTCCCAGAGACTTCCGTCTCAAGGCTAAGACCCAGGCCACTCAACAAGCAGCAAGCTCCAGTGCTGGACACCCCATGTCAAACAACCAGCAAGACAGGAACACAACCCCACCCATTAGCAGAGAGGCTGCCTAAAATCATAACAAGTTCAGAGATACCCCAAAACACACCACCAGACATGGTCCTGCCCACCAGAAAGACAAGATCCAGCCTCATCCAACAGAATACAGGAAACAGTCCCCTCCACCAGGAAGCCTACACAACCCACTGAACCAACCTTACCCACTGCGGGTAGACACCAAAAACAATGGGAACTATGAACCTGTGGCCTGCGCACAGGAGACCCCAGACAGAGGAAGTTAAGCAAAATGAAAAGACAGAGAAATATGCAGGATATGTATAAGCAAAGTTAAAACCCACCGGACCAAGCAAATGAAGAGGAAATAGGCAGCTATCTGAAAAAGATTTCAGAGTAATGATAGTAAAGATGATCAAAAATCTTAGTAATACAATGGAGAAAATACAAGAAACGTTTAACAAGGACCTAGAAGAACTAAGAGCAAATGAACAATGATGAACAACACAATAAATGAAATTAAAAATTCTCTAGAAGGAATCAACAGACTACGGTTTCTTTATTTGAATAACTTACTTCATCTTCTTCCCTGGCAAATTCTACATTGCCTGATCTCTCATATCCATCATCATTTTTGTTTTATTTTTACTTGTATAGAAGAGAGCCCCACCCCCAATTTGACACGGCGAAAGTACCCAGAATCAATTTTATTAGGTTAACATCTTATCATAGACTAACAGGACTGAAATAACCCTCCAACAATCATAGAATTCCAGAGCTGGGAGGAAACACTAGAGATAATTTAGTCGAAACCTTTAGTAGAAACAACAGATTTGACTTAATAATTTGCCCAGAGTGACACAGCAAGCTTAGACTACAATTTAGGCTCATTAATTCCTATTTCAGAATTTTTCTGTAGCACAATAGGTCATCTGTAGTCACACCATCTTTAATTCATTCAAAACCCTTTTTTATTGTACATCTATAATGTGCCTTGGTGATGCAGGGACACAAGACAGTGCTAGGTTGATGCTGCCCTATTGCACTGCCCCTACCCTCAAGGTGCTCACAGTCTAATATGTGTGAAAGATGTCTAAACAGATAACTCCCAGCAATATAAAAATACAAAGCATTGTGGAAACACCTAGCAGGGCACCTAACTCAACCTGAGGTCAGAGAAGACACCTGAGCTGGGGCTTCCCTTCAAAGCCCCAGGGCTAACCTAACAGACACATGGAATCATTGCTGAGAAGAACATCTGACTTACTGGTCATGCTTCCCCCAAAGTCACACTAATTCTCTTGTGACATTCTCGTGATCTACTCCATGTGGTATTGACTATAACCAGCAGAAAAGATTGACTTAAAGAAAACCCCAAACATCTCAGAAAAAAGGAGACTAGCACTGCTTTAAGCCAAATAGCATTCTACATTTTAGAATGGATAAGAAGGAAACGTAGGAATGCCAGTGCCTCTAGCTTGGTAAGATGTGAAGTCAAAATAGGTCACATGTTCAATGTGTTGCTACTAGTGAATTTCACACAGGCTTGACCAATCGTTGTAAGTCACCAGGCAAAACAAGCAGTTTCACAAGGGCTAGAGGCCAAGAATTGCATGTGTAGGATCAGGTAAAAGATGCATTTCTGTGCTCAGCTGGAAAGAAGCACGGCTATAGCAGAAAGGAGACCCAAAGGGTGGTGACTTGTTGCCAAGTTCAGGAAGCCATATTAGCTCTCCCAGGTTTATATATTCCAGATGCCACAGGATTGCCTTTTAGTCTAATCAGTTCCTCAACAAAAATACTCTTGTCAGACCACTGGGTTATTTCACTTTGGAGAGGACTATTTCTTGAATGTTATGGTGGAAGTCAGAAGAAGACAGAAAATAATATTATTGGAATTTATGATTGGCTGATTATTATAGTATATCCATAAACTGAGGTGCACCTGCAGTTCAGCTGTGTGATTGGTCTTCATGAGGATTTGACTGACTGTCAATGTCTCCATTTTTCATGTTATAACAGCAACCTCACTCTTATACATGCATATACAACCGTTTTTTAAGGGAATGTGAAACTGTTTCAAGGGGTCTTTTTAAAAATCAAATAAGCAGCTGCAAATGGGGAAATAACCATTCCGACTCTGTTTGGGAAACAGCTCTGATCACTCAGGGTATTCAGCAACTGCACAGGGAACTTATTTATAACAGCTCTGAATATACCATGAAAACCAGCCCTAAGCTAATTCATCTGATTGTACTCCTGGCAGCTCTTTTTGGATTGCTAACACTTTGCAGCTGTAAAAATAAAACAAAAACACCCTTGAAATAAGTTAGGTGCATATATGAAAAGCACAGCTGGGCTACTCCCACAGATCATCTGTAGATACAGGATTCTGTTTTTAAATGTTATTTTGTGAAAGGGAAAGACCATGGCCATCTCTGAAGAAAAGCCAAAATTGCAAAGAGAATTCATTCACTGTTCTTTTTTCCCTCTTTACCTTTTCTCTCCTATATCTCTGCCACCATTTTACTGAGCTCCATAGAAACTGCTGTTAGAAACATCAAATTTTGGCTAAGTCTACACAAAACCAAGTAGAGATCAAGCAATTTTTGGAGGCTCAGGATAACAGAGAATCTGGATAATTCTGTGCATGAAAGTTCTTTATTTGCTATAGGGATTCTTTCATCTCAAATTCTTTGGATAATTGTTTTTGTTCACATAGTCTTCATAGGAACACTTTTAGAAGTTATGGGGGTCAAATTCCCTTGTTGACTTTTTAGTGTACTGGAGTTAACATATCTTTCTAGAAAACTTTCAGTCCATCTTTAGTCCACCTAATAACACTTAGAGAACCATACACTTGAATATTTCTTATTTGCAATCTTCTTTAGTACGTTGCACATGAATGCTTTATTATGTCCAAACTTCAGAAAGCTCCATGAGGGAAGGGTCTGCATCTCTTACACACAGTATCCTTGCCTATGGCTCATCACAAATGTGATCGTGTCATTAAAATTCTTTCGACGTTCCCCTTTATCTTTGTCATAAATCTTGTAATTTACATTTGATTTTTCTTCCTTTTCAGTCTTATCTCCTGCACCCTACTCCAGCAGTTTTCTTCTCGGCCAATAATGAACACTTGTTTTTGCGACACTCCACATTTAGCTCACACTTCTCTGCTCTAAAGGCTTTTCCCTCTGTCTGGAATATGCTCTCCATTTCTGTCTGGGATCCTCCATTTGTCCTTCCCACTCACTGTGACCTTCGTTTTGAAGCCTTCTTTAACTTCCCCAGGGCAGCCCTACATGTCTTTTTCTCTGCTCTTCCTGAGGACAGTGTGAATTACTTCATTATGGGATTGATCATCTTGCCTTTCAATGAGATGGAACACTCCCTGGGGCCAGAGCCTTGCCTTTTTATGCTTGTATTCAGAAGTGATATAGGGGCATTTACCAGTTAGGACACCAGCCACACATGCCTAGTTCATCTGTGCTGGGGCATGATGGCTGAGTGCAGCCTGCTGCCATCACCAGCGCCAGCAGCTACCAAACACTCACTTACCATTTACTGAACAAATTGAGAGATTCAATGGATGAGAGAATAAATGGATGGACGGATGAATGAATGATTGTTTCTTTAATTCAAGTTCATCGAATAACTAACTTCTCTGTTAGTGGCAAAGGATGCTTTTCTAATTTTGAAATATTATCTCACATTTATCAGTCACTCACCACAGAAACCTGGAAATCAAGTTTCCAGATGTTTTATTCAGATCCTATTTAAAGTGGATCTTTCTAAGCTACAGGCAAATCTCACTTATATGTGCGTAGATTCTTCGAATTATGGTTTATTCACAAGAAACTATGTTTTAAAGTTCTTATTAAGAATTAGCACCTAGGGCTTCCCTGGTGGCGCAGTGGTTGAGAGTCTGCCTGCCGATGCAGGGGACATGGGTTCGTGCCCTGGACCGGGAGGATCCCACATGCCGCGGAGCGGCTGGGCCCGTGAGCCATGGCCGCTGAGCCTGCGCGTCTGGAGCCTGTGCTCCGCAACGGGAGAGGCCACAACAGTGAGAGGCCCGCGTACCAAAAAAAAAAAAAAAAAAAAAGAATTAGCACCTACTATAAATTAAGTAGGTATTCACAGTGTGGCTTCATTATATGGCTTGAAGTGTCGTGAATTCCCAGAGCACCAGACACATCCAGATAAAAAATAAAAAAAACACATTATACAGCTAATGTAAAAGCTTTTGGGATCATGCTCCTACTCATCTCTTACATCAGTAGAGCCCTTCAGACTCTCCAAAGGGCCTTCTCATGCATTTTATAAAACTAGGGAAGCTGGCATCACCCCTTTTTACAGATGAGAAAACAGGTACTAATAGGATCAATGCATTGCCCGTGAAATGCAACTTGGTAACAACCCAGGTTGAAGGGCCCAGATCCACTGTCTCCTGGATCAGACCTGGACCCATGTTTTCTGTCCGTTATCTCTGTAGTTGTACCTGTGTTTTCAACAGTGCTAAGCACACATAATGAACAGATGTTTTTCTTGTCTTTGCTCCTGTTTATATATTTAATTCCTTGGTGTAAAACTGAGCCCAGCATTACATGGTGAATGGCCTTTGTCTCAGAGGTATTAAAAATTATATTATTATAATATTATTAATCTCTTGATTATGTGAGCCCATTTCTTTTGAGAATAAATTTGCAATGTTTTAATTGTCACCATGGTATGTGGTAGCTAGTGACATAGTTGTAAGCAGATGTTAGTAGAAATTTCAATGGCAGTACCAGGTGATGACAAACATATCATAATATAGGAAACACTGAAATAAAACTTTTACATTCTAAATTATCTGGCTAGATCATAACATATAGCAAAGCAGGATATTTCTTGCAATATGCTTTCTAACATCTTGTACAAGAAAGACATGGTTATCAATTTCCCTGAAGCTTTAAGTCACAGCTTGAACATTTTCAGTAAGAAGAGGGTTTTTCAGGATTGTTAGCTCAATGTCCCTTTTCTTAATTTTATCCCATGAGCTCTAAGTAGATCTTCTTGATACCAGGGAAATTATTTCTTTTCTTCCTTTGGGTTTACATTGTCTGCATGGTTGTTAAAGGTGTGTCTGTGGCTTTCTTTCTCTTTAAATGATTAAGTTTTCTAAATTTCTTTTTTTGCTAATATTTTGCCGTACATCAGTTCACTGACATCAAATAATAATTTTAGTAGATTTTATGACAATTAGAAAATCCTGAAAAGGTTATTTGTTATTAAGCTGAATAAAAAAGGACTTCTTTATTAGAATATTAAAGTTTGCCTGACTTAAGCTATTCATTGCTGGTTTTTTTTTTTTTTTGCGGTACGCGGGCCTCTCACTGTTGTGGCCTCTCCCGTTGCGGAGCAACAGGCTCCGGACGCGCAGGCTCAGCGGCCATGGCTCACGGGCCCAGCCGCTCCGCGGCATGTGGGATCTTCCCGGATCGGGGCACGAACCCGTGTCTCCTGCATCGGCAGGCAGACTCTCAACCACTGCGCCACCAGGGAAGCCCCATTGCTGTTTTAAACAACCAACCTCTTATATATTATGATGTGTCAATAGCTATTGTGCTTATTACACACACCAATCAACAGACCAGTGGATTCTGGTACAGATAATTAGTTTGACCCTAACAAGATATCTTTGCTAAGCTGTTGGCTTTCTTTTCTAAAGTTGATAAAATTCAAGTTTACTACTAGGTCTTGGTTTGAATTTTTATCTTAAAGTGCTACAGAGTACCTGAGCTCTGCTAGCCCTCAACTTGCCTGATCTGCTTCTGGGTCTTATGGGAATTAAAGTGGAAGGTGAGACATATGGCTAAAGCCTCCAACCCCATTGTGACAACTCCCAAGTTCCTCACACTTTTTTTCTGGTAAATATTTATAGGTCAGTCACTGTATTAGACGTGGGAGACACATTATGAGCCTACACATTCTCTGCCCCCAGGTAACTCAGGAACAAATGGAAGAAATCATGGTATTCAGATAATCATACTAAAAAATTTCATCTGTAGCAGGTGCTTCCAAGGAGAGAAATATGGTTTGATGAAAGTATACAACAGATTTGATCTAAACAGGAAGTAACTGATAACAAATTTCAGTTAATGTATTGTAGAAAGCTGAGGAGGGTTAAGAAGACTGGCATAAAGGGCTAAGGGCTCAGGACAAGTGGGAAAATAATAGGCAATATAGAGAGAAACATGGAAGAACAGAAGAGGAAACAAAAGGAGAGGAAGAGGAAAGATGGGGTTAAGACACATAAAGTACGGTTGATAGAACTTCTCACAATGGACTTCAACATCTAGATCTCCAGACCATATGGGTTTTGTGGTGGTGAGGAGACAGGAGATGGTGATAGTAATAGGCTAGGATTCATAAAAGAGAAGGGACCATAAAAGAGATGGATGTGTAGCAAAATGAGAATCAGGAGGGGTCTGGATGGAAAGAGAAATCAGGAAGTAGAAGTTTAAACTGTTGACTACACTCAGAATGTTCTAGGTCTTGGGTAATCAGAAAATATATGGTTCTATCAAATTACTAGAATTTTTGAGAAAACAACTCATTATGCTTATCTTTTTACCTCTCTGACCACATCTCCTCAGTCTCCCTACGTGGGCCCCAATTTTGTATGTGCTCTCAAGCTTTGGTCGTTCATCCTGGCTTCTTCCTGAATCACCCCCACGAAGAGTACATTTCATGATCACATCCATATTGTTGACTTTCAAACCTGATCCTCCAGCCCCGACTGCTTTCCTGCGCTACTTACAGCCTCATGTTTTAAATCTGGGTAATCTGCTGTCAACTCTAACTCCCCACATCTAAATATAAACTACACATTCTCCTCTCTCTACAGAATCTCCAGCCCAGCAGCCTCACTTCTGTTAATGGCCATGCACTGTCCCAGACACAAAGGTAGAAACCCTTAAGGCATGTTTAGGTCATCCTTGACTGCTTCCATCTTTGTACCTCTATAGCCAGTCTATCACCAAGTCCCATGACTTTGAGATGACTCTCAAGTTCACCCCATCTTCTTATTCTAATTGCCAACATCCTGGCCCAGGCCCACAAGGCTTCAAGAATGACACATGGTTAGAGCCTTTAGTCTGTTCTCCCAGACTCCGGGGCTTTCTTCTCCTCAATACATTCTAAAAACATCTGTTTAATATTCCATAAATTAAATTTTAAACATGACTTTCTCCTTTTTAAGAACTTATAATGGCTCCCAATACCTTAAAGCATCTAGTCTAAATGCTTTGCCTAGCCTAGTTAATCTCCCCACTGCCTCCCTCTCATGCTGGACTAATTTCTACCTTCTACCTTGTACTTTGATTTGCCATGTTTCCTGACCCAAGAACATCTTTCCCTATCTTCTTAACCCATACAAATTGTATTTTTTCTTTAGGTATACTTTCATGTTTTATAATCTGTTTAAACCCATCCCTACTAGCCATGATATATTTGTCAAGCTTTATTCTCTATTATTTGTTATGAAAATAAGAATGTTTGTTTTTGTCTCTTTCAAAATATATAATTAATTCAACTTTATTGTGATTTTCTAAATTATATACCACCTCCATGCGACTGTGGTAACCAGCATTCCCTGTCACAGGCTCTACTCTTATAAGATGCTTCTTATACAAATTGATCCTTTCTGACTTTTGTATCTAAATGCTTATAGATGCATCACTCTGATGTTTTCTTAATTAAATGCTTTCATGCACTGTTATATAAATGTGTCATGAAGACCCCTTACCTCAGACAATTTGAATTACTTTTACTCTTTATAAGCAACGAAGATATTTGATAATGAAATCAAAATGGTTCCACAGAATTTCCTGTTTAGATCTGGGGCATACAAAATAGATATATAATTATTAGAAAAAGTAAATATTTTATAAAATAAAGCAATAGGAAGTATTTTTTTAAGATTTTTTTTGATGTGGACCATTTTTAAAGTCTATTGAATTTGTTACAATATTGCTTCTGTTTTATGGTTTGTTTTTTCTTTTGGCCACGAGGCATGTGGAATCTTAGCTCCCTGACCAGGGATTGAACCTGCACCCTCTGTATTGGAAGGCAAAGTCTTAACCACTGGACTGCTAGGGAAGTCCCCAATATGAAGTTTTAAAAAGCATTCAGTGCTTGTAAATGGGGAGATTATTCCCTAAGTATTCAGAGATGGCTCATCTGAGTTGGGTAACTTTATTGGTTTTTCCATCTTGCCAGGTTTCTCCATGACTTGTGCTTTGTAGAATAATATAGTCATTGGAAATTGTGGATTTTATTGTTTGTGACCTAAATACATTCTGATTGGCCTAATTATAATGGATGTGGAATAGCTGTTTTGTTTTTGACTGCATTTTTCCTCAATATTCATAATCAATATTTATCTTGGAAAATACATCTTGGGACCAATAATGAGATGCACCCTCTGTGTGAAGGCATGGACATCATTACTCATTTGTTCACCCTTAGTAATTCTTCCAAATTGTCCCTCAGTGTTAGCATGTCATTTGGTCTGAGCTGGAAGCCAACTGTACAATTTGACAACGGTGACTGAGCTTGCATTGGCTAAGAGAGACAGAACAGACTCCTCACAAGTTAATCCTGCACAAGCTTTCACTGTGCCCCCATCAGAATTAATATCTCTTTCCCCTTGGACTTTGCACAACCTGTAAGTAGCTCCTCAAAGTCAGGGATAATATCTTCTTTATTTCTGTATTCCACAAACCCACCACAAACCCATGTTCCTAGGAGGTTCTAGATAAATGATTGTTCCATGGAACTGAACACAAATGAGCAGCTTTATCCACCCTAAACATCAACATTTTAAGTAACCATGCCATTCTCAATAATGGATTAATCTTCAATAATGGATTAATCTTCCTGAAGCATAGTTGAAATTTTTTTCATAGTCCCCAACCAAATAAAATCTAAATACTCTAGTAAGACATTCAAGGTTCCTCATGGCCTGAACCTAATCTACCTTTCCTGCCTCACTGCCCACTTCTCCTCATGAAGACAACACAGGTTAACAAACTACCTGCTGTTCCCTGTATCCAACCCAATTTTTCTAACTGTGTTTTTCCATTACCTGAATATTCATTCAAACTTCACATTATCTAAATCCAATTTACCTTCTAAATGTCCCCTTCATGAGGTTTATCTTCACACCCTCTCCTCTCTGCCCACATGCCTTAACCCCTACTAACTAATTGCTCTCCTTTGAGAACTCCCATATCATTCATCAGTGTCTTCTTTTTTTAAATTTATGTCACATTCTACCTAGTATTCTAGTGGTGGCTATAGTTGTCTTAACTCCCTTTAGGGTAGCGGCCTCATTTATTGTTTACTCCCCCAAGGTACCTAGCATTTATGCATAGTAGGTGCTTAAAAAGCATTTGTTGAATTTTAATAGAATGGTTTCCTAGAATCACTAGATCCTCTGCTCATTTTAGGAACAAGGATTAGGGGCTATAGAGTATAGTAGTTAATAGCATGAACTTTGAAGCAAACTGACTCAGTCCATATCCCATCTCTGCTTCTTCCTAGCCAGTGACCTTGAGCAAGTTCCTTGAACTCTGTCTGCCTCCATGTTCTTATCTGTGGAATGGGGTAACACTCATAACTACTGCATGGGGCTTAGAATTTAATAAGTAATATATATAAAAGAACCTAAAATAGTACCTGATACTATGTAAATATCACATACACATTAGTTCAACCCCTCAGAGAAGTTATCTCAGGTTCTATTACTAATTTTCTGAAAGGTTGTTCCCTTTCATCTAGCTGGTTTCCCGTCACATTTTTTTTCTCTCATCCCTCTCAATTGCCTGACCCAATTATGTGGTGTTGAATGATTTTCTCCCTTAACTGTTCTTTTCCTTAACAAGTTTATTTCTAGTTTTCCTTGAGTTTAGTACTACATATAGCTACATTTACATTTATTATGTATAAGTCCACATATAGAACAAAGTGGTAGATCTGTAATATGCAAATGGAAAATGGGCTTTTTATTGGTACAGCCAGGGGAGATATGGAAGAAACAGTATTAGAAATAATATAAAAGGAATCGTGTATGTGTTTGCAGGTAAGTAGGAGTGTGATAGGGCAAAAATTCATGCTGGGTGAAAAACTAACCTTTCCACATGGGAATCTTCTTTAAAAATCAGAAATATTCAGAAACATTACATGGTTTCTTCAACAGTGGATATTGTCAGCCCAAACAACTTGTTTATGACAGTCAACACATTAATATATACTTAAAATAATTATATTAGCTTAATAACATTCTATTTCTTTTTAATGAAAATTACTTTATTAGGCTGTTTTAGTATTTAGCTCTAAGGAATAAACAGTTGTTGGCTTAGATGCATTTTTGCTAGTGATATCCTATAGGTGGGCACATGTTTAGCATATTTCCCCATTCTTCTTCCTGCCCTGCTCCCTTTCCAAGCAATAAGCACCCTGACAATCTCTGCCAGAAATAACTATATAACTTTGGACTGATTTCATGTGTGATGATTTAATATCAAATTCATACCTCTATGTCTTTGCATTGCAGTAAAAGTTAACACCTCAGTAACATTTTCCAGTAAAACTTTTAAAAGCACTGACATTGCTTGCAAATCTGACACAGTTCTACCATTTTGAATTTTGAGTCTTTTATCAAATTAGAGCAGTCAAAGAACATTCAGTCTGAGTTCACAGGCCTATGTGACATCCCAGTTTTGGCTTCTATGTTAAACTCAGTAAACAAGTTCCATCCATCCCCCATCTATTTAAAAAGCCAAAAAGTTTTTCTCTGCATATTCTTTTTCCAGTTGACTCCCTGTCCTCCCACAAATAGAATATAATGGTTGGGTGTGGGCAAAGTCAAGGGGTGCAGCTTTGGCAGAAGTAATAGCCCTCACCCCCTCAGGAAGCCATCCACCCCTTAGAGCCCATCTCAGCTCAGTGAACTGTCAAATCTCTGTATCGTCACTTCCTGTACTTCCTACACACTCTACAGAGAGCAAATTTACAGATTTTATTTTGAGCCTTAACGAAAATGACCGATTGAAAACTTTCCGCTGACTATTATACTCTCTATATTTCCAAAGATGAAATAGCCATAAATAGTAATTTAATAATGTCCATGATATGTTTTACAAATAAATCCTGTGTTCAATTTACTGTCACCCATGTTTTCGGGGTTTTTTTAAAAAAATATTTTAAAGGTCATTTTAACAATTTCTAGAAGAGAGTAGAGGCTCTCTGCTGCCTTGCAATACTTTTTTGTTGGGTTTATTGGTTTATATTTATACCTCCTGAGGTAGATTCACATTTTCTTTTTGCAAATTTTCAACCAAGCGATCATTATAATTTCTTATCATCTACAGATCTATTAGGCAAATAGGGAAAGAAAATACATTATCTCAGGAATAAAAATTTTAGATACCAAGGGCTTCTCAAGTTTATTACAGTCATTCCGTGGGTTGCCAGTGGTAGCACATAAAATATTAGTGACATCTGAGGACATTTTTTTTCTATTTTACTTGTGAATGTGACATACAAGATGGGCCGATTCTTCCTCAGGCTTAGCAATCCCATCATTATCATCATCATCGTATCGACTGTTATTAAATGATCAAATTGGAATGTCATTGTGCTGAATGACGTACACTTCACTTTACACCCATGCCAACTGAAATGAGCAATGAGAACACTGAAACGTATAGACAGTAAATTTTCTGCTATCCAGTAGTGCTGAGATTTGAAATATTCGGCTTAATAGAAGATTAGAGTGAAATCAAGATACTGAGTCCATTTGTCAGGCATATTCGACTTCCCCTTCTTGATTAACCTGCCACAGATAATAGCCTTGAAGGGCACGTCTCCACAGGATCTCTACCAACTCCTGCTGATTAGGCCAGGAGTACACAAGAGACCCAGGAAGACTCAATCCACTCACTGACCAGCCACCAATTAAACATTCCCTCTTAAGAATTTGAACTGAGAGATCCAGAATAACAAGGGAGGGTTAAACTGTGACATTTGATAAAGGTTTGGGGCTAGAATCAGTGCCATAACAATTCAGAGCTTCATGAAAGCCAAAGTGATGAAGAGCTGGAACTAAGAGCCTTAGTAAAAAGTCAGTGCGCAGTGAGAAGAACAGAGCAAATGTACAACACAGGTGAATGACAGTGCAGAGCCAGAGAGAGAGGGAGCAAGACAGTCAGACTTCATGAAGTTGGATTTTATGAGACTTTGCCTCTCACTGTTGTTGTGGCCTCTCCCGTTGCGGAGCACAGGCTCCGGACATGCAAGCTCAGCGGCCTCGGCTCACGGGCCCAGCCGCTCTGCGGCATGTGGGATCTTCCCGGACCGGGGCACGAACCCGCGTCCCCTGCATCGGCAGGTGGACTCTCAACCACTGCACCACCAGGGAAGCCCTACCGTAGCCTCTTAATTAATGCCTTTATTCATTGACATTTTTTTTCCAGGGGTAGGTTTTCTAAAATGTTTTGCTTGAGAAAAACACTACTCAACTAAGATGGGCTAATTTTCAGGCGATTAAAATATATTAATGCCCAGTACAAGAAAACCTTTCTGGACTGTGATTTGATTTCACATTGATGCCTGAGAAAGTTCTCCAGGATCTTGCCGGAGGTGGTGGGGATGAAGCACTGGGAGTGAGGCTGGGGTGTACAGGGTGGAGAGGAGAGTATGGGTATCATTCTACCACAAGGAACATTCTATTAGTCCACTGGGTGTTTCCAAGAACTGCCCTCCCCACCACCCCACGTGAACACACACACACACACACACACACACACACAACAGTGCACAGCAACATGGCATCCAATTGGTAGCTCGTTTGGAATGTGAAAAAGTAATGACAGCTGGGGAGGCAGGCTGTAACCAGCCAGAGCCTTCCCTTCCATCGATTTCCAACACTCCGTTTTGTCCTGACACTGACCCCCTAGAGGGGATGAGTCTGGGTAAAGGCTAGTCCTGTTCCCATCTACCCTCATCAATTCTTGTTCTAAAGAACATCCGGGGAGGAAGCACTGGCTCAACTGTTAGATTCATTTGGCAAAAAGGAGATCATCACAAATACATATGCACATATCCATAGTCCTTTTGCCTGAGAATATATGCAATGATATAAAATGCTAGTTAAAATAGCATCTTCCCAACGTGCAGCTCCTTTCTAATACGTGATAATTTTGGTCAAAACTGTTACAGAGTTCAGTGTGTGTGGTCATGTAATGAAAGCCCAAATATAATGTATCTATCCATATGGAGGCAAGGAGCAGAAATGAGGTTATCATGAGGATTTCCTGTTGGAATCCTAGTTTTCTGTATGCTTCAAATCACAGTCAATGCCAGGTGTATATTTTGCACATATAATTTTAAAGCGTCTATTTGCTATATGGGTATTTATAGCAAATTGACAATACACAGATTTCTTCACCAGAGTCTAATTTGGTAGGAAACTTTTCATATACATATAAACAGTACACATCTTTGACCTATTTTTATTTTCACTTAGATTTTGTTTCAGTTGTATAAAGGCAAATTGGAGAGACTGTCATGATTCACTTTTGCTTATTTTTAATTTTTTGTATAAGTTTGTTGTTATATGTAAAATATATGAAGTAAAATAATTATACCAATTGTAATGTACAATTATTGAATACTTACCTTGGCCAGATAGTGTGCTAAGTTCCTAACTTGAATTATTTAACTCTGTTAACGAGCATATGGAGAAAGCATCATTCATTAACCCTATCTTATAGGTAAGGAAACCAAGGTTATGAGAGGTTTCATAACATCCTCCAAAATCATCCAGCTAATGAGTAGCAGTGGCGGGACTCAACTCAAGCTTCCCTGTCTTCCAGCTTTACCATCATCACTACTGAGCCACACGACTTTCTCTTGATAGCTCCTGTAAACGCAGGTGATTTAAGCTCAAATTTATATTTTGGGAAAATGGATCTTAAAAATATCACTTCTGACTTGTGACATTTAGAAATGCCCTTAAGTACACACAGTGGATTCAAAATCCAACTGAGGTCTCTTTAAATGTCTTGTGATCTTAATTATATAAACTAACAATCTAACTGCATCAAAAATAATCCTAGAGAATCTTTTTTTTTTTTTTTTTTTTTTGCGTTACGCGGGCCTCTCACTGTTGTGGCCTCTCCCGTTGCGGAGCACAGGCTCCGGACGCGCAGGCTCAGCGGCCATGGCTCATGGGCCCAGCCGCTCCGCGGCATGTGGGATCCTCCCGGTCCGGGGCACGAACCCGTGTCCCCTGCATCGGCAGGCGGACTCTCAACCACTACGCCACCAGGGAAGCCCCGAGAATCTTTTTAAAGGAGCAGAAGAGTTTGAGTTTAGGTGTACACTGTATATGACAACAGACTTTCATACAAATGGCCCAATTTAGGGGATCACTGGCTAATGATGAAGTGTCTAATTTTGTTGTTTTAAATTAGGGCATTTGGCATTCAGAATGAAACATGTTAATGCATTTGTTCAAGTCCCTTCGGATCACTCACAAGTTAGATGTTCTGTCTAAAGGAATTTGTCATGAAAGGGAAGAATGCAGGGAAGATTTTAAAAATATGAAGTCCACCTTTCCTAAAGGAGATTCTATTGAACTGGAATTGCCCTTCTTCTGCTCCTGGGGTGTATGCTGTCATGGCAGACAGCTTCTCCTATTTTGCCACGTGATTCAGGGCCTGAGAGGATCAACCAAGGGGCATCTTCTTGGTCCAAACGCATGGGAAAAAATCAAGATATGTGCTCCCTTTGCTTCTGTCCTGACAGCCTAGCAGGGCTGTGGAAGCTCTCTCCTCCTCCCTACGGAGCTTTGTAAGCTTGCAATCAATTCACCACTTGTAGTGGAAGCTGCATTTCAGACTATCACCCAAAGAATGAAGACAAAATATGTGAAGCTTTAAAATATCTTCCTGGAACATGGTCTTCCAAACTCACAGCAAATCGATGGAGCAATAAAGTAAAGTATTTATTTTACACATAAAGTAAAATAAACATTAAGAAAAACATGGGCTTTGAAAAATAAATATGATATTCTTCCCCAAACCCTACCATTTCCAAAAGGCTTATACCAATAAGTCTCATTTGCGGAACAAAAACCTCTTGCCAAATAAGGCTACTGAAGACATCATTAGTTAAAGATTGAGAAAATACGTTACGAAAAGGAAAAAATATGCCTCAAAGTAAGGCTGACCTTTTTTTCTTTTTAGTGCTAGAGAGACTTAGGGCTAAGATAGGGAAAGATCCAGGAGAATAGGAGCCTCTTTTCTGAATGCAAACGAGTTAGCCTTAGGTAAGTAGATGACAGCCTATTTTGAAGCCTACCTTCTCCTACCCTCCCACCTCCAAGTCTCCCCTGCCAATTCAAGTCTTGTTAACCAACATCTCCTTTTCCTTATTGCATAAAATAGAATTATTAGCTGGGCACATAGACACCCAGTATATAGACTACATTTCCCAGCCTCCCTTGCAGCTAGATGTTGCCTAGGTCCAGCCAATGGGATAAGAGAGGAAATGGTACCTCAAATCCCTGTAGTGCAACCTTAGAGGAGGAGTTTTTCCCGTCCTCCATCCTGCTACATGGTGGCTGGTCTTCTTAGATCATGCATGTAAGAGCTACACCCTAGAGAGCAAAATATTCCTTCATCCCACAGTTACGGATGAGGTTTAAAATCAAATGTCTCCTAAAAGGCTGTCCAACTGAGAGGGAATGGAGGGGAATTAAATGATAAAGGTAAGACACAGTTAAATGGTTCCACAGACAACCTTTTCGATTTTCCAGAATTCTCCAAGTTGCACTCCTTTTACTCAAGTTTGAGGACTGTACTCTAAGTTACCTTAAGAGAAGGACTGGACAACCTAACCTTATAAGGCATGGAGTGATGAGAAAGATCTAGATATGGGGGACTTTCTTCTTGGGAATTCTCTCCTTAGTTATTACCTAAGTAAAAACAAAACTAAAAATACATGGACATTGGTTACACGTCTACTCTTTAATATAGTGAAAGAGTGTGGGGAGAGCTGAAGATGTGTTGCCCTTACTCAGTTGAAAATGAATGCAGTGTCCACATTAAAGTTTAAAACAGAGACTCAGGATTACATCAACCAGATGCCTTCCACTTTTCTCAGCTTGGTTTTAGGGGCAGTCAAGCATGAGAGCTGAAGGGCTGATCCTCCCACCCAGAGTCTGGCTGGCAATAAAATGATGCTACCTTTGTCTACTAGGAAACAGTTACACAGCACAGGAACTTTTCCTGTTGAAGGGATACTGGAAATCTGGTCTTAAAGAAATCATAATAAAGAACTGTGCTTTACTACATTGACATGCAATCTCCTGAAATCTTCAGGGGATTTTCCTACCTGCTGGGGGTTATAGAGTGTGAAAAAACAGCTGTTACCAGTTTCAACAGTGGATTATTTTACAGAAATTTTCATGAAATAAATCCACATGCACTTTCCAGTTTATTTTTTCCGTTTCTTTAGGAAGCATCTAAAGAGGAATATACATTTAGTTTCTTTCTTTTTTTTCTCTCACCGTTCAGAATGCCTAAAGGGAACAAACGTCGTGGGGAAATAAAGTAAGGCTGTGA
Source organism: Delphinapterus leucas (assembly GCF_059928025.1). NCBI lineage: Eukaryota > Metazoa > Chordata > Mammalia > Artiodactyla > Monodontidae > Delphinapterus > Delphinapterus leucas. The sequence continues at coordinate 91,199,992 of NC_143130.1, forward strand.
GTTTTATAAGATTGGCATACAAAACTGCCTTCCTTATTTGGTGCTGTGAACTCAATAAAACATTTTATTTTCTCTAGGAAAAGAAACCCAACACAAAAACACACCTATACAAGAACACCTTTCATCAGTTACTTTCAAAGAAAACCTTTGAGAGGTTGGTTTTCTTGTTCTCCTTTGGAACTAGATCTATAACAAACTCCAGAACAATCTACATGTGGTATCACAATTTTTTTTTGGCATTTCCATACAATTATTGGTCAGAATACCCTTTTGCCAAAATATGTATCCAAGATACTCATACATTTTTTTTTTTTTTGCCACACTGAGTGGCTTGTGGGATATTAGTTCCTCGACCAGGGATTGAACCTGGGGCCACACCAGTGAAAGGGCCGAGTCCTAAGCACTGGACCACCAAGGAAATCCCATTCATACATTTTAAAAACACTTGTATAATATAAACAAAACATTTATTCTTCTCAAAATTTCTTCTTAGCAAATGTATATATTCAGTGTGTCACTTGCCAGTTTGAAAATTAGAGCATTATTTTTGGGGAGCAGACCATTTCATCTGTTTCTGGTTTTTTATTAGAAAAGCCCAATCATCACAGTTCAGGCCCCGTTTGCACCCACTCAATCTGACAGGACTTTAAAGTACTTGGCAAACATTCTTCTCTTGGGGATAATTCCTGTCAGAAGCCAGCCTTAAGCAAAGTCCTGAGCGACACTGAGTAGATGGACAGTCCACTTAAGAATCGCTAGCTCCATTTTGGTGCCAAACACCATGACCACCACCAAAACCCAAACCCCAAACAAACAAACAAACAAACAAACAAGAAACAATTGTAGCAGGCCAGGACAGCTGGTTGCCCACTGCCATAATCATAATACTATGTGCTGATTATGGGTTCGAAATTAAAATGTTCATCACATTCTAATTCTATTCAGCACTATTCATTGCTGAATACTGGCCATGTCTCCAAAGGATTGGCTAGACACTTTCATGTGAATAAGGACGGTCCTTGAGGAGGATTATTAATAACAGTCAGGTCCCTAGCAGTGCTCCTCTAGCCACAGCCTACCTCAAAGCCAGTCTTTTATGAATAGATATTCGCTTACATGGAACATTTTTAGAGATGTTGCTCTGGACTTCTGGCCCTCAAAGAGTTCCCCCCTTCAGCATCCTTTTTCCCAATTATATTACATGATTGAAAGTTTTGAGGTCTTTTTCAAGTTCCCTAATAAAAGGCAAACAGTTTTAAGAAGGATGGTCATAGGCCCTCAGTAGTTCAGAATGAGGAAAATGTATGTGGCAGCTGGTTGAGGGCAAAGTCCTGTAGGAATGGGCTGCCAGCTGGTAGCAGAGAGGGAAGCAACAAGAATGGAAATAAAGAATTAAGGTACAGATATTGGAGGTAAAAAGATGCCAAAGACTGACTTTGGTGAAGAGCCCAAACTGTAGTTTGAAAGCACAAAATTTCTCTTTCTTACTGCATTGCTTGCTGAAATTCTACAGCACAACAAAGAAAAGGTGGGTGTTTTATCTGAGAGGCTTTTCCCCCCATAAATGCAGAGAACTTCTATAGTAGGTGGTCTGCTTCCTCCCCTCTTCCACCTCACTGGACTGTTTTGTTGTTGTTGTTTGTCTTTTAAAGACGTTTAAATGGCTATAAGAGTAAATGACAGAGGAAGCTGCCTATCTGATTTCAGAGACCCCTGTGAGGCTCTTTTGCCTCTACTACCCTGTTGGAAGCTGAAATTGTACAGGCGGAATTACAGGATTTTTCAGTGGGGTCAGAGGTCTGACAGTGCATTAAATCAGGCTCCAGCTAAGTCAAGGCCCTTTCTTAACCTCCTCTAGCAGAGGAGTAGTAGAAAGCAATTATTTTGGAAGTGAGCCTCCCTGTTAAAATGATAATACTTATTTTCAACTTCTGACCCCTCTTTTTGGATGAGTTTTTAAAATCCACTCTGAAAAGCAAGAATTGATAAAAGAGAAAGGGGAGAGCATGAAGACACTGATAAAGCAAGGAAATGGAAGGGTTACTTACTCAGGTGGCAGAAGAATTTGCAAAGTCCAAACAGCTCTGAAGACTTTCTTCAGGTAACCCAGCTATGTAGCTGAGGTCCCTCCCTGGTTTGACCTGAAAGCTTTGTAGCACCTTTAAAAATCTCATTTATGAAGCAGTTGTTTGCAAAAACATGAGGACCACAGCTATGTTTACATAAAAGACCCATGGTGACTTGAGGCTATGCTCAGACAAGTATAAATCTCTTATTTCTGCTATCTTAGAGGCAATCATTTTTTATCTTCTCTATCTCCTTAAATCAACCATTCTCACCAATCCTATCACCTAAGTGGGGAAGGGCAGAGAGAGAACTAGTGGCTGGAGGTAAAGCCACATGGAAAGATGACAGGTGAAGACACTGTAGTGAGCAGAGGGAGGGACACTCTGTGACCATGAAGAGAGGAGCAAAAGGGAGCCCATTTCTTACACAGCCAGCCCCACTCTACAAAGAGAACAGCCTGGAGAGACGCTCAGGTTACCATGACTGTTACTAAATTTGGTCCATTAACATTGCCATGAGCAAATAACTGTCATCTCATTATCATGCTCATGTTCTACCTGGTTCTTGGTAGACATACTTGCCTTCTGTGATAGACTGCATGTTTATCTTCCCCAAAGGTCATCTTAGCAACCCTAACACCAATGGGATATAAGGAGGTGGGGCCTTAGGGAGGTAATTAGATTTGGATGAGATCATAAAGGGGGAGCCTCCATGATGGAATTAGAAGAGAAAGAGACTTGAGCTCTCTTTCTCTCCACTAGGTGAGGACACAACAAGAAGACAGCCTCGAGCAAACCAGGAAGAGAGCTTTTACTGATAATCTGACCGTGCTGGCATCCTGATCTTGGATTTCCAGCCTCCAGAACTGTGAAAAATACATGTCTGTTGTTTAAGCCACCCAGGCTATGGTATTCTCTTATAGCAGCCTGAAATGACTAAGACAGCTTCTGGTATCACTGGTCCCAGGAAAGGCCCTAACATTTGCCGCCTTGGCCTACTCCAAGAAAGCAATTATTAAGCAATACCTTTCAGTAGAGTGAGCCCAATTCATCTACTCAGGAAGATAAATTTCCTTATTTGCCACGGGGGTAATGCTAGATATGAGTGGAGAAGAGACTTCCTTGCATTAATGAAAACCTTCATACTGTAGTACTGTCTCCCTCTAACTAATTAGGTTTCAGAATGATCACACCCCTGAATCTTTTGGGTCTGACTTGATATTAAGTCATTTATAATTAGGCATAAACTACAGCAAGCTTTCTATTTGTCTATGATTTATCCATGGTTATCAGGCATCTTTAGGAAAGTCAGCCCTTTATATTTCTTTTATCGGCAGAAGCCTCATTCATTTGTTGTGTTTTTCTCCCCGATAAGGCTCAAATTATTACCAAGGTAATCTTCGAGTAAGTTTCCATCAGCAGCCTCACAAGGGGGAATGGTATGCAGGCAGGTGGAAACACAGGCCCCAGCCACCTGCGTGAAAACTCTGCCCGTCCTCCTGCACAATTTGCAGTCTCCCGGGGAGATGAAGGTTAGGCTGAGCATGTTAATTCAGGATGGAAGAAAATGGCTTAAATCTTTAGGCAGTTCCATCCATACCTCGATACAGCAACATTTCACCATGCAGCAGTCTTGTCAGCGAGGAGACATAATGCACAAAACTGTCACTAAATTATACGCTGAAGCCAGTTTGTATCGGTGGCAATAGATTTTATGATAGATCCTGCGCTGTGCAAAGCACATAATCTATATCTATCCCACATCTCTCGCCTCTCCTTGATAAAAGTCGGGAGGAAGGCATATTTGTATTCTGCTGTCCTCTGCTGAGGGTGTTTAACACGCTTATAGGCCAAATGAAGACGCTGTGTTTGTTATCTCCTGGCTTCCAGAAATAGTCGGCTCTGATGATGTGCCACTGGAGTTCTGAGTTACCACATCGTGATGTAATGGCTTGGGGAGTACAGTGAAACCACAAATGTCCAAATAAATTGACACAATTTCCTGCAGAGGAAGCAATCTGAAATTAACAGGCAGAAATCCTGGCTCCTTTTATACAGAGAGGAGATGACAGTCATCACCAAAGGGGTCTCTGGGACCGTTCTGGTTGATCCACAAAAGGGAATGCTCACACAAATCAGGCTTTTCTAAACGTGTGGTGAACCCATCAAGTCTTCTTTACCTCCCTCCTAAGAGCAAACTGGGAGCAGGCTGTGGAGGAAATATCCAACACTGAGAATCATCAAGCCGTCCTGTTTAGGTCTGGGCATCACTTCAAGAGTTCCACAAAGGATCATGTTCTCTTTTACTTCCTGACTTTGCACCTTCCATTTCCTCCACCTGGAAAGCTGCCTTCCTTCCCAGCCACTCCTCCTGTCTTCTCCTGCTCCATCCTGACCCCTTCCCAGCCCTGAGTCACAGCTTCATGTTGGCCCCCACTGGGAAGTGCTCACTGAAGAAGCCTGGAATTGGGAGAGTCCTTTTTCAGCAAACTGATCACCTGGGTCCTCTTAAAGCACAGTTCTGTCTACTAGACTGGGAGCCCCCTGAAGGTAGGCACTGTGCTTTATCCATTCATTCCTCTGTCCACAGCTGCTCCCACACTCCTAGTATAGAGAAGATGCTCAACCAGTGTTTACTGAAAGAGTACTGAAAGACAGAATCCAAACTATGGGGCTTTGCTTTGTTGTTGAAGTTCATTATTTTGAGTTTTCCTCTTTAAGCCCAGAAAGATAGTTACAAGTTCTCTCCAGAAGACCTGTGGTCTTTGCCATGGCCCTCTATGGGATATTCCATTTGCCCTTCAAGATCTACTCTCTACTTTTCTGCACCTTGTTCCATGTCCTAGTAAACTGACCTCTCTGGCTCCCAGGCACCTGTGCCCTCTGGCTTTCAGTTGGATTCAGCCAATGAAGGGCACCATTAGAAGATGGAAGATGGGAGTGAGATGGGGATATTCACCCCCCCCCATACCAAATCCCCACTCCCTTTTGGTGGGTTTGCTCTTTCCCTCTGTTGGAAGGCCATATCCTTTTTACAGTCTTTTCCTACAGCACTGTGGCTCCATGACTCCTCTCTTTGCTAGGCATAGATGGCCTCATCATCTCTTAGAGGTTTCTCTTAACTTGTGCATACCTTAATAAGGGTTCATTATATTCTCCCTAATTACCTGGTTTGAGAGCTGTCATCCGTTTCCTGCCGGGACCCTGATGGATGTGCTTTCCTTCCCTAATTCTGCCCGTGGTGAATAAAGGAGACCACACAAAGTCACTGGTGGGGGAACTTCACCACCACTTGCTGGAGTCACTACTCATACCATATAAAGACCCCTTTTGCTTCCTCTCCAAGAGTGGATCCCTCCAGGCTCTGATCCACTTAACTTTTCATTTATTCATCATTTAACAAACATGCATTGAAGTTCCATGCTTGCCCCTTGAGATAGAGCGTGAACAAGACAGGCAAGGCCCCTGACCACATGGAGCTTAGAGACCGATAGGGGAAATCAGATAACAACAAGACATATAATTTACAATTGTGGAAAATGGTGCAAGGGAAAAATGCATAGTGTCAGGAGATTTCTGAGCATATCATAAAGTTCACAGATGAAACTATTTCCTGTATGGGCTTCTGTATTTTAAAAAATCTAATACCTTGATTTTGAAATATAATTATAAACATTTTGCATTGTTCTTCAAAAGCACACAATATTCTGAAACTCCCTCTAAACTCCAAGTGCACGGCTTTACCTGGTTTCACATCAGCTACATAGGACATGCTGTGTACAGTCTACCAGGTGCCCACAGAACTGTGCCAGCCACCTGTGGTTTGGAGCTGAGTTGGACAAATGTAGTCAGATTACTGGTAGATAAAGGGATACAGTCCCACTAAAGCACATTCCCGATAATGAATCTTTGTGATACATTTGTTTTCTAGGCCTGAGGAAGGATTTTTTTTCAAATCAAAATAATTTATTATTGCCCAGTGTTCTAAAGAGATTGTAATCTGGAGTGATGGTATATGCAAAGAAAAGGAGACTCTCCCTAAACTGGTATCAGGACTTCCCTGGTGGTGCAGTGGTTAAGAATCCACCTGCCAACGCAGGGGACATGGGTTTGAGCCCTGGTCCAGGAAGATCCCACATGCCGTGGAGCAACTAAGCCCATGCGCCACAACTACTGATCCCATTCGCCACAACTACTGAGCTTGTGCTCTAGAGCCCGCGAGCCACAACTACTGAAGCCTGCGTGCCTAGAGCCCATGCTCTGCAACAAGAAAAGCCACCGCAATGAGAAGCCCGCGCACCGCAACGAAGAGTAGCCCCTGCTCGCCACAACTAGAGAAAGCCCATGAGCAGCAATGAAGAGCCAACACAGACAAAGATAAATAAATAAACACACTGGTATCAAGCAATGATTGTGGAAGGAGTCATCCATTTACTCAACCAACATTTGTTGGACGCTTGCTATGTGCCAGCTCTGCCATAGGCACAGGCGAGGTAAAGGTAGATACAAGGCAAGCAGGTCCTTGAAATTTTTACATTTTAGTTGAGGAGACTTCCTAGAATGTCAGGGCAGGAGAAGAATGAACCCTCAGAAAGGCAACTGCCCTGGGCCCTGAGCAATAGCAGGTGGGGGCAAAGGTCTCCTCTACAAGGATCTGGGGAAGCCAGAAGCTTCTGTAGAGCCCAGAGTAACCCCACCACAACTGCCCCCCAGCACCTCACTCCTGACATCTCTTCCTCTTCCAAGTGCCCTCAAAGCACTGCAACCTCTGTCCAGCCAGGCTATGTGCATTAATGCAAAACTGAATGAGCCCACATTGGCCCGTGTACTCACAAGGTGGCCCTATGAATAGCACAAAGTTGCTCTTGTCAGTGGGGCACCTATGAGCCAAAACCTGCCAGAGGAGGTGGTTCTCTGCTGGTACGGTAACAGAAAAAAGGCAGCTTTTCCACTGTCCCAACCCTGATTCTGACCTCACTCACCCTGCCTGAAGCAGGATAATTAAAGCTCAAGAAACACAAAATCCAAGTTTTCTCTTCAGTCCTTGGAGACTCTTTTCTGCCTCAAAACCACAGCCAGCATAGACAGCAAGCACATCTGCCTTTGCTAGATGCTGGCTTCTTTCTGGTACCTTCCATCTCCCTTTGCTTTAGTCCCCAAAGCAAAAAAAAAAAAAAAAGCCTGGTACTTGATACTAGATTCTCCACTGTAATATCCCATTATTTGACCTTTGAACCCCTCAACCTCAACTCCTCTATTTCACACCATCCCCTCAAGGCCCTGCCATTTATGGTTGAGATCACAGGTGTTCACGGGATACGTCTCAGAAATAACTATCTTCAAGAATTGTCTGAAACCAACACAAAATGCATATCTCTTCTCCTGGCTATTTTTTGTACTGTATTCTGACAGGTGGAATTGGAGGGAAAATTTTTAGAGTCAGCCTTCTGGTAGCTCAAATTCTATTGTATAGGTCTTGCCGAAGATGTGAGTAAAAAGGTGTTAAAGCACGTTATGTCCATCTTATGTCCTCTCAGGTTGAGAACATGTGATATAATGAGAAAGAAAGGAGCACTGGTTTGTGTCCCAGGAGACCTGGTTTCCACTCCTTACTCTACCCCTGGCCGAGGCCCCAGGGCTTTAGCTTCTTTGGGTCTCAAGTTCCTTACAGCACTCTTTAACTATTAGGATTTGTTATGTGTGAAATAAATTCCCAGAGCATTATTCTCTAAAGTAAAATGTAAACTATATTTTAAAACCCAAGGAAAACTGATTTTGTATCATCCACTGGTTTCTCTATTGCCCTACCTACCTAGTAAGAACTGCCCAGGTTTCATGGAGACACAGAATCCCACATGAACAGGCACAGGAAGATGTGGCAATCCTGTTTACATTTTCCTAAAGCTCTTGTTTAATGAGGACACTCTTCTCCCTCTTTTCTAAGCTCCTTTAGGGAAGATCTTGGAAGGTAGGGAGCATGAAGAAGGATTAACATAGGCTAAGAATCCAGTACTGAAAACAGGGTCTGTCCTAGCATGAAGCACAGTGTGAAAACATTTGTGATGACGATAATAATGACAACTCTTGTATTTCTCCAAAGAAGCTCAAAGAATTTCACAGGCTTCGCATCGATCATTCTTGCCACCTCCCCATAAGGCAGGAAAAGGGCAGGCACTAATATGATATAAATGGCAGTAGCAGACTGAGGCATCACAGTGAGCTAGAGCCTTATAAATTGTTGCCCCTTGTAACAAAACAGCAGCTACAGTGAAAGGCAGGGAGGGGGCTGGGTCCAGTCTCAGGACAGAAGCTACATTCCCTTGGAGGTCTCCAGACAAGTCAGCGCACCTGATTTTTAGAAATGGCGTTTTGGACAACCATTTATCACTGATTCAGGCCTGTCTGGTCTCATATTTTGAAAGTCATTTTTGCCATCCTGATGGTTTTTTTGTTTGTTTGCTTTGTTTTTTGTTTTTTTTACTGCATAAAACCTGGTTTCCACAAACTAGTGATTATTGGATTTTCCCTTAACCCTCTGATTGTCATCTGTGTAAACAACTACTTATCATTCACTTCCTGATTGTCATCTGAGTTCTTGTTCTTGGGTTCTTTTTATCTAAAAAGATTGAGTGAAAGAGCTTCTTATGCTTAGTCATTACCTTTTCAAAAATAAGAAAACAAAGCCTTCTCCCAGGGCTGTTCTAGCCTAAATATCTCCTTCCCTACTTTGTCCTCTCACTCCCTCTGTCCCTCTAAGTTTTCATTATTTTCCCCTTATTATTAAAAATTAAACTCCTCTTCTGTGCTCTAAATCATACCCTTCAAATGCACATGTAATTCCAGTTTAAAAGATAAATAAATAGCCATACCCCTGACCGTTGTAATTTTCTCCATCTCACTACTGTTATCAACATTTAATGGGCCCTCTGAAGTGCAGGAGAGAGCTGAAGCAAGCCATAGTCCTTTCCTCAGGCAACTGCTTCTGGAAATGAGTTGGTATTGCCCAGCTTGGAAAACAAGCAGAAGGTCAGGGTGGGCTCAGTGAGGAAAATAAGCAGGAAGCCTAAGGAGGAGAAGGCTTCAAGACATTTCTGGAAGATTGAGAAGACAGCTCCCCAACTTGTTGACGCTGAAAAAAGAAGTTTTATTAGTTGTTAGGGTAGAGGTCAGTCGATGAGGGGTTAAAGAAGGTTTGGGTGAGGCCCCAGAGGCATTGGATGTAGGTCACTCTTCTTTTAAAAAAAAAAAAAGAAGTGACATGAAATACAAGAGCTAAGGGTCATTCCAAGGTCAGGAGAAGAATCTCCTCCCAGATAAAAATTTCCTGGTGAGAGTTTGTTGGGGACGGGGGAGAGAGAAGGAAACAAATACACAACAACAAGAGTAGCAGACACATAAAACCTCTCCATCTTATGTTATTTTAGGCTATAGTTTGCTCCTACTCTCAGTGTCCTGCGGTCCCTCTGAAAAGGCAAAAGGAAAGCTCGAAATAGAATTCACTGCATTCCTTGGACCACAATATAGGTGTGTAATGAAAGCATGGAAGGGAGCAAATAGGTTTTTCCTATAAAAAAAAACAACGCAGCTGTCATGCCCGAGTCCTTCAAGTAGGTGGATTTCAGAGTGAGACTGTCTGACCTGGAAGACATCAGCCTTCCAATCTGAGAGTCTATAATCTAATTTCCAACACACCCACTTTGAAAGCTCCTGGTAAGCAATAACAGACAATGTGATCACAATGGAAAAATCAGGCAGCCAGGGAATCAGGGGCAGCCATACAACTACCTAGGACAGTGTCTTTCCTCTGAATATGTATGGATAACAGACAATAGTTCATTCCTCATTCATTATAAAGTTAAAGACCTGAAGACTCTATGGACCAAGATATTACTTTTCCCAGAAGTGTAGCTGAAAGCTACAAAATTAGAGAGTAGCACTGGCTTTTGAAAAGACTGGTTTTCTAGAAAGCATTGCTGTGCACCCAAGGAGACTGCTTCAGTCCAGCACAGCTCTCGACAAACCTTCATTCTTCTTAGGCACTTAAAGTTTATTTAAAAAAATTGTTTCTTCTTTAAAGAAATTAAACAAAATGCATTATTCAGAACAGCTACCTCTGCGTGTGGACTCCTTGCCTCACTGAAGACCCAGTACTCGGGATCAGCTGCTAGGAGAATATTTTGGCACTTGGCAATTAATTATTTTGCATGAGCAAGTATTATGACTCATCAATACTTATCACTTTAATGATGTCTTCTTCTAATTTCTTTAAAGAAGTGAGGCGAGGCACCTCACTTGTTAGCTTGGTAGAGCTGTAGCCCAGGGCACACTTCTAGGACACATACTAATTCACAGCATCCCTATCAGGCAGATGGGACCTTCCTGTCCCTGATCTGTCTGTCCTTAAAAGAGCAGTGGGGAGGAGCTCTGAACAGTTAGTATTCCAGTCTTCCTCCTATTCCCTGGGAAGGTACAACAAATGGATGAGACAGTAAATTAGGTTTTTTGTTAAATCGACTCAGTTTGACAGTAATGGTTAAATTCAAAACGAGAACATCAATAGCATTTGAAAAGTAAGTTGACGGTCACTTTGATACGCCCGTGGCTGCTGTGATCATCTGAGAGCAAGCAGACAATGCACACCATTTCATTCCAGAAGATCCTTTTGTAATTTCATTTCAGTTTGTTGTGAGGCCTGACTACTCATATTGTGGCATTGAACTGAAGTACCAGGTGGCTCAGCGTGATGATGAGCTAAGTTTACATGAAGGTAACTGGGTGCCAATACCACTTACGGCATTATGAAATGAATCTGGCACTCCCGAAATCAGGGTCTGTGAAGTCACTCTAAATGATGGTGCTGTTCCTGTACAAAAACCAACCATTCCACGTGGCTCAATGGAGGTCACTGTGCAAGTAGAATCCAATACTGTAGCTCACAAGTCTAAGGTTCCCTTCTGCAGCCAACCTGTTGCCCACAATTTGAGGTGTGGTTTTCTGCTTTCCAGAAGTAAATTTCTACCTCCCTTTTCCTTCTCAGAGCCACCCAAATTACAGCTCTGGCTGTGAAGAAGGGTTGGAAGAATGACTGCATAGTGAAAAAGGTATTTTTGATAGGTAATTGCACTGTTTGCTAGTTCTGCTCCAAGTCTAGTCCACAGAGTCAAAATACATCAAAATGACACAAGACAGCCTCATTGAAAACTTGTCCTATGCATGGCTCATGCCTTTCACTAACTGAAGACATATGCTCCCAATAGCCTATTGCAGACCATGTTCAAGGAAGATGATAGCCTTGCTCCAACTCCTCAGGGATTCTCCAAGAGGAAAGGAAAACTTTCTGGACAAACTCTACTTCTGCTGGGGCTGCCTCTAGGAGGGATCCTATCTACTTCTTTCCACACTCAGACCTTTGTACTCTATCTGGGGATAAATCCCTACCATTACAGGAGGATTGTTGCAGAAATTTATATCCATCTCCAAATTGGCAAGCAGCAGAATATCTCTAGTACATCCATTAATTTATGAAGCAAGTATTTATTGAGAGCCTGCTATGTGTCAGGGATAATTTTAGGTCCCTGATATACCAGTGAAGCTGACATTCAGAGCAGAGGGCAGTGGGAAGACAGATAATAAAAACAGACATAATAAGTAAACTATGGCATGTGTTAGTAGGTGATAAGGGTTAAGGAAATAGAAGCCAGAAGCCAGATAAGGGTGACTAAGAATTTTGGGAGAGGGGCACTTATTGATTTTAGAATAGGTAGTCTGTAGGCCTCTTTGAGAAGGTGTTTGGGCAAAGGCTTGAAGGAGGTGAGGGAGTTAGTGATATTGATGTCTGGAGGAAGATCATTTCAGGCAGAGGGAATGCTCAGTGAGAAAGCCATTAAGTCAGGAGCACATTGCTATGTTTGAGAAAGTCTAAGAGAACGTGTGGACCCTTCTAGTATGATTGCAGAGGGATAGGAGATGAGGCCAAAGAGTAATAGGAGTCCAGACCATGTGGGATCTCATAAAGCAGTGCTTATCAAACTTGCAAGTGCATATTAATCACCTAGGATCTTGTGAAAGTGAAGAGCCATATCTACTTGGTGTAGGGTAGGGCCTGAGATGCTGCATCTCACACAAGTTCCCAGTTGCCTCTGGTGCTGCTGCTGAATGGCCCACACTTCAAGTGGCAGAACTTTTTACTGTTGTCAAATGACTTTGAGTAAAATGGGGATCCACTGAAAGATTCTGAAACTATTGAGAAGAGACTGTGGTGGAAGAAAAGGAGAGAAGGGAGAACAGTTAGGAGGCTATAATAGTAACACAGGCAAGAGATAATGATGATTGGATCAAGGAGGTCTCAGTGGAAGCAGTTAGATTCTGGACATGTTTTGAAGGTAGAGCTATAATAATTTTCTCATGGATTAGAAGTTGTGTGTGTATGTGAGAGAGGAACCAAGTTGATACTGAAGGGTTTGACCTGAGCAACTGGGAAATGGAGTGACCATCCACTTGAAATGGGGAATGCTGCAAATGGAACATGTTTTAGGAGTTGGGTTAGGAGTTCAGTTTGCACATAATTCATTTTTGCGATGTTCAAAATACAGAGTCTGGAACTTGGAAGAGAGGGCTGGATTGCAGATGAATGTGGGAGTGGCTGACAGAAGCTATATAAAGCCATAACACTAGATGAGATCACCCAGAGAGCGAGTGTAGATAGAAAAGAATAGACCAGTAACAGCTTTGTAGCACTCATCTCCTGGAGTTCTGTCAGGGATCTCCTGCCCCACAGGAGACAACACAGAGGAAGCCTGGAAAGACAATTCTCTCTCAGGGTTCCCAGGAAGTAGCCCCTGTGACCTGAGTGTCTGGAGACTCCTCCCAAGGCTCCCACAGCTCAGTCATGCAGGTGATGAGGCCTTTAGGAATGACTCATGAACAAATGCAGAGAGGGTGAAAAAGTGTACTTTCCCACCCTCTACAATCTCAGTTTCTTCGATGAAGCCACATCCATCAGCATGAATTACCATTCGGACGGTCAACATCTTGGAGTCTCTAACACACTGTGTCGAAACAGGTGAAGAACAAACAGCCATTTGAGGTAGCAGCACAAATATTTATTTATCCATTCAACAACAAAGAGTGAGCAACACAATGCATGAGTACTGAACTAAACAAAATCGAACCTACAGAGAACATCACCTATGAATTCCCTATCTAGTTGTTTCAGTACCCTTAACAGCTGAGCTTGGCTTGACATGCTTCAAGAACAAACTACACAAACTACACACACACACACACACACACACACACGTGCACGCGCATCGCCCCTGGGAATCTATCTTGGATCTACTTCTCAAACCTGCTCATTCCATCTGGCCAAGCTTCTGTTGCAGATTTATCCCTTTACTACGCTACTTTCCTTTACCTGCCACCTTGCTAATGGAATTTTAGGTTCATCTGTTTTCCTGGATTATATATTTGGCTCAGTTCTACCCAGGCCTAAGGTCAGATGCAGTTCCCAAGACCCAGGGAAGGTGAAGCTGTAGGCCCTCTGCTCATTCAAGACTGAAGACAATTAGGTGCTCTTAAGAAAATTATGGTGTAACGGTAATAGAGATTAGCATTATGACTGCTTGATAAATGAGCCAGAGATGTATATGTGCTTATATATTTTGATGTATACACAGAAGTGAACTATTCGTAGCAGACACTATCATGTAACTTATGGTCATTTGGTACATTCTCCCTTGTGTTCCATCTCAGACTATGGCACCATTTTTTTTTTTTTTTCAGAGGGAGGAGATTGTCATTCCCTGATATCCACCCAAAGTTTAAGTGTATGCCTTAAAACTTCTTGGTTTCTATTGATAACCCACACTCTGGGTCTCTCATCCATGAATTTATCTCTACCTTTCCTGAAGCTATTGACATTTTAGAATGTACCACCTCCTGGGGGTAATGACATAGCATTTTATGCATCACTGGAAAATGACAATGGAGAAGAAAACTGTCAAGGCCTGCTTTGGTTCCTGCTCCCACAGCCTGCCTCCTCCTACTGCAGGGGACACATTCCTCCCACCTATAGACTTAGCCCTGTCTCAGGCCCTAGGGCTAATCCTATCTTTAATCACAATGATTTAAAGAGTTCTCCTTCCACATTCAGGTGACTCAATCAAATCACCATAGCTGCTAGTTCTGTTAGGCCACATGACCCAGTTCTATAAATGAGCTTCTGTCTTGTTCCTGAGATCAGCTTCCCACATTTACCCCAGTTCTGGCAGCATTATCTTTGTGTTGCTCCTTTGTATCAAAGTCCCCAACTTGGTAACTTTCCCAGTACTCTCAGCCTTCTAGGAATATTTCCTGTCTTTTTATCCCAGTGCCTCTGCCTGAGTGATGGGAATCCTTCCACCTGAACCCTGGAATTGCCAGTGTCTCCCGATGCTGCCTGTTCACATGTCTGCCTGACTCATGATCCCACATTTCTGTTCTCTGCTCACCTGCCAGCACTGCACAGTGTTTGGCATCTGACCTTCCACTCTCACTGCCTGCTGGACCCACCTGTCGTTGATGGTTTAACTGTGTGGACGTTGGGAGTGATGCATGGATGGTACTTGCTCTACCATGTGCACACGTGCAAGAGAAGTAAAGAATACTAACCTGAGCCACTGCTGACTGCTGTGCAGATTATACACTGCTCAATCGCAGAGGGCACCACATGCAATGTCTGAAAGGTACAGCACATCACAGCGTCAATGGCACCCCCTGGAGATGTAGTGTGCAGCGACCCTGATGCTAACCACTGCCTGATACCCAGGGGATACAACTAAGTGATTGCGCTTGTAGCAAGTTAAGTGGTTATCACCATATGCATCAGTATTTAACATATCATCAGCATTTAAGTTTGGGAATGCGGACTCAAAGCCACATAAATGTTAGTTATAGCCTAATAACAGGGTCAGATTCAAAGGAAAAAAGTGAGGCAGTATGCTTAATCTCAAACATTTGGTAATGTTAAACAATTTAACAGAAGATAAGAACTAAAAATTTCAGGATTGAGGCTGCTTGCCCAGGAGAGGTGGCTTAATCCTAAATGATACAATACATATTTCAGATGCAATGGTACTCAGAGCCCACGTGTGGCCTGAGGTGTGGCCTGAGGTGTGCCAAAGGCATTCTCGTTTTCAATCATCTCCTCCTCCCACCTGCCGTAGAGCATACCTCCTCAACATCAACATCAGGTTTTCGGATTAGTTGAATTGCAGCCCTACTCAACTCTCTCATTTTCCCCTCTAACCTCCTCCAAAAAACTTTATCTTGGAAACCTAATTAGGTATTTATCTTAACACAAGTCAGCACTATTGACTTAATGGCTCATATGTAAGTTTCTGAAGCGAGATGTCACAGGCCAGGTGGGTGGAAGGAATGTCAAGATATAGGGGCAACCTAATGTGTTTGGTGGGGGAGTGGAAATTGATCTGAGAGGCAGGAGATGTGGGATCCAGGAGAGGTTAGACTACTCACCAACTGTGCAGCTTTGGTGAAATCATGCTATATCTGTGGGCATCTGCTTTTTCAACTGTAAAGATGAAGGAGGTTGGTGTGATGACTTCTAAGGTATTTTCCGTCACTGAAATTGCAGACTATAAATCTGGAAGTTGAAGCGTTTTTGGCGTGTAGTCCCACAGTGGTGATCTTTGGACAGCACAGGGATACAGACTAAACTGATGCTAAAGAAATTCCCAACAAGGGTGGAGAAATGCCCCAAACCAACGCCACCTCCTCCACCATTTGCCCCAGGACAGCTCTGAAGGAAGATGAATGCTTCATAACAAAATAGGCACTCACACAACAGCCACATATAATTGAAGAGGTGGTCTCATAGGCACCCTTTAAAACCTAAGGAAATTGGAAGCGGTACACGTTGGCATTCATTCAGAAGGTGGTATTGGGAATATTTACTATGCACCCCGATATTCCTTTCATAAATTAGATTCTAATGTACTTGGTTAAGTCTAGCAAGGTAATAATATCACATTAATCTGAGTCATAAAAATAAAGTATTTTTGGATCTGATTCCGCCCTCTAAGAACCAAGTGCCATATGGAAAATGGTGTCGGAGGATGGTGTGAGGTTAGTACACAATTCTCGCTGCTCCCATTCAAGGAAACACATCCTTATTCATCTCGGTCCACTGACACCCTTTAGGCTGAGCTTGAGTTCCATTGCTCCGTGAACAGCCCCCATCAAGCCTGCCTGCAGTCTCTCCTCTTGCTGGTTTTCTGCGGCTCTTCACGCCTGCACCTCATGATGCAGCTCTGCATTCTGACCACTTTATGTTTCTCTCTAATCATTGCATATATGCAAGTCTTGACATTCCAATTAGATTGTAAACTCCTTCAGACCAAGATCCCATGATGAATTGTTCCGTTATCTCTTCAAGGACCTGACACTGGAGGCTGACATATGTTTAATGCTCAAGAACATGATTTGAAAGGAATTAACTTCATAGACTTGTGAGAGTCTACTACGGGCCAGGTTGGGAGATACAACAATGGCTTAGAAAATCTCTGTCTTAAATATTTATCAAGGGAAAGAAAAGAGAGTTGTGTCCACAAGTAATCACTAAGACATGAAGGTCACGAAAAGAAAAAAAGAATAAAATGTTTTGCAATCAGAGGAGAACAATTCATTTCAAATGATAGGCCAAGTTGTGGATCTCAAACTTTAGCATGCACTGGAATCACCTGGAGGGCACATCTTGCTGGGCCCCACTTTACAGAGTTTCTTATTCAGTTTGGAAATGGCCTGAACATTTGCATTTCTCACTAGTCCCTGGGTGATGAACTAATCCCTAAGTCAGGGGCAACATTGAGAACCACTGGGCTAAAGGACAAATAGGCCCAAAATAATAAAAAGCATCTCAGCAGCATCTCAGCAGTGGGGGAGGACATTGCCAAGTAAACAGTATGACTAAAGGGGTAGAGATATGGAAGCACCTACAAAGTTTAGGGATGCCAAATAGCTGTATGAGGAGCTAAGGCTACCAAAATTCAGGGGCACTATTTTGGAGGCCGTCAATGCCATGCCAGGGAACTTGGATTACTTACTGGGCAATAGAGAATTCAAATTCCCCCCCAAATTTTTTTAAATGTAAATAAAACAAAGAAAGAGAATACAGATTCCTAGAAGAGGCTGACAACAGGAGGCAACAGAAGAACGGACAAGAGGGCTTGATAATTAAGCCACTAAGCCAATCTGTCTTTATTAAGGGGGATAGAAATGAGACAGGTGTTCTTCCAAAAGCCACTCCATATGTTTCTGGAGCTCATCTGAGTAAGTGGGACAAAGGTGTCCATTTGGCCATTGTCCAGGGTTTGGCAATTCTGCTTTTTTTTTATCTTCACACACACAGAAACACACAGGTACACCAGAATTTAGAACACTCTTCCTCACACGCCCACAAAAGGCTGTAGCTCTGAAGCTAGGATTTAGCCCCAATGCTAAATGCATGGGTGTCTAAGCATTACCAAATGCACAGGGTGAGATAGATCTATTACTTAAGTCAGGAGCTGTCCAGGATGAAAACGGGATCTACCAAGTAAAGCTAAAAAGGAGGAAAATGGTATTGAACCCTCTAATCAGGTCTCTTTGAAAGAGAAAAAAAAATAGGTTTGAGCTGTCTCCCAAAATAAAAATAACAGCCAACACATAATACCAAACAGCGTTCTAAACATAATACATATACTATGTTATTTAATCCTCACAAAAGAGATAACTATTATCTGTTTTACAGATGAGTAAACCAAGAGTCTAAAATGTCTAGAAATGTGACAACTAGTAAGAGGGGGAGTCAGGATGTGAGCTCAGAAAGGCCAAGTATCAGCATCTGTGTGTTTAACCACTGCAAGTTTGCACTCTCAGTTGGGTAAGATTCCTAAGATTACACCATATTTGAAACATAAAGTCTTGATTTGTCTCTCATTTCTTCTTCCCTCCCTTCTGTCCTCCCTTCCTCCCTTTTTTCTTTCTTTTCAAATTACTGAACACCTATGGTTTGTCAAGCACTATGCAGGTAGATTGATGCTGCTTTTTAAAAGTTGAGCAAAGAAGCTACTCTAAGCAGAGAAGTAATTCTAGCAGTGAATTACATACATGGCCAGTACACAGGGTCTTCCAAAAGATCAAACCACTCCATGGGGCAACTCTCTCAGAGTGCAGCTTTGGCTACACTTGCAACTTAATAAAATTCCAGGACCTCATCCCCAGCCTCATTTAGTTTCCTATCACAAACCATACTGAACCTTTTTGCAATGCCAAATAGGATTCAAAACCCCCTGGAAGAAGAGAGTGTAAAGAGGGCTTTTATATAGTTATGAGGAAGAAAAATCTTGAAACACATTCATCTGAAGGCTTCTTTCAATTCTCTCATGGAATGCTAACCTTTATTTGCAGTTTGTGAGATTCATGTAAAAAGCCTGCTATAGCCCGAGGTTTAAACCAGAGAGATTTTGACTTGGTCCTGAGGCAGGTACCTTTGTAGCTTTCTAATCTCTCTCTCTGAAGTTCAGGGCTTTTAAAAGAGGTTGGTGATGTTCCCTGCAGAGGATTTTCTGTCATTTCATGGCAGGAATGCATGGTTGCGATACTAAGAACTGAACTTTAAATCTCTTTACATTTTGCTTAATTGCCATTATTGGCCTAATAGCAGGTACAGGGCTCAAAGAGAACGCATGTCACTTGCCATCTGTAGCTGGAAGGTGCTTGAATCAAACCGAATCTCTTCAGGATGCAAAAGACACTTTAATAGGTGCAGATGCTTGAAACGGCTTTACAGACCCAAATCCTTTTAATAAGCTTAAGACAGGCCTGAATTTATTTAAATGTCTAATTCTAAATGTACGTATGCCTGGTAGTAATGTTTACCATCTGTCTGACACTGCCTGTTGAGGTAACTGTCAAGCTATAGTATGACATATGGTGCACATATTTGGACCTTAACTATAACAGCCTTGGCATGAAACAACTGGAAACCAAGATTTAATCTTTGGTATCATTCAAGTTGGAGTTGAACAAACAGACAGGGCTATTACTGTTTTCTTCCTTTATGATAAATACTCCTCCATTAGATATACTTGAGAACAACATTGGAGGGTCAGGCCTGGCTTCAACGCACTGTCTTTTTCTTGCTCTGGCTCTGGCACTTAGAAACCCAGTTGGAATGGCAATTCTGCAGACCAGAAGCCAGTCTTGGGCCCAGGCAGCATCTGGTCTCAGCCAACAAATATAAGGAGGGTCCCACTTGAGCACCCAGAAGAGCTAGTTGCCTGGGCCAAAGAGCAGAAGAATACAAGACAATGGCAATAACTGCAATTACTCTTTCTACTCTTTATTCTATTGCCTAACCTCTCTTCTCATCTCCATGCTACTTCCCTATTTAGTTTTCCCATCATCATTCTAATATGGTGGGGTCGGAGGAAAGAGGAAGAAAGGGTAGAGGCCGACAGCTCCAAGATCCCCCCTGACGCCCTGGGGAAATGCACATGGCTCCAGGAGATGAGAACAATACCCTTTTCAAGTTATTTTGGTTAAACGATAGAGACCCTAGAGGGACAAATATCTCAGGCACTGCTCCCTTTTTTCCTTAAATACTAGCAGCACTGTAGCATTATATACAGCTGTGTAGATGCCTAAAGCCTGACTTGAAAGACCTACTTTATGCCTGGATTAGAGGATGAGTGTAGCTATTGTGGTTGCAGTCGCTGTCTGGGTCTAAAGTAATGTAAATATGGCAACAGGAATAATGTAACTCTTGCAGTGATATAACTGAGAATGTGGTCAGTGCCTCTTCTCAATGGGAATGGCATGTCATTATACATGGCACTCCATACAATAATAGCTTCCAGTATAAAGTCAACATAGACACTCTTTCTCTAACCCTGCTCTCTCCCTGGGCTCCACTGCCTTTTCATTTAGAAAGGGAGGCATGGGGAATTCTGGTTAGCAGGATAGTCAACAATGATCTGTGTGTGCAAGTATGTGTTTGTGTGTGCGGATGCCTGCACAGTTTAGGAGGCCTGGAAGAGGAAAATGACAATATATGAGGTTAGCCACCACGGCCATTCAGCCTTGCATTTTCCCCCAGCTTGAAATCATGATTTGATTCCACATTTTGGTATCCTGCCAAGTTCTGTATTTAAGCCTGAAGCTTAACATGTCCTCTGTTCCTAATTAGCAACAAGGCTAAATTTAGCAAAGGTTTCTCGGGTGCCACCACAGCCACAAAACGATTCTAAAATCTAACATGAAGGCATGTTACTTGATGTATTTAGGAAAAGACAAAACAAATTCGAAAGTACGTCTCTGGGATCTGATGGCCTGGGATGCTAAGAAATTCTGAGGCAAAGGGATAAAATTGGCCATTGTGTACATATTTAAATTTTGATACAGGAAACTCCCCCCCTGAGGCTCAGAGTACACTGTGTGGCTGCCCAGGATTACACCCTCAGAGAGGCCTGGCCCCAGGAAACAGTGAGAAAAGGGCAACATTCGTCTCTCATGCCTCCCAGTTCCCCACTGGAATCCTACTGACCCCCTATCTGACTCCTTTTCTCTGACCCTGGATGGTCCCCAACAGATCAAAGTCTCCCGTCCATTGCCATCTCCACCCCCGACTTCTCTGCACCTTGAGACTTTGATCACCTGGCAATAATATCCCCATATCACCTTTCCTCCTGATTAGCCCCTCAGACTTTCTAGGGCTCCTTCCCCACTCTCCACAACTCTAAAAAAATTTCAAATCCACAGAAAAGCTGCAAGAATAAGATGATGAACAATGAACAGGTGTAAAACCTATACCTCGAGTTACCAATTATTTGCATCTTGCCACATTTACTTTCTTTTTCCTTTTCTCCTTCCTTATATGTGTGTGTGTGTGTACATATAACATATGGAATATTTTTGCTTTTGTTGCTGAACTATCTGCAAGTTAGACGTCCTGACTTTTTACTCCCAAGTGTTTCCACTTGTATCTCCTGAGAGCAAGGATACTACCTAGATAACCACAATTACGGTCATCACACTTGAGAAATGTAACCTTGATACTCTATGACTAGCTAATATACAGCCCACCTTCATATATCCCCAATAGTCCCACAGTGTCTGCTGTAGGTCTTTCATGTATGATATCGATGTTCATGGAAGGTCTGGGCCAGTGGTTTTGCAGAATGTGCCTACTGCCGTTAAGTCTCACCATTTTTTTTTTTTTTTTTTTTTTTTTTGCGGTACGCGGGCCTCTCGCTCTTGCGGCCTCTCCCGTTGCGGAGCACAGGCTCCGGACGCGCAGGCTCAGCGGCCATGGCTCACGGGCCCAGCCGCTCCGCGGCACGTGGGATCTTCCCGGAACGGGGCACGAACCCATGTCCCCTGCTTCGGCAGGCAGAAGAGCACGCATATGGCCCTTTCTCTTCCCTTCATCTTAGCTCTCCCACAACCGTACCTCTAGCTTCTGCAAGCCCTGGTTTCTTTTCTTACTCCTGGCTGAAACCCACTTCTCATGTAAACAGCCACTCTGAGCCACTGTAATCCTGCACTCCATCCACATGCCTGCCTGGTCGCTGTGTCTTTCCAGGCTCAGATGACAGGAATGAGACAATTTCTCCTGATAGGAGTGAGCCCTTACTCCCCACTCCTCTTTTTTCCCATAGAGCACAGGGAATTTCCACTCCTTTCCACAAAGAGAAAAGCTATGGGGAGACTCTAGCTGACCCCCTCCTCTGTGAAGTAACTAGTAAAACTGGAGGACAAAGCTGAGCACGCCCAGGCAGCCCCTTCCTCTTCTGTTCTAAGGTGCCTGTCTGAGGGATGCTTAGAACAGAAGAGGAATGCTCTTAGGGAGATACGTTCAATTGAGAGGGCAGAGTAAGGTGCCTGTTGGGTGGCACATCAAAGCCCCATTACATTCTCTAATTAGCTTCATCAGACATACAGCTGCTATTTTGATGTTTATCTGTCTGATGCCTGCAATTCCGTGTTGTTTTCCATCTCAGGAGGGCAAAAGGGTCTCATTTACTGGCTCTCTGAATCCCCAACTTTTCTATCAGAGCATTAACAAGAGAGCAACTCAGGTTTCCCACCGCCCCCGCCATGGGGTGGAACAAACACAGTGCTTGCCCTGAGCTCTTCCCTCTTGGAGGAGACAGAGGGTGGCCCGGGCTGTGGGACACTGGGGACAACTCAGGGCCACTCCAACAGGGTTGGGGTAGTGGGGACAAAGGCATCCAGCCAGCCTCAGCTTAGCCCCAGTCTGCTGGTCTGCTGGGAGACTCCAAGGAAGAATTCAAAAGGTGGGAGAAGAGGCCCACGATTCTGATAAGCAGGTGCAGAGAAGATGAAAATGGACAGCAAAGTCTCCATTTTTAAGTCTCTGATGAAAGGGCAAATCTGGCTGATACTGCCAGCAAAGCACTCTCTCTGGTGCTGGGGCGGGAGAGGCTGCTAGAGTCTGCAGCAGGAGAAGCAGTGGGCTTTGTGTCCAGCTGCCAAGGGCTAATGCGCGTGCTATGGGAACTGAGCCCTGGGGTTCCTACCAGGCTCTGTGGAGACACTCAGGCTTCTTCACCAGGAGGTGACTGGACCTGTCCTTTCTAGAACAAAGGCTGCCCCTCAGATACAAAGAAAAATGGCCTATTGTGAGTTGGGGCATGGGGGTGGGATGAAGGTTAAGTGGCAGTAAATATAAGGATTGGGGCCTTTTGCTTACATCACTAAGACTTTAAATGATGCTGAATGATATTTGGTTTGTCTCTGAGTCTAAGAAGAAATGAAAGGGAAAGATGCCATATTCAAAACACAGGTGGAGCTGTGTAAACCTTGAGCTGTTACTCATAGGGGTCTGATGTATGAGTGTGTGTGTGCGTGTGTGCATGTGTGTGTGTGCGCCCACAGACACAAGCAAAGAAGTTGATGTTCCCCCCAAGGGATAGTGAAATCAATGTTCATGTCATCTCTACATGGCTGCCAATAGTTGAATAGTTCAGTAGTTCCCGGCACCTCCACCTCCACCACCACACACACGTATGCTTGTTTTCCTTCCCAGTGAGTATGAGCAAAATGGCCCAAGTCCCCTGGTCTGATCCCCCAGTCCTGCCTAGAGTCATTGCCAGCCTGGGTGTGCTGGACACGTCTGGATACATGGGTTGGTTTCTCAAGTTAAACTTTTGAGACCCTGTGATCACAGGACTTAGCATAGTGCATGGCACAAGGCAAGCATCTAGTAAAAGGGTAGACACGCTATGGCCTTTCCTGTGAGTGTGAAACAGTAGGGTGTGGAGGTTAGTGGCATGAGGTTTTAGACCCAGTTCTGTCACCTATTAACTTCGTGACGTTGGATCAGTTCTTTGACTCCCTTAAGTCTCACTTTCCTCACTTATAAAAGAACAGTAAGGATTACCTTGTGCCATTGTTTGAGGATGTCATAATTTGGACTAAAGTATGGAGCTGAATTCCTGGCAATAATAAAAGCTCAATACAGTGTGGGTTGGAGCTCAGGGTGGTGCTTTATCAAGAAACTGTTATATTCAAAAAGCTTTACTGGGCCTCTGCTCCTCATCTGCATAATTAACATGACTGGGTTAGATTTTCAAATTAACCAGAAAGGATCTGCCATTGCTTGGTGTGTGAATGTTTGTGGGCTGGTGATGCCAGGGACATGGGTTGTCTTAGGAAGTCTTCATAGGAGGCTTCTGAGGCTCTAATAACTTGGGAAATTTTCCAACAGAACCTATCAATTTTACATAATATCTGCATTAATCCAGAGTTAGAAAATTGCCTTTCTGGACATTTAAAACTATTAAGGTATGTTGAAAAATAATGAATCTGATACATGAACCCCTGACAGACATAATTCAGCTTTGAAACATTATGCTCTTCCTCTGCTCATCAAATTTTCTGAATTATACAGAAAGGACCGAAATCTTGCATTTCTATCTTACTTGCATACATGATAAACTACAAAGGAAGCACAGCAATTTTGTGGCAATTTACAGGATTGGAAACCTCAAATGTGTAGTCTGTGACTAAATTAATGCATTTTGCTGCTCAGTGGCATTACTTTAGTCGTGGCATTTCTCCTAAGGTTGATATCATAAGGAGAAGGGGGATTTCAGTTTGTCTTTATTTTTTTCTTTTCTTTTTGAATTGTAGTAAAATTGCTTTACAGTGTTGTGTTAGTTTCTCAGTTTGTCTTTAGAAGAAGCAAAAACCATACACAGGCTCCACAGACGTAGACTGTACATGTGCTCATGTGTGTAAATGTGTGTGTGTGTGTGTGTGTGTATATGGACATGATGGAAATGTGCAGACGCAGTTAAATGCTGAACAATTTCAATTTCTTTTGCGACTGCCATTTTGTGTATGTTTTTCCCTGTGATGCTCCCATTTCATTCTTTATTTTATGGTCCCTGAAGACCTAGGGTTCCTCTCTTCCACAGGCAGTTAGCAGGGGATGCAAGGAAATAAAATGAACCTATGCTTAAAGCCCAGACTTTCTAGCTAGGATGAGAGGGATCTGATTTCTGCAAGATCATGTGAAAGAAAGCAGAGTACAGCATCATGTCCCACAGCAACACTCACACTCCTCTGATCTGATGCTAGGAGTCAGAGCTAGAGTTATTTGGCTACAGCATATTCAAGAGCAGAATCAGGGCTACCACTGCCCTCAATATGTACAGCCATGCAGAGGAATGAGAGGACTCTTGGTGGTGACTCCCTCGTCCTGCCTGATCGTCCACTTCTCACTGGCCAACAGACTTCTCTAGGAGTCTGCCTGTTTCTTGGTAGGCTATTCTCTCAGGATCTCCCCAGACCAAAGCTCTCTTGAGGTGCTCCTTAAAGTACATAGTTGTGAGCCCATGGCTTTCAATATAGGCAAGTGATATGATATATGAAAGAAAATGTGTCTGAAATCTGTGGCTCCTCCTCTTAAACTTGGGCAAGTTACTTAAGCTCTTTAGAACTTATTTTCCTCATCTGTAAAGTGCAACTATTGGTGTATATCCCTCAGCTTGCTATTAAGGTGAAGTGAAATACATTTTGCATAATACCTACTACTCAACTGATTCTCAAATGTGTAAGCCTCTTTCTCCTCAGTGACCATAATACTTACAAGAGGGAAGTACAATAACTCTATCTTTCAAAGCATGTCTGTCCATCAGTCAAGCTTTGCCACAGGACAGCAGCAGCAACAACCATAGTTTGGAGAACGGCAGGGTCATGTATTGGAGAAACCAAAATACTTAGGGTCAGGAGACTTGGGTTCTCATCCTAGCTCCTTCCTTTACTAGCCCCATGACTGTGAACCAGTCTCCTGGCCTCTCTGGGTCTGTTTTTGTCCATCTCTAAATGCTTTTTCTACCAAACTCACATGGTGTTGTAAAGAGTAACAGAGATGCTAGTGTAACTGTGCCCCTTCAATGGCAATGCTCAGTATAAACACATTAGATCAACAAAATCAAACACTGGTGGTCAGGTTTCATCTCCAGAGGCTCTTCGTTCAGGACTGCTACTCTGCAGGAGGCCTGTCCTTCTTATCCTATCCTGTGGACACTTGTAAAAAGATAGCACAGGGCTTCCCTGGTGGCGCAGTGGTTGAGAGTCCGCCTGCCAATGCAGGGGACACAGGTTCGTGCCCCGGTCCGGGAAGATCCCAAATGCCGCAGAGCGGCTGGGCCCGTGAGCCATGGCCACTGAGCCTGCATGTCCGGAGCCTGTGCTCCGCAACGGGAGAGGCCACAACAGTGAGAGGCCCGCGTACCGCAAAAAAAAAAAAAAAAAAAAAAAAAAAAAGTTAAAAGATAGCACACACACGTCTCTGAAATAAAAAGCAGAACCAGGAGAGGTTCAAACTTACCATATATGGCCCAATGTCATCAGCTCCCAATGCAAAGGATATTCATATATCAGAACTTAGCTTGAGTCTGAAACACATCTGTAATACTGTGAGGATAGTTCTCGGTGTCCTGGCTTGGCCAGGGGCCCCTAAATAATGAACAGCTGGCTCTTTATTAAGCAAGTCTTCCATCTTAACATTAACTTATCAAACATTCACTACATTTATTAAGCATTTAGCAAGTGGCAGGAATTGAGCAAAGATGATTTATTTTATCTTAATAAAAAGTCTACAAATATTATTATCCCCACTTTAAAGAAATGGGAGCTCCAACTTGCCCAAGGCCATCTAGCTGGTGAGAGACAGATCAGTTGGAATAATCCAAAGCCCATCCTCTTTTGACTCACCAGACCGACAACCTCACAATCTCTATAAGCAACAGATTTATAGGGATCTGGTGTGGTTCCACTTACTTTGTTTTTCATTCTTGCAAAAGAAGAGTTTACATTTGGAATGAAGATGCAGTATGATCAGGTATATAGCATTTCAAAGGAAATCAACATGCAAAAAAAGTTTTTCCCCTAAACAGATGTGTCAGCAGAAGGATATTAGAGTTTTATCTCAGAATTCATCACAAGATATCACTAAACATCAATTTCCCTAAGACATCTAACGTATAATTTGAATTCCAAATATATGGTTAGTGTAGATTTTTGTATTATATTACGTGAACAAAGCAAGTATAAGAAAGCATATAGTCAATAAAATAGACACCATTCAAGGCAGAAAAAATTGTATCGGCTCTAAAGGCATATGAATACAACCATAAATATAATTACTGATTTTACTGATATTTTGTATCATGTGTCAAGGCAAAAACCACAAAATAAGACCTGGTTTTAAACAAAAATGAGGTTAGGTGGAGGGGTAGGAGGAGATCACAGTAAAACCATCTTTTTCACTCTATTTAGCTCAGTTTTTATGGGGAAATCATGGTGAGCATACAGTTTGATGAAAATATTCCTCAAAATCAATGGACACATGTAGTGTCTTTGACCTAACAGTTGGGGTCACAGGACTCAGGAATGGCAGAAGGCGGGGACAGCATTTATACATGGAGGTAGTGTCAAGAGACGTTTCATGAACCAGTGAACATTTTCATGGTCTGAATGAATTTGAAAACTTGCTGCAAAAGATATTCCATTCATTTGGGTAGAAGGGGACCATCTTTCAAAGATGATATGACATGGCCTTGTCATCTTCAAGTGGTATGGGTCACAGATTTTCACTAATTACTGCATAGCCTTTAGATTTTTTATCTCATATCAATTTTCTTCCAGTCACACCTCAGGCCAGAGGTGGGAGGGTAGCATTTTTCTTTCTTTCCACGTGGCCTTATCCCAGGAAGCCCTCTCAGTTGGGGGCAGGGCAAAACAAAGGAGCAGAGACCATGCAGCTCAATGTGCCAGATTCCCAGAGAGGCCCACTTTCTGTAGTGTACTTTTAAATCAAAGAGTTTATTTATGTTGTCTCTCTCCTTTCTGTGGTCAATGACATGGGTCAAAGGCATTTAATCAAACCCTTCTAGAGAGATCGGTCCCATCACCATGCAGTGCGACGATCTAATTTGTCTTCTGTCAAAAAATGTATTTTGGGAACAGCGCTGAATATGATAAGTGTGATGTCTTTTTACAGTCACTGCTGAAATATGTGTTTGGCACAGATTTGCTAGGCTCATTATTTCATCTGTCTCTTGGTAAATATTGAAATTGTTGTTAGTGTGGATACTAAATACTGAGGAAAGAGGGGGACATGTTTTCTTTATTCCACTCTGAGTTCAGCTAGCTAAAGCCAAAATTACCTTCTGATCTCTGAACCAGAGTAACTGATGGCCAAGAAGGTAATGCAATGACAGAAGCGTCTACTGCCAGATGCCTGATTGCTGTTGGAGAAATAATAATATAAACGAAGCTTATAGCAAGAAAAACAAAAACAAACACAGAAAAACAGCTCCAGCCAGCAGGTGGTGCCATAATTTATAATGTTTGGCTACTTTGGGTTTTATGTACAGCTTGCTAATTGCTTTGTGAATTAATTTAAGTGATGTAATTTAATTTCTTCTGCTGCATAGTGGCTTTTTAAGGAACTCATACCCAGCTCCTTGGCCCTGGGTAACCAGCTCATTTGTTAACGCTGTTAACTATTTCCAGGCACCCTCTGCTGACTACTCCATCTTCCTAACTCCCAGAGGAAGGGAAAAGCTTAATCCCATATATTAATCTAGTGCAGATATAGACCTAGTCTCTGAACCAGACCCTAATCTCAAACTTAAATCTGAACTTGTAAAGTAAGAAGACAGAATGATGTCCCATTCTCAAGATGTTGCAGAAAAATCTATATTTGGTCCCATGTAGGATCTTTTCCCCTAAGTCCATTCTAAGTTATTCCCCTGGTCAGTCCTCGTGTATTCTCCTACATATAATTTCTTACATTTTCTTTGCAAAAGAAGTGGAGGACAAAGTAACACATGACCCAAGGAAGGGAAGTGAAAAACTAGCAAGAAACTTGACGGGAAGGGAAAATTCCACCTCTGAAAAGAACTCTAGCCAGTGATATATCTCCTAACACTTATAGAGGTCCCTATTTAATTTCAAGCCTGCAATACTGAAAGCTAGATTTCTAATGCAAATTAAAGAAATAAGGAACTTGTCTGAACAGATAAGGAGGAAAAAAATTTTGTTGCTGTTGGGATTCCCATTTGCCCAGGTGCCAGAAGTTATTTCAATTTTCTGCATTGCCCTTTTCTGGAAATACCCAGGCCAATACTTCCCTCTACTGCTTGGAAGCAATTCTATAACATAAGCCAACCCGAATTATTTATACAAAATAGCATACCTGTTTCACAGGTGTAGAAACTGAGGCATAAGTGTTAAGCTGACTTTTGCAAAAGAAAGTTTAGTAATAGTTCAAGACTGTCTCACCTCTGTAGAACACCTATATGTAAATATAGGCAAATTTACCTTTTTGAATATAAATCTTAACCAACTGTCTCTATTATGTGAAGATGTAAAGCTTGGCAAAAGAAAACCTTTGAGTAGATTTAGAAGAAGAGAAGAGACAAGTTACTAAAATATGTATATACCTACGCCTGGGTTCTACTTCAGATTGATTACATCAGAACCTTTGTGGGTAGAACCTAGGCACTAAAATTCTCCAAGGAATTCTAATAACTACTAAAGTGTAATCCTAGCTAGTGGGATATTTGAAACCAGTGAAGAAGGGAATTAGAATAATATCTGTTTTATTAAATTCATATAAAATTGTTTCAATTGCTTATTTGATATAAACATGGAATAAATTCATATGCACTGATTATACCATGGTCTTAATTATTTTAAATTATACAAATATATGGAATAATCATAATCATTAGGCATAGAAACACACAATTTAGGGATTTTTGGCAGATGTTGGTGTTTCTATATTTTTACCACTTATAATTTAGCTGCCCAATTACATTTGGTTGCATTTGTTGAATAGCTACAGACAGAAGTTCAGCGTGTGAGTATCGTCAGGTTCTGCGTGACCCCCAAGTACTTATTAAGAGACCTTTCTTAAGGGCAGAGTGGTTTTTAACCACTCAAAATCTCCTCTTTCCATTAGAGGGGCCATTCTACTAGTGTTCCTTCTGACTAGTTATGAAAATGACTTCCCTGGTGGCGCAGTGGTTGAGAGTCCGCCTGCCGATGCAGGGGACACGGCTTCGTGACCCGGTCCGGGAAGATCCCACATGCTGCGGAGCGGCTGGGCCCGTGAGCCATGGCCGCTGAGCCTGCGCGTCCGGAGCCTGTGCTCCGCAACGGGAGAGGCCACAACAGTGAGAGGCCCGCGTACCGCAAAAAAAAAAAAAAGAAACCAGAGACGGTGATAGTATTGCAGCACCCAAAGGGATTCTGGCTGGGGAGAAGGGTTTGGATTTATCATTGATGGGTTAAGAGCAGACCGTGAGCAACTGCCCTTCAAGTAGCCATGGTAATGTCAAAAACTTCTGTGGGTAGGATAGGTACTGCCTTTATTCACTGGAGAAAAAAGAAAGCTTGAACCATTGGGACAATCACTCATATCGCCACCTGTGAGCCTGCTGCTGTATGCAGGAAAAATAACAGGCTATAAACACATGATTTACCTGCAAAAGCTTTAGAACTGCAATTTTAAGCCTTACAGACATAGCTCTATCTTTTATTTAAACAGCCTTTTGTTTCCATCCAATAAACTATAAGCAATTTATAGACACAGATGAACCCCAAGTTTCATAAGGGATATAATCTTGAGAACTATGTGACTTAAAATCATGTAATTAAAAGCTTTGACATTATCTTAAATTAGTCTTGAAAGATAATCTATTCATCATATTTTATGAAGCAGAATATTTAAATACAAAATATCACAATAACATTAATAATCCTATTCAAATGTTTGCTATGAGTTATAATTTGGTAAAGCTACACATTAATAAACTGCTAATTAATTTTTTAATTTTACAAATGACACAAATGTTTTATCTTGTGGCTGGTCTTATCTGGCTTTGCAGGTAAGCAGTGGAAGATATGCAGAACCTAGAAGAGGGAGGAAGGGGAAGTCTGGAGTGAATGAGCCTGAGAAGGGTGCAAAGCTGGGACAGAAAGACCATTTCTGGGGACAGATGAGAGGCTTAGAGAGAGAAGAGATCTTTAGTCTTAGACCTTGGTCTTGGTGCCATCATTTCCTAACTGTGCAACCTTGAAGAAGTTTCTTAATCTTTATGACTGCTATGGTCTGAATGTTTGTGACCGCCCCCCACCCCAAATTCAAATGTTGAAATTCTAATGTCCAATGTGCTGGCTATTCATGGGTGGGGCCTTTGGGAGATGCTTAAATTGTGAAGGTAAAGCCCTCATGAATGAGATTAGTGTTCTTATAAAAGAGGCTCCAGAGAGATCCCTCACCCCTCCCACCACGTGAGGACAAAGTAAGTTGGTAGGTGCTGGCTATGAACCAGGAGGAGGGCCTCCACTAGAACCCGACCATGCTGGCACCTAGATCTTGGACTTGCCAATCTCCAGAACTGAGAGCAAATTTCTGTTGTTTGTAAACCACCGAGTCTGAGGGTTTTGTTATAGCTGCCTGCATGGACTAAGACGATGATGACCTTCAGTCTCCTCATCTGAAAGTAGTAAAAGATGATAATCACATGAAATCGTTTTAAGGGCTAAATTGAAGTGATGCATAGAAAGTGATGAGCAAAGTTCATAGCAAGTACATAGAAAATGGTAACTACAATAATTTATATAATTATATATACCTGGTCTTCACTGAGTTGATTGAGAATAATTAACCATCATTCAAGAAATAAAGTTTTCTGCTACAAACTATAGTGCCTAGTACAAACAGGTGACAGTGTAAAGAGCAGTGCAACTACAAATCTACCTAGAATATCGACCCTACAACTTTTAATTGTCAGCTTATATCTGAGGTCACTGTATTCTCTGTCCATATCATGACTCTCCCAGTCTGCAGTCATGGGGGACTATTGTACATCAGGTTGCTTTTTAGAAATTTAACATAAATATTATTGAGGTGTTCCTCAGGTCCCCCCAAAGTAAATCTTTTACACAGTGTATAATACATACTTGATTCGGTCTTTGATAACAATATCTTCCAAATTTGGTGAAAATACATCTATCCATTTTCATAATTTGTGGTATTATGGAGGCAAAAATGTACTTTTATTGGCCTTAATTGACAGTATTTTTATCTTCTAAATAACTCTGGAACCTATAACCCAGAGGGACTCAAGCTCCTGGGATTCCTCATTCTAAAATAAGATCCCAGAAAGGGCCTCCTTTTCTTATTCAAAGATTTCCTATCTAGTAGCCTTTTTTAAGAGCTAGGGATTTGATACTTTGATGTAGTTATCAAGATTGGTGAGAGATACAGGAAGGGGGGTAAGAGGTGCCAAATCAAATTTCCCTATTTTTCAATTTTTCTTCTGGTTTGTATGTAACTCTCAGTACTTATGATAGAGGGGGTTTTTCTTTGGTAAGCATAGGGTATATGTCTATGCCTCTCCACTGCTAAGTTTGGGAATCTGGAATGATAACCTCATGATAGAAATCCATGTAATGATCAGATCATTCTCTTGCTGTCAAAACACATGGTCTTAAAGTGGTATTGTGGGAGGTAAGGTTGTTAGAATAGGATGGACCAAAGTACGAAGACAATGATTGCCACATTGGAATATGGTCTTAGTTTGATAGGCAGTGGGGAATCGAGATGAAGGTTTTAGTGGTATTGGAGTCATGCTTTAATAAAATAATCTGACAGCACCACACAAAGAGATAGAAAATCAGAGAGGAGATTTATTGTACAATGGTTCCTATGGGAAGCCTTGAAGTTCTGATGCAGTACTTGCATCAGAAGGAGAGAGTTAACTTCTGCAGAAGTAAAACCTACTGGAAACTGACTAGAGGCCAAAGAGGGCCAAAGAAGGAAGCATGAGAAAGAGAGCAGGAAGATTGAGATGATTGCAAGGCTTCAACAGAAGTTGAGCAGGAGTAAGGTGCTGCAGTAAATAGAATTAAAAGATAGTAGTAAAAAAAAAAAAAGATAGTAGTTATAGTGGAAAGTGGGCTTGATTTTACACATTTTACACAGTTGGTTGAGGTGCTGAAGGCTGTTACAGAATTGATCGAGAAGCACTGGGAATGGAGCTTTGGAGTTGTGTAAGGAGGTCGAGACTATACAAATATACTTAAGGGTCATCTATTAGGGAGATACCTGCTACCAGGAAAACAGATTAATTTGCTGAGGGAAAGAGTGTATATTTAAGGGAGAAAAGGAGTCAAAGAAGAGAATCAGAAAACAATAATGACAGGAAAGTAGAAATTTCAGAAAGGAACCAAATAGCAGTGTCAAGGATGTGAGGTCAAAGAAAATGATCACTGGAATAAAAGAGGACCAGAGAAGAGGAGCCAAGGGTATAGATTTTGTTTGACACTGAAGGGAAGGAGGAAAAAAATGAGGCATCAGCTTGGGGAAGTAACCAGTTTGAGAAAAGATTTTTTTCCTTTAAATGTTTTCTTTTTTTTAGTGTGGAGAAGACAGTATAAAATTATGTTGAAAATGCAAGAACAAGGGATGGTTTACGGAGCAAGAGATTAACAGAGGCAGAAAGAAACGGAATCAGACACAGAGAAGAAAGGATGAATTCTGGCAATGAAAGGCACCCTTTGTTTCACAGACAGAGACAGAAAAGATCACAAATGAGTGATTACTTGTGAAGCAGAGGACAGAAAATTAAGGGAATTGTATCAGATCTGAGTTTATCTATTGAAAGTGTAGAGAAAGAACTAAGACTGGGATTGTGAGGCAATGGAGAGTGTTTAAACCATTGCCTAGACTTTGGTTGATGCCAACTAGTGGTGAATAAAGGGACTGCAATATAGACATAATGGTCCAAGTGAGGAGAGACAGCAAAAAGGCTTTCTCAGTAGTTTTCAGTGGCCCAGAAGTCAAAACAGCCAAAGATCTTCTGGATTGGAGACCAGCAAGGTGGGAGGGTAGAAGGTCAAGTAGGCTAGACACCCTTGAATCATTCTGACTAGGATGCTGAATTTTCTGAAAGGGAATTCACGCTAAGAAGAAAGTAGGAAAACATGGGGGAAACAACCAAACAAAAAACAGGAAAGTGAGGATTCAAGTACCAGAAAGGATGTGGAAGATAAACATCAGGTTTAGGTAAAGGGTAGGGACTTCTTATCAGAGGTGAACTAGGACCATTTCAAATATGATGAGATCTAAGGTGTTGACTGAGTCACTGGTGTCTGAGGTAGAATGAAAACATGAGTTTCTGGAGCTGAAAAACAGAGGAGTAAATACTAAATTTAGGGAGGATGATGGGCTCCAAGTTGAGAGTCACAAAGAGTTAGGTTCTGAAGTCACTGAGGACATTGGGAAAGTGCTGATGAACCTTCAATGAAATAATGGAGAAGATGTTATAAATACACAAAGAGCAAACATTTAAAAAAATGTTCCTACCTTCATTGAGTGAATCAGTGGTTGGATGGCCCCTAACAAGATAATACCAGCACTTTCAAATACTACAAAATATAGCTCAGGTCCAATCATGGAAATCATACACTTAGTCTTTGACCACCTAGAGAAAATATTGAATATGAAAGTATAATAAATTAGCTCCAGTGTTCCATTAGGATACATTAGCATCTGTAATCAGAAATCTAAAAAAGAAATTTAATGGAAAAACGGAGGTGAGTCCCTAGTGTTTTCATAATACTCCATTTCCTAGTGAACACTGTTTCTCTCTCCTTTGGAGAATTTCCTTTTGGAGACCGAGTGAAAAATGTCTCTATAAAAGAATTATTGATTAGTTTAACAATCTCATTAAATTTGATTAACCTTTTAAGAGCATTAGGTAGATCTTTAAGCTATACCAAGCTGAGTAATACTTTTATGTTCAATGAAGGGCACCTTTTAAATACTTCAGAAATTTATGAGAATTGGGTACTTATAAGATCAAAGTTAACATTTAGAATTTTAAATATGCCATTCTTTCTGTACCTTATTTATTTTTTTAAAGATTACTCAGAATTTAAAATAACTTGATAACTGTTTAATTTTTAAAATTATTCATGAAGAGAATGATACACCACACTAAAAGGCTAAAGGAGAGACCAATAGAAACAGAAAAGTTAAAAAGAGTCCTAGGACCTTCCTTCTCTTTGTTTTTTACCTTTTCCAAATTCTACATCCTCTCATTTATGATTCACAGATTCATAAACAAGACCTAGTAAGAAGGGTTCTAGCATAAATAGTAATGAATCTAGTAGGGAAAGGACTAAAATCAACCCTTCAGATGCAATAGCTAACCCCTCCATCTCTATATCCTCAGTTAGGAAAATAAGTTCTTAGGCTTCAGTACAGAGTTTACTCAACTCTGCGAAGTCTCAATTTACAACCAAGGCATTAACGTAGGCTTTGAGGGAGAAGAGAACTCATCAGTAAATAGAAAATCAGGGACTTTTTCTTCCTTTTACTTTTCTTTCCTTTTCTAAAAAATTCATTTATAGCAAGCAACACTACCATCTCTCTGAATGGACAGTTGCAAGAATGGTTATTACTTGTACAATTCCTTTAATCATGCAGTCATAAGAATCACTTCCAGTTTTTCTATTTCCCATTTAGAGCATATTTTTAAAATAAAAATGGTAAAGCAGTGGAAACTTAGTCCCTTATGTAGCTGACCTTTTAAAAATTCAGTATTTTTATTGACTGCCCATTGTATTTTCTTCCCCTGAGATTCTGGTATGATAATCAAAGCGTGGGAATAGTCAAACATTATTACAAAACCCCAAAGCCAAATGCTTTTTCCATAAGGAACTGTATTACTCTTCCAACAACTAACTGTGTTTATGGTCAAATGCAAATATAAATGCTAGCAATTAAACAATGGCCTGCTATCATGTGCAGAATGATTCATCGTTCAGTATAAAAATATAAAATCAGTCTATTATATATAACAGATTATATTTACATAATCTCCAGATTTCTTTATTGCACTTTGGGGATAAGAATAAAAATAAGGGAACAGAATCCAAGTATTTTTTTTAATTATAGTAGAAGCTATTGCCAGATCCTTCAGCAGCTATTTATCATGTAAAGTTAGTTAGAGTAACTATTCACTGGTCATATACATTGAAACTTCCTCAAATTATATATTAATAAATTATGTCCAAGATGCGTAAAAACTTGTGAAGGCTGATTTTCAGGACACAAAGACTTCTGACATGTTCCCTGTATGTGACTTTAACACTGCCTAGAAATTTCTTCAGGGCATTTAAAACTCCTTTTGTGACTCTTCATCAGCTGTTTTACAGACAGCAGTGATGTCTATAATATACATTTTCACTTTTTGCATGGTTGAAGGAGTTCACTTGCTATATCCAATTTTAAGGTAGAGTGTAAGATTACATTTCTAGAATACAGAAAGCCATAGCCAACGAAACTGCACCATTGCTATTTATAGTAATTCCTACTATTAGCTGTTTGATGGACATTTGTGAATTGTAGAGAAGATGGTGCCAAGGTGATTATCAGGCCACTGTAATAACTGGTGGTGCATGTTGTCAGCTGTAGATAGGCCTGAACAAGCAGGCACTCAGGTACTCAATATACTTTGAAGTGAGCAGATTCTCTGCTTTTTGAAACGGAACTGACTTTGAAGAATATGTTACAGAAATATATGAAATACCATTCTGGCTGACTTTCTTTGTCTTATTGAAGCCTTCATGTTGCATAAGTTTGAGACTTGAATTTTCCATTGCAGATTTTATTCAAGTTGAAGATTTGCAAACTACTCTCCATTTCCAACATCTTACCATGAATTTTACAGAGAACGCCAATGCACTTTCAAACAAAAAGTCTAGGACAAGCAGAATAGTGGGATGACTGGGGATGACCTTTAGAGGAGGGTGGTCTGAGATCGAATCTTAACTGCTCTAAGATAAATTACTTGGTTTCTCTGAGCACCATTTCCTGAGCTTCAGTTTCCTCACCTCTAAAGTGGGATCATTGTGTTTTCTACCTCCCAGGGATACATTGAGGAATAAATGAAACAATACACACAAAGCAGGTAATAGAGTCTCTGGCAAATAGAAAACACTCAGAACTGTTATGTAGTATACTTATGAACTCACATACATATGCAGGCCATTTCTGTAAACTACTGTTTAGCTTGTTGACTGATTCCCTATCAAGGGTCTCTGTGAATGTTGGGGTATGTTTGGCTCCAATGCCCAGCATTGGTAACTGCTTGAGATATATTATAATGTAATTTTCTAGCTGAGATATTGTGCTAGTATGACTTTTCAATTCTAAAGAGAACCCTCCACATTTGACCCTGGTGACGCTTTTACTTGCCAGCAAAAAGACCACAAGATGAAAAGACCAAGAGGTTAGTGTTGCTAACAAAGTGTCACATAGCATGTTTCTCTGTGTTGCTAACAAAGTGTCACATAGCATGTTTCTCTGGCAGAGGTATGTTTTCAGGAAGCATAGTTTTTCCCACGTAAGTACCAAACTCTGAGAATGGGCCATTGTTCACCTGTGCCTTCTCTTGATGTGTCCACCACCCCCATTACAGAATGGCAAGCATGAGGGATGGGAAACTCTTATGGAGAATTTGGCTTCCGTGGATGTTTCGAGAGTCTGATTGAGGTGGTTGATTCTTATATTAATTCAATTCCTGTTCTGCAGCCAGTTGTTTTTGATTTGAAATCCAAGTGTGTTTCTTTCCAAGCTCAGCCTTTATGGATGCAGGCGTAAGTTCTTAGCTTCTTTTTTTTTTTTTTTTTTTTTTTTCGGTACGCGGGCCTCTCACTGTTGTGGCCTCTCCCGTTGCAGAGCACAGGCTCCGGACGCACAGGCTCAGCGGCCATGGCTCACAGGCCTAGCTGCTCCACGGCATGTGGGATCTTCCTGGACCGGGGCACGAACTCATGTCCCCTGCATCGGCAGGCGGACTCTCAACCACTGCGCCACCAGGGAAGCCCTTAGCTTCTTTTCTTGTTCCCCCTTCTCAAAGGACCTTGGTAATGGATATGGAATTTAATACCCTGAGGACTCTTCAAAGAGCCTTAGTTGGCAAACATCTAAACCAAAGTTGGGAACAAGACAACCACAAAAAATATATGTAAAACATTGATTCTTTTTTTCTTTTTAAATGTTCATTGTAAACTTTTTGTAACATTGTGTTTTCCCACTCAAGGGACACCAGTTAAAGTTATGCCAGTGTTTTCATCATAGAACCCCTAGTATCCAAGCATTGAACGCCACCTACAAAAATATACGTGGACATGGAGTATGATATTCCAAACTTAAGATCTGAGTATATTTTTTAAATGCACTTAAAGTAAGTATTTCCAGAGATTTTTTAAAGCTTAAAAGA
The DNA here is from genome assembly GCF_059928025.1 of Delphinapterus leucas. Taxonomy (NCBI): domain Eukaryota; kingdom Metazoa; phylum Chordata; class Mammalia; order Artiodactyla; family Monodontidae; genus Delphinapterus; species Delphinapterus leucas. Next base: position 91,237,934 of record NC_143130.1, read on the forward strand.
AACAAACACACATTCAGGTTCTCAAGTAGTTTTTCAAAGCATCTTTATATACTGCTTGGAAAGGTATAAAAATATAGGGAAAACAGTGTAATAAATACACACATTTTAAAGTCCTGGCTAAAGATCAAATGTTCAGAGAGTTGCAACAAGCGAGCACTTTGTACATTTGCCTCAGAAATGTATGCTTCCTTCCCTTGTGGACTGGAAGTGGGAGAGAACTTTTTAAGTATTAATCACAGTTTTATTTTTGCTCCCTTTGCCAGGAATTATAGAGATAATCCTATATTTCGATACTGTAGCTCCCTGGGATCTTATAGAAAACACTTCTTTTTTTTTCTTTTTTAACCTCTATCCTAATTTCAGTCAAATTTAGTTTACCTAGTTTTCCGTCTAATTTGGATTTTTCTCTTTCGTTCTGGGTAACGTCATGTAACAGTATTTGAATTGGACATTTCTAATTAGGATCCTTTTATGCTTCTGTAGCCAAAGTTACTCATGTGTTTTCTTACATTAAGACGACCTGACTTTACTGCAATCATAGACACTAATTGGAAAGTTATCGTGCTCTTGAATTTCCACATCTTGCATATCATGACAGAATCTAAAACTCTGAAGCCTAATACTCAGTATTTATGATTAAGATCCATCCTTTTATAAAGGTAATAACTAACTCTAATAGAAAGAATTAGAACCCAAATGCATGAATTTATGAATTAATTCAACCAGTGGGTTTACTTTTTTTTAACTGCTTTCTGCTCCAGGGAGGGACAAACCACTGCCACGTAAATGAGGAACAACTAGAGCACTGGCCAAAGAGAAGATGAATTATACAGAATGAGATTCTTTGCCAGAAATTAGTAACTAAGGTCGTTTTGAAATGGAATCACACATACGCGTGTATTTAGGTATGTATACACCCACACATATGAGTGTATATACACATACATAAACATGTACATAAACCTCAAATGGACAGACTTAATTAGATTATTATAGCGGTTATTTATAAGATTATTGGTTTCTGCATGGCCCTCTTTTATCTTATTTCGGTTAAAAATATAATAAACTCACCACCAATCCAAGAACTAAAAACATTATCATTCACTTAGATCTATTAATGAGCACCTCTTTATTCCTTTCCTCTCCTAAGAAGTAAACAGTATCCTGAATTTCGTGTTTATAGTTTCCTTACTTTTTAAAGAATATCGTTTTAAAATCACATATATGTCATAAATGATGTATCGCTTAGTTGTATTGTATTGTAGTTTTGCCTAATTTTGAGTTTCGCGATAAGGGTATCATATCATATAGCCTTCTGGGACTTGCTTTTTTCATTCCATGTCATGTTACTAAGAGTCAGCTGTGTAATCTGTAACTCTAGGTTATATTTTGTTATTTCCATATAATATTCAATTGTGAGAATATATCACAAGTTATTTATCTAGTCTCTTGTCAGAGTCTTGTGTCCAAAGACATCTTGGATGTTTCTAATAGTGGGGTTATTTGAGAAAGGGGGGATGGTGGGAAGATTAAGGAAATTTTTATTATTTTACCACTGAAAAATTATTGTATATGCCTCCTGATGGTGCATACGTGTTACTCCTTCTATGTATGTATGTATGTATGCATGTATATATAATTGCTAGGTCATAGGGTATGTGAATGTTCAACTTTATGAGATAATGCCCAATTATTTCCAAAGTGGTTGCTTTGGTTTCCATTTCCACTAGCAATTTTAAAGAGACTTCACTGAACCATATCTTCTCCAGCACTTGATTTTGTCAGATTTCTCAGATTTTTTTCAAGTTTGAAGGGTGTAAAATGCTATTGCAAGTTTGCATTTCTGATTACTAATTAGATTGAGCATATCTTCATATGTTTATTGACCAAATATATTTATTCTTCTCTAAAATGCCTATTGAGGTTCTTTTAAATCCATTTTTGGTTTCATTTGTTTTCCTTATTTGCCTCTTGAAGTATTTTATAAACTGAATACTAATACTTTGTCAACTGTATGTTTTACAAATATCACCTCACAAGTCTGTGGCTTTGCAATTTTTTAAGTGTCTTTTAGAGAACAGAAGTTTTTAATTTAACAAAGTTGTATTTATCAACATTTCTCTTATGAACAAGTTTTATAAATTAAATGCATACTGAGCACGCACTGTGAACATGGGTTATGACATTCCCTGGGGATAAAAAAAATAAAAACAAAAATAATCCTTTCCCTCAAGCATCTCAAAGTCTAGTGAGAAAGACAAACAGGTAAATGATTACAAAACAGTGTTATACCTGCTGTAATAGAGACGTTAAAAACTTACTGAGGACAATTAGGGAAGTTTCATAGAAGCTGAGGAAATATTTAAGCTACTACTTAATAAATGTAGGAAAGAAATTTTTTATCAACAATATGCAAAGGCCCACTGACATAAGAACCCATCATAAGAAACTGCAAGTAAGATCAAACCCAACACGGCAGTTGGTAAGAGTGAAGAAAAGACAGGCATTAAAGACTGCAAGCCCCCGAGGTCCCACGCTAACAGCCAATGTGTTATAAAGGAATATAAGCTTACAAATGCAGGAACATTTTTGTGTGTTTCCTATTCCCTGTTGTATGCCTGGGACTTCGAACAATTTTGATATATAATGAAGACTTTCAATAGACATTTGTTGAATATCTGAGGGAATAAATAAAAAGATAAAGGAAGCAATGCATGTCAGTGTCTGGGGCTGCCATAACAAAGCACCACAAACTTGGTGGCTTAAAAAAAAGAGTATTTTCTCTCACTGCTCGAGACTAGAAGTCTAAAATCAAGATGTTGGCAGGATTGTGCACCCTCCAAAGACTAGACTCCAGAGAGAATCATTTCTCATCTCTTCCAGCTCCTGGTGGCTGCAGGTCTTCCTTGACTTGTGGCAGCATAACCTCAAGCTCTGTTTCCATCTTCATATGGCCTTTCTCCCCTGTTCTCTTCTTCTTATAAGAACATTTGTCATTGGACTTAGGGCCCACCCAAGTAATCCAGGATGATCCCGTCTTGAGATTCTTCATGTAATTACATCTGTACAGACCTTTCTTTCAAATAAAGTCATATTCACAGGTATCTGGGCTTAGCACACGGACATATCTTTTTTGGGTCCACAGTTTAACCCACTACAGAATATCACTTCCATGCTGAAAATCTTTCAGTGACTACTGCTTTAGAGTAAAATGTTATTTCCTTTAGATACTGTATAGGACCCCTGTCTATATATCTGTCTTTACCCCATTCGCTCCCCTGCTTCACTTACTATGCTCCGCACAAAGGCCTTCTAGAATTTCATCCAGCCCGTGCTTTTCAAGCTCAGGCTCTTTGCACATTGGTGCTTCTGCTGTGGCTGCTCTTCCTTCTACTCTTTCTCTATCCAACTCTGTCTCTTCCTCAGATCTCAGGCCTTCTTCTCTGATCCTCAAATAAAAAGTACCCTACTATTGTCCTATACAGTTAAGTTCTGCAAAGATGCATTAATTAAAACAGTGTCTTCAGAAAAAGAAGAGTAGAAAAATATCACATAGTACTATGGAATCCCATGCAGTTGTTTAAAAAAATAATGTCTGATTATGCACTAATATGAAAAGATCTCCAAGAGTGTTAAGTGACAAAAGCAAGTTGAAATCATATGTATAGCATGATCACATTTATATTAATAAAAAGAACAAAATTGTCTGTATAGCTTCTTGTTTATATAGAAACACATAAGGAAATGAGAATAATATCTCCCAGTTTCTGACAGTTGGGAGGAAGGCAGGGGGAGTAATGAGAGGGAAAAAAAAAGGTCTTCCATGTTTCCTCTAGATATTTCTATACTCCTTCAACCATGTGCAAACAGAATACTATGTATTACTTATATAACAAAAATAGTAAAGACAGAAACAAATAAAGTAAAATAACTAGTATGATTGATTGAGGAATGTACAAATAGATCAGTAGAACAGAATAGAAAGGCTAGAAACAGTTGCACACATATCAGAGATTTAGTATTTAGTATACGTAGGCTCTCAAATCAGCCATGAAAGGATGAGCTCTTCAATAAATGGTACTGAGGCAAGTGACTGGTAATTTTGTGGTGGTGGCTTTCGGGGGAGGCAGATAGATTGCCTCTAACCAGTCACCAAAACTCAGATGAAGGAAAAAGCTAAATACAAAAAGTAAAATTATGGGAAATACTAGAAAAATATACAAGATTTTTTTGTGACATGGAAAAGTCTCCAATATATAATGCCAAGTGAAGAAAATTATAAAACAATACATATATTATAATCCAAATTATGTTTTTAAGAAAGTCGTAAACATACACATACATGTATAGACATATCTATGTATGTGCATATGTACACATATATATACACATAAGCAAATATGCACATGTCTATGCACAGATGTGTGTATAAATGTATATATTTACATGTATTAGAAATGCGTGGACACAGGCCTAGAAAAACAAAAGCTAATTTTTACAGCAGTGACCTCTTTAGAGGAGTGGGGTTTGGAGGGAGGAGCATCTATAGCTTTTACCTGATCAGTAATCATTTCCTCAACTTTCCTTTAGGGAACTATTCTTCTCCCTCTCTTCTAAGGTTCTTATGGGGATGCCAATTGCAGTACAGATTCTCTTGCACAGGGATTGGTAAAGATGGTCTTAGGACTTAAGAGGACCCGATCAGGGTCCTTCCCTGAAATTTTATGAGTGGAAAGCATTCTCTTTTTTCTAGGGCCACTACCAGTATAAGCACGATTAACCTCCAGCTAGCTAAAGACATGTTCCCAATCTCTGCCTTCCTGAGCTAGGAGGAAATGAGAGAAGACAGGAAAGATGAAAAGGGAAAGAGGCTGATCATTTGAGTCTTTGCATCTAGTTGTTTACTGACTGCTTATACCTTAAGGTCAGCCCATCTCTGGATCTCCCAGTTATGTAACCAATAAATTCCTTAATTTGATTTGGCATTTTTCACTCCCAACAGGTCTTGGCTAATCTAGGCACTTATCTTTTCACTCTATATATTTGTGTAGTTCGATTGTCTCTAAAAAGAGAAGGTATTAATGTGTTACTTATATAAAAATGTCACACTTTGATTTAAATATCTATTTGTATATTTGTTTAGTATTGTTTTGCCTATTAGATTTTAGGGCAAAGACCACTGCAAAAACAGGGTCCATGACTGCTATTCAGTAGTTGCTCAAAGAATATTTAATTGAAAATAATGGTGTGTTATGGGAATGTCAAATTGCATATATGAGTCGACTGCAGGATGCTTGGGAAATGGCAGGGCTAACAAAGGAGATAAACATATAGGGACAAGTCATGAAGGGTGTTTTAAGCCGTTCATAGTCAACAGTAGTATAGGTTTAGCATTGGTGTCATCAATTAAATTTCTGGTCTAAATTCTTCTCCCTATAACATATACAAACTCAGTTATAGTTTTGCAATGCCAAGAATTCATTAAAATATAATTATACTCTCCCATGTCTTTGACCAGGTGGAGAAGCTGGTTTCAGCAGGGTGCATATGAGGCCAAGATAACAGATGTGAGTCTTTGGTAGGCCTGTTTTCTTCATTGTAATGCATTTGCTGCTGTCTGGCAAACTTGCACTGGAGCTCATGATGGGAATGTGTGAAGGGTGTTTCAGAGTGGATGCAGATCCACTCTAAAGAGCTCAAAACGTTTTGGGTTGTTGGGGCATATCAACACCTTCATCTTCCTTAATAGAGTACAACTTTACATACAGGAGACCTTTTCCAACACTACTGTCTCGCCAGCAGAATCAACATCAAAAGCGCAATCTTCATAAAATCTATGCAAGTTCTTTCACTGTTGTTCTTGCCTGTGGTGCACATCTGTTTATTTTCTTGACTTCAGTTGCACATTACAAAATCACTGAGTACACGGATGGAAAATATTAGTGGGAACGTTGACTGCAGCTGTCCTTTGCATAGCCTGATATTGTTTGCAACTCTGCCTTGTATACTGCTTTTAATGCTTTAACTAAAAATGAGTTCTTAGCCCTGGTCATTAAGAATCAACAATCCCATTTTCTCACTAGCCGTAACGATGAACTTTAGCAGACTTTGGCTTTTATTAGATTCTTTGGATATTTAACCATCACTCTCTTACCTGGCCCTACTGCCCTATTTTAGTTCACTACAAAGCAGAGTTTTGGCAATCCTGTTCTTTCATTAGCTAAACAAACACAGTCCAATAATGTGGACTTGTAATAAACAGTGTTGTTGGCCCTGTGGACTGAATCTTTCTGGCTCCTTTTGGAAAACAATATTGCCTTCTCCTATTTTGTTAACTGTGGCTGATGAAAGAGCACATCATTGGGTGCACTGCAGAGAGCAGTGCTACGCGTCTGGGCTGTATGAAATATGGACCTGACTGCGATGCTACTATGGCTCAGTGCCGTGCTTATCTCCCACTCTCAGGACAGATTTACAGACTAGCCCGCTTGGGTTTTCTGCTTTGTTTTTCTCCATGTGACACCAGTTCTGGACACTGGTCAAGCTAACCCAACTTAATGACATCATTCTAGAAAGCTGGATAGATAATAAAATTGAGCCTGACAAAACTCTCTTAGGGTTAAATATTGTATGACTCTCTTTGGCATAGGTTTAATTGTAATTAAGCCAGAGTATTTTACTCTCTGTACAAAATGTTTTACTATGTATTTGTTCCTGGTGACCTTCGTTTTTTTTTTTTTCTTGAGGGGTATGGTTATGTCTTTATCTAATTGTGTTCATTTTGTGTTTATTCCTTCTTCCAACGTATTAGTCACTTCTCCAAAATTAGACCATGCTGGATACCATAAGAAACATGGATATGACCCAAAAAAATGCTGGTTGGTTCCACTCAATGTGACTCATTACCTTAATATGGATCTAGAAATATTGATCTCTCTTGTGCTTGTTTTGCAGGTCTGAGTGACTCAGATTTTGACCACATAGTTAATCTCATTCAGTTTAGTCATGGTGATAAAGATATGGCATTTATATCATCTAAGAGCATGATGAATTTCTATCTCCCATAACATAAAAGCCATATTTATACAAATTCCAAGTTGGTGTGTTCTCTAGGCTGAATATTCATAAGTATTCATAGATAACTACATTATCCTAAGATTTGTGTATCCAGTGTGATATACTACAACCATCCCTGTAGTCTTTGGGGAATAAATAGAAAAGGCTTAATAAATAAGTTTTCTAATCAGAGTCAGGATTTATCCCACAGGAAATCACATGACATTCTCTTCTCCCTTCCCCACAACTGTACAACTTGAAACTGCTCTTTGAATTGACTACTCTCTTGACAATGATAGGATTTAGATTGTATTTTTATTTATTGTTGACTGTAAGGAATGAGGAATAGAATTAAAAAATATAAATAGTATAAGATAGATATAGGTTTTGCTTCCTTCTTGAATGCTATTATGAATTCATGTTACATGGGGTCTTAAACCTGGTTGGATTCCATCATTTCCATGCCTGAACACCCATGGCTTGAATGACTCTGACAAGGGAATAAAATATTAGATTCATCAACTAACTGGTAGTAGTATTTCATATGCTTCTGAAGAACTCTAATGATATCAGAAATGAAATAAACAATAAGGATCCTGAGTAGCTGTGTGGCCACTACAACAAAATATTTAATTAAAACCAAAAGTATCCATGCATCACCCCTCTCGACAGAAGGGATGTAATGATGTTACATAGGATGTGTCCCAAAAGTACCACAGAAGCATCCCTGCATTACTACTAATGGGGCAGGAATTTCAATAGTGTTACACACAGGAAATGTCCCTGAAGGGCTGTTGATGGGGAAGGGATATTTAATAGTGCTACACAGGAAGTACCTCTGCACTGCAACTGCTGAGACAATGTCAAAGCACTGCATGATGGGGAATGTTTTCAGCTTGGTGCCAGGCAAAAGATGACTCTTACTGCCAAAAAGAGACTGAAAATACCCTTCCTGCTGCCAGAGTGTGCTTAGAGTGCTCCAAAATGCAGAGAAAATGCTGACTGTGCCAAAAAGAATGTAAAGAGGAGGGAGCCCTCCTACACAAGAAGAGTTGCAGGGCCAGGCAAATAAACCAAAGTCATTTATGAGGCTAACATGTAAAGCAGGCAGCCAGCATTTTGGTGACCTAAACAAAAATCTCTGCAAAGGTTCAATGTGAAGTGAACTTTAAGCTTCTGCGGATTGGAAGCCTAGAACTATCAATAAGGACCCTGAAATAAGAAACCCACATCTATGTATACGGAAACAAGGCAGGGCATTTGCAGCAAACCAAAGAGGCTCCAAAAATCAGGAACAACAAAAGAGGAGAAGAGTTCAAAGTAAGCCAGCATAGATATCATCCCTCTTTCATGAGAGTTGAGAGATTTTAACAAATCCTTACTGAGGAGGGCATGAAGATGGAAATCTCAACACCACTGTTCTTGATGGTCATTCTATAGTAAAGGTAGTCTCATGGTAACTGAATAGTAAGATACATTTAGTTCCCATTCCAAAGAGTAGATTTAATCCCTCAACAAACCTTTCCATGGTCCTCAAAAACTCCTGGGTTTAAAATCTCCTCCAGGTATTGCAATTGATAGAAATTTAAATAGACTCTATCTGACTATTACAGTTAAGACTCTGGTGGACAAAATCAGGCAATCTGCCCTCACCATCCTTTGCAACATAAATTTATCCATGAGAGCAACACAGAAAATGCAACAGGCCAAATGTTCCACTCTATTCAGTCACTGGAGGTTACCTGGACTTTCTTTTCGTGGAAGGCAACAAGATTAGTATGAGTCAAGATATTGAATCTCTTGTCTCCTAAAAAGCCCTAGCACACATTTCCATAGCCTGAAGGGTCTACGGCCAGTGAGTCTCTATGATCAGAGGTTAGAAAGTAATTGTTAACATTTCTTAAGTCGTATGGAGTTGACCTAACAAATATTCTGACAGTAGGACAAATGGTGAGGCTAAATGAATGACTCCTCATTCCCTCGTTACCCTCTGAATTCCTGATCATTCTTATGCTGCTATACATTTTTCTTTCTTTTACTAAATTTATCACCCTCTTATAAACTACATGATTATTTATTGTATCTATTATAGTTTGTCTGTCCCCCCTTATTGTTGGAATTGATGCCCCAGGCTTGTTCACTGATGCATCTCTACACCCAAAAATGTACCTGGTACAGAGTAATTACTCAAAATATATTTATTAAAAGTGTTGAATGAATAAATGTTATCAACCTCAATATTATATCTCATCCTCTTTGTAAGCCATTTTTATCTAGTTAATTACATTCACATAGACCTAAACCTAATGGATTAATAAATATCTCCTTTTCTTATCAAAATAAGAACTCTTCCCATATTTCTCTATTACATTCTTAGAACAACTCTTTGTAGTCCCTTAGGTTACTACACTTTCATTCATTTCCTGTTCCTCATTTTTCCTCATCCTCTATGTTCATGTCATCCTGTTAGCATATCCTACATATTCCTGTTAGCATTCCTACATAATGGCCCCAGTTATGTCATTTCCACATATTATACCATAGTCTAAAACAGGAATAGCATTTAGGCGTCATCTAGCTTGCCAACTTAAATTGCTTGGTAGAGGCTTCCCAGAGAGCTGTGTTGAGAAGGATTCTGATGCCATTCTGAAAGTGTTCTGCTTTGGAATATGGATGCCTGTCATGGAGCAGGTAATGATATCATATAATCCCTGGTCTAAACTCTCATCAGCTCATATACTTAATGTAGCAAACTCCTTCACAGTGCCCAAGTTTTAGGTCTTTCCTCTGTAATATCTTTACTATAAAAGTTTTAAACCAATCTTCCTCAAAAATATTTTACCATGTTTCTGTCCCCTCACTCAATAATTTATAATGGTCCCCTGTTGTCATCAAGTCATATCTTTAAATTAAATTCTAGACTTATCATTTACTGAAACCCCCATTCTCAGAGATTTAATAATTTTCGATTTACCTACCCAGAATCCTTGCTCTAGCCATAGGATCTGCCTGTTTCCTTGCATGTCTTGCTTGGCACTGTCAAAGTCTACTAACACCATACTGCATGCTGCACCTAAAACGGTTGTTCCCCCTCATCTCTCAGAAAAATGACTTCTTCTAGGCAGTTTTCTATAATTAACCATACCTGACAGGTCACACCTCTACCCCTCCTCGGGACTCCTACATTGAGTTTTACTTTTTTTTTTTTTTTGACATGATTTTGTACATAAACACATAACTATATCTTAAACAGGCAGGGCTGACCTATACATAGCATGTACCTGTGGTTCCTTCCTAGCACTAGGGTCAGGGTTTAGCGTTGAGGGAAATAGCCCACAGTGATTACAGACTAAGCCATACCACTTCCCCCTCTTGCTCGGAGCACTGCAGACATACTCAGCAATGGAGCTCAATGGATTTGCAAGTTGGAAGTAACTGGCGTTGGCAGTGGCCCAACTTCAGGGCCAGGTGTCTGGAAACTACAGTGGTTGTGGGTTAAAGGAGACTTGTATCCATCATTCTCAGATTCTTGGAAATAGTCATAGCCAGGCTGAGAAAAAGAACCATGGGAAATGTCCCAGTACAAATAGTTGGAGCTCAGGTGTCTAAAAAAGCTTGAGTTTAAAACACTTGCTCCTTTCTAGAATCCATCCAAACTCTTTTCAAATCTGCCAAAGGTACTTACCCTCTTCATGTACTTGAGCACAGAGTTACTTTGTAGCTGTAAGTGAGCCCGGCTGTGGAGTTCAAGATGACAAATCCCAAGCTGAACATAATTTTAGGACCTGAAAACTGGCAGTGTTTTGTGGCTGTTCACCTCAAAAAGGGCTCTCTACTCTTATCTAAAGTACCCTCATCTACTGTCTCCAGCCTTATCATGAAAGCTTCATGGATTTGAGCCCTGAAAGAGTCATTTGGAAAGTACTGAGCACCTACAATATAGTAGCTACGATGCTCAAGGCTCAGGTAATTTAATACTAGATAATTCCTTGGGGGGATTTTGAGTCTAATAGTGAAGACAGGCCTATAATTAGATAATTTCATTTTGATGATCTAGATCTAAGATGAAAATATGAATAAAAGACAAAGAAAAAACACAAAAGAGCACTTGAACAAGCCTTGAAGGTTTAAGAAGGACTTTCTTCAAGAGGTGTATTCAAACTGGGTCTTCCTAATTAAGCAGAAATTCTCTAGGTAGAGGAAGGTAGCAGGGTTGGGGGAAGTGTGTTTATTTAGGTTATTAGGTTTTCATTATGAAGACAGAATCAGAAGTAGGAGAAAGGTCTACTTTGTCCTCCACAAGAATGTTAGTGTTATTATGGAGATGGCTGTATCTAGAAATAAATAAATACAAGCTAAAATGCTACAAATAAGAACCTTGGGAGGTAGAAGGGGGTGGGGGATTAGGTAACGGTGTGTCATTAGTGTGACATATGAGGTAGGTCTCGAAATAAAGACAGAATTGCAGGGTGAAAAAATATTTGGGGTAGCATAAGCCAGGGAATGGAGGTAAGAAAGCTCAAGGAATGTATAGGACACATGAAGAGTGCTATTTAAATTGAAATTTAGGATGTCTGAAGGAGAGTAATAGGGGATCAGTTACAAAAGGCAAGTTGGGCCCAGCTTGTGGGTAATTGTGACTGTCAGGATAAGGTGATTGGATTTTGTCATGTAGACCTCGGAGGACCACTGAAGGTGTTTGAGTGGGAGAACAACATGATCAGAGTTACCCATTAGATAGGAGAAACCCATTACACAGGAGAAGTACATCAAATACATTGGAGATAGGAAGAGATGGAATTAAGGAATAGACTTTGAAAGCATTGCTTTCCCCTAGGTGAGAAATAACAAAGAACATGGTCAGTGCAGTAACAATGATAAGAAAATAATGAATTTAAGAAATGTTGCAGTATTGCATTGGTCTCTAGATGGGTGTGTTAATTTAGGGAGGCAGGAGCCGTCTTCTTATCCCTGCACTCCTCTGACTGCAAATGGCCCCTAGATCTACTATATAGCAATTATTCAGTTAATAATAAAAGAGCTTCTGATTTACTCATCCCAAAGGTCGGTTTCCAAGTTGCTACTCTACAATTTCAACTTATTTTACACAGACATAATAGAAATCAGACTCTCCCCACCTCCTGTGAGACAACCTCACAGAGTTGTTCTGATGAGATAAGAATAAAGTGTGTAGTACATAAAAGATACCTGATACGTACGCATTTATTAGTATTGTTAGCGGAGTTCTTGTGTCAGGGGCTACATATAGGATTCATAAGAGGCCAGTCTCAATAACTGAGATAGGGTTCTTAGCATCATGCCTGCCCCTCACTTAACTTGGCATACAGAAAAAGGCTGGGGATGGAGACGATGGATGGGCAATTCAGGACACTCCGACTCATCAAATGACACTCAGCTCTGTACTGAGCATGGCAGAACACGAGGAAGATTCCTATAATAAGTTTGGTCCCCCAAGAGCTTATAACCCACTTGGCAATATAAAATTAATATATGCATGAAGTGACTTTTGACCAAGACCAATCAGGGCTGAAGGATGTGTTTCAGATTTTGAAGCACAAAGACTGATGGAGAAGAAAGTTCATCATTCTTTGTTTGCCATCTGCTGTAGTTAATCTTTGCCAAAGCTCTGATAAAGCCACCCTCATTCACAAAGCCTGTTTTGGTTCTACTTCCCTTCCTTCCATCCCACACTACCCCAGTATATTGCCCTTGGCCCTTGGCTTTTCCGTTACAGACTCCATGGTGGCTTCACAGAGGTCTGGTATTAGTCCAATCCTCCTGGTTAGCATCACTCTTTCTTTATGATATTTGTGGGACTTAAAGATGAACCAGACAGACAAGAACTTTAAACTCTGTTATTGCCCTTCCTTGACACTTCCAACAAGTTAATTGTCTGTTTGCCTTCCTGTAATTACTTTAATTACATGCCATTACTGACCATTAATAAATGCAAGTGTGTTTGAGTTTTCACAAATCTCACTTTTCTTACTCTCTGCAGAACTGCATCAAAGCTTTCACATGTGGTCAAAATAGAAAGTGAGGCAACTAAGCACATTCACATTTAACCTTTGGGGCTAAAGTGAAAAATAAAGAATAATTCATGAATGGGCTAATTGTTTTTACCCCGCTTCTGACACTGGCCAGCTTTCTTTCTATAGCGGGTACATATATATGCAGTGTGCTCATTTATAAGACAGCAAAAGTTAAAAGGGGTTGAGAAATAAAAGCTGCCTAATTGCTGCTATTATCTCAACGCAAGGAGAGAACTGCTGGGTGATATAATGAGGATCGAAAAACCACTGAAGATTTTATTGATGGAACACTTTTGCTCTAACTTCAAGCCACAGAAAATGAAGGTCATAATTTCAGTTTTATGAGCACCTGACTGGGCATTTACATCGAAAGAGCTGAACTAAGAGGAGACTAAGACAATATTCTCTCTCCCACAGTTTACTAGATTACATCACAGTATTTAGTACAAAAACAGTTTCTCTAGTTTTATCTTTTGGTCAGCTTTACCAATGAAGCCAACTGCAAGCTTGAGAAAAATGAAATGTATAGAGAACAGTTAGATGCTCCTCGCTGCATCATTCCATACACACACACAAATCATTAGTAAAAATACTGAATTCTGTGACTGTTTACATACTTCCAGCATAATTCGCTTGCTTATTAAAGCATTAAATAGACTAAATTTTTTCATAATGATAGCAATATGCTCTTCTCCAAATATAAAATGATGATGTTAATCCCTAATTACTGTAATTTGTGATTTGAGTGTTTTTCTCGTGGTGAAAATGGGTTATGCTAGGTCATTCGTGATCTTTCTCTGCTGTAGACTAATGGCAACACTTGAGAGGAGGCTGGCCAGGGCTGAGCCTGTGGTCTCTCTGTAGCTATGGAAAAGCAATCTAAATGTGTTATGCATCCAGGTGAACTCAAAAAGGTGGCGTCATTAGCACCCAGGTGTTCCTTATTGGGTACTCTACCCAGGTTATTAGGACTGATAACGTAATTTACATGCTGCTTCCTGCAGGAGTTCATGTAGTATTTGAAAACATGCATCTTTTTGCAGAAATAAAAACCCAAACACTATAATTAATTCCAAAAAATGATATATTTTCCTGAAATTTGGGGCACATATAGTTTGTGAATCTAGTCAGTAAATTTTGGTTAAATGAATTAGGGAAAATAAAATATATTCCACTTCATGAAACGTCAGTTTTCTGATTCATCTACATTGTTCCCACACCGTGAGCCTTTAATCATACAATACGATCTTTCTACAAGACTGCTTAGTAGTACTGTCTCCTCCTTCTTTGAGTGCCAACATCTTTTTGGATGAAAGACAGATTCGTACCTAAAGAAATCATCTGCCCAAGGCCTCTTGGTAAAGGAGGGAAGTGAGAGTGTGCTAAGAAGATAAATCGACTGGAGTTAGGAAAAAAATCTGAGAAATGGAGCAGGAGTTGTCTTAGGATGGGGTAAATGGGATGAGTTCATGGGCAAAAAATTAAACAACTGACTGAATTAGGTCAGACAGTTTGCTTGAGCATGTTAGCTCTAGTCTATGTCCACACTTCGTCCATCCCTGTTCCAAGAGTTTGTTTCTAAAATGACTTCAGGTTTGGGGGATTTTTTATTTTGTTTTGCTTTGTTTGTTTAGTTTTTGGGGGAGACAGGAGCATGGGAAAGGTTGTAGATAGGGTAATAGATAGGTGGAATAAATAGTACCTAACTCAAACTGTTTCTAAGCTCCACCATTGATTTACGTTTAATTGAACTTGAAAATAATGTGTATTGGACTTCCCTGGTGGCAAAGTGGTTAAGACTCTGCCTGCCAATGCAGGGAACACAGGTTCGAGACCTGGTCTGGTAAGATCCCACATGCCGCGGAGCAGCTAAGCCTGTGCGCCACAACTACTGAAGCCTGCGTGCCTAGAGCCACCCTCTGCAACAAGAGAAGCCACCGCAATGAGAAGCCCTCACACGGTAACGAAGGGTAGCCCCTGCTCGCAACTAGAGAAAGCCCATGCACAGCAACAAAGACCCCCCAAAAATAAAATAAAATAAAAAATTAAAATTAAAAAAAAGAAAATAATGTGTATCAAATTCTCAGATTCCTCACATACATGAGTATAATAACTAAGCCCATCTCCTTTCATCAAATAAAAGCTTATATTTAAAGGTTGTAAACATCATTTAGAATTATCCGTAAATGGAATGAGATAAAGCCTCTCCCCACCTGATTTTAATAACTTTTATAGTTTATTTCTCTACCAATTCCTCTGTGAAATCTATGTTTAAACTAATCACCAGTCTTGAGAGTAGAGCTAAATGAATGAATGAATAAAGTGTCAAGATCTCAAACATAGAACCTTTTTCTATCTGCCTTTGCTTAGAATGCCCTACCTATTTCCTCTGCTTGGAACATGCCCAGGTCTCCCTTCACGACCTAGGATAAATGTCACCTCTTCTGTGGTACAGGTCTTCCCCCCAACAATTCTCTTTGTTCTACCATACTCTGCACAAACTCTCACTAGACCACTAGAGCCCCACCATTTAGCAGCATCACTGTGAACAACTTGAGGGAAGTGCTCACTACTGGCTTGGTACTTGTATTAGTCAGGACAAGCTCCATTATGCAAGTCACAAACTGATCCCCAAATCTCAGTGACTTAAAATGACAAAATCCTATTTCTTTCTCATATTTTATGTCCAATGTAGGGTCAGTAGAGACTCTATCCACATAGTCACTCAGGGATCCTAGTTGATGGACACTCCATCATCCTGTAGCTATATCATCTAGAACACATGTCTCCTTGATTGCCATAAAATCATACCATAAAATCATGAAAAACTGTATATGTGCTTTCATTTCCTCAGTCTGGAAGTGACACCCTCATCACTTCCACTCATGGTCACAGCACCCTGACTAACTGCAAAAGGATCAAGAAATATAGGGGAACAAAGGGAATATTTGCTGAGCATTACTGTCTTTCCCTCAATACTCTATTAAAGTATTGTTAAAATGTCCACACTCCCCGAAGCAATCTACAGATTAAATGCTATTCCTATCAAAATCCCAATGGCACTTTTCACATAAATAAGAAAAACAATCCTAAAATTCATATAGAACCACAAAAGACCCAGAATAGCCAAAGCAATTTTAATAGAAAGAATAAAGCTGGAGGTATCATGTCTGATTTCAAAATATATTGCAAAGCTTTAGTAATTAAAACAGTATGGTACTTGTATAAATACAGATATAAAAATTCAACGGAACAGAACAGAGTTCAGAAAGAAACCACAAATATGTGGTCAACTGATTTTTGACAAGGTAAACAAGAAAACACAATGGGGAAAGAAAAGTCTCATCAATAAATTGTGTTGGAAAAACTGGGTATCTGCATACAAAAGAATGAAATTGGACCCTTATATTACACCATACTTAAAAATAAACTCAAAATGGATTAAAGACTTAAATGTATGACCCGAAACTATAAAACTCTTAGAACAAACATAGGAAAAAAGCTTCATGGCACTGGTATTGGCATTGATTTTTTGGATATGACCAGAAGCATAGGCAACAAAAGCAAAAATAAACAAACATAAACTACATCAAACTGAGAAACTTCTATGCAGCAAATGTAACAATCAACAGAGTGAAAAGTCACCCTATAGAACAGGAAAAAAATAATTGCAAGCCATATATCTGACAAAGGATTAATTTCCAAAATACATAAGGAACTCCTACAACTCAATAGCAAACAAAAAAACAAAAAAAACAAACAAGCAAAAAATCACCCAATTAGAAAATGGGCAAAGGATTTGCATAGACATTTCTCCAAAGAAGACATACAAATGGCCAACCGATATACGGAAAGGTGCTCAAGGTTACTAATCATCAGGGAAATGCACATCAAAAACACAGTGAGATATCACTTCACACCTGTTAGAACGGTTGTCATCAAAAATAAATAAACAAAGAAACAAATAAATAACAGGTGTTGGTGAGGTTTTGGAGAAACTGGAACCCTTGTTCACTTTTGGTGGGAATGTAAAATGGAGCAGCTGCTGTGAAAAGCATTATGGAGTTTCCTCAAAAAATTAAAAATAGAACTATGATATGACCCAGCAATCCCACATCTAGGTATACAACCAAAAGAATTGAACCCAAGATCGCAGAAAGATTATTTCACTCCCTTGTTCACTGAAGCATTATTTACAATAGCCAAGATATGGGAGCAACCTAAATGTTCATCAACAGATGAATGGGTATAGAGAATGTGGTATATTCACACACTGGAATATTATTCAGCCCTTAAAAAGAAAGAAATCTTATCATTTGTAATACTGTGGATGGACCTGGAAGAGATTATGCTAAGTGGAATAAGCCAGTAACAGAATGACAGATACTGCATGATTCCACTTACATGAGGTAGTTATCATAGTCAAATTTATAGAAGAAGAAAATAGAATGGTGGCTGCCAGGGGATGGGGGGAGGAAATAGGCAATTGTTCAATGGGTATAAATGTATAGTTATACAAGGTGAATAAGTTCTACAGAGCTGCTGTACCACATAGTGGCTATTGCTAACAATACAGTATTGCACACTTAAAAATGTAAGAGGGTAGATTTCTTGTTAAGTGTTCTAACCACGAAACAAAAACAGAAAATAAAAAACAAAGTGACACAAGATAACTTTTGGACGTGACAGATATTTTTATTACTTTGGTTGTGGTGATAGTATCATAGGTGCTTGAATTCATGTCCCAAATTATCAAACTGTATACATTAAAAATATGCAGTTTTTTGCCTATCAGTTATATTTCAATAAGGCTGTAAATACTCTATTAAGACTAGGGAAACAAAAATGATTAAGACTTAGTGCCTTCTTGCTTGTAGCACTTTGGCATAGATACTGAGTGGTTTTAGTAAAGCCGGTACCTACTAGAGTAATGTTGCATAAATGAGCATTTCATTGAGGTCACACAGTCCCTTTGAGAAGAAACATATTTTAAGATGACTCTTTGGAGTCATGTAACAGTTGATGCAAAAATATACTCAAAAGTTTAAGACTTAATGCCATGTACCCTTTGATACATGCAATTAAGTTAGGGATGCTTAGAAATAAAAGTGTTTGTAATTTATGTTTATGGTAATTTCATGGGAAAATAGAAACGATCCCCAATGTATTGAGCAAACATTCCACAACTAATTAGGCCATTTACTCCTCAATCTACTTCTCTAAACTGAAAGGAGAGAGGCTTCTGGCTAAGAGATTCTGACCCCCGGTGGCGACAGGGAGGGTCTGCCTTCCTCTAGGCTCAGTTGTAAGCCTGTCTCAGGCAGCCCTCAGGCTTCTTCCGGACTCAGTTCACTCCACAAGCCCACAAACAAGGCAACAAACTGACAGGAACTAAGCCAGGATTCTTGGCCTTCTATTTCCCTTCATGTGCCAAAGGGAAAGGAGGCCACCTTCCAATATCCAGCCAGCTAGGAATTAAGCCTCCTCCTCCCCTCTTCCTTTACCCTCGCCAGACAGCCTGTGGACGGCCTTCTCAGGCTTCCGGCTCTCCTAGCCAACTGGGAAAGGAACGGCCTTTCCAGACCCTGTGAGCTCGCCAATAAACCCTTTTTATCTACTCAAGAGCCAGAACTGGGAGCTTACAAAGCCACTGTCACAAAATGGTCACTAATAGGGGTTTTAAGAGACCAAGGGAAGGAAAGAATTTCTGGGTCAAAGAAAAAGAAAGACAGTGGCGAGTTTCTAGCAGTGCAGTCATGGTTTTCTATAGTTTGCTGTTAAGCAGAGGAAACCTTTTCCTTCCAAGGGACCCCAGGCAGGCTGGAAGATGTATTTCTGAAATCTGTTCAAAGCCACATTTCATTAGTTTTATTTTATGAGAGGCTATCTTTTTGCGCATTAACGCCAATTCTCTAACGCATGAGAAATTTTTGATACTTTATGAAGAGACATAAATGTTGGTACCAGATCTCTGTTTCAGAGGTAGACTTCCTGGGGGCTTGGTGAGAAAGCAGCTACAGATACCCGTTCTTGCAGATTGCATTCCTGTGTGCCAACAGTCTCAAGCATGACTACTGAACTGAACCTGTGGTGCAGATCTCCTCCAAGGTTAGCCTTAGTGTTTCCTGGCCCAGGAACTTCCCCAGCCCAGCCACAGACCTCTCTCAAGTGGTGCTGATTCTCTAACTTGGCCTGGTATTATCAGGGATCCACTGGGCTCTACAAATCACAAATCTTCTCCAGGGCCGGTTTTAGATTGGCACCAAAGCTACCTTTGAGGCAGCCAAGGAGAAAGGCCTAGTGAGTAGCAGGTACTGCAGGGCTGTGCGGCCGGTGTGAGACCACCATACCTTTCTATGGAGGACTGACTGTCTGGCTCCTCTTCTAACCATTTTCCAGGCCACCAACAGTATTAGCAAAATATTTTTTTCTCAAGCTGACCCTAAAGAAGAGGTACTGTCTGAATCTGTACTTCCTAGGAAGTTCCCATGATTCTTATGGGAACAGGGCACTGTCTAACTCCATTTACTTAGTTTCTAATGTAGGTTCTAGACAAGGCAAAAATGTACTCTTAAGCTCTTCCTCCAGAAAAATGGTTTTCTCAGCCCCCTATGTCTACATAACTATTAGCCACCAGGCAAGTAGCTCTTGACAGAACAAAAGCACATTCAACCCTAAAAGTGAATGACCTTCTAACTTAGACTGCAGAAACCAGTTCCAATCATCAAATCAACATTTTCCAGCATCAACAATTTAAAATCCATTCTTCGCCCAGCACTCCTCTGTATATATATGTCTCATTTAATCTTCAATACAACTTTATTATATTGATGTTACTCATATTTTTCAGATGAGGAAGATGAAGCTCAGGGAGAAATCAAGTAACAAGATCAGTGTCACACAGATTATAAAAGATGCAGGCAAGATTTGACTGCAGGTGTCTTTGGCCACAAAGCTCCTTTTCTTCTACTACATCTAGGCATTCACATTCCTCCAATACCATCCTGGAGCCATTTTGGATGGAGTGGGATTGCATGATTGGGAAGCAGGTAACACTCTATTCAAGCATTCTCATTACCTCTTCCAAACTTACTTTACCTGCTTTGCATATTGGGTTTTTATAAAAGATTTTCTTTGAGGATAAGAAAAGTTGGACCACAGAAAAATACACCATCTGTCCTCCTATTTCAGGCTTTCTGCTTAGAAAAAAATAACAGCTAGAAGAGCAATATATGATTACTGAGGTAACTTCTAAGGATAAGATTTCTGAGAGCTCCTATGGCACATTGATCAATTAGCATGTTAACTTACTAGACAATCAGATGATACCGCATACTCCCTTGTGGCCCAAATTTTGTCCCATAGACAAAAACTATAATTAAGGAAAATGAAAATGACCGAATTTCAGACTCATTTAATGTGTTTTAAGTTTGGGAGAAAATATCAAATTTCCCCAGCTCTTCTGATTTGGAAAGGATAGGCTATTGACAATTAGGACAAATGAATTTCTAAACCTAATACTGCCACTAGTTAACTAAGTGACCTTGGTCAAGACATGACACCTCCTGGGCTGCAGTTTTTGAAAATGCCATCCGTCTTTAACATTTTCTGGCTTCTCTGTACAATAGGGGGTAAGAGAATGCACAGGATGTTAGAACCCACCCTAGTGTCTAGTATAGTGGCACTTTGGCCTCTTTAAAGAAGGAAGAGGCAATGCCAAGACATGTGGCCTCAGAGCTGAGCTGTCATAAGTGGCTCCCATCAGTCATAATTGCCTTCTGGCTTCTTGCTGATCTCAGTTAGCCTTGCTTTCCAATGATAAAACATGTTTATCCTCTTCTCTTTTCTTGTCTCTACTCTTCTCTCCCCTTCTCTTTCTTCGCGCGCGCGCGCGCGCGTGTGTGTGTGTGTGTGTGTGTGTGTGTGGGCAGTCCAGCAGAACTCTGATCATCTGAGGTTGGTATATTTCAGGAACTATCTCCCTTTCTCCTGATTTCTCAGCCTCAGATGTTACTATCAGGACTTTACTTAACAGCTGTGCCGAGCACCTACTTCAGAGAGGCACTCCCAGATAGAAACAAAGAACAAAGTCTTCAGAGAGGCACTCCCAGATAGAAACAAAGAACAAAGTCAAAAGCCGCTTACTTTGGTAGTCTAGTTCCTCCCACCAGGCCCAGCCCCCAACCTGGCCCCCAAACCAAGTAATCTGGGCCTGTGTGTCAGGCTGCTCTCTACTGCCATCTCATGGTGAGTCAGACTTTTTCTGAGAATTAACCTTTCCATTGGAACAGGGCCTCATGGACAAAGCAGACATAAAAATTAGGAAAGGTCCTGTCCACAAGAGCAGCAGTCTTTATTACAGATTGCGTAGGACATGAAGGGTGGAAATAACTAGAGAATGACTGAATGGGTTGTAGTTTAAGCAAGGAGTATATCAGCACTGATTCAAGAAATAAGAAAAAGTTACTTAGAAGAAAAGGGAATCCTGAATATTCTTAGTCCCATCTTTTTTTCATGGGAGTGGGAACTTTAAAAATACTAGAATCTTGGAGACCCATTTATAGGGATTAACAGACTTAAAACTGTACCAAGAGTCAACAATGGTTTCAACACCATCACTATTAACAGTCTATCAGTGTCTCCCAGGGTCTGTACAGATGTTCACAGTTACCATGATACTCACTTAGTCACCCTATAACACTGTCACTGTTTGAATAGAACGGCTTACTGCCCTAATCCTGCTCCCTCAAATATTCAGGAGGCAAAATGGTCACATTTCCCAGTCAATTAACAGTCTTTCTTTGGTACTTGATTGCTTCTTCTTGTGTCACTTGGTCATAATCAGGAGTATTTCCCTCTGTATACACCACACAACTTGCCCTGCTCCGTCAACTGCCTGCCTGACATGGCTGTTACAGTATATACATTTGGTTGTGAAAAGAAAATACTTGACATTGATTTAAATTTGGAAACACCCCTGTAAGGCATGTTTGGTGTATGGCATGCAGCAAACTGACCTAGATTATTATTCAAATGGTGTGCTCTGAAGCAGTGCCTCTACTATTTATCTTTATTCTCCTCCTTTTGTGTCTTTCTAAATTGGCAATGCAGGTTTAAAAAATCATGGTAAAACTTGAATTTTGATCTATACTAAATCAAGAATCCAATCTGAAGAGCTAACCCAACCTGACAACTTAGCACTAAGTCCAGTGCTAGTACTGAAGCACAAATCCATATTAGATGATAGATATTTCCTTAAGAAGAATAAATCTTCCAAGTTCAAACTTAAATCAAATAGCAGTATACACATGTGGAAGAGACATAATTGCAAAAGACCCATGTCTTACCGTTAGGAGTCTTGGTCTTCCTCAGGATTCCAGGCTGTCAATGTGTGGCCAAGAGATCCAAGGCTCTGCATTCTATAGGAAATAGGAAAAAAAAGAAAAGAAAAACAGACATTAAAATAGCTAAAAATGCAGTGAAAATGCATTGCCTGAAGTTTACTAAACGAAGAGAAAATAAATTGGAGTTAGGTTTATAATCCCAGTTTATCTAAGCAATTCAAGGCCTTCAACCAAAAAGATTTCTCCATACAGAACTAATATGTGAACCAACAGCCTTGTACAGGGCCTTAGAAAGCATGCAATGTGGTTACTATAGGTAATAAGACTGTGTTAAGTAGAATAAGGACACGGATGAAATAACACCAAGGCACATATGACAATGTTAATTCCTTTTCAATTAATTCTGCTGAGTTCAAGGAAAGAGTCTTATTTTGATTAAAGTATGTCTCTCACTTTGCTAATCTCTCTTTTAACTAACATAGGTCTTGGCAGACCACAAGATTCAGCTAGTATTTATTAATCATGCTTGTTTGTATTGTATTTATATTTTTCACAAGCCATAGGAGTTTTCATTTACCTAACTTGTGGTAGAGATAAAGTGTTTCCTTTTAAGGTGGTTATAAGTTTAAGAGTGAGTCAATTTAAAAAAAAAAAACTTAAGAAAATAACAGTACTTCTGATATACCAATATGGGAAAAATCATGAAGGTAATAAGCAGGCGACTACGTTTGTGTACTGTTTATATAAATAAGAGAGGTAAGCATACATGGGAGATCGGAAGCTACATTAAGACAGAGTCCAGTGTTTCTTTGCTAACCTTATCTCCAATATCTAGCACAGCACAAGGCATATAGTAGATACTTGATAAATGTTTTTAAAATAAATGAACAAATAGACAAATAGCTTTTGGAGAATCTGGAATATGTTTAGATATCTGAGCTGCTGATGGACATGGAACAGGGCTTGTCTATTAGTGTTGTATTTCTAATATCTAGTACGGGTACTTGATCTAACAATACTCTGTGAACCCTTGTTGAATGTATAATTGAACAGGCTTAAGTGTCTTAAGAAAATTCTTCAGAAAGAAAAAAACAGTGAACACCATTTTGATGTCCCACTCCCCTCCCCCGCAAAAACAAACAAACAAACAAAAACAACCTTAGAGCAATAGTTCCAAAAGTTCCTGGGTTTAGATGATGGCATTCCAAAGTTCAGGCAATAAGGGGTGCACTGCTATAAAGAATTTAAAAGCAGTAATACATCCACCTAAAAGCATATCTGGCTTTTATCATCACCGTCCACTGATAATCCTCAACCACATCAGTGATAAAATACCCCTCCTCACCAGGCAGATCGCTCCCATTGTCCCCCACTTGGTATACCACTGGCTTCAGAAAAGATAGGCTATTTACCTAAACTAAGTAAGAAATTATGCGAAGGAATCTGGCAGTGACAGATTTTCTGTATCCAGAGACTTCAGGAGTTCAAGGGTCAATGGTAAGAGAAATCTAGGGAAAGTTTTCTATAGAGAAAATTCCAAGGGATCCTGGACAGGGTGGAGTAGAAGGACTTTGTCTTAGGAATCATCCTGAATGGTTTCCCAGTGTGTTGTGAAGGTAAGTGAATATAGCCCAGAGGCAGGACTACTTCTGGTTTGAGTATTACCAGTTGGGGACAATTTCATCTGTGCCATTCAAACCTGGATATCGGATATTGGCAATTGATCTGTGCTTTCTTGATTGCTGTAGAAGATAACCAAAGAAGAGTATTGCTTTAATAACTGGACAGCCTATCAACAGTGATAATATAAACTAAGGGGCTGTGATCAGCAGATGGTCTTATGGAAGGTCTTGAAACAGATGCTCTTGATACCTCTCTCTTTGCTCTGAAATTGCTTTCCATAATGTAGCTCACTTCGTATCTAGAGTTACCTCTTTCAGGATTATCACCTTAGCTGACTGTGGGCCTTGCTGACTTGTCCTCCTTCTCAGATCCCAGCATTCATTCCCTTAAACTAAGGGTATGAGTCAGATGATTCTTGCTTCTCATTGCCTACCTCCTAGCTGAGCTAGTGCTCAGGGTTTAAGCCATTTGTCTCTAGACCATTTTATTCCCTGTTCAGTCACAATGGATGAAGCAGTCTCAATTTCTACTAATGCTGTTAATTCAAGCCAAATCTGCTATCATGAGAGAACTCCAGTGATAGAAATCACCGTCAGCTGCACCTGATTTTCAACAATGAAGAAACACAGATATGAATATATATATGTATATATATATACACACACACATACAAATACATACGTGTGTCGGTATACATATATAACTGTATATAGTATCACATATTATTTAAATTAAAGGATGTTGAAATTGCTGATTGCCTTGAGTGTATTCTATTTCCAACAAGAAGGCAGTGAGATATAATGCAGCAAGTGACAAACAGTGGCACAAGCCTGTTATTTACATAACATGTATACAGGTCTATGCTTCACCAAGCACTGTTACGTAAACTGCCTCATCTGAACCTCAAAACAAACCTGTTGATTTATTATTTCCCATACGACAGATGAGAGAAAACGAAGGCACACAGAAACAGAGAAACTTTTTGCAGATCACATCGCTAATAGAGGGTGGAGTTCAAATTTGTCTTCTTTCTACTTGCTGCTCTAGCAGGCACATCTGCTAAATGGCATCAATTCTGCTGGGTTAGGTCCTACAGAAACCCATGATGGTAAAGAACTATATCAATTTTCCCTTAGCACCCTGTTAGAGAAAGCACAGAGACAATACCCTCACACCAAGCAAAATGCCATGACATGTAAAAGGAACGTGATAACGTACAGCAACAATCCCACCCATTTCCTACAAATCTAGATTGACTCTTACAAGTTTATCCCTAATTAAACAGCCTTCTACATTCCTCCACCCCTTCCTTTACTTCTAAATCTACCATTTAGCTAACTTTTTCAAGTTATTTTTTCCTACAAATTTGCTGGCCTTCTTGCATTGCCAGCTTCAAACGTTTAACGAGAACACACTGGTCATAAGGCCTTGAGTCAACTCACCTTCTCGAGGTTGTATTTTCTAGCAAGCATTAGCACAAATACCAGCATGTTTACATCATAATTACTTTAATTCCCTTGGCCCCAACAGACCTGGAGTACTGTCAATCCACAATGATTTCGGGGGTAAGGGATGATTACTGGTCCATGAAACATAAATTACAATAATAAATGCTTGGAAACTTGGCACACCACTTCTAAAAGGATCTCAACTTTGCATCAGGAGGACACAGGGCTTTCTCACTGATGTGAGCAAATCACGATTTTCTAGGTCTTCAGGTTTTCATTTATAAAACAAGGATCAAAATTCTCATCTTTACATTTTCTCCATGAAAATTAAAAATATGAACATTTTGGTATCTGAAAAGTATGTCAAAAGAAAGCATGTCAGAAAAGTATGTGTCTCCCTGGAGAAAACCACTAAGTAAATATTACTATAAAATTGGCAAGACCCTTTCCTTTCTCTTTTCATAAAAGAGTTTAGCACCACTAGCAATGGTGCAAAGCAAGTGTCTAAGAAGTAAGAATTTTAAATGGCATGTGGACAATTATTTACACACACATGAATGTACAGAGATCTATATTTAGGGGCTTATTATTAATAACCAGACAATTAACAGTGGTAGAGGCTAAAGTTAAAGGCCCAGTTTAAGTGATTACAGCTTTATGAGGGATATTTCCATTTTTTTATACAATAAAGATCCATATATCGTTAGTCAAAGCATATTTATTGATTATTTAACATGTGCAAAGCACTGGGGATATAGAACTGAAGAAGTTCTTGTGTTTATTGAGCACATACCATATTCTATGTGCTGTGCAGGAGCATTTGCTTGTGTATTTGTGAGTAGTGAGGGTTGGGGGGTAGGGACGAAAAAGAAGTATGGGAGAGAGGAACGGGGAATTCTAGCTCGAGTCTCAGTTCTGTTCATCACTGGGATTCATACATATCTTGTGGAATTATTTTTCTATTTGCACAAGGGACTTAGGAACTTAAGTGAGTGCAAATTCTGACAAAACCACTTGGTCCATGACAAGACCTCATTTATCAGTGAGATAAGGCAATCCATGGGACTGTCACTTTGTGTTCTGACCTAATTGTGCATGGACCCATGTATATGGCACTTGTCTATTAAAGAGGTATTTAAATTAAATGTGGGAGAGACAGAAGAGAGAGTTTCCATTTTGGCAAGGGTGCAGGTGGTTTGTACATATGGAGGACTGCAAAGTATACAATATAACTTTGGCATCTTGAGAGTCTACCGTGGCAGCATACCAGTAGCCCCTCAAACCAATAATCTCAGAAAAGTGAAAAGCAGACCTGGCCGTGCAATATACTGCAGGCAGATCTGGGGGTATCAGGAAGCTTGGCCCTTGGCATGAACCTGGGCATTGGTAGCAGTGGTTTGATATGAAGCAGAGAGCACAGGTGTATCACCAAAGGCACCTGAAGCAGGATGGGGTGGGAGGTGGAATGGCTAATGCCATACAATACTGAATGCATATACCTTAATGAGTACATATGAGACACCTCTAGGGACACCATGCTACAGGGGCTGAATTTATTAGAATAGCAGTGAGTGGTCTACCTGCATTAATACTTTTTAGTAGTTATTATTTATATGACTCTGGAAAACATGTTTTACACGGAGAGTATATTTAACAGCAATGACAATGAAAGTCCATTGTCCTCATCTTACTGATAAAGAATTCTAACCCTCCAAAATGAAATCTCTTATTAGGGTCACTATATAGGTTGAATGGTGGCCCTTAAAAAGATACGTCCGTGTCCTAACCCCTGGAGTCTCTGAATATTACCTTATATAGCAACAGATGTGATTAAGTTTAGGATCTTGAGAGGAGGAGTTTATTCTGAATTACCTAGGTGGCTCTTAAATGCAATCGCATGTACCCTTATAAGAGAGAGGCGGAGGGAGTTTTGGAACGGACACACAGAGAAGAAGACACACAGGAGAGAAGGAGGCAATGTGACCACAGAGGTGAAGACTGGAGTGATGCAGTCACAAGCCTGGAGCCACCAGAAGCCGGAAGAGGCAAGGAACAGATTGTCCCTAAAACCTCCAGAGGAGTCAGGCTTTGCTGACACCTTGATTTCAGACTTCCAGCTTCCACAACTGTGTGTGAGAGAATACATTTCTGTTTTAAGCCACCCAGTCTGTGAGAATTTGTTAACAACCGCTACAGGACTAAATACATAGTCACACAATTAACTAGCAAGAGGAAGCGAGACGTTTCGGATCTAAGTTTGTCTGACTTAAAAATCTGTCTCTTTGGGCCCCACTGGGATGCCTCCCTTATGCCATCAACATATGCTGTGGCCATACGGTTCTTGGGCCTTTCAAGATACTTACTTACCATCTACTTTAGTCAAAACTACTCTCTATCTGGAAATCACTAAAAATTTTTGTATATGTTACGATTTAAACAAAATGTACATGCAGTAAAGGCTGCAGCAGTTGAGACGAGAGAACTTGTTATGGGCAGAGATTATCAGGAAAAACTGTATGAAGGAGAAGGTTTTGAATTATAAGGAAAAGGACACACATAATTGCATAATTGTGAAGGACCAGGTAGAACATTGTGGGGTCTCTGAAGAACAGCCTGAGCAGTATTTCAAGGGGAAAATTACAAGCCCCATTCACAGTACACTGTGTAAGCCAGCTTGCAATTGAAAGTCTTGTGCTTAAATGAAAAATTAATTAGATTTACATCCTGGTTGTTTCTGTTATTTCTATAGTGGATTGTTACTATCCTTTCTGGAATCTGAGGTATTCTTATTTACTTACTGAAGATCCTTCTCTTAAAAAAATAATCCTTCCCACATCCAAGGTCATTATTGAATTGGTTTTATATCTACATCTCTTTATGGTCAGGCATTTTCTTTCTGTCCATGTGCCTCTTTCAATGCCATCTGTTTTGCTAAGGGATTTAGTGAATTACAAGACAGACCAGCAAAATACAGATCATAAATGCTGGGTTCTTGAAAAACAAGTTTTAGCTTTACTTCAGCCCTTCACCCCTCCACCAATGGTGAATTAAGTCATCTTCATGGGAGATAAAATTACTTATATTCCTGCCTAACCTTAATAACCAAAAAAGGCCTTTTATCTATTAATTGTAAATGAGCAATCACAATTTGCTATGGCTCACAGAAACAGGAAAAAACAGTAACAACAAGCCACCACAACTAATGTGTTTTTCATTTTTTCTGTGAACCTAAACAACTTGGTAGTCTTAACTCTAGTTCATTACTGCCAATGATTTAATCTCTATGGCAGAGAAGCAAGAAATATGTTTATGTCCAGGGTAGTAACAGCGTCACTAAGATCAATACTCACAGGCACTGCAGGAAACAGGTTCAGTTTTTGCAAAAACACCTATATGCTTCCCACCTGAGAAGAACAAGGCTGAGATGGGGCGTTTGGGGTGTGGCTTTCACCCTCTAGAGCTATTGGTCAGGCAACATACAGTAGCACTTTCTTGCTACATAAGGCACAGAGCTAGGGAATGTGGGGAATAAAAAAGGTTTAAAGTGTCATCTCCGCCCTAAAATTCTAGTTGGGGAGATGAGAAACAATGTCTTATTATTTTAACAGTCCCAAACAATCAAAACCAAAAGAACCTCAAATAAGAGTTCAAGACAACAAAAATAGCACAAGATGGGACACATTTAATTATCAATAATTGCTACAGGATGTCAGAGAAATAGAGAGAACATATCATACTGGAGTGGTCTGGAAAAACTCCATGGCAGTACCAAGGTTCAAAATGAATTATGCTAGATGGATATAAAAGGCCACAATCAATATCTAGAATCACCAAATGGTACCTTTATGAATATTCAATATACTCTGGTAATGCACGAGGAATGTGTTTCTCATGCGGCAGGATCAAATCTGCTGTGAACTCACTTGAACCAGTGCACATCTGTAGCCTTCTTCTTCTAACACAGTATAAATATGAGTATGCAAATAGACACATACATTTCCTTTACCTATTATACAAATGTGTCCTGCAAGTGGAAGTTCTAATCTTATGGATTTTATCCCTTTGGAACTATTTGTGTGTTTGTATTGACCTTAGTTCATCCTTCTTAAATTAACATAGAAGGACCAGATTTTCCATTCCAAATAGAATGACTCATCTAAGTAGAGAAAGCAATAAAATTTCCAAGAAGGAGTCTCTTCCTAACATCCTGTACACCTCACTTTATCAATAAGAATTTACTTGGAGATGTTAGGAGTGGTAATAGTAGCACTATTACTACTAATTTTAATGATGGAAAGATTCTGGTCCCATGCCATCTATTATATTTTCATACAATTATCAAGTCTGACAGACAAACCTCAGATTCTTGTTCTACCAGATTCAACTTAACTATTTCTCTGACAAATATTACAGAATGCCTTCTTTATACTAAGTAATGTTTCAGGCACTGCAGTTACAATGGTAGTGGCGGGGAAGGTAAAAGGTCTGCATGTTCATGGAGTTTACATTCAAGTGTGTGTGGGGGGGGGGATGTGTGTTGGGGGGTAGACAGACAATAAACAAGTGGTACAGTGACTAAAGGTAATTCAGATTGTGAGGTATCTGCTATGTGGAAATAACGGTGATGTGATGAGATGGTGAGTGACTGTTGGGGGTGGTGGAAGTGGGAGTGCAGTTACTTTAGATGGTGTGGTCACCAAAGGCCTCTCTGAGAAGGTCACATTCAAATTAATAACTGAATGAAGGGAAGAGCGGTCCAAGTAGGGAAAAGAGCAAGTACGAAGGCCCTAGGGTGGAAGTGAGCTTGTTCAAGGATAAGCAAGAAGATCAGCAGGGCTGAAGCAGGGTGAGAGAGGGGGAGTGCTGGGAAGAAGCAGGAAGAGGAAGTAGGCAGGAGTTAGACCAGGTGGGGCCTTGTGGACCATGGAAAGGATTCAATATGCCTTCTTAGGGCAAATACTAATAGTAATTTCATAAGATCAAGGCAAATTTAGTTGAATTCATTTCTAAGTTATTATATCTACTGTTGTATATTAAGATACTCATTGGTAACAAACATTTTAGATACTTATTTGAACATTTACTAAAAATGTAACATTTACCAAAACTGAGATTTGTTGTTTACATAGTTTGATGACCCTAGTTCAGCTTAAATAAAAATTATGGGATTTTTACAATACATTTCAGTGCTCCCCATCCGCATCTCACAAAGTTATCTACATAAAAGGATCACGTAACACTAACAAATCACCTATTTTCAGTGGTCTTTGTTCCTTCTTATACTCTGTCTTCAAGCATACACCATCATGATGTAGTTTTTTTTGTTTGTTTGTTTGTTTTTGCGGTACGCGGGCCTCTCACTGTTGCGGCCTCTCCCGTTGCGGAGCACAGGCTCCGGATGCGCAGGCTCAGCAGCCATGACTCACGGGCCCAGCCGCTCCGCGACATGTGGGATCTTCCCGGACCGGGGCACGAACCCGTGTCCCCTGCATCGGCAGGCGGACTTTCAACCACTGCGCCACCTGGGAAGCCCGTCATCATGATGTAGTTTTAATCACAACAGATATATGATTTTCCTCCAGTGCTTTCAAAGCACATTTAGATTAGGGTACTTATTATTTTGTAAGATTTGGTCATTGGCAAGATTTCTCAGCAACTCTAAATAAGCTTGGTTAACTGGACTTCATTGATCACTTCTTGCAATGATTTTTCCCCTCTCTTTGAGGCAAATCTTCACTTCTTATCAAAATTGCTATTTCAGGGTAAAAAAGGACTTCAGACGAAAAGTAATTTCTGATAAGCAGTAATGAGTCTGACTTCCTCTTACTAGGCTTCCTGGGTATAAAAATTAGATTCTAAGTAATTTCTAAATAATTTCTGAGAATTCACAGGAGGAGAATTCCTCCTTTTAGCTGAGTGCTACTTGTTTGCAAATGAGAAGACACAGCTGTGGGATGGCTAATTAGAAGACTTTAACCTCACCTAACTATGTCTTAACAAAACCTAGAAAATAGACTTTTTTCTTAGTCTCTGTGTAAGATTTTTAAACTCTCTGACTTGGGGATTTGAATATAGGGATCTAGAGAGCTTGAAAAGTCAACGGAGGAATTAGTGGAGTTGATTTTTAGGAATGGATTTTATTTCATAAATTCATGTGTTACCTAGAAAATTGAAGTAAAAGGACCAAATACAGTATATTCTATACTACTCCACATTTTCCCTCAGATAGTTATCTGTGGTATTGCCACAAAGATGAAATCCTTTTCAATAGAATTTAAGAGTTTTCTCTATTGCTAATAAAATCTAGTATTGGTTTAAGTAAAAGGCTATAGGGAAAAATAAGAAAATCTCTCATTTGTTTTGTGGTTATTTTACAAGTTTTAATTTCCCTTTCAGGTATCACAGGTATCTCAAACTTAATACAGTCAATACAGAAATCAATACAGAAATCTTGATTCCCACACTCACTATCCCATCTATTAGTCCATGGTCTTTCCTACTAGTCACCATGCACCCATTGCCAAATCAAGCTAGGTTGTTCTTCATTCTCTTCTTT
Organism: Delphinapterus leucas; assembly: GCF_059928025.1. Lineage (NCBI taxonomy): Eukaryota > Metazoa > Chordata > Mammalia > Artiodactyla > Monodontidae > Delphinapterus > Delphinapterus leucas. The sequence continues at coordinate 91,270,014 of NC_143130.1, forward strand.
CTCAGACCCTCCTTCAACTCCCTCCATGTCCAGTTCATCTGCAAGTTCTATTAACATAGTCCACAAAATATATCACAAGGCTGCAATCAAGGAATTGCTGGGCTGTGTTCTTATCTGGGGGCTCAACTGAAAAGAATCTGGTTTCAAGCTTATTCAGATTATTGGCAGGATTCATTTTCTTACAACTGTTTGACTGAGGGTACTGGCTTTTTGCTGGAGGTTGGCTAAGACTGCTTTCAGGTCACTGTGGCCACAAGAAGTTCCTAAAGGCTGTCTATATGTCCTTTCCACATGGGTTTCTCCAACATAGCCACTTACTCCATCGAGCCTATGAGAAGAGTCTCTGGTTTGGGTAGGCTAAGACAGAGTTTTATATAATGTAACATTATGATGAGAGTTGTTCCCTATCATCTTTGCCATATAATATAACCTTATTACAGGAGTGATACACCATCACCTTTACCATATTTAATTGGTTAGAAAGAAGTCACAGGTTCTACCTATACTCAAGGGGAGGAGGGTACACAAAGGCTTGAACACAAGAAGGTGGGAATCACTGGGGCTTACCTTAAGGTCTTCCTGCCAGATTATAACTGATATTATTTATTACAGCTTTAAAATTTTATTGTTCTTGGCTCATGTTCTTACTATTTCCTTTCTTTTGCTTACTTTGGTTTAAATTGCTTTTCAGTTCAAAATACATCCTGATTTCCTTTTTGATCTTTTCTTTGATACACAGGTTAATTAGCAGTGTGTTAGTTTCCAAATACTTGGGCATTTTCAAGATATCTTTCTGTTATTGATTTCTAACTTAACTCCCTTGTGGTCAGGGAATATACTTTAAATATCTAGAATCCTTTTTAAATTCATGAGACTTGTTTCATGGTCAGAATATTGTCTATCTTGGTAAATGTTCCATGAGCGCTTGAAAAACAATACATATCCTTTTATTATTGGGTAGAGTCTTCCATAAATGTCAATTAGGGCAAATTGGTTGATAGTGTTAAGTCTTCTATAGCTTTATTTAATGTACATTTTCTATTGCTATTGAAAGAAGGTTGTTGAAATCTCCAACTATGATTGTCAATTTGTCTAATTCTTTTACTATCAGTTTTTGCTTCATGCATTTGGAAGCTTTGTTTTAAGTGCATAAATGTTAAGGATTGTTATGTTCTCTTGATGAACTGACATCTTTATCATTATGAAATGATGCTCTTTATCTCTGGTCATATTCTTTTTCTGTTAACAATATAGCTACTCAACTTTCTTTTAAATAGTGTTATGGTATAATTTCTTGTATCATTTTACTTTTAACTAATTTTTATATTTCAAGTTAGTTTCTTGTGAGCAACATATCTTGGTTCTTAGTTTTTTATTGAGTCTGACAATCTCTCATTTTTAATTTGGTGTTTAAACCATTTACATTTAAAGTAATTATTGGCATCAGTCCCCAACCTTCTTGGCACCAGGGACCAGTTTTGTGGAAGACAATTTTTCCATGGATGGGGTGGGTGGGGGGAGGGATGGTTCAGGCAGTAATGTGAGTGATGGGGAGTGATGGGGAGGCAACAGATGAAGCTTTGCTTGGTAACCCACCACTCACTTCTGGCTGTGCAGCCCGGTTCCTAGCAGGCTAGCAGTCCAAGGCCCGGGGGGTTAGGAACCCCTGATTATTGGTATCATTGTATTTAAATCTACCAGGCTGTTCATTGTTTTATACATGTCTCATCTCTTCTTTATTCCCTTTCTCCCTTTATTACAGATTGAATGTGCCCCACCCCCCAATTCAGATGTTGAAGCCTTAACCTACAATGTGATGTATTTGTAGATGGGGCCTTTGGAAAGTAATTAGAGTTAGGTTACATCATGAGGGTGGGGCTCTCATGATGGGATTGGTGGCCTTTTAAGATGAAGAAGAGTGATGTGCCTCCCTCTCTCCACAAGTACACACCAAGGAAAGGATATTTGAAGATATAACATTAATGTGGCCATCTTCAAGTCAGGAAGAGAGCTCTCAACAGGAACTCAATCAATCAGCTGGCACTTTGGTTTTGAGTTTCCCAGCTTCCAGAACTGTGAGAAGTAAGTTTCTGTTGTTTAAGGCACCCAGTCTATGGTATTTTATTATGGCACCCTGAGCAGACCAAGACATCCTTTTATTCCTGTTTCCTTTTGAATTAGTGGAATGTATTTTTAAATTATTCTACTTTATATCCTTTGTTAGCCTATTAGCTATGTCTCTTATATAGTGTTGCTTTAGAGTTTATAGTGCATACATCTTTAAAACAGATCACTTACTTCAAGTAGTATTATGTCACTTCATGTAGAGTATGAGACCATTACAACATCCATTTCTCCTTTCCCATTTTTTTGCTGTTCTTATCATCATGCATTTTACTATTACATATATAATAAATCCCCTCAATATTATTTGTTTTAAATAATCAATTGTATTTTAAAAATAAGAAAAAGTATTTTAATATACACCACATGTTTATCATTTCCAGTGTTTTTCGTTCCTTTGTGTAAATTTAGATTTCCGATTTGTCTGTTTGAAAATATTTTTATTTTGGTTTTCATTTTTGAGAGATATTTCTGCTGAGTATAGATTCTAGGTTGACAATTTTGTTCTTTCAGTACTTTAAAGATGTTGCTTCTCTATCTTCTGGCTTGCATTGTTTTTAATGAGAAGTCTGCAATCATTCTTATATTTCTTCCCCTGTATGTACTTTGTCTTTTCTTCTTTGGCTACTTTAAAAGTTTTCATTACTGGTTTTGGCAATTTATGTTTATGATATGCCTTGATGAAGTTTTCTTCATGTTCTTAGCCTGGTATTCATTGAAATAGTTTCTTGGATCTCTGGGTTTATATTTTTCATCAAATTTATAAAATTTTTACCCTTTATTTCCTCAAATTTTTTTTTCTATAACTCCCTCCCTTTTGAGGACTCCAATAACAAATATATTAGGCTGCTTGTAATTTTCCTGTACCTCACTGATGTTCTCTTCATTTTTTAATTTTTCAGTTTTTCCTCTGTGTGTTTCATTATGATTATTTTTCTATTGCCATGTCTTCAAATTCACTAATCTTTTCTTCTGTAGTGTCCAATCTCATTCTATGTATTTTAAAACCTCAGTTCTTTTTTCATCTCTGTGCTTTATTTGGATATTTTCAAATATCTTCCATGTCTCTGCTTAACATGCTCATGCTTTCTTTTACTTTTCTGAACATATGGAATATACTTATAATATTATTTTAATATCCTTGTGTGCTAATTCTTTCATTGGTGTCACTTCTGAGTCTTTTGTGTTGATTGATCTTTTCTCCTAATAATAGGTGTATTTTACTTCTTTGCAGTACATTTTTATTGGATGCTTGACACACGAATTTTACTTTTTTGGATGGTGGATCTTTTCATATTCTTTTAAATATGGTTGAGCTTTGTTCTGTGACTCAAATAAATTACCTAGTAAGCTCTTCCAGGCTTGCCTCCAAGCTTTTTTTTATGGGGGACTAGAGCAGCCTTTTTTTAAGGCTAATTTTTCAGTGCTACTAAAGCAATACAATTCTGAGTACTCTACCCAAAGCCCTGTGTATTACAAGGTTTTTCCACTCAGGCTGTTAGGAACAAAAATTATTACAAGTGTTGTGTGATCTCTTGGGACTGTTTCACCTGTCCTTTATAAGTCCTTTCTCCACATATGGTGGTTTCATCACATCCTTGTGCTGAGCAGAATCAAGGAGAACACTTAAGGAGAAAGCTTCAGAGATCTCAGAAGTCCTCTCTGTTTACAGCTCTGTCCTCTCCAGTACTCTGTCCTACAAATTCTAACCTTTTTGGCTTCCCTGAATTCTCAACTCCATCTCTTCAGTTCAGGGAGACTACTGGGATCTGTTTGAGGTCCCCTTTCCTGGAAATTCTTGGGACAGTAAGCTGAAACAATCACAGGGCTTGCCTCTTTTTTTTTCTTTACATAAGGTATCATTGTATTATACTGCCTATTATCCAACATCTGAAAACTGTTGTTTTGTATACGTTGCCCATTTCTTGTTGTTGAAGGGAGGTGAATAAATGAGGTCTCTGGTCCTCATTCTTACCAGAAGTGGAAGTGATCAGGTATCCTCAATCTTGCCATTTTGTGCCATGACCTCTACTAGCAGTCCTGTGGAGTCGACTCACTCTTCTCAGAATATTGTTATTACATATACATATATACAACTAAAGCACAGGATAAAAAAATAAATGAATTATGCTGAAACGCATTTATAAAAATATTTTAAAAAATAATTGCATTAAACTAACACACCATTGTAAAGCAATTATACTCCAATTAAGATGTTAAAAAAAATAATTGCATTACTGTAATATATGTGCTTCTACATTAAGACATTTAAAAATTCTAGCAGCTGGTCTAATAATTACCAAAATTTGAAGCAGTGTTGAGCATAAATAATATTTCCAGATACCTGCAACAGCTGTATGTCTTATGAAAATATCTTTAATTTCTATTGGTGACAAAATCACAAGAACTGCTAATACTGCTGAGGTTTGGATACTGCATCCATACTTGAAGGAATGTTAAATTTCAGTTACAGGTTAGCAAAAATAAAGATGTATTTTTTTCTTAGCTAAGTTCATGGACTCCTGCATTGTCCATGAATATCACGGAAATCTATGGACCCCGTGTTAAGAAATACTGTTGTAGAGAAACCTTCCTGAATCTTTGATCTTGGGGATTAAGTAATGGTTCATAGAATTTGCTCAAACTTGCTGCTACTTCTATATCCTCATTGTTAGTGAGAGCCTGAAGAACAGTAGGATTAAATTGGATAGTAGGGGAAGCATCTACCATTGTGTTTGGCACCCAGTAAGCCTACATAACATAGCTAGTAATCATCACCACCATCATTATCATGGGGGGACCATTTTTGTTGGGGGGCAGGCTGAAACATAATATGAGGGCTCTCTTTTAAGGAAACTTAATTAAATATCTTCCTTTTGCCAATTTTATGAAACCTTATACTACAAGAACCTATTATTAAGGTCTCTCCGAGGGCCTCAAAGTCTCCTGGGCAAGTAAGGATTCTTGAAACTTAAACTTCATTAATTTCATGGTAAGTCTACTTCCAATTGACATTCTCCTTTTCCTCATCTTCATAATTCTTCAGTTATTCATGATGACAGAGTAATCTCTTTGTCCTTGTTAATGAAGAGGTAATGGTATGCGGAAATGTGGAGGGGTGGGGAAGATAGGAGAGAACCACTACCGGGCCTACCCTCGATCTTTGGAGCCCTAGCCTGAGTGTTTGACTCCAGGAAGAATTTATTTTCCATGTTCCCAACAACAGGTGTAGAGTGGACCAGTGACAGAGAACATACGGAAGGGAGGGCCCCAACTAATTTACTTCTTACTCCATTGCCATCACCTACCAAAGTAATAGCACGTAGTGGATGCTCCATGCAAATGTATCAAAACAATGAATGAACGTCGCTTTCTTTTCTAAGAATCTTTTGAAAATAAAAATGAAGTAAAAAGGAAGAAGGAAAGAAAATACTAAATCCAGATATTGCTACAAATTTTTAAATTTTAACCATTGAATCAAATATTTCTCATGCTGGAAGTGTAGTGGGGTGAAGAGGAAAAGTGATCTGTTTAGTTTTTCTTTAGTGCCTTTCCAACTGCCCTACCAACTGCTGTCACCCTTTCTCTAAGTATGCCTTCCTAACCCTCTCTACTTCTAGTGTGTTATTTCTACTAATCTCTGGTTCCAACTGAGAGGCGTATGGATAATTAATGATGATGATGATGATAATGATGATGTTGATGATAATAATAATAATAACTAACAATAATGATAACATGTATCGAGTAGTACTATGTGTCAGGTTCTGGGCTGTTTTTTTTTTTTTTTATATTTGCACATTGATTTTTTATTGGAGTATAATTGCTTTACAGTGGTGTGTTAGTTTCTGCTTTATAACAAAGTGAATCAGTTATACATATACATATGTTCCCATATCTCTTCCCTCTTGCGTCTCCCTCCCTCCCACCCTCCCTATCCCACCCCTCTAGGTGGTCACAAAGCACCGAGCTGATCGCCCTGTGCTATGCGGCTGCTTCCCACTAGCTATCTACCTTACGTTTGGTAGTGTATATATGTCCATGCCTCTCTCTCGCTTTGTCACAGCTTACCCTTCCCCCTCCCCATAGCCTCAAGTCCATTCTCTAGTAGGTCTGCGTCTTTATTCCTGTCTTACCCCTAGGTTCTTCATGACATTTTTTTTCCCCTTAAATTCCATATATATGTGTTAGCATACTGGGCTGTTTTTTAACAGTATCATCTCAGTCAACCCTTACACAATCACAATACAAGTATTATCATCACCCCCATTTCACAAATTGGGACATTGATGTTCACAGGTAATGTGTTCAGTGTCACACAATTAGTGAGTAGTGAAGCCAAGACTCAAACTTGGGCATTCTGACTTCAGAGCTTGGGCTTAAAACCATTTAGTCACCATACCACCCTCCTGTAGTAGGAATAAAATTCAGGGGTGATTCATTCAGCGAGCATCTGCATTTTAGAAAGCGTCGCTGTATAGTGAAAAGCCTTCAACAATCAAAGAAATATAAATAAAAGGGCATATTAAGTGGTTGAGGTAAACAAAAATCATATCATACAAACATCAGCATGTCCTGTGTGTAAATAATAGAATAAAAAGCTGTGTGTGTGTGTGTGTGTGTGTGTGTGAAAGAGAGAGAGAGAGAGTATGCAGGCATGGTGAGCTCTCTTAAGGCATAGCCCTCAAAGTCCCACCATTGCTTTCTTGCTGGTTAGTCTTCACAGCACAACAGGCAGTCTTCTGGGGCAGGGATCTATCTACTGCCCCCAAATTACTGGAATGAAGAAATTGTATTCTGGTACCAGAGAAATTGAACCAGAGAACATCAAATGACAAGTGCGAAATTACCTTAGAAATTAAGCTACATTCAGGGAAAAAAAGCTGCTTTACTCTAGGATCATTAATGGGCAAGAATTCAGTTACCAAAACTAGACCCTAGGTTCTTGAAGTATATTATAAAACTCTAAGAAGGCAGGGATTCACAGCCTGTGATTTATGTTTGAATCTTACTAGCACAGCCTAGTATATAACCACCAGACTCTCTATTTATGCTAAGTGCATGAAAAAACTGCACTGTTTTAAACTATATGTTCTCCACTTGATTGCAGCACAGGCCTTGTATTACTCAGAACAGTAGTTGGGTAGCAGCATGCTTTTGTCCACTTGTTGTTTAGTCTGATGAAGTCCTGGTTGTCACAGTTACTGGGATGTCAGATACTCATGGCCAAAGAGATTATCAATAGGTAATAAGCTTTATAAAGAGCATGGCTCTTTGGGCCTCATTCAGGAGGGCTCCTATTTCCAACAGGTGTTTGTTTGGGATCACTCTACCTTGCAGCTTCATCTGCAATAGCTTTCAAACTTGTGTGTGGCGTGTCAGAAATTCTGGCCACAGGACGGGACTTCTAGGAGTTCTTGTTTCTCCTTCCTATGTCATCTTTTTGAAAAGAATTGTTAGAAGCAAGATGTTTTGAAATAGATCAAACCAGTGACATTTGATTCTGCCTCTTTGTGGAGCAGGGCTATTTGTTTTAGTTCACGGAATAAAACTGAAAACTTACAGATGTGCTGTTACTACTTAAAACTGAACTCTTCTCTGAACATGAAATACAGACAGACCCTAAGTACCATTCCCAGCTCTTTCCTCTCAGTAGGATACAAAGCTTTTGTACACATAATGAACTCAGACATTTTAATAGCCGATTTGTATCCTTCAGGCTGCTGCTGTCATAACCTCTACTGACTCACTGAGGATTATTATGTGGGGCTTATCATTGTTGATTTACTTTTTTTCATATCTGTTCCTAAAGCAATAGATATTGTCACTTCCGTTTAAAACACATTTGTTGAAATGGTGCTTTTTTCTAAAGGGTGCTGAAGTCATTTTTATTTAAAATAAATTAATTAAATTTATCTTCCTCATTTGCCTCTACACAACCTTTTGGGAACTTGGAAATTAAATTTTCTCCTAATATTTTACTTTCCAACTTGGCAAACACTGGCGTTGTTTTAGTTTCTGAACAAAGTTGAAAAAGCACAGATTTCTTTTCAAAAAACACTTCAACTTTGAAAGAAATGATAATGATTCTGGAAATTTATCTGCTATGGTATGAGCTTTACTTTTCCTTTTTAAATGAATTACAAAGGAGAGGGTAATGTTTAAGAAATAATGAGATCATTAAAAAATCAACTAAAACAAACAAAAAGCACCCGGGGGGTGATTTCAACTGTAAATATTTTCATTTAAAAATATAAAAGAGTTCATGTTGCCATTTAATAAAGATTATTATTTGATGTTGATAAACATAATAAGTCACTGACCAGAAACTGAAATACACATTTTTTGAGTAGGCCAAATTAAAACTTTACTAATGGTAATAACACTAAGATCTCCCAAATATGCCAAAATGAAGAAATAGATCAAACAGAATTTGCTATTTATAACTTAAAATACTTTTTCATACTTAATTACATAATCATGCAATAAAAGTATTCCTGTAGCTTTAGGAAATATTAAAAAAAAAAACTGCCCCATTAAAGTTCCATAACAGATTCCTTTTCCTTAAATATATCAGTATTTTTAAATGAAAAAAATAAAAGATTATTATTATTAGCTAATTACACACTAGAAAAACACGAATTGCTGGGCTTCCCTGGTGGCGCAGTGGTTGAGAGTCTGCCTGCCGATGCAGGGGACACGGGTTCGTGCCCCGGTCCGGGAAGGTCCCACGTGCCGCGGAGCGGCTGGGCCCGTGAGCCATGGCCGCTGAGCCTGCGCGTCCGGAGCCTGTGCTCCGCAACGGCAGAGGCCACATCGGTGAGAGGCCCGCGTACCGCAAAAAAACACAAAAAACAAAAACACGAATTGCATACAGCCTTATAATTTGTGTAGGTATCTCCATATATATATCTTGAAGAGGCAGATAAGACAAGTATTTCTTATTCCTACATTTAAAGATAGATATGAAATAGAGCTGAGAGAAATTAAGTAATTTTCCCCAAAACAGAGATTAAGTGTCAAAGCTGGGGCTTGACCACAAGTCATTTGCCTTTGAATCCACTTTTTGGTTAATCAAGAAACACACTCTTCTTAAATTTCTGCAAAAACAATGAAGACAGTTTTCTATGTGATTTAGTGACGCTGAAGGACTCCCATCTTTCATTTGCCTCGTCATTATTATCAGATATGGGTATTTCTTTAGTGTAGTGCTTACAGCTACGGAGAACCCAGAGAAGAAAGAGTGAGAAGGGCAAGCTGTAGGCCGGGCCCTAAGGAATTGAGAGGCTCACAGCGGAGCAAGCCAGGAAAGCAAGTAGTGACAGAAGATCTATGTGTGAACAAGACAAAGTACCAATTCTAAGCACCAGTGGCCTTCACAAAAAGAAGTGATCAGCTGGGGACTCAGGTGAACAAGAAACAGTTCAATTTTGGGTTTTTGTCGCAAGTCAACTACATTGAGGTATAATCTGCATATAATAAAATGTATCCATTTTCAGTGTGCTGTTCAGTGAACACCACAATCAAGTCCAAGAACATTTTAATCATGCTTAAAGTTCCCTCCAGCCTTTCTGCAATCCCTCCTCCACCCTTGGCCTCATACAACCACTGATCTAGTAAGTTTTTTTAAAATTTGGAAAGAGAAGTAAGGGAACCAGTAAGGATAAAGGGAAGACTGAAATCCGATGAAATTGCCCAATTGTTAGAATTCCAGGTTATACGTCTAAGTACAATTTCCAGGCAAGGAAAGAAAAATGACTCAGGTTTGTCAGGGAGGGACAGCCACCTGCTCTCCTATGTAACCTTCCTCCTTTCCAACAGCCATTTCCTGGTTTCTCACTTCCTGTCCCATTGCCAACCCCAGGCTCATCCATTGCTTATATTTACAGGATGAAAATGACACCTGCAGAACTCTGCTGTATTGGGAAGCTGCAAACTCCAATCACCATCCCAAATGTCCACGAATCCTAACCAAGATTCTACTCATTAGTTCTTAAACTTCTGGGGGATCACAGATCTCTTTGAAGAAGGTTTTTTGTTTTTTTTGTGTTACACGGGCCTCTCACTGTTGTGGCCTCTCCCATTGCGGAGCACAGGCTCTGGACGCGCAGGCTCAGCAGCCATGGCTCACGGGCCCAGCCGCTCTGCGGCACGTGGGATCCTCCCGGACCGGGGCACGAACCCGTGTCCCCTGCATCGGCAGGCGGACTTTCAACCACTGCGCCACCAGCGAAGCCCTGAAGAAGGTTTTGATCCTCTCCTCAATAACATGCACCTCAACAAACAATTTTGCATTCAATTTCAGGTGTTCCACAGGGCCCCCAGAATCCATCCCTGGTATCCAAAGAGTGTCCTTGGTGTTCAGGGTAAAAGCTTCCCATTATCTGGCGTTTTTCTGCATCTTCATGCACTGGGCATACCAGGGAGAAATATCTCCCACTGTGCAAAAGCAATCAGGAAAGCCTCTGCATCACCAATTTTAAGTCCTACATTAGCACTTTCTCTGCAAAACATTTTAGGAACTTTTGTAATACTTTATGGTTCCTTGTGCTGGACTTGGAGATTTTCCACCACGTTACACATGGAAATAAGGTTCAGAAGAAAGACATGTGGGGAAGGGAGTGATGTGTGGTCTGTTGAGAAGCAATGCAGCAAAGGGTGGAGAGAACACAAGACATTCTAGGGTTCCCCTTAGACCTGTTTCTGCCCCAGTAGCTATGGGTATAATGTTGAGAAAGTCACAAACCTCTCTGGGTAGTCCCAATATGCCCATCTTTCAAATGAGAAGGGACTGGATTGGATAGTGCTTTAAGCTCTAGGATTTCATATCCCATACCTTCTTCCCTTAAGTCAAACTACCCTTTCCCTTTTATAACTGAAATTAAAAGATGCTGGATACTGAGGTTACCATATAAGATATCCAGCATACACACGCCAAACATCCAGACATTTGAAAAGCCCATAAAACTGAGAAGTTATCTGGAAAGGCCAGGAGGACCCAATTTCTGAGAAGAGAATCCACTACATTTAAGTCATTCCCTCACAGATGACCCCTTCCTCAGGGGCTCACAGAAAAGCAGTGCTCTGCTTTAGACTGTAAACACACTAACAAGGTGACAGTCACAAGCACAGTGACATCCATGACCATCATACTTAGGTGGGTGGTGGGGGCTATGCTGAGGAGCATAATGGCCAATATCATCTAGCACATCCTAGGGAATCAGTAAATAGACACGGCTTGAATGAATACATGAAGAGAGGGAAATTCTGTTACATGAACTGGAAACAGAAGGCAGAACAGGGAGTGAATGAGTTAGATATTTTGGTTCATTTTAACTGGGATTATCTGATTTATTAAACGTGTTTTTAAGGTAAGCTTGCCTTGGGAGGTTCTTACCCTGTGCAATGGGCACCAAATTTGTTTTATTTGCTTCATTTCTAATCCTATTTTTTAAAAGACAATTAAAATGGTGCCAAATAGTCCCTTATGCACAAGAGGTCAGCCATTCTCAAAACAGCTTTCTCTGGCTTCATAGTTGTGGAGCCTGTGATATGTCTCTGGGAGTTTCCCTAATTCTTTGTAACATTTTAAAATAAGTACTCTGGGACAGCTAAACATAGAACTTGTCATCTAAATATGCATTTAGAGACTTCTAATACATATTATAAATATGTATTTAGGGATTTTCTTACAAGGAATAAAGAGCTTTATAATAACTCCTTTGGAAGGACTGTGCTCAATTGCATTATATGTGCTCAGTCTCTTAAAAAATTCATGATATTTTCCTGATAGACCAGGATGTCTGATAAGAAATGGTAATGAGACACTGTCAGTGAGGCATGGAGAATCTCAAATTCCACATATGATGAGAAGCCTCATTCTTCATAAAGACAAGGTATGTGGTGAGGAGCTCAGGATACTTTGTTTTTTCTAATAAATAATGCAATACACTTCCTCACATGTCAGCCCATAAATGGGCAAACACAATCTACATGAACTGGGTCATCCAGGTTCAAGGCAATTTGTGAGAGAAAGGCTTCCCACAATTCTAAGTGGGAGATGGAACCTGCTTTTAGATGTAGACGGATGAATGCACCAAATTCCTACATAAGATCCTGCAGCCCCTTCCCCAGTCAGATCCTTTTGGCTCTGCACACATACACCTCACTATTGTCTAGAACAATGGACATTTTTGTTCTCTTTTTGATCATACGCTCCATTAATAAAATATTTTTGTATTTTACTCCAGTATATGTATATTCATCAACTCATAAACTATATATCTTAAATATAAGTAAAGCTTAATTTATATTTTATTTTTAAGTAAAACGTGAATATACGTGCTAATATTTTTCCCCACACCTCAATAAATCACCAGGTTCCTGGTTTTGGAGAAGCCAGCCCAGATTGGGAAGCATGCTCACTTACTATGTCCTGTCTAGGACCTTTCTTGCTTCACAACAGTCTCTTCAAAACATGCATAGGGCTTCCCTGGTGGCGCAGTCGTTGAGAGTATGCCTGCCGATGCAGCGGACACGGGCTCGTGCCCCGGTCTGGGAAGATCCCACATGCCGCGAAGCAGCTGGGCCCGTGAGCCATGGCCGCTGAGCCTGCGCGTCCGGAGCCTGTGCTCCACAACGGGAGAGGCCACAACAGTGAGAGCCTGCATACCGCAGGAAAAAAAAAAAAAACATGCATAGAAGGGAGTCAAAGCCTGTAGCCATAGCAGCACACAGCAGCAATTGTCTTTGACTACAAGTGAAGGTATGAATGGGGCAGAGGGTGAGTTTTCATCTGTTTGTTTGCTAGAATGAGATTCTGGATGGACAAAGCATCATGACCCCCAGAAAGATTTGGACAGAGTGGAAGGATGAAGAGGATTTGTTACGCCCTCCCTGCTTGAGTCACTGGCAGGGGCTGTTTCAGAACAAAGGTGAAGACTCCAGTCCTCTCAGTGGAGGAAGGTGTCAACCTCGGTTGCTTCTGCAGGCAGAACAGGTCCTTTTACCGCAAGCAGCCTCTTGTGAACAGAACATAACGCTAAAGCAGGGCTCTTCCTTCAGCCCTATTCGCTTCTTTCTCTTCCCCTCTCTGTTCACCACATTAAGTCCCCCTGGCCCTCTTTCTCCAGTGAGGCCCTGCTACCAGGAAAATACAGTGATAAATAGATTCACCCATCCTTTCACGTGACAAAGGTTATTGAGCTCCATCAATGTGCCAGGTTGAGAAACAAGTGATTGATCAGGCATTACTCCTTGGAGGGCTATCTGCTTAAACAGTGCGCCCTACTGCTAACGGTTCAGGTGCCAGTAACCAGACGTCCAAGCACTGCCAAGGCCGTGCCACAGGCCACTGAAGCCTCCCAGCACAGCCTCCATCCACAGCCTGGCCCATCAGCTGAGTCCAGATCATCCTCAGGTTATTTTCCCGGAAAACAGCCAGCCCTTCTCCATTCAGTTGTCACACGGACATGAACAAAGATCCTGGCCCAAGGTTCATGATACACTGGGATTTCTTCCTGGGTTGAGGAGATGTAGAAAGGAGTGCAGAGTCATAGGAGGGGGCAGGTGCGTGCAGAGCAGCACAGCAAGGCCATATCAGCAAGGCGGGCTTCATGAAGCTAATGTTAATACCTCTACAACAAGGAGAGCTTCTGTGTCCCTTATAAGCACAGTGTAGTTGGCTTGATTTCTTGGTTTCTCTGAAAGTGTCTTATAGTTTTACCCCCACCTCGAGAGGACATTGGTCACATTCTTTTGGAGAAGGAAGTGTTCCATGTAGCTTGGAAAGGTTGGGTGTTGGGGTCATTCTACCTAAGTGGCCATTGGCTTTAAGATCCAGCTAAGTTGCCAGGTCATTCATTCATTCATCAAACATTCATTAGGGGATTCTATGAACCGTGAACAGCACCAGAGTCCTGCAGCAAATAATGTACAGGTTCTGCCTACAAGAAGTTTGCAAGAATGGAAGGATGATAGAAGTTTAAATTCATGATAATAGAGAAGTACAAAAGCAGATGTATGCCATGTTCAGTAGAGGTACATGTGAAAAAGGAGTCAATTCTGCTGGATGAGAAGGCTTCAAAAAGGAAATGCTGACAGAGCTGAGAGGGCCTTGAAGGATGAACGGCAGTGCCAGCACATGAAAGGAGGTGAGATACTCCAGTAGAGGAAACAACATGTCAAATCTCATGGCAGAAATGGAGACCTAGGTGTTGTTCAGTACGGTTGTAGCAAGGGGTGTCTGTGGGGATACAGCTGGAGAAAGAGGTCGGGCATGTAGGCAAGGAAAAGACCATGGAAGGCCTTGTGCGTCACGCTGAGATTTCTGGGCTTTATCCTGTATGCAAGCGGAAATTTCTGAAAGTTTTTAAGAAGTGAAATGTATTTTAGTATGGACTAGGCCTGTTGAACTCCTTATCACTTTGCTTAGTATTTCAAAACAGGAGTTCTCAAAATCTCTACAACACACATGACATATGATATTCCCACTTGCAGCATGCTTCCATGGAACATTGTTATAAGTAAGGTAGGGATGTTATGTTTAATTCGGCACACCGGCTGCAACTCCATTGCTTTCTCTCTCTTTCAGGAGGAAGCTTGTTGGATTTCAAGCAAAGGAGAGTGGATTTATTTATAAAGATAATATTGAAAAGAAAAATGAACCGTGTGTGAAGTTCATTACTAACTTACTTATGAGTAACTAAACACCTGTTCTACAACAGATTGGGGCTTGTCGGTGAGTTATGACAATGAGTGACCACCACTGTTTTAAACAGATATTTGCATTAGTAATTCCTATCTTAAAAAAGCCTAAACACCCATTTTGTTAACTGAAGAACTGAAGTGTATGCATAATTTATCTGTATAGTGTATACATACAACTTAGCAATGCAATTACAGACCATAAGAATATGTATACTAACACAAATACACTCATGTTCATCCCTGGGACCCACAAAGAACAAATCATCCCATGGACACCCCCAGTGGTACAGGCTGGCATCCCCTGAGGCCAGTGAGCTCTTTGTCTCAGATCACCCTCACAGGGGCCAAGGAGGAGTCCTTCCTCTCCTGGAAATGATCAGTGCCTCCCTGTTCCACTTAGCAGGGATTAGGGAGGACAGGCTGTCAGGGAGAAGGAGACCATTAAGGCTGATCACCCAGGGGCACGTGGAGAGTATGGGTAGCAGAGGATGGGTGAGGAATGGAGAAAATTTTCATGTAGGAAAGAAAACATTTGTGCACAGATATTTATTTTCTCTTGCACAAGGATTACCTATTTTCCTTTAGGGGGAGGGAAGAGGGAGGTGATCACTGTGCATTCTTTGTGAGTCTAAACTACTTTTATGTTTAACGCTCATCTCCCAAGTCTGTATCGTGTTGCCAGATATTCTTGATGTAACGTGTGTCAGAGGTGAGCCGCCTCCCCCTTTGAACATAACCTTTTGAAACTGATATTTGTCAAGTATACTGAGCTTGAATGGGGGACATGAACATATGCCAAAGGGGAGGAGGACATTCCTTGGCTTCTGAAATGCCATCTGTTTTTTTTTTTTTAAGTTGTAAATTTGAATCAGAATAGTAAAAATTAAAAAGTGAAAAAAATAATAACCCTCTGACTAAACTGGAAACAATGTAAACATCCTACAAAAGAGAAATGGCTCAATAATAGGTAACACAGAGAAAGAAGGAATATTATGCAGCTACTAAATTAGTACTAAAGAAATTAGTACTAAGAGACTAAGTACTATGTTAAATTAACGAGTATGGAAGACAAATGGGTATATACCATAATTGCCAACATGTAAAACAGAGCCAAGAATGGGTATGCCCTGAGAAGAGAGGGACATGAAAGAGTTGACATATAACTGTGGTGGAAGATGAGTGAGTTTTACTTACTTTCTCTTTTTCCTATTTTCCACAAGTTTTCTTTGATGACAGTATTGAAACATAATGATAATATGACCATAGCACAATATAAAAATTTAAATATTTTAAAAATCTGAGATACAAATAAGAATTTTGTCTGACTCTGGTAATTTTGTACTTCTCCCAACAAATAAACTAGTCCAGCTCATTCTGGAGGCAACTGAGCATCTACCCCATTGTCTCTGTGATGACATGTACTTCTGACACTTAAAGGACAGAGATTGGAGAAGCAGCCTTCCAACCTTGACAGCTTATCCTGGAGTCACGGGAATTAGTTTAGTTAAAGGAAATCAGCTAACCCTACACTCTCAGCTGTTCTTCACTCGCCAGCACTTTATTGAAGGCTTATATATTCCACCTCCACTGACAAGCCATCCTTACTCATTCTAGCTAACACGAACCTTCTCCTTTTTGAACATCCATAGCCTAACTATCAAGACTACTTATTTGGGGGTCATACTGTGTATTGCTGGTAACTCTGTGTGTGTGTGTGTGTGTGTGTGTGTGTGTTGATTATAAATTCCACGAGAGTTTGTTATTCTCCTGCACGTAGTAAGTAGGCATGGGGGAAAGTTCCAAGATATAGTCACTGGTGAGCAAGACAACAGCATACTCAGTCACATCTCAGCCAGGTGCAGATCACATGCAGAATAGGGGTTGTAGATGACTCTAGAAGGTAAGTGAGCCTCTACTCCGTTCTCTGTATCTATGTGTTAGTTTGCATTTGGTTTGAGGCGGTGGGGAGGGTGTAATGGGTAAAGGGGATCAAAGGTATGGTGGCAGATGGAAACAAAATTTTTGGTGGAGAGTACACTGTAGGGTATACAGAAGTAGAAATATAATATTGTATACATAAAACCTATATACTTTATAAACCAATGCCACCTCAATAAAAAAATAAATTAAAATAAAGGTAAGTGAGACTTCAAAACTGGGATTCCGCCACATCCCAAAGACACTGTGATTTTCTAGATCATCCTTTTGTTTGTCGTCCTTATTTACTCTGTTTGTACTAACTGTGGTCTAGAAACAGTGGGCTATTAATAAAGATAACATTCTTAGATATCCTGAGAAGACAAATTTCCATGGTAGGCGGCCATACTAATTAATTTCCTAAAACCACCAGATGTGTGAATGTACCCCTTTACCTTAAAAAAACTGCAGGACTTCCAAAGTTGCTAACGAAGTTTCCTTTAAGGTTATAAGCAAAAAATTAGCATAAATGTTAATATTTTCCCAGTGTCTTCTAGTTATTTATTACTGCAAAAAATCACCCCAAAATTTAGAGGTTTAAAACAATATTATTATCTCCCATGGATTTGGAAAGGGCTCAGCTGGTTGGTTTGGCTGGGTCTCTTGTGAGGTTGCAGTCAGATGGTGACTGGAGCTGGGACAGCAGGTGCTAGAGCAGCTAGGAGCTGGTGGGGCATCTTTCTGTTCATGGAGTCTCAGGACCTCTCCATGTGGTCACTCCACGTGGGCTAGTTTGGGCTTCCTCGCAGCATGGCAGCTTTAGAGCCAGACTGTTTGAATGGTAGCCAAAGGCTCTAAAAGAATTACTTCCACTGAGCTAAGTGGAAGCTACATTGCCTTTTACAACTTGGCTTCAAAGGTCATTTTAACTGTTCTCTCTTGGCCAACACAGTCATGACAGCTTGCCAAGTTTCAAGGGGAGGGGGTACAACATAGACCCCACCTCTCAATGGGAGGACGGTTGGGATGGGAGATATGGTTGTGACCATTTCTGGAAATGCCATCTGCCACAAGGTGACATATCTGTCATTGCATTCCATGCAATTAGAAATCACTTTAATTTGCTGAATTGGAATGCAGTTTTCTACCATCACTGGCAGAAGAAAGCTAATTTTCTAGTCATTGAACTCTTGTAAAAATCAGAAACTACACTTAGTTAGAGTAGGATTAGCCTATCTGTTTCAGTTTTGGAGAATGCTATTCTATCTGGTACACTCACAAAAGGCTTAGAGGAAAGGGACGATAAATAATAACTCTAGTCCATCTGGAATTCTTAGAGATTTATAGGTTTTAGGGTTCTGCTGTATAAAAGCAGTGTTTTCCCTATTTCATAGCAAAGCTTTTTCTATACAAAGAATCAACATCCAGAAAACGTGGCTCTGTCACGTTGCAGCAGAGGACCAAGGCAAATGCACCGCTAGTCCTGGCATTTCTGATCTAGCTGAAAACAGTAATGTAGACTTATATAGCAATTTCCTCCCTGGAAGGTGGCTAAAACAATGTCAACTTTTAACATTTAAAACTTTAAACTTTTTGTAGCACTTTCACAGATTTTTTTTATAATCTGTGGGCAGATTTACTCTCATTTGAATGATGAGAAAACAGAGAGGCACACGGAGATCAAGCGGCATAGGTCACACGGCTAACTGGTGGCAGACAGCAGAAATATGAATTCAGGACCACCAAATACAGGTTAGGGTTTCTTCCTGCTCAGGGTTGTGGGCAGGACAAGTATAAAATTTTCTGTGGCTAAAGAGACATAGAGGAAGTCACTGAGTCTCTCCCTTTTCTGTACATCATAAAGGGTATCCTTTGAAAGTGTAGCTATAGCCCACTCCTCTGATAGGAAGAGGAAGGGAAGGGGAAATCTTGGGGTTCTAAGTGCTTCAAAGAATGTCAGGAAGGTCACAAACCTTGGAAACATTGTTGATTCTCAGAATTTGATATGTACTATATACAAAATGCTATTAATTGGTTATAACCAAACTTCAGTGGAAATACTGTCAATGAATTGTGAATACAAGGTTTGCTAGTCATTCAGGATCTCTTTCCAAGCTATTTACTCTAATTATAATATACTGTATGAAATTAGGAAGAATTTTAGCTGCTTTCATAATGCTAGAAATTGTACATGAGAGAGGTGTGTAAACTTGCTAGAAAGTGCTCATAATTTATGAGTTAAAAACTTGGTTAGTTATCTTATTTAGTTATACTAATATCAATAATAAACTAAGGAATTTGTGGTCGTAAGTGATCTCTCAGTGTAGAGATGTAGCAGTCCCACTCCTGTATTCCATCCCTCCCAACCAAAAGAACCATACAGAAATCAGCCTTACACAGGCTGCAAATGCTTTCTCTGCTTCATTCTTTGAATTGAAAAGTTTTGTATTAACAGATATTCATAATATGTCATGGTTTGGAATACATTCAAGTCAATTTAATAAAACATAACGTGTATTGGCTGTGCTTCCATAAAACATTTCAGCATATGTACTCTTCTAAGGCCAGTTTTGTTCAGTCAACTGGGATCTGCTGTTGCCAAAAACCATGCAACATCTAAGGTTGAAAAGGCAGCTGTGTATTTTGAAACTCCTGCCCCTAAACATTTAAAAGACAAATGGTATATCAAGCTATTAAGTAAATGACATTGTGTCTACATTCTTTTACAGTAATAAACATATCATTTATCTTGTTTGTTGCAACAAGAACATTCCATTTTATCTTTGCATTGGTCATTTCTCACTATACCTTGCTCCCATCCTCCCCATCTGCATATTACAATTTTTTTTTTTTTTACTTCTGACTTTTGTCCACTCTAGTTTATTTCCAGCATTATTTGCTCGGTATTTCCCTTCTCTGTTTAACTTGTCTTTCACTTTCCAGATTATTTTTTCATTACATGTTAATTACAAGGTAAAAAACGTATTTGGGGGATTAGGAATGATTGCCCAGAAAATATAGAGACATTTGTCTTGAAAAGCATGTGATCTACTTAGGTGACATCACTCATTTATATATAAGAAGGACCAAAAGAGACTTGTAAAGAGATACAAAATAGTGTTATGTAAAGTGAATGTCTAAAAGCTAACAGGAGATTATTTATGATTAACCTCACAAGGCTGTCATGAAAAGTAAGTGTCAAGCAGAGTGTCAGAGGATGGTGGCATTTCAAAGGCAAAAGGAAGAAGGAACAAGTAACATACAAGATGATGACAAACAGATAGCCTGGTTGTCATGTTTGGTCTCCTAAAGGTCAACAAAAGAATTATAAATGGGAGTGCCAGCAATAGGTTCTCCTGAAGTTTCCATAAAAATTTGTCACAATTCTCACTTTCTTTTTCTTTTTATATGTTAAGCTATCCGAATGCATATATTCTAAATTGGCTTCATGTCCTCACCACTAATGTCTTTCATCCCAGACAATCTGGCTGCATTTCAGTTTGATTAACAAAAAGTCCACAGAGGTCCCCGATGACCTGACCTATTTGCCTATTCTGTTTTTGAGCTAAGCCCCTCTTATCTTAGACATCATTCAACACCATCTCCTTGACCTTATCATTGTACAATTGCTTTCCTTTCCAATTTGATGCCCGCCAAAGTCATTCTTACAAAGTGGTCCTTCCATCTCCCTCATGCACGAATGGCTGTTCTCTTCTGAAGTTTAGTTTCGGTCTTGTACTTTTTCCTCAGTGCTCTGTTCCTTTCCAGCCAACAATTCCCACAATCCCACCCAATACATGTTTGCATCTGACTCTCCCAATGAAATCCTCAGCCCAGTATTTCTTATTGGCTATAGTCTGTCGTCACACAGATTTCTTGCCAATAACAAGTGAGATGTAACCACAGCCAAGTTTGTTATAAAATCCCTATTCCCTACAGCAAAAACCCACTTTCATGTCTTTGGCTTTATTGATGATGAGGATAATCTCTTGCCTCTCTGTGTCCTTACTCATGGGAGGCCATCTTTAAGTTCCCATTTTCATTTCTCCATTCTGCCAAGTCTCTATATTTTTATCTCCCTCTTAGGTCTTAGACATGTTCCTTTCTCTATTTCTGAAACCACTGTCTTCATCCAATCTCTAACAAACTCACGACTATTCTACCATATTGACCACCGCCCTGGTTTCCACCCCTCCTTTTGTTCTCCCAAGTTCAGCTTACTCACATCTCAGCAACTTGCTTTTATGTAACTCTCCAGACTGGTCATAAAGTGTGTGCTCAATAAATGTTGGAGGCTGACATTTCCTGTCACTTGAGACTACATCTTGGATGCACTGTATTTTTTCCCTCTTTTTCATTAGTGCCTGGAATGCTTTTTTTCAAATGAAACTACCATCCTCTTTGTATTGAAATTCCTCTTGGCAACTGTGATCTTTTGGGAAAAAACAATTTTAGTAGTATCTTGGTAAAGAAATTTTAGAGATTTAAGTGAGTCTGGTTTTTTTGAGACCTCACAGTTACTTTTTATCTGATTTTTATTGTCTGTTTAACTTGGCCTCTAAACCCACAGGGCAGAAATTAGGTATAAAGTGTTCAGTTGTGTGAACAGCACTGGCGCTTAGTCAATAATGCACTGTCTACTTTTAGCTCTGCCTTTGCAAAGCGAATGAGAAAAGCCTGTAATGAAAAGACACACCGTGGCCAAGAGGATATTGTGCAGATTGTATCATCACTTAGGTCACATGATAAATTCTCTCCGCAAAGGAGAGCTCACACATTCAGAGAAGAAAGTACGGCCAAAATTGTAGCGTTGGCACAGCTCAGGTCCAATTCTATTGGTTGTTTCTAGTAACTATATAAACAGAAGCACAGAATCTTGAGCAGCTTATAATTAAAGACTTCTAAAGAACTGATCTGTATAAATACAGAGACTGTAAGTGTTCGGTTTATATAGATTTTAAAAATAGAAGTGAGCTGACTCACAAACATCATTAAATGTGTACACAAACTACTCACTTCTTGATACGTAGCTATTATTTGATTACAAAAATAAAACACTGCTAATGCAATACTTTCCAGAGTATATGCTCAAGTTAATTGGCACAGTGCTTTAACTATACCATGCAAAGAATACAAGGTGATACCCCTCTTTCACTGCAAAAAAATCAGAAATTAAAAATTTGCAAAAGCTCTAGCTTTCAGGTGACTTTTCAGCTTCTCTCTTCAAATTGGTAGACTAAAATGTTTTTATTCTCTCCCCTTCCACTCTTCCCTAAAATGTCACCCTACTGCTCTAACTGCTTACCTACTGCAAGGTACTGCTGGGCAACAGTCCCATATCAAATGCATTCACTAAATATTACTGCACATCTACTGTGTAACAGGTAATGTACTAGGCATTTGAGATACAGCAGTGAGACAAATCAACAAAAATCCTCTCCCACGTGGAGTTTACACTCTAGAGGAGGAAAGCTAACAAAAAATGAAAAGAAGGAGAAAATTAAGTGGATAAGCAGAATTAGGGACTCTCAGGGTGAGGACAATGGCAAATGATCACGGTAGGCCTCATGAAGGCGATATTTGAGCAGACTTGAAGAAGGTGAGGGACTAAGCCCTCTGTAGAAAGAACATACCTGGTAGAAGAACAGCAAGTACAAAGGACTGGGGGCAGGAGCATGTAAAGAGGGTTTCAGGAACAGGAAGGAGCCCAGTGTGGCTGGAGCACCATGAGCAAGGACACAGGAGATTTTATGAGAGGAGAGGAGAGATGTAAGAAAGAGTCAAATCCCATAGGAACTCATAGGCTATTATAAGGATTTTGGCTTTGACTGTGTGTGAGACGAAAATCTATTATGGCATTTTGAGCAGAGGAGTGACAGAACCTTAACTACATTTTAGAAGATCACTCTCGCTGCTGTGTTGAGATAGGATCTAAGAAATCAAGAGAGGAAGCAGAGAGACCAGTCAGGAGGCTACTGCAGTCAAGAGATGATGATGGAAGCTTGTACCACAGTGGTAGCAATGAAGGTAGTGAGAAGGGTAGGGTTAAGGATATATCCTGAATATAGCGTCAACAGGATTTTCTGAAAGATTATACGTAGAAGAGAGAAGGACAGGATAACCCCAAGATGCTTTGGTCTGAGCAAATGACATGGGGAAGACTGCAAGCTGAATGCATTTGGCGGTAAAGATTGGACATTCACTTTAGGATATGCGATGTCAGGCAATTCATTCACACTATCCAAATTTGGTAGCAGTCATACATTAGAAGTCCCAAGAGTGAGACAGCTTTTACAAGTCACCCCCTAACTCATCCCAGATTTCGGTAGAAGCTTAAGTCACAACAAGGGCACAGAGAGAGAAAGAGAACTACAGTAGGCTCATGAGTCAAAGAGATTTTTAGGGTGTTATTTTTGGTGCCTTCAAGGCAAACAGTAGAAAGGTGGAAATGTTGAAAAAAAAAAAAAACAGGCCCAAGGTTTTATTTTGTCTCACCTCTAAGAAAAAAGAAAATTTGTTAATTATAGCAAAGTGGCGGGATCATTAGCATTGGACTCTGACTCAGACAAATCAGTGCTGTATAGGCCTCTTGAAGATAGCTCTCCTTTAGTCAGAGGGAATGAAAGTGATTAAGAGGCAGCCTGTCAGCGAGGTTGGTATCCAACATGGGAGATCACTCCTTTTTCCACTTAAACTACTAGACAGGGCTTAGTTCCTTTGTTAATTTCAGACTGTGTGGGTGGGGAATAATTTAGAATGAAGGAATAGAATTAATATTATGTAGGCAAATGTGCAAAGGGAAGCTTGTACAATTTATTTTCAGTTAGGCTGGAACTGATTATTCAACAACTTTTCTGACATGCTTGTAGATAACTAATAATTTGGACATGTTGATTCATTCAACAGTAAACATTTAATATTGCTCCCTAGGATCATGGATTGTATTAGTGGTGGGGGTAAAAGCATAGTAAGGCATGACCTTGCCCGCAAGATCACTGTAGGCCTTCCAAGCCTATAAGAAGGCTAGATGTTCCTTACAATAATCTGAATGAGCACAGGACACAATTTGGAATGGCCACGAGGCAGCAGTCAGCTAACTAGGTGTTTGACTAAAGGAACCACTGAAAATTCCTCTTTTAGGGTGAGGAAAGGAATACCCTTTTAAGTGTTAGTGAGGGACAGACAACCAAACCAACCATTTTTAATGCTGGTTCCAAGCCATCATTTTTCCACAGCATTTTTCTACATCATAGGATTGAAAAGATTACATTTCCACTTTAGATAAATATTTAAAATATATATTAATCATTTAGAGTCTATTAAAGCATCACAAATGGTTATTATCTGTATTAGTCAGGTCAGGCTAACAATGATATGGTAACAAACAGCCCCCAAACTCAGTGCCTTAACATAGGAAATGAAGTTTTTATTTGCACTACTATCTAATACGGTGGAGGCTGTACTCTCTAGAGTTAATCAGAGACCAAAGTGCTGGAATACTCAGCCTAGGCCCTCAGGGGATGAAAGACTGTTTAATTGAGCATGGGTTTCTCAATGACTCATGCCACTCCCTTCACAGCCCTTAGGCCAAAGCTAATCATATCATTCCTACTAAATTGCAAGGATACACACTGGGAAATATAAAGAATATTTGGTGAGTTCTTTTCTTTTCCATCCCTCCTTTTTTTTTAAGTTGTTTGTTATTATTATTATTATTATTATTATTATTATTGGCCATGCCACATGGCTTGTGGGATCTTAGTTTCCCGACCATGGATTGAACCTGGGCCTTTGGCAGTGAGAGCGCAGAGAGAGTTCTAACCAGTAGACCACCAGGGAATTCCCCCCATGCCATCTTTCTGTCTATTTGAAAAACCCAGAGCACGATCCTTCTCTAAGATGTACATAGAAGTTGGTTGAAAACTATTTTTAAAAACCTTTTAAACTTCTTAACAAAAATCAGATGAAAGGATCAGTTTATTCCAGTCAGTAGTGCTTCTATCCAGAAAGAGCTCAGTATGAATCTTGCCTCTCTCAAGCGCCAGATCAGAACAAGGCAAACTGAGCCAGAGCATTCTGAGGGTCCAGCAGACACCAGCCTCAGCACCTCCCTCAGCTAAAGTGCCCAGAAGGAATGAATCTGGCCCAACTAAAGAGGGAGCCACGCATCTTCATACTTGCCATACGCAGTTCATTGTTTCTCATCAGGGCCTTTGAGTGTGTATATTACAGGACACAGGTACTTGTGGAAAACAGAGCTTCTACCATGCAGCCAAATTTTATCATGAAAGATGGAGACAGAGTAGAGGGAGAAAATCTATGTTACTAATGGTTTGAAGGGTTATGGAATCAAAGACAGGAACTGATTCTTTTATAAACCAGGCTGCCTCTACTGTAGGAACCTCACAGAAATTTCAGACTGCTGTTTGGAATATCTTCTTCCTCATTCAGGAAAACAGTCTTTTCAAGTATATCCTTCTAAGAAGCCCCGCCTCCTTACTACCTACAGCTAACCACAAAATCTGTGAAGAATAAAGTATAAAAAGGGACTGAAACTTGAACATGGTGTTTCCAAAATAGTTAAGTTTAAAATCTGGCCATTCTCCGCTAACTTGCAAGCCAGTGGTTTATTTTTAACATTTATTATCTTTCTTTGGAATCAAGATAAAGCTGTCGAAGAACTGTAGTCTATGTGTGTATCTGGGTGTGTGTGTTGTTTCTGATGACCAGCTGTGTTTAGTCCCTCTTAAAGGTCAAAGGAAGGCTCCTTTTTCTTCCCATCTGGCATATTTCTTACAAAGAACACACTGATATAAACATGCATACTCCTCTTGCGCACTAGGTCTTGCCCTTGGATTGATTCCGGGTTAGTCAATGGGCCCTCACATATGATTCAGAGGGAGTTACGCCATGTGGGACCACACTATCCATTTTGTAGAATGAATTCTATATGCCAGGCACTATTTATGTGCTGTGTAGGATACAAAGTTGGATCAAACAGAGATTTGACTCATGAATTAGCTTCAATCCAATAGTCTGTCACCTGCCTTTAGTTAATCTTTCTGAAGACGGAGGAAAACGAAGTTGTATTTCTATATCACTTGCTCATGGAGGCAGTCAAAATAAGAAAAACAGCAGAAAATTATCAGGATGGCATGTAGCAAGAAGAGACAGAGGGACAGAAGACAGGAAAAGAAAAACTATCTGCTTTGATTCAGATAGTTTACTTTAGAGCCAAAACCGTTCTCCTTCGGCTTCAGTGCCTCGTCACCACCAGCCTGTGGGGCACGTCAATCTGGGCGATCCAGAACACACGCATTTCAACAGGATTAAACCCCTATTCTCAAACTGCTTCCTCCAAACTTTCTTATTTTTGTCAGTCCTTTCAATATTCATTACCAGACTTGAAATAACAGAGTTATCTTGTTTCTCCTCTTCTCTTTCAGCCCCCAAACCTAGTTACTCTGCCCAAGATTATCGCACAACACTTCTCCCTTTTCCTTAACGATGCAGCATCTTAACTGAGGCCTCATCCTTGCAAACCTAGATGGTTGTCATTGTTTCATACTTGGCTATCTCACGTTTAGTCTGCCACCTCCACACCATCATTTATGATTTTAGGTGACATTTTGGCAATGTTGGAATTTATTGAGATGATAATAACTTATGTCCTTGCTAAAAATCTTAACGTTCAGAATTTTGATGTAATTACTGAATGCCCATCTCATAGTTCACATTTTCAAAAGCATAAGGGAGCTCTGGAAAGAATGTGACTATCACAGTACCAATGATTTCTTTCTCTTAATCTTTTCCACATCTTATAACTGAATTAATTTTGACATCTAAGCCATATTTTATACTTATTCCATTATGCTTTGGAGAGAGACTAAGAGTTATCCATGGATTCCAAGGTTATGAAGGTGTACCTCTATCTCTGTAAATCAGGCTTTCCCATGCTCCAAAACTTCAGTGAGTTCTTTTTCTAGTTAATCATTAATCTCAACTAAAACTGAGTCCCAGAATGTGTAATCCATGAAATATTGAATTGCGGTGTTTGACAGAAAAATATTCTGGCAAAATTAAGCAAAAGATTCATTAAATTCAGTAATCACACAAATATCTATACAATGGGTCCATTTTTATTAAAATCTAAACCCTGGTATCATGAAGCAAAAATCATCATTTTAGCTGGAGAAACTGACTGGTTAATAAAAAGCCGCTAAAGTCTCCATTTTGCTTTTATTGCTGTTATTCTGTATGACAAGCTGTTGTTTAGAAGGCACACTTTACAATGGTTAAGATACTTGGACATATATCTAAAAATCAAGAAATGTACTACCTTTTATTAGTAGTCCAGCAATGTATATAACTCAAGGGCCTGACTCAAACTTATATTTGCACTGTCCTTGAAAAGAGCTTAGCAAAAGAAATTAAGAGCATATTTAAGATGGAAGTGATAATATCTAAAATACTAAAGAACAGACAGCATTTATCACAATTGATAATTATAGATTCGAGTTTGTTTATAGTTTATAAATAGTGCTTTGCCACTATATCTCAGTACTTAGCCCACTGTCTGGTACAAAGACTCAGAAAATTTTTGTGGAATGAATGAATTTTTTTGAGTAACCTACAAACATTGGAAGGATCCATTCACAAGTAATAAATTAATCATTTTACCCACTCTTTAAAAATAGCTCATTAAGTTTTTGACAAATCACTGATGGCCTAGTTTATTTCATGGTTTTAAAAATAATTTTTCACATCTTAAAAATTCACACTTCTCACCAAAGCAAAATGGTGAGATTTTACATTTGATCATTCAGATTTTTAGTTTTTCTAAGCTGAATTGTTTCAATTTGGAAAACACCAGTAGTTCTCACAAGGGATGCACAGACCAACTCATAATTTGGAGTGGTTAGTTTTAGAGCTGCTTTTTCATCTCAAGTGTGGTCACATGATCTCTTCAGCACAGTTGCCTATTATGTTTCCTCTTGGACAAAGCCAAGTCACTTGGCCTCTTTTATTCTTTTTTTTTAGGCTGATTACTTACTAATTCTGTGTGTGGATGTATACACATATTTGCACATATGTATATGTACAGATATATGTATACATGTACATTACATATATATAAGTGTGTATATGTATGTTTGTGTGTGGGTGTGGGTGTATAAAAAGAGGGGGAATGAGAGAATGAATCAGAAAACTGTCAGCATTTAATAAGAAAAGATTCTTCCCCCCTTCCAAAATTCACCACCCTAAACATAAGTTGCTCTTTATTAGTTTCTATTGATCTATATTTATAAGCCATATTTATTCAGGGATATATGTCCCTACTCTCTCTTTCTTTTTTTTAAGTTTCGCCGTGCTACGCGGCTCCCAACCAGGTATCAAACTCGTGCCCTCCTACAGTGGAAGCACGGAGTCCTAACCACTGGACTGCCGGGGAATTCCCCTTTCTTTTCTTACCTCTATGCTATAAAGATAGAGGATGTAAGAATCAAACCTATATAGTTTCATAGAGTAGACACCGGCTCTTCCGCCAGTTGTTTTCAGTTAAGGCATTACTCTTGGCTCTTCTGGATTCATTAATGATTTTGTGAACACACAGCTCTCCTCTGAAAGGAGAAAACATCTTTTAGAGCTCAACAGGCTCAGGCATTGCTCAACGCACTGGAAACTCACCCCAGTAGAGCCATGTCTCATTGATGATGGCTGGGGTGAATATTTAAAAGAATAAAAAGGAGCCATTGATACTCTTAACAGATTTCAAGGGTGTCTCAATGAATACAAACTCTTGTGCATACACAGATTTATGCAATAAATAAGAGGCTTATCTATAATTATTATCCTTGTTTCAACAGGAACACTAAGATATCTTTTAGTCACGTAAGACATGTCTTAATGTCAGACACATTTTCAACTGTACTGTATCTGAAGTCTAAACTGTTCAGTTCTTTTGTGCATGTGAGTCAACAGGCGGTATTGAAAACATCACACAAGAAGCATTTTTGTGGGTGCCCTTGGAATTGAGGTCAGCATGATTCATTCACATTTACATGCTGGACCTTGAGGCACAATGACAAAACTATCCCTGCTGTCCATAGTGGTAATGCTGCCAGCCAGCCCTATGTCCAGCCCACAGCTCCATCCAGCCAACCAAGAAGCTGTGCCTAGTGGGCAATCTGGGATCACCATGGGAGGATACAGGTTTGCTGAACAGTGGGAAGAGGAGCAGAGAGAGAATTGTGCTCATACTGAGGATAAAGAGCAAGGAGTGGAGATGTGGACTTGGAACCATTTAGGTTGTAAGCAATGTTAGAAGGGGAGGAGGATCGTGTTTCAACTGGTGTTATGCTCAAATTGTGCTTTTAAATGTTAGTTTGAAGGGTATCCTTCTAAATAAAATTTTAGTTTATTATTTATTTTATTAATTTAATATAATAAAGTAAATACTTATTTTATTTATTAAATATAATAAAGTAAATAAAATAATAAAGTAAATATAATAAATAAAATTTTAGTTTATTATTTATTTTATTAATTTAATATAATAAAATAAAGTATCATCATCATAATAATGAAGATGATAATTGTAAGGCCAACTGGCCCGAGGCAGGGGAACACAATCAGATTCACAGGTTGCATCAGACCGAAATTCTCCGGACCACCCAGTTCCAGAAACTGCCCTGGAGACTTTCCGGACCACCCAGTTCCAGGAACTGACCTGGGGACTTTGAACCCAGCCCAGCCTTCCCGCCTTTCGACTGGGACTAACGGTCCCCCAGGATACCCGAAAAGACCACCAAATAAGGAATACCCTGCACCCTCCCAGATTCACCACACCCCTTTCCCTTCTTACCCTATAAAATCTTGCCCAACCCTCGCCCGGGTGCGACTTCTCTGGCCCCTTTCTCTCGGACCAGTGAACCTCGCCCGGGAGCGCTCCCTAATAAAGCTCACTTGAAGCTTTCCTCTGTTTCGCGGTGCCGTTTGTTAAGATCTGACCTTACAATAATAATACCCAACTATATGGTAAAACCCTCAGAAATCAAAGATTTTAAAGAGAAGGCTTAAGATTCACATCAAAAAATGTCTTACACATTCAGTAATAGCCATCCAAACTCACAAGAGAGGCCTAGAATGAGGCAGTGGAAAAAGTGATGCCCAAACCTCACAGCCATGGGTACCTCTTCAGACGAGAAAGTTACTACTGCCAGGTGTTCACATCATGAACCTAGTATGTTTCATCTGTGTTCTTCAAGGAAAAAAAAAAAAAGGTAAAAACTTATTTCAACCAAGATGAAGAAAAATCACATCTTGAGCCCTAAACAGAATCTAATCTCTCTAGAGGTCATTGGTTCTTTAATAGCTACAGAAATGACCATCATCTATGATCTGCAGGACTTGCCCATATAACTTGCTTCACAAGAAGACTCATTGGCTGGGGCTCCTAACCAGGAGAGCTTTGCCTGGCCTGACTTAGGCTTCCCAGGCAAGAGCGCTCAGTCCTGCAATTCAGCACCCCTGCCTCCACCCCATCCACGAGGCCACAGAGCTGAAATGGCAGAGGGATGGTGAAGACTGAGGAAGGGTGGTAGCATTTGACAAGGTCCTGGTAGTCTTCTCAAGAGACTGGCATTTACTACTTTTCTATGCTTTTCTTTCTTTCTTAAAAAAAAAAAAAAACTTGCATTTTTACAGACAGCAAACAAACAGAATGTGTATGTAGCTGTCTTCATATCTTATCAATGTTCATTTGGACTTTGAGACATTATCTTGGGCTGTGGGAGGCTGGGGTGGGAACAGAGGCAGGAGAAGCAAATTATGACCTTGAAAGGACACGTAGGTTCTTTCTTTTCCAGCATTTTACATGTTTTCTCCTTGTCTCTCTGCTCTGCTTTAGCATTTCCATGCACAGACACTGAACTCTGACCTGCCAAATGGGAGACCCAGCTCCCGTTAGTCCGTCTCTGTCCCAAGCTTTCTACCCTTCCGTCTGCCTCATTAAAAATTATACATATTTTATACTGGAGTAGGCACAATTAACTTGCTTTTCCCAGACCAGCCCCTGCCAGACAGAAAAGCACTTCCTGGATGATCACAGACAACAAGCAAACACATACCAAGGAAGTGAAAGTTGGCAGTAATCGTGCAAGTAAAAACGGGCCTCCAGGCAAAGTGTTCCCCTCCTCCTTAGCCGTAGGCTTCTAAGCTAGCAAAATGAATTCTCTTTCTCTCTGTAGCAGGGGAAATGGTTTGGCATACCAAGGAGGAGATTCTTTGGAGAATGTGGTAAAGCGGGAACGAAGGAGGAGGAAGAATTTAATGCTAAAATTAGAGTAGCTGGTACAGGCACACTGTACCTTCGTTACTTTCCCTCCCTGATTAAAGTCTGGCCCCTCCAGGTACCCAGGAGAGTGGTTGTTGAATCAGGTCAGAAAGCATATGAGCTCAACATAGAAGCCTCTCACTATCAGATTCAGCTGTATGAGTCCCTTATGGCGACTGGCTCCAAACCAACATACAAAACGCTTTGGCTGTTATATCATTTAAAGGTGCAAAAAAGTAAGCAAAACTTTCATGCATGTCTGCTCAGTTACCACTAGGTCCCCATACTGTAATTTTCTAATCACTGGGAAGGACAACGGGTGGGTCACAAAAATCTGAGAGCTTTAAAACTCCCAAGGACAAGAACAGACACCTGAAAAAAAAAAAATCCTCTTAACGCCATTTTAGTTATTGATGGACTTTGACAAGGCCAAGCATAGTGGTCTTGACCATAAAATACTCAGAAGAGTACCATCTGCCCTACTGTAGTCCTTCCCAGGCAGGTGTTTCTTGTAGAGCCAAGTATACAATTTTGTTAGTGTTCTACTGACTTACCAAGAAATACGAAGTAGAGTAACAGCACAACACTCCCATAGATATTGCAAATCTATGTCAAATAAAATCCCTCAGAAATTCACACCAGATTTTTGAAGGATTGGCTAGATTGGATATTTCATGACCTCTTGCAGTTTCATCTCACTTCCATACATAACAGCAATACTATCTCGCAGCTGTCTAACATTTTACTAATGAACTCCCCATACCTTTATTTAATTCTTACAAGAACGCTGACAAGAAAGCACATTATTGTGTAAGACAATGCAGAAGATTTAAGAGGCTTACCTGAGGTCACACAGGTAGGGAGTGGCAGAGGCAGGAACTGACCAGCTCACAGTTTCTAATGATAACTTGGGTACTGTCTACACTGTATCACAGCTACTTCCAGCTTGCCTGCTCCTAGGAGTTGGGCAGGCCTTGGGCTTACACATCCTCTACAGGAGGCCTCACATACACCAGTACTTGCTCTACATCTTAGAGAGCAGGAATACCCTATTTTACTGGAACTGTTCTCCATCTGTCTCTCCCTCTTCCCTCCTTCCCTCCCTCTCTCCTTCCTTCTTCCCATCCTCTTGTCTATTCACCCAATTATGTAACGCATCTGTATTGAGTATCTGAGTACCTACAATACACAATGTACACAGATACCAAAGTGATGGGGAGAGAAGAATCATGACACCCACCTTACCCATTTTAAGGGCCAACTTAAGCTTAAATCTGTACCTGAAGACGTTTCTGCCTCTCTATTCTTAAAACTCCTTTTGCTCTTGTAACTGCAGCATGCAGTTGTAACTGGAAATATTTTGGTTTTCTGCAAAGTTGGGATTGACTGATCTCTATTTACACCATGTGTTCATAATAGCTCCACAGTGCAATTGTAAGATTTTTGATCAACATGCACACATCACACTGTTCTTTTTACTCCCACAGTGCTGAGCATTTTATATGACATAATATGTGCTAAATAAATTCTCAGTGGTTAACTTATTGTTGTTCTCTTTAAGTCTGTTGCAATATGGGCAGGTAGATGAACCATTTTACATCTAAATTCACCTACGTATTGTGGTTATTAATAATGCTCAACTGCTTCTCTCTTTTTCTGTATTTTTTTAGCTTAAGTCTCTTGTGCAACCTGATAAAAACAACTGAATCTTGTACTTCTAGGGAGCTAACGATTTCAAAGTAATTTATCTGAAAGCAATTTATTTGATTATCCTATTTCATATACCCCATTCCATTTCTCTTTTTCCCCAAGAAAAATATATATACAATTTCCCTTAGCCTCCTCAGAGAGGGCTGAAAGTTTAGGGAATCAGAAAGGGCTCTGGTAAGTGAGAGCACTAGTTCTTTCACAATTTGGATCCAGTAGCCCCCTGTGAGTTAGAGATGAGAACATTATTCCCATTTCATAGCAAGCTTAAATAATATCCCTAAGGTCATATATTTAGCAAAGAGCAGACAGGAATCTAACACAGATTCTCTAATATCACATCCAGTGTCCTTTCTCATGTGTATATTTCTTCTCTTTTTAAAATAAATTCATTTATAACACGAAAAAGATAGTATTACTGAGACCAACGTTTTCCATGGAACCAAAATTCCATGGGATATTTTAAGATGTGACAGAAACAAAAGAAGTCCAATAAGTTTGGGAAACAACAGGCTAAAAATGTTAAACTGCAATATTTCTCAGGGCATTTAACCGACCATTGTGCATTGTTGTGTGTTGCGATTCTCCATGAGTGTGCAGCATTTCCCAGACCTTCTGGACTGTGGAACACATAGTACATGGCAGCTATGTGTACAGTGTTTCTCAAACTTATATAACCAAGGGATCATTATATTGCCCAACATCTCCTGAGATTTGTGTCCCAGAACATATGCTTTGGGCAATTATGATCTCCATCAATGCCTCTTTTCTCCCTACTAAAGTGTTTCATATTGTGGATTCTTGCTATGTCATGTCTTTAAATTAAAGGAAATGATGCTATCACCAAAAAATGGATCTTACTTCAATAAGATCACAAAAGAAAATGCAAATATGTCTTATTACACCCTACTGCCATTTGAAATTGCATTTGGTCCCTCAGTTATTAATTTCTTTTTACAGTAGTTTAACCTGTATAAAGAAGCACGTGATTTCTACCATTTAAACCCTATCAGTAAAATGATCGTTATGTCTTTTTAACAGAAAATATTCTCTTCAGATTTATGAGGTGCATCTGGCAGAGAAAAACTGTGTAATTTACACAGTTCATTACCACAGTGGTAACAAGAATAAGAATCACAGCAGCCCTTAGGATATTATAAAGCAAATCTGAAACTAGTCCTTGCTAGTGTTGGGCTCCATTTGGGGAAAAATACTTGGTATTTTATAGGTGTGTGGAAGAGAGAATTTGAGTTTCTATACCCTGTAGGAAGCACACATCAGAGATGTGCTTTTATATGTTAAAGAAAATGTTAACAGAAGACCAAAATCTATCTTCAAATACTTCCTTCTGTATCTCCATGCCTTTTAACTTGGGAAAAAAGATTTTACAAGCAATGGCCCTACGGCCTTATCTTTCTCTATATACAGACCACATCCTCATGTGTCTCACATGACAGGGTCAGAATGGAGCTGGTTCAATTAATCCAAATACTTCCATGCAGGGTACTGATTATCAAAACTGAATCCACTGTGTTTTCCTCTCCATCAGAAGCTCTGCAAGTTCTTGTGAAAAATGGGGAATTGCTAGACAGCAAGATCAAATAAAACAGAAAAAAAAACAATTAAAACTCTTGTACTAAGCTATCTCAGGTCTTAGGTAATAGAAAATCAGTGTGTATATGTTTCTGGAATTTGGGAACATAGCAAAAAATTGCAGAAGGGCTTTCAAGGGGTGAGACAAGTAGACAAAGTAGCATTTATTAGTACATAATAGCATAAACACAGAGTCTCTTATAGGTTTTTTCCCCCCAATTATTATGGAACACCTATCAATAGCCAATATACACACAAAAATCTCCAGCAGAGAATAAGAGTAATTAGAACAGGTGTTTATTGGGCTGGGAAATTAGAAGGGAGACTTCAGATTACACACTGAAGAGAAGCCCCAAAAGTGCCCTTGGGTTCTGTGAAAACTTGGAAGTGGAAGAAAAGGCCCCCTTACTATTTAAGTCCAGTGAAACAAATTCCTGTAGCATTCAAGAGGAAGGTGAGGGATACCAAACCACACCTGTACTATTCCAAGGGGTAAAAGGGCTAAAGCACAGTACAAGGAATTAGCATTCCTTATTGGGAGGGGGACTCCATTAGCCCATTATCCTTTTAGGCCAACATAGAAGTTAAAGATAGAATTCATCCATCTTATTCAGATTTACTCTGCCTATGTCATAGAGCAACAGTACCAATCTTACAAGGGATGAGAAAGTTTAACATTAACTAATATTGTTGAAGGGCATCTCTCATATGCAAACACTTTTTTAAAACTGATGCCTGTGTTTAAGAAGTCAGGTTACAGCTTACAGTAATCTTTCTACTTAGAAATTGGTCCCAGTAAGAATAAAGGACTAACACTTCATCTTGACCTCTTCTTACAAGATATATTCATTCATTGTTTAATGGTTTATAGTCTCCTCTCTCTCCCATTCAGATGAGAGCAGTAGGATCCATCTCTGATTTTTATTTCAGGTTTCTCAAGCTCTACCACTTGCCTTGTTCCAAAAAGTATACAGTACACAGTCAGTGGTCAGTGAATAAATGGATGAATATATAAATTTAAAAATAAATAAACTGAGGATATAGTATCTCAGACATTTATTCTGAACAAATGTTCTAAGTAATTATAAACTGATAGGCTCTGATTTAACCAAGATTTATGGTAGGTAAAAATTTTATTCCATTAAAAGTTGTTTTATTTCATCATGAACGATCTCTAGAAGCAACTGAAAGCACAGTGCATTTTTAAATTTTCAGAATGAGTTACTTTTTTTTATTACTTAGAATGTATGCAGTATTTTAAAGCTCCATATATATTCTAAATCCTTCTCTTTATATTTCCATGGGAGACATCTATTTTTAATTCCCAGCAGGAATTAGAGGTATCGGCAAATAGTCACTACACACTCTTCTATGTACACACGGGATGTATTAAGTGCACTTTCCTAGTTAGTAGAGTTACTCTCTAAACAAATACATTGTGTAACATAGCAGTTGAATAACACTCTATGTGCCATGTGCCATTTGCTGTTTCAGACGTTGGTTGCTCTCTAGGTCTTCACTGACCTTCTATTTAAAATTTAGTAAAGTTGCAAAAGTCTGTGAATAAGAATCATTCTATGAGCTTGTTTTATTATATTAGAAACTAGTGGAGACTGTGAGTTTCTTGTTTGTCAATTATGGACAAACATGTTTTTCCTGCTCCCAATGATTGGTATTATTTTAAAATGGTTTTAGTCTTATTTAATACTGAAAGCAACAAGAGAAATTGGAAACGGTAAAGAGTAATGTCAAACACCAGTTAATTTTAGACAACTCCCACCCTCAATGCACAGACAAATACTTGTCCTGGCAAAGCAAGACTGTGAAAGAATAGAATTAGAGTTTGCTTGCTGAACCCCTTAAGTCTGGGGAAAAATCCATACTTAATTTGTTTATTGCAGTGGTGAGTATTTCATATACATCAAGACACACTATAGTATATCCAAAAAATTGGAGTATAATTTCTCACTTGAGGAAAAAAATTGATTCCTTTATTCTGTGGATTTGTAGTTGTTGTTTTTCTTTAGTTGTCATCTAAGGGTTTGATTGTAGTCATATATGTTTCTTTGATGAGGACTAGAAATTTCATTAGAAAAGGTCCCAGGTGAGCTGTCAAGTATGTTATTAGATGTGTTTTGACTAAGAAAGCAAGAAGGGGCTTCCCTGGTGGCGCAGTGGTTGAGAGTCCGCCTGCCGATGCAGGGGACACGGGTTCGTGCCCTGGTCCGGGAAGATCCCACACGCCGCGGAGCAGCTGGGCCCGTACCGCAAAAAAAAAAAAAAAAAAAAGCAAGCAAGAAGGCAGATTCAGAATGAGCATAAGCATTCAAATAATTCTTGTAACAAGAAAGGCTAATTATGATTGATCTTTTTTGTTGTTTTAAGAATGCCTGAGAGGAACTGGTGGTATAGATCTTTTATCAATGGAGTAAGTCTGAGTTCTAGGCCCCACGGCAACTATATGTTCCTTAACTATATAAGCATATTTCTGAGAACTTCCATCTTTGGTCTCCTTCAAAGCAGATGCTGCTTGGGTGGTTCTCTTTTGTCTGAGTGTGTTCTATCACTGAAAGCCAGAGTTAAATGTTCCCCAAGGATCGAGGTATGACCCATCGTTCTATAATATATGCAGTACAACATACACATTACAGTGACTCAGAGTCAAACGGAAGGAACAGGAACTCAGCTTATAGCTCTTATTTCAGCAAAAGGCCAATCCTCACCTTTCATTTATATATCTCTGTTAAAGGCTCTTTTAGCCCAAGGGTTTTTTCTTCTCTCTCCTACCAGTTTCCTTTGAGAGTTGGCCTTCCATTTCAACTGACTTATTTTGTTGATAATGTTTCCTTTAAGATGATTATTTGCTTAAAGTTCAAGCTAATAAAAGTAACTTATCCTATTAAAAATATTCTGGGGAGCAGAACAACATTTTAGGATGTTAATTGCTCATGTTACCAGTCATCCATGAAACATATGCCAAAAATGCTCTAAAAGGTTCCAAAATGTCTCCTGCAGCTATATATCTTTTGCAGGTACAATTACGTGGGAACATAAATAAGAAAAAGTGCATCCAACATCTGGAGTCAGATGGTTTACTGAAGTAAAATTACAAAATTAAATTTAAATGAACTTAATTAAAAAGGGGAGAGGGATCCAATTTAATACGGCCATTCATCATGTCCTCATTGAAGTTTCTTCTAGCACCGGAAAAATACAATAAAGTTGGAATACAAAAGTTGGATAAAGCCCCTAATGGAGTGTGAAAAGATGACCAAAGAGACACAGTCAGGCAGAATATATTCTCTTTTTCTCCCTGCTATTTTAACGACATGGAATACCCAATTGTTTTGAAAAGACAATATCAATCAAGAAAACTGAGCTTGGAAACTTATCTGTTCCAACTACCTCTTCTGTTTAGAGTTTCACTGTACATACTTCGT
The DNA here is from genome assembly GCF_059928025.1 of Delphinapterus leucas. Lineage (NCBI taxonomy): Eukaryota > Metazoa > Chordata > Mammalia > Artiodactyla > Monodontidae > Delphinapterus > Delphinapterus leucas. Next base: position 91,307,838 of record NC_143130.1, read on the forward strand.
CACTTAAGGATGGCGATTACTAGGTTTGGTTTTTAGTTCAATGATACATGGTTGAAGACTCTAACAATATGCAGCCAAAATTTTTTTAAAAAGGTCCAGATAGGAAAGTATTCATTTCAAATGACCTGCCCTTCCATTTTAATTCTCTAAAAAAAAGGAAGAATCAAAATACTGATCCCTTTAACACTGTAGTACTGAGTTCTGGCTGCTGTTTGATCAGTTTCTGTCTTCTTAGTTCTTAAACATTCTTAAAGCATCTTCTTAATTCTACGTGCTGAGAAAGACATATTAAGAAATGAAATTGCATGTCTTAAGTGACCTATCCATAATTATATGAAAACAACAGAATTTTATTTTATTAAATTAATTGACTGACAGATTCTAGAAAATATAGTCAATGTTATTCAGCAAATTTTCACTCCTAAGTAGTTCCTGCATACTATGGACATTGCTAGATGTTTGGTTTATGAAAACTTTATACCATCAGCTGACACTCAGATTCCCAGTATGTCATCTTTCCTTCTTCCCCATAAATATTTAATGTTGTCATACATGTCATTAGTACCTCACCTTCACATCCTCCTTATCTAAAAGACAGACTTTTAACCTCTCCCTTTGCAACCATAAAGCTAATCTAATATGGTACAAACTCACCAGTTAAGCAGAAAGCAAAAACAAAAAAATCCTTAAGCAGGGTTTCCCTGGTGGCGCAGTGGTTGAGGGTCCGCCTGCCGATGCAGGGGACACGGGTTCGTGCCCCTGTCTGGGAAGATCCCACATGCCGTGGAGCGGCTGGGCCCATGAGCCATGGCCACTGAGCCTGCGCGTCCGGAGCCTGTGCTCCGCAGTGGGAGAGGCCACAACAGTGAGAGGCCCACGTACCGCAAAAAAAAGAAAAAAAAAACACCCTTAAGCAGAAAAAAGGAGTAAACAGTTGAGCAGGCCGGAGAAACATAAAACAGGAAAACTAATCAAGCATCTGAGACTGAAACCAAGGAGCAGATGATAAACGAAGCATTATCAATGCATATTTGTTGAGCACCTACTGTTTATCAGTAATGTACTGAGCACTTTCAAGTACTTTGCAGCCGTTAACATGGTAACCATGTGATAAGAAAGCAGAGGATAATAGCACTTATGTAACTTCCTCAACATTGTACAGCTGGTAAGTAACAAAGCCAGAATTCAAATACCACCCCTTTGATGCCACATCCCATGCTCCTACCTCTATCACACTGCCTCAGAAACTGCAGGTGGTAGGAACCATATTAAGGGCAATTGAGGAGTATAACAAGATTGAATTTTGGAGTGAGGATTGAGAAATAACCAGTGGTACAGGTGAGAATGAATAATGAATAATTTTAACTGTTAAGAAAAGTTCATTCATCTAAATCACGTGTTCTGTACTGACTCATAGCATTTGCTTCCCATAAAAAGTACAGAAATGTTACACTTTAAAATCCTTGCAATATCTATACATTGTAGGAAAAGAAGAGAAATAGCAATTTTATAATTCATAACAACCCCAATGGTACTGATCGTCTGTGTCACTAATTGTGATCCCATTCTATCTATATCTATTTCATATGTATATATTTTTTCAGAGAACTGAATAGCTGATCATAAGCAGAAAACAGCTTTGCATTCAAAGTTATTAAGCCTAAGGCTTTAGATTCCATTACAACTTGTATTTTAGTCCCATAGATTGGCTGAACATCTATAGTGCCTCCAAAAACTACTGGACTATTACCATCCTTCCCAAAACAATGTTGGTTTTAGAACTGTCTTAGATGCAAAGAGAAAAATTTGAGTCATTTATGATTCAGATGCAGTTCTCAAGTCACTTTTGCAAAGACAGAAGGTCAGGACGAAGGGGAGGGTCACTAGAATTTGCAAAGCACATACCTTCACTCAGTTCAGAATGCATGGCATCAAGGATGAGCAGGGGGTGAGGTGACCAGTATTTTAGAAAATGTACAGGATGAGAGAATGCTGTACTTCTAAGGAAAAGTGGAAGACAGACATGTGGGCAGTTTTTCATTCATTCACTGCATCAAGGAATGGAACAGGTTGGGGGAGAAAAATTGGGAGGTCAGGAAGGCTTTAAATAAGCTGGTGGGAAAAAGCTGGAGCAAAGATGACAAGAGAAGGCCACTAAAGTGCAACAATGAGTTCCACAGCTGAGCCTGAATCTGATGGGCCAAACAGTAAAATATTCTTCTGATAAAAGGAATTAACAGGGTATTCTGATTAAAGATGATGAACGAACCACTGGGTTCGAGTTTCTGTGTGTTTGTCCTGAGTCATCCCACTCTTCTCAAGGACAACTGTCTCCTTAGCAACAGTAAAGTGGGAACCTCAGAACTCTTCATGTTCTTGGAAAGGTCTGTCTCACCATCCTTGAATCTTGTACTCAACACTCCCCTTAGTGAGATCTTAGTGCCCACACACGATCACTCTCTCTATTACTACTCCTATTCAATTTTTAGTCATTTCTGTATCCAATGGGATGATCCTTCCACTATCCTGTCCCCTCAGTTCCTGGACTTCCTCTCTTCCAAAGATTTCATCAGCCATCATTCCTAAGCCACTCACTTCCATAGTCACACCCTTCACTTTGCTGTTACCAGTAAGTGCAGCCCTTGCAAAACCTCAATTTCAAATATTCCTTTCCCTGATCATAACTTCTTATCTTTCCTGCTCACTCCCTCTAACACCCCAAATCCTACAATTCTACAACCCCACCAGGACCTAAAATCCACACTCTCCGTGTCCCTGCGATATCTCCCCCATGATACCCTCTCTTGCCTCCTCCTTTCCAGCTTAAGTTCCATAGATAATCATTAAAATTACATCTTAGCTCCTTCTCTGCTTTCGTGAACTTTTCTGATGAAATCTTAGGAAATCATTTTCTCGTTGAAGTCACTCTGGCAACCACTCAATGCCTACACTCATGAGGTCTGCTGGGCCTGTTACCTGGTAGATAATCAAGAGAGAACTTGTTCTCTTGTCTCAGAGCCTTTGTACTTACTGTTCTCACTGCCTAGAAAACTCTTCCCCCAGATATCAGCGTGGTTTGCTACCTCATTTCCTTTGCCTTATTTCAAAAAGTCTACACAGAAAAGCTTTACTAGGCCTGTCTACCTACAATTCAAACCCTCACCACCACCTTGTGACATTTCATGCCTCCTTCTCTACTTTACGTTCCCTCTTTAGCACTCATCTATATATAAAATACACATCAGAGAATAAAATACGTAAACACCATATCTTTTAGATTTCTATCTTGCTTACTGCTCATCTCCTCTACTAGAAGGATATCCATGAAGACAAGGATTTTTATCTGTTGGGTTCACTTCAGTATCCCCAGTACACAAAACAATGCCTATTAAATACCTACTTGGTGATCAATAAATATCTGTTCAATGAATGAGTCCACAAATAAATGGATATATGAATGACTAGGGAAAGAGAAAACGTAAAGTTATAAATGCTTTTCACATGGAAATTAATATTTAGAGATGCCTATTTTTACTATGATAGTTCCTGTTCATGAAATCAGGATTTGAGTGGGATCCTAGGATACAGTAGTTGTCATAGTGGTGCCATGACAATATAACAATATAGCTTATTGAACAATATAAAAACACCAAGAATTAAAGCAAATCCTTGAACAATTCTAAAATTACCGTGTTTAATCTTTATTTTCTTTCTTTATTTTTTTGCGGTACACGGGCCTCTCACTGTGCGGCCTCTCCCATTGTGGAGCACAGGCTCCGGACGCTCAGGCTCAGCGGCCATGGCTCACGGGCCCAGCCGCTCCGCGGCATGTGGGATCTTCCCGGACCGGGGCACGAACCCGCGTCCCCTGCATCGGCAGGCGGACTCTCAACCACTGCGCCACCAGGGAAGCCCGAAGTTTCACTTTTGATGACATCTACTTTCTACTTGCTAAGACATTTCTCCCTCTTCCTCTCCCTCTTCCTTTCCCCCCAACCCCCACAGCACATAAGTAGATAGAGTCTAAAAGCTGATGTGCATGACCAAAGGACGGGATGTCAAAGCATGTCTTCTTGCCTGATATGAGGATGCAATCATAGTATGCTTATACACTTATGTTCTCAGCTCTCCTTGCCCTCTACGTTCCCAAAGAAAATTTATAACGTTTTAAAACGTTTTCCAGGATCATATTTGTGCCTTTACAATGTATTTTTATAATGTATATTTAGATAATTAATTAGAACTTTTTACAGATGTTTGATAGGACATCAGAGAACATATTATTAAAAACGATTTCTCTCCTTCTCCCCCAATTCAGTGATACAAAGATTGCCTTCTATCAGAGGCTCTCAATCTATCCCAATTTTCCGTAAGTCACTGTGCTGTAATGACACTCTGTCAGATGCAAAAGTTGAAAATAAAAGGAGAAAATTCACTTTCGACTTTATTACACCAAAAATGTCTGAATGATAGATGGGACCACTGCAGATATGGTGGTTGTCTGGTTCCTATTGTTAGTCATGGGTTATTTTGATCAGCTGCAAAGTTTTAGTGGGTGACTAGAATAGAAAATATCTGCTGTTTTCTGGAGCTTCAGTGAAATGCTAATGAAAGTAGCTGAGATTTTAAAAACTCTACTTGAATTTCTATCAGTTTCCATTGTTTCATGATCCCGTTACTGAGAAGGGACCTTAGGATCCCTTTTTGCTGATTATATCTCACCTCCATTTTGACTTTGGGGAGAAGCAGAGGTCAATGATTGAGAAGAGAAATTACCTTTTAGTTGGGAACACTGGAAATAACAGTATCCAGATCAGCCAGATCGCAAGGAAGTTAGTTCACTAGTTGTCAGTAGTATGGTTTACTGTGATGAATAAAAACTATAATTTTCAGGCTAATTGGGTTAGCTATAAACACATGGAAATCTGGATAGAGTATCTTGAGATAACTTTTCCCATACTTAACTTTATTCCTATCTTAATTCTCTTTGGTTACTTTCCCAGATTAGTCACAGAATTTTGTGACCCAAAGAAAGTTGAAACTAAGTTCTAACATGAGGACGGAATGGACCATACCCAGGCTTAAAGTTTTGTTTTCTTTGGAGAATAAACTGGTATGAATGAGGGTGGATTTAATAGTCAGAGAAGGTAAAAATGATGCTTCCATGTAGTTGGGGGGTCTTGAGATGAGGGAAGAAAATGGTACCACACATAGGTGAACATCTCCATCTTGGTTAACTTTGGATGGTGTTGAAATTTTATCCATAAAAAAACTAAATGGGGGCTTCCCTGGTGGTGCAGTGGTTGAGAGTCCACCTGCCGATGCAGGGGACACGGGTTCATGCCCCGGTCCGGGAAGATCCCACATGCCGCGGAGTGGCTAGGCCCGTGAGCCATGGCCGCTGAGCCTGCGCATCTGGAGCCTGTGCTCCGCAAAGGGAGAGGCCACAACAGTGAGAGGCCCGCATACCGCAAAAAAACCCCCAAAAACAAAATGGATGATACTCTTGGTTGGTATTTCATATGTCAGCCAATTTCTCTGACCCACATTCATTACGTTAATGTTCTTTTCTAGCACTCTGGATAAAAAATTTGGACCACTATGTTTTCTGGGTTTTTTTTTAACATCCTTATTGGAGTATAATTGCTTTACACTGCTGTGTTAGTTTCTGCTTTATAACAAAGTGAATCAGCTATACATATACATACATCCCCATATCTCCTCCCTCTTGCATCTCCCTCCCATCCTCCCTATCCCACCCCTCTAGGTGGTCACAAAGCACCGAGCTGATCTCCCTGTGCTATGCAGCTGCTTCCTACTAGCTATCTATTTTACATTTTGGACCACTATGTTTAACTTCATCCATTATTCATAGTCCTTGATTGGTTTTAACATTAGTACATGAACTGGGAGCTCTGGAAGATTTTCTATAACATGTGTAATTGTTGAAATTTCCTGTTTATTATCTAGGTGACATTTTCCAATAATTATGGTTTTATTCTTAGAGGACATGTGATCAACAGTTCTTTTCAGGGGCAAAGACTATGGTATGTTCAAGCAAATTGTGTTTTTTTTTGACCCAAGACATTCCCACCCCCCACACCCAGTTCATATTGATTGTCTACAATGCTTGTAATGAAACAGAGTCAGAGAGTAAACTCAGGGCTATGGGGGTATATTTGTCTTAGAGATCAAACACTTAAAGCAGGATTTATGGAAGCAGAGGGCTGTGGGTCAATAGCTAAAAAAAACCCTGGACTGTAAACAAGTAAAGGACTTTCTGAGGTGTGAAGGAGAGGAGAAAGGAGACTGGAGGGGGTGGAAAGGAAGATAAGGGGAGGAAGATAAGCAGAGAATCTGGCTCAGTAAAAAGTATACATCTGAAAAGAATTAGAGGGAGGGAGGTCTAAGAAAGGCTGATTCACTTCATGGATCAACCCCAGAGACCCATTTCCCCCCCATCTTGCTGACAGGGATCGTATTCTAAACATTTCTTCCATTCTCTCCCATGCTCTCTATCTGGAGGGATTCTAGGACACTGAAATTTAAGATCAGTGCAGCAAAATCACCAGAGAAAGGTTCAGACACAAGTCAGACACAATTTACACAGCTGACTCTTGTTGCTATCATAATTTAATACAAAAAAACCAAGTAGATTAGAACTCAGAACAACTGTTAGCCTTTGTTCAATGTGAAGACACCTATGAAAATCTATGAAGATGCTTTTTTAATATAACTTTCAAATCAGACAAGTGCTATAAATAAGGAATCAACTTTCTAGCAATATAAAATTCTGTGTAGTGATTTTAAGTTCCTCAAAATGTTTCCTATTTATTATTTTATCTTTGGATAAATCTACAGAGGAGTAAGTGCGGTGAATATTAACCTCATTTTATAGATTAAAAATTAAAACCCAACAGTTAAGTGACTATTTAAGATCTCAGAGGCAAAAAAAGAAAAACACTTCTCTAGCTAAATCAGCTATGGTGTTAGGATTAGGATTTAGGTGCACCGATTGCTAAATCATGGCTCTTTTTACCGTGCCACTTGGTGTCAATGTATCTTTTCTCAAACAAGCCTATCTGGTCAACAGAGTGTTCTCGTATTGCAGAAGTGGCACAGGATTCAGTATCACCTGGTTCCCTACGGAGATTAGGAGCTTCAAGGCCAGCTTCAAGAAAACCTTCCCACATCCCAAATGACACAAGTCATTTTAGCATGATCTATTGGGTTTCTTTGTTAGCCTTTCACTCTTGATAACAAGAAGCAGAATTTGATATACAGAACTCAGATGAAACGATGACTTCTGTGGTCCAGAAGTGAGTTATTAGAGGGACCACTTCCACAGAGGTTTATGGTTTCATTAAGGCCAATCACATGCATGTCTCTCTTACTTTTTTTCTTTCCTCAAATTGCTCAGCTTTGAGGATTTTAAAAAGCCCTGTCTGTTTAACTCTGGCCTTTCTGATATCTGAGATTTAATGACTCTCTAATTAAGATGTTATCTTGAATTCCATGTATATATGAGAAACCATGACTTATGTATGGGAATTTGGGTTTGGTGGCAGTTCCTCGAAAGCACATCTAAATCATGAAATAAAGCGTTAAACTCAAGTGCAAAGTAATTTAACTTTTAAGAGGAATGTGCTATTCAGATAAAAGAAACCATAATGGTACGATCATTTACTTTTACATGTATAAACGTGTGAGGCTGTGCTGTCAGTTCCAGGTATCAGTTTAAGTAATGCATCTTCCAGACTGTTTCACAATCATTCTTCCATTGTTCCATAAATAGATTATGCAAATACAAGCTGTTAAACTAAAAGTTGTTGCAATAATATAACTGAATAAATCAGCAGGGCAATGTGAGAGGAATATACTTAGAAGACTAAGTATGAATGCTGAATTACCAAAATACATCCTTTGAAAATTCACAGATTTAAGATATCTAGTACTAAATAATGGACAAATAAGTTGGCTAAAAGTCAAATTTTGTTCAAGGTACCATGGACCTGCTAAAAGGCCACATGAAAATGGAGACCTGAACATTTGTAGAAAATATACTAGAATGGAAGCCCTCGGAGAATTAAAGGTGCTGAATATAGTCTCACCTTATGATGATCTGACTCAACTTGAAGATGGTAATGAAATGAGTATTATTACTGAATTTAATCCATTAAATTCAACAAGTCAGGGCCCAAAGAATCTACCTGGGGCCTACATGATCTCGTTTAACTCCAGTAAACCACATCGTGGTACATTTTTTAGTCTACTTTGGAAATGTGTCCAGAGACTGTTCTCTCCCATTAAAGACGGAATGCTTAATTACTACTTAAATCAATATTATATTTTGGCCTCAGATCTAAGACTCCTCTTTTCAAAACAATCTTCTAATAACACAATTTGCTATCCATCTGCCAATATCTTCACCATTATGCCTCTCTTTTTAAGAAACATCATATAGTTGTGCCTTTGATGCCAACAAGCGTCCAGTGCATACCACACCATCAGCACCAGGCAGTCTTCATTTTCAAGCAATCTCTTAATTGACTACAGATTTGGTTCCTTTAGGAATCCAATCTCTGGAACCATATTAAGGGTATGACTGCCCCCTGAGGTATTGAAAACTGAATTATTTACCTTTCTTTCTCCACATTGATCTTAAATGTTGTATCCCTTTGTGCTCTGAGAATCATATCTCTTCGGAATAGACATAGTTTCATTGTTCAAAATGGAGACCATTTACCTCACTTGGTCCAAGTGTACAGAAATAAAGAAATCTGATATTGCTTAGTTTCCCTATTTTTCACCAATACCAATAATACTAAGTTCAACATTTATGGACTATAGATTTCCCCTGTTTTTACTGTGGTTTTGCAAGGTAATTGAATAGAGACCTGTATGGGTCAAAAAATTACACCTAAACAGCTTTAGTTTCATATCTAGTGCAAACAGCCAGGTTCCAGTAATATTTAATATCCTTCATTGTTATATCTTTAAATCTTACCACTGCAAGGAAATGTGAAAATCCTTAAACTGCCGGCCTCAGTGTTCCCATGTCAACTGGCATATGCTCAGGTTGGAGATCCTGCCAAAAGTCAAAGGAAACATTTATGAGACAGAGCCTGATAGACGATTATTTTAATCCTGCATGTCCAGCACTGCCCGCAAGCTTGGTTTATGAATGCCTGCTGCTGCTTTAATGGTAAGACCTCTTCAACACAGCTGAATGCAGTGAGTGCACGAATGGATTTTCTTTTTCTTTTTTTTTTTTCCCCTACCGTAACTAAGAGACTGATTATTGATCTCCACCTGGATGTTCCTATTGAGAACAGGCCATTCATGAATACAAACAGGAAGAATAATGGTGCACTGCATGGGCAGTTTTAATAAACTGCAATAGGGACACAGTCTCTGTGGGAAAAAAAAGAACCAATCCAATCTTAATGTAGCATGTGCTTACATGACTAGAAATTCTGTGGGCATTCTATAGGCCAAGCATCAGAGAGTCCAGAGCTCCTGGGCTTTGACTCAGTGCCACGTCAGAGTTGAGTATAAGACCCCAAGGACACCCTATATGCCTACTCCAGGGAAGCTCCTAAGTCCTCTCTACTGCCCTTAGAACAGAAGCTTTGAAGGCTGGAATGGACGGATCTGACCACACAACTGGAACAGAGGGATCTGAACCCAGATGTGGCTATACAGAAACGCAAGGGATGTGAGCCCATTGGGAGACTCGAAAATCCAAAACCTGAAGTCAAGAGGGTGAAAAGTAGATGAAAAAAAGAACTAATTAGTACAGGCCACCTTCAGACTCAGCTAATGAGAAAACCTTTTCTGTTTTAGCCAGCCCCTTCTTGTGTTATCTGGCTACAGCTGACATAAGTCAAGCAGTGAATTTAGCAGAAGTATATGCAAGAGGAACAACAGCTGTGATATTTAAAAGGGGAACTGGCTTTTTAAAGATCAGAAACTGCCATCAACAAAGCAAGTGAGTAAGGCTTGTCTGGAGGGCAGATATAAACCCAAACTTGTTCCAGTTGTGTTGAGATGCTTTCTGCACAAATGAAGTTATTAAACCAAAAAAGCCAAAGGCGCGCTTTCCAACACATATAATTATGTTTCTTTTTAACATCTGATTCCAACACCTACTTTGAGTAATAAAGTGTAGCATAAAGGCCTTAAACCTGAAATCCAAGAACCTCTCCCCTTAAAATAGTTTGCAAATTTTATGTGTTCTGTTTGTGAAGTATGTGCCCTCATCCCATCTCCCACTCCCAGAAGGTCCATAGCTTTCATCGGATTTTTAAGGTGGACTCTAACGCATAAAAGGTGAAGAACCTTTGGATTGGCAGTCTGAGGATGTTGGTTCTAATCTTAGCTCAGCTTCTAACTGGTTTTGTGGCTTTCAGCAAATGGCTTCCCCTCGCTACACCTCAGTTTTCTTATCTGTGAAATGAGAAAGCTGAACTAGAGAAATCCAAATACACTTCCAGGTCAACAAATCTAGGAAATGCCCATAAAACTGGGAGGATTGAATTGGAAGATATCTTGCCCTGTCTGTTGGCCTAATCTCCTTATTTATGGGGGAGAAAATGAAGCCCAGAGAGGTTTTCATACAATACTTATGGTGAAGAGCAAGGATTGAACCCAGAATTTCCAACTCATACACCAATTCACTCTTCATTCTAACACACACCATGTTTGTAAAGCTCTATTCCCAGCTCACAGCTTTACTTATTGGCCGAGGGAGCATTTCAGGCAGGCTTTCCCTGTCTTGGCTGGGATACGGGTACAGTGTGTCCTTTGGGGTTCTCTCCCAGATTTTCTCAGGGAGAGCACATATGCTCAGGCCCCAGATAATTGTGCTTTCACACTCACAGCTGTAAGACAGACAAGAAAAAGCTGTCCACAAAAAAATAATCAGCATTTGCAAAAGTGCTCTGGGGTAGCTTCAGGAAGTGTTCCAGGAAAATTGCTATTATAAAAAGATCACTAGGTTCTCTCCTCCTGGATCCTATTCCACACTCAGACATTAATATTTTAGGTATATCGGTGATACTCATTTACTCATCCAAAGTTCAACAATCAGCAAGTACGCCTGGCAACAACAGACTGAGTCCTTGCTTTCATGCAGATTACTGTCCAGCAAGGAACGATGGCTTCCTGGAATGTCTGCTGCAATCCTGCCTGTGTGCACCGAGAGCCAGGGGCAAGCACCGCCTCCCCAAGAGAGGGCTCATGCTTCCTTTGAGTTGCCCTTTCTCAAATTTATAAACACAGCTCAAGAGAATCTCTATTACTTTACTGTGGACCAGTTTATCCAAATACCTTTTGTTAAACCCAATAAAGCATGAGACTCTGTATAGTCTTTCCTTATTCTGTCAATTCCTATCTGCTTATCAAAATCCTACATATTCAAAAACACCTAGATCAAATTCTTCCTTCTCAATCTACCAATATGACTTTATTACAGCTACCTAAGAATGTACAGAGCAACTTCATTTATTCTTCTCTTACAGCACTTGAAGTACAGAAATGCTAAACCTTCACAAGTACACAGGAATTTTAAATCACTGAGTTCATTTTATCCGTAAAGAAAGAGTGGTCTAGAAACACAAAGTCGCCAAGTTAATTGTTCATGAATTATTACAAATCAAAGGGAAAGAACAGGAGAGTACATTTTTGTTTAGCATTTGCTCTATGTTATGTTCTTTGTAAGATGTTTTAAATACATGATTTCATCTAATTCTCAGAAATATCTTGCTCAGTGGATATATTATCATCCCCATTTACAGATGCAGTAAGCAAGTCTCAGAGGAAATAAATAACTTAAACCAGGTCAGACAGCTGCCAAGTGGTAGCTGGCAGGAGGTGGGTTCAAACTCAGCTCTGTCTGAGGCAGTTCTTGTCCCCCCCCACCCCCTCTGCCCTCTCCACTTCCACATGAGGGGATGAGAAGAGGAAGTGGTGGAATTTACTAAGAAAGGGGATTCGGGCAGCAGCCCCAGTGATAAACAGCAAGTCCCTGACAGCTTGGTCAAGGGCCCAATCTACTGACTACTTCTGAGATCCACCCTCCCTCCCCTACAAAGTGGCAGTGAGGATGGAGAAAGGCATGAGAGCACCATCTTTGTGGGAAGGAAAGCAATGAAGACTAGCAAAATCTCAAAGTACCTGAGCTTCTGGCTGCTTATCAGTCAAATGGGCTTTGGCAATCCTGTTCAGTCTTTAAGCTCCAGGGATGATAGTAGCTCAGTAGTTGTAAAATATAAAAAACTGTAGGATTCTGCCTTGTACACATCACTTTCAAAGGGAACAGAGAATCTCCCAGTCCTTATTTCCAAATACTATCTACCTTCTACACACACGAGGTATTGTGCAGTTTTTCACACCAAATGGTGGATAAGAATGGGGCTCCATGGGTGAATGCAGCTATTCCTCTGTGGATCAGTACCTTGAAGTATATCTACTTCAGGTGGACTTTCCCCAAAGATTCTTGTAACTGTGACAGCCTAAGTACCTCTAAAATAATGATAATAACCACACTTTCTGGATATTTGGAATTTTTCACTTTACAAAGTATCTTTACATGCACTATTATTTAATTTCCACAGAAACTATATAAAGTGAATAGGACAGTCATTATTAGTCCAACTTTAGAAATAAGGAAGTTGAAGTTAAGTGAAGTAATGTATAATTACAGAATCAAGATAATGTGTTAACAATGTAAAAACAATACAATTTGTACTTATTGAGGGCCTGCTAGGTGTCACACACCACTGCAAAGATTGTATAAATCTGCTCACTTAATCTTCATAACCACTCCATGACATAGATATTATCATCTTCAGACAAAGGATAAAAGAGGGTAAAATGGTTTTCCTAAGGTCATACAGCAAGTTAATACCAGAGCTAGGATTCAAATCCATGTTTAAGTCAAAGCCCAACGTCTCAACCCAAATCTGACTGTGAGTCTAAATAAGGCAATCTAATTTCCAGAAATGTCCTTATTGCCTGAGTATACAGATTCACTAGCCTGCCATGCCTTGCCTTTCTTGGACATTCTGTGTCCTCTTTGTCACACTTTAAGACACAGAAAAATTCAAGTCATTGGTAACTTGCAGTCAAAATTCTTTAGTATTACTCTCCATAATCCAGGTAGTTGGGACAAAATGATCTATTTCAGAGTAGTCTAGCTACCTCATTTTGTTTCCCTTGCTATGTTCCTGAAGACTGAGCTTTGTTGCTCTTCTCACTTTCCCCTTTAGCTACTGATGGTTACCTGCCTACATATGTGCAAAGCTGTATATAGCACATAATGAGAACGCTCAGAAAACCTTTTCCTTACCCCTTTCAACGGTGCAGGAGAAAAAAAAATTAAACTGACGAACTGTAGCAAGAAGATAGAAAAGATATGTGAAAGCACTTTCCTTTCAAAGAGCGACTGGTTCTCAGGTCCCCTTGCATATGGCGCCAGTGTGAGTGAAAATGTGACAATACTTCAGAAATGCTGTAGGGCAGGTGTCTCTGCATACATATGCATAATGTCCTTTTCACACTTTGGAGCTACCAGATGCCTAGTTCTGCTTGGAAGGGGCCTGGTAACCCACTTGAAATCATGAGGATTCATAATTCATTTATGCAAGCTGCAAAACCCCTCTAGATGACATCTCCTGCCCTGAAGAATGATTGAGAGAAAGATGTAATAGAGCCGAAAATGACAATGAAATATTAGCAGTGCGGCAGAGTTTATATGAGGCCCCCAGCTAGATGAGAGAATTATGCAAGTCAAAAGAAGAGCCTTCAGGCAATGACAGGCAAAAACAAAGGAAGAATGTCTAGGTGTCAAAGACTAATTTTGTTGCTATGGGGAAGGCCCTGAGGCATTGATTCATTTTATAGGCAGGTATGCAGCCCTCTACCTTGAATTCTCCAAGTGCTGGGCAAAACCACTCCTCCATTTACATCTGACCTCTAAAATTACTTGGTGCTCTGAAGAAGTGTTTCAGGGTGAAGATGGGTAGTTAGGACGGACCCAGGCTCTGCCTGAGGTGGAACTTTAGGCTCTGATCCTGTTTTCTCCTGGCACCATCCACCTCCAATCAAATCCTTCCCCATTTGCTCTCAAAATTTTTTTCTGGAACACCAAGCTCTTGCCTTCTCCCTCTACTCCCTTACCTGCCTCCCACTCAGGGGGGAGATACCTGCTCCTTAGAAGAGAATACAAAGCTCTTTAAAATCCTGCCCTGCTTTTTCACCTCTTGCCACATGGAGCTTCTTGCATCTCCTAAAATGCTTTCAGTTTACTGTGCTTTTGCCCTGCTGTCCCCTCAACGCCTTCCTCACTTCTCCACTGGGCATACTGCCGACTCATTCTCTAAGAAACAGCTGCCACATAACTAGCTGGGTGAAGACTTTCTCAGCCTCTAGGAAGGAGCTAGTCATTCCCTCTGCTGTATTCTCATGATACCTGGCACTCATCTCTACTTGACCACTTTGCACTCTCCACTAGAATTATAGTTTACAAGGTTTAGGCTGCACAAAACTAGGGAGGGCAAGAGCAATGCCTATAAATATACCTTTTTATCCTTTATACAGAGCAAAGTGCCTGAAATATATTTGCTTAAGAAATACGTGTTGATTGGAAAAAAAAAAATGAATGAATGGCTCCCTCATTTCCCTCCCATGTGCTTTTAGTGATTCAGCATGTGATTCTTTTTTCTAAATGAAAAAATTATTTATTTATTTATTAACATCTTTATTGGAGTATAATTGCTTTACAATGGTGTGTTAGTTTCTGCTGTATAACAAAGTGAATCAGCTATACATACACATATAACCCCATATCTCCTCCCTCTTGCGTCTCCCTCCCACCCTCCCTATCCCACCCGTCTAGGTGGTCACAAAGCACCGAGCTGATCTCCCTGTGCTATGTGGCTGCTTCCCACTAGCTATCTATTTTACATTTGGTAGTGTATATAGGTCCATGCCACTCACTTTTGAAACACTCCAGTGGTGATACTGGAGAATAAAGGCAACTACAGAAGGCAACAGATCAGAGTACTGCCTTGGCATCTTTGTTCTGAAATCTATCTCTTTGGCCAATTTCTTCTTTCCTGTAAGTGACACCCCTCTATTATGATGCTAGGGTTTTCTCAGGTCACAGTATTAAAGCTCCCAGAGTCAGTACTGTATGCTGCAAAGAGCTGGAGCTTTGCGATCAGATAGTCCTTGGCTCAAATCCAGGTGTGGTCTTCAGTAGTAATGCGAGCTGGAGCAAGGTTCAGAATCTAGCTGAATTTCAGGTCCCCCCTTGGTAAACTGAGGATGAATTCCTACCCTATAAGGCTGTTGTGAAGATCACATTAAACTGTAGCTGCCAAACACATGGCTCACTGTACACTCTTAATAAATAGTAACATTTATTTTTACATCTTCAGCCTCTAGAATAGAGATTATCCTTTATGGGGCGGTTAGAAGGTGGTTTATATACTAGAATCATCTGGGATGACTTTCCAAACTACATCCCCACTTTCCTTTCTAGAAACACTCGTGTGGTATACTATCACAACTACAGATTGAAGTATGTTTTCTTTCTCAGGAGCTATCAGACAGGAAGAAGATTGAGAATCACTTCTCTAGAACACACCCTGGAAAGTTTTGCTCTTTACTTCACAGCTATAACTCTAACTGGGACCCTAAACCTCTCACCCTGAAACTGTTATAATATCTTCCTAGCTGACCTTTTTATTTAGACATTTTCCTCTTGTCAATTCATCCTATATACCATAGCAAACATAATCTCTCAAACTCCAGAAAGGCAGAGCAATCTTTTGATGAAATGGACACCTGAGGAGTCCCCACTGGGAGAGGCAGGCACCTTTCCCCCAAACACCCCCTACATGCTCTTTCATACCTTTGTGCCTTTGCCTATGCTCTTGCTTCCAACTGAAGGGTCCTTCCCTTCCCTTCCTAGTCTCTGCTCCCCCAAGTTGTAGAGCTAAATAATTTCTACACATTGTGTAAAACAAACTCAAGTAGAGCTAACAGTCTCCTCCTTTGTGCCACCACAGGACCTAGCACACCTCTCTTATTGCATTCATCACACTGTTACTAGTTCACAATTTTTTTTGCTGTACAAAATTGTGAATTCTTTAAAGGGAGAAACTGTGTCTTAATTATTCATGTATCTCCCCATAAAGTAGATACTCACTAAATTTTTACCGAACTGAATTAAGTTGAACTGAGATGAATCCCTGTTCATGCTCCATTTAAGCATTTAACTTGCTACTGCCAACTGCTAAGCTGTATATATGTGTGCATGTATATCTGCATTTCTGGTGTTTTCTCATCACTTTCATGTTTTTCCCCAGGGGATTCTCAGACAAAGATTATGTAAAAAAGAAGAGTTGCACATTTACTGGTCAAGTTCATTTCAGAACCCAGGGAGGCTGGGCAAACTCTCCAGCCAACACGGAGATTGTGAAAAAAGGCTTTGTTAAAACATCCTGCTGCTTCCTCTTCACTAAATCCAAACTCCCTCAGGTAGATGGCAAGATGGCACTGCCAACTTGACTGAAACTCCACCCAATCTAACTGTCTGGACTGGCCTAGAATGCATAATTGTTTCTCTCTGTGACTGTCCTGCAAACAGGACAGGATTCTGTTCTCACATGTCTCCCTCTCTAGTGGGTGACACTGCTGCAGGCTGGTTTTCCTGTGGATTCATTCTTCTGTGATGGATGTGTTAGGGCTCTTGGAGTCCCAGAATCAAGCTTATTTCTTGATTCAATGTTCATTCATTCATTCATCAAACATTTACTGACCCTCTTCCTTTTGTCACATGCAGTGGTAAGTCCTAGGGAAATAAAGATGCATAAGAAAAAGAGTTACCTAGGATGGGGAGAGGACAGAACATGAACAAATAATGACAGTAAAATAAGACAAATGGAAAATAGATACTTGTGCATAATGTCAAGGGGGCCCAGTGAAAGTAGATAAAGAGAGGCTGATGTCTTTTCCCACTTGTAAACTCTGCAAAGAACCTGAGTGTACTCAACACAGACATCTTACTCAGTCCCTGAATATTCCCCATGAACCCAAAGACTGTGGAGAAGAGTGCTAACCCTTTGACAGAAATTCCTGGGTGGCTCTAAGAGCCCAAATTTCCCCTCTGAAGAGCTATCATCTCATCCTCAGAGAGACCTGTATTGTGCTAACAGAAGAGCGGTGCTGTCACATTGCAGCATCTTAAAATCTCTGTTCTCCAATATATGTAACTTCATGACTTTGACCAAGTATAAGATGCAGAACGTAACTAAGAAGGAAATACGGTTAAGGCATATTCCAGAAGAACCTTCAATAAAATCCTACTCCAGGTCTAACTCTACAACTGTGCTGTCCAGTACATTAGCCACTAGCCACATGTAGCTCTTTACATTTAGATGATCTAAAACTAAATAAAATTAAACTTACAGTTCTGCAATTGCGTCAGTCACATGCCATGATTTCAACAAGCACATGTGACTAGTGGCTACCATACCGGACAGACACTGAACACTTTCATCATCACAATTATTTTCTAAAGGACAGTGCAGCTCTAGAAAATGATTTGAATTTTTTATTCATTGATTCATTTATTTTATAATTTTAAGACTTGCTTACTTTGTAAAAGACTCAGTTCTGAGTTCTGGAGCAGGCAAAGGTAAAAAGCTAAAAGTTTTCTGTTGTTGAAGGGCTAACCGTTTGGTGGTAAAGACAAATATTTAGTAGAAAGAAAAAAACTGGATATTGTGCAATGGGGGATTTGAGGGCACGGAGACAAAACAGCCTAATCTTGCCTAAAGTAACAGGAGACCTCAAAGAGAGGTGACAGGATGTGATTCTCAGGGGATGAGTAGTTACCTTCCTAACTTACAAAGTGGAAAGGGCACTGGAGATGGCGAGAACAGTATATGCAGAGCCACAAGGCATGGAAGAGCTTAGCATGCTGCAGGTGTTTAGTATTCCTGAAGTAGAGTGTAAACTTTTGGAAAGTTGGGTGAGAACAGGCTGGCAAGGTAGATGCCACAGTGTGCTAAGAGGTTTTGGGTGAGCAGGTGGTGGGAGGATGGGAGGTCACAGACCATATACACAGTAACTAAGAACACTGAAGTTATATAAAGCCGGATTATACTCAAAATCTGCCACTTGTAGCTTTATTTGGCAAGTTTTAAAGTCTCATTGAATCCCATCTTTCTGTAAAACGGTGTTACTAACACTGACAACCTTTTATGATTATTGTGTGGATTAAATGAGACCACGTGCTTATCAGTGTGTGTGGCACATGTTAAATAATCAAAAATGAAAATAACTGTAATTTATTCTATAAGGAACATGGAATCAAAAAAGCATCTGAGCAGAAGTATAAAATGATGATACTGTATAAAGAAATGACACAAGACAATCAGCGATATCAATAATAATTTTAAAATGGCTAAAATTTACAGAGTATTTTACTACATGTAAAAGTGTGATTCCAAGTGCTTTAAGTAAGTTAATTTATTTAAATCCTCTCAACAACCCTATGAGGTAGGCTACCATTACTTGCTCCCTTTTATAGATGAAAAAACAAAGGCACAAGGTTGTTAATTTGTCACACAACTACTAAGTGACAGGCCGGGATTCAAACCCAGATGTCAGGCTCTTGAATCTATACATTCAGCTTCTGGGTTCTGCTTCTGTTAGAAATTCTTTGACAAAAGTCTGCCTGATTTTATATCGAATTATTTCCCACCACAGCATGGCCTCAAAATAATTTTATTTAAGTACAGATCTTTAAAAAATTTCTCGGGCTTCCTTGGTGGTGTGGTGGTTGGGGGTCCGCCTGCCGATGCAGGGGACACGGGTTCGTGCCCCGGTCTGGGAGGATCCCACATGCCGCGGAGCAGCTGGGCCCGTGAGCCACGGCCACTGAGCCTGCGCGTCCCGAGCCTGTGCTCCGCAACGGGAGAGGCCACAACAGTGAGAGGCCCGCCTACCGCAAAACAAACAAACAAACAAACAAAATGTCTTATACCATGAAAACCAGAAGCCAGTATATGTGTTCTAGAAATATTCCATAGATGATCATCTGGATAGAAATGGGCAAATGCTTGATAAAGTGTGTATCATTAGAAAGGTAGGTTCAAAATCTTGGATAATCAAGACTTGACTATAATTCACAGCATTCTCATCAACAGTGAGCCTGTAACAACTTTTCATAAAAGTCAGCTTCCGTTTTAGAAAATGGGGCTAATGTGTGCCTCAGAGGTTTGTAAGAAATATTAAGTAAGAGAATGTGTAGAAAGGATTTTGTACTGTGTGTGGCACACAGAAATAGTTCATTCAGAAGTAGCTTCTGCTGCTACAATTTTTGTTCTTTTAATTAAAGTGTCATCTTCTAATACAAGGTCTGCTGAGTCTTGAAAAGCCTTTCCTAAGATTCACTTGAACTCTCTTAAACATCTTAAGGATGGACAGAAGGGTATCATAGATATGAAATTCTTCAAAACAAACACATCCTAGTCTATGACCTAAATTCCAACTCTCCTTATTTAAAACTTTCTCTGATTCAGTTTCAGCAACACTTTTCAAAACATCCCTATTTTTACCCAAACTGAGCCCAGACGAGCCCAAAACAACATTTTCATTGACTGACCTCACCAAAGGCCTCATCTCTCAGGGAAGTTCTTCCAAATGTCTTTTCCTCTGATATTCTGCCCTTTAGTTTGACTTTCATCCTCATATAATTCCACTTTAATGAGTGAGATGATATAATTATCCTTCAAATTTGTTTCACTCCTTTAGAGCCCAGCCTCTCCCCATGGGGCCTTGTCTAGCATGACCATGTTTCTCCCAGTATAAGGCACTGGCCTGGGTCTCAGCATCGGTCAAGATGGCATGTTCTTCCCTGTTGGTGATGGCAAGCAATAATTGTTGGAAGCATATATCCTCAAACCACCGAAAGCAAATTGTTCTTTTTTTGGTCTTACAGATTTGGTAGAATCAGAAAGCAGATGTAGGGCATCATCCAGGAAGCCAGAGGAGTTGAAATCCAGGAGGTCAGGATTTGGGAAGAGAAGAGGTTCAGGTGGCTGATTGATATATAGTTACCAAACCCTGAGTTGAGAGAAATTCTTGGAGAGATTCAGCAGAAGGGCTGGTAAGAGAACCAGGAAGTTGAATGTTGCTTTGGCACTTGATTAAAAGCAGATTGTTGGGAGCTGAGCTGTCATGGGAATCTCACTGGACTAGAAAGCTCACTGTGGGTTTGCAGCCTAGAATTATCAGCTATGTGACCTTGAGCAAATCACTCAACCTCTTTTATTCTCTGTTGTTTTTTCACCACTAAAATGCTGATAAAAATTGAAAATAATAGAAACTGCAAAGAGGTTTTCTTTTTTAACTGAGAAAATGTATAACAGTTCATATTTTTTTAAAGTGTCTATAAATGTACACACTATTCTCACATAAAGAATTTATGTGATTATTTTTGGCAAGACTAGTGGCTCAAAAATGTTGACTAAAACATTTTCACACCAATCTTTCAGTGGTATATAGCAATGGCCATTTTTATTTATTTATTTATTTTTGCAGTACGTGGGCCTCTCACTGTTGTGGCCTCTCCCGTTACGGAGCACAGGCTCCGGACGCGCAGGCTCAGCGGCCATGGCTCACGGGCCCAGCCGCTCCACGGCATGTGGGATCTTCCCGGACTGGGGCACTAACCCGTGTCCCCTGCATTGGCAGGCGGACTCTCAACCACTGCGCCACCAGGGAAGCCCACACTGGCCATTTCTAAAGCACAAAGAGGTTCAGTATCTTTGTCAAGGTTATACAACTGGTAAGTTTAGTCATGGAGTGTGGCTCCTGAGCCAGTGCCCCTAATCATTAGAGGGTAGTTCCTCCCTAGATGAGGGCCCTTACAGTCACTGTGGTTTATCTGAGTTCCAAGGGCAAAGGTATCAGGTTGGTTCCTGAAAGGTTGATGATAACTACTCAGAGCCATCACCTGATGCCAGAACCCCTACAGCAGTGGCCACAGCATCACCCAACACCACTTCCTTGTTCTCACTTCTGAGTCTTCACACATGCCCTTCCCTGTGTCTAAAATTATGAAGTCTTCCCTCTTCTGTGCCAAGCTATATCTCTCCAATCCTTTAAGATTTAAAACCATAATTTGAAAAGATACATGTACCCCAACGTTCATTGCAGCACTATTTACAATAGCCAGGACACGGAAGTAACCTAAATGTCCATCAACAGAAGAATGGATAAAGAAGATGTGGTACATATATACATAATGGAATATTACTCAGCCATAAAAAAGAACAAAATAATGCCATTTGCAGCAACATGGATGTCCTAGAGATTGTCCTACTGAGTGAAGTCAGACACAGAAAGAAAAATACCATATGGTATTGTTTATATGTGGAATCTAAAAAAAGGGTACAAATGAACTTATTTACAAAACAGAACTAGAGTCACAGATGTAGAAAACTAACTTATGGTTACCAGGGTATAAGGGGTGGGGATAAACTGGAGACTGGGACTGACATATACACACTACTATCTATAAAATAGACAACTAATAAGAACCTGCTGTATAGCACAGGGAACTCTACTCAATACACTGTAATGGCCAATATGGGAAAAGAATCTAAAAAAGAGTAGATGTATATATATGTGTAACTGATTCTCTTTGCTGTACACCTGAAACTAACGTAACATAGTAAATCAACTATATTCTAATAAATTTTTTTTAAATGTTAAGATTTTATGAAGTCAAAGCTGTCAATATCTTCTTTTGGTTTCTGCATTTCTGTGTCTTAATAAAGGCTTTCTTGTTTAGGGACAAAATAACATTTTTATTTTCTTTCAATGATTTTAGTATTTTGTTTGTTTACCTTGAGGACTTTGATCCATCTAGAATGTATTTTGAGTAAGTTAAGTGGACAGAATCTTTGTCTCTTTGGATAGTAAATTGATCCAACACCATTTCCTGAATTATTCAGCCTTTCCTCCCCAGATTTATACTCCCTTTACCATACATCAAAGAATGTTCCATTTTTGTAAAGGTTTTATATATATATATATGTTTTAAAATAAGGCACATTCTGTAGAATTTTAATTATAAATTTAAAAATTTGAGTATAGTATTTAAATAGTCCTTGTTCAAACAGTTGAGTGGATATTCAATAAATATGGCTGTTGATCATAAAAAATAAAATAAAATTCTCAGCTAAAGCCTCAGGGAAATGGGGAGGAGGAATTATAATGTTTTTCATCAGCATTTCATGATATTGAAAAAAAAAACAACAATAACAAAAACCCTTGTTCATTTTATTGGCATAGGCACAGACTCTAGGACCCTTGGTCCTACTCTGAAGATGTACAAAACACAAGGAGAAGTTCAGGGATTTATAGCATCAAAAGTGAGGCATCTGTGACTTTAGATGGTTTGAAAGTATATCTTATCTGATAGTAGCCAATAAAGCAGGTGACAGTGCCAGATCAGATAAGAATAAAGAACATCTCCCGCCAGAATTAAAAAGGCTATTTTGGGATATGTCAAAAGGAGTAAACTAGATTGGAAATGACTGCAAAGGTGATTAAATACGTGAGAACAAAGAGAACACTTCCTGAGTTCTGGCTAAGAAGGGGAAAATTCTTAATCATCTTTTAATTGTACCTCATAATTAGCCAAGTCACAAATGCCATGGTTGGGATTAAAAGATTTTTCATAAGGCAGAAACTGTTAGGGATTTTTTGCTAGGGAAAGAGCTCATCGTTGGGGGATGGAGTGAGTGCTGAAGCCTTTCAATCTATGTAACGATTTGAGAAAGCAGGCCTTACAAGCATATTTGTCCACAACGCACATTTTGAAAGATACTGTTCTTCTATTTTTGCTTTTTCCCTTTTCCAAAGGAAATGAAAAACAGTGATGGGAATTTTTCCAGGGGAACAAAATCTCAACAAACAGTGAAGCAAATAGCCACTGGAAATTGCTTATGAAGCTCTTAGAGATAATGGATGTATGATATCATAGTTATGTTATAATATCTTCAATGACAAGTGGTAAAGAGTAAGAAAATGCTGAAGTTATATTTGAGTGAGTTATTCCATACTAAATATTCTTAATTCGTATTACAGAAGGCATGGGAAACAGGTTAATTACTTACGGAAATGAAACAATAAAATCACCTCTAACAAGCATGCATATAATATATCAATGTATAATTGGCACAGCCACTATGGAGAATAGTATGGAGGTTCTGTAAAAAACTAAAAAATAGAGCTACCACATGATCCTGCAATCCCACACCTGGACATGTATTTGGAGAAAAACATGGGGCTTTCCCAAATATGCTGAGTTTGTCACTGACATGTCCTTTGCGGAGACCGTAGAAATTATGCCTATATTGTTGTTATTACAAGAGATATTGGCTCTTGGGGGCACAAGACTTTGAAGCATCTGCCCAGTATAGACCTTGTCTCCTACAGCTGACCTGTGCTGCACAGAATTCTGTGACGGCTCCCAATAGAAGATAAACGTCTGGGGCTGCCCCTGCTGGCATGCTAGGTTTCCCATCCAGATCCTTCTATATGAATATGATGTTGAATATCTTCTATGGCAATCTTGTGGGTCTGAATGTTTAGCTGAGCCCAAGAGAACACTCTGAAGACATTGCTGGATATTTCAACTTAGTTTTTTGACCACCAAAGCATATGCTTGAAGGCTAAGAGTATGATAACATTAGAGTAACAAAGGTTCTGGATCAACTGTGACTGCTTATGGAATACCAGAATTCTCCCCTGCTTATATGTGTTTTCCCATTTCCTTGAGGGAGACATTTCTGCTGCTGCTGATTCTTCGGAACTGGTAAAGTCATTTGTGGAGGCCAGCCAAAGATTTCTTGATTAGAATCAATTCATAAGTGTAGTCTTCTCAATCTGCCATATGCAGATGGCCAAACAGAACAGAAACACAGATCTGCCAGACAGGAGTTTCTCCCCAGAGACACATTCAGTGGTCGGCTGAATGGCAAAGGCAATCAGAGATGTTCCTCATTTTCATTAGAAACCTCTGCTTACCCTGGTGGCAACCTGTCTCAACTGGGGTTCTTGGAGAGAATTAAGCTCTAATGCACTTGAAGCATCTATGTTAGTTCCCTATTGTTGCTGTAACAAATTACCATGAAATTAGTAGCTTAAAACAACATAAAGTCAGAAATCTGAGATAGGAATCACTGAACTAAAATCAAGGTGTCTGTCGGCAGGGCTGTGTTCCTTCCAGTTGCTCCAGGGGGCATCCATTTCCTCGACTGTTCCAAATTCTAGAGGCTGCCTGCATTCCCTGGTTCATGTCCCCTCCTCCATCTTCAAAGACAGCAGCATTAACATCTTCACATACATTTCTAACTCTGACCCTCCTACCTCCTGCTTTGACTTGCGGGGACCCTCGTGATTATATCAGCTCACCCAGGCAATCTGGGATAATCTCCCCATCTCAGGGTCCTTAACATAATAACCTCTGCAAAGTTTCTTTTGCCATGTATAGTAACAGACTCACAGGTTCCAGAGATTAGGGAGTGGACATCTTTGTGTTGGGGTCATTACTCTGCAACCTTTGTTTATAATAAATTAATTTCTCTCTTATGCAACTAAAATGGCACTAGTTATGTATCATCCTCAGAAGAACTGAGAAAACTGTCACTCAAATCATTTTAGTGATTTAGATGAGGAACTTCCATTGTGAAAGAGTGCTTGGTAAGAATAATGCCTTAAATGAACAGGCAGTGAGACATTTTTAGTGATAGTAGTTTTATAAATTCTTTGAAAATTTGGATAGAGAAGCAGGCAAAGGAGGCAGGCATTGAAAATTAAATGTGAGCCCAGAAAGCATGTGGTAGTGATTTTAAGATGCATTGTTGGGTAAATACATCTACAAAAGAGAGGGATATTGGGGCAACAAGAGTGGAAGAAAACGTGAATATGAATGGTTGATGCCCCTAAATTCCATCTTTTCTAAAAATGTGCAAGTTATGAAAGTTGTCTTTAATTTTTAAAAATCTAGCCTTTATTCTAATGACCTCTGCATACTTCAGTGGATACTCCCACAAGAAACATTCAGCAAAACATGCATGTGTATAGAAACCACACAATAGCTGGTTTCACTCCTCCCCCAAAAATGAAAAAAAAAAAAAAAATCAGTAGCTGTTTCTGTCCCCAAATTTCATCTTGGGTCTCTTTGTGAAATGTGCAGTTCAATTTAGTGTTGACAGATCAATCCAGTGAGTGTGAGTTTATATAAAATTCAGTATTAACTTCCAGCCAACTGTAAACCAAAGCACTCTAGTTAGACAAAGTCACCTCTTCCTAGTCGGCTTGACATTATCTTTTAACCAGTAATAGGAGCCACTGTCTGTGGGATTGACCCTTATGATCATCACATAAGGTCCAGTAGGAAGACTGGAAGACTCATTACTGTAAGTTCTTATTTAGAGCTGAGTGAAGTTTTTGGTATAAACTTTAGGCTACCTAATCTAGCTGCTAGAATGTTTTCCATCATAAGAAAGAGTTCTGTAGTGGTAGACAGGAGGCCTGGCTGTAGTCGTGGCTCTGCCAGTACCCAGTGTGTATGTGCCTGGAGAGCAGTTCAGATAGCAGGGGAGAAGCCAGTTGGCTGAGTGGGGTTACTGATGCTTATTTGGGGGAAACTTTTATGAGTAGAAGCAGGGCTTAACAGTACCTCACAATTTAAGAGGAAATACTTTCAGAAGAGAAAGGAGAGCAAAAGGGGTTAACCTGTCAGACTGGTAAACTGAGAAAGCAAGGACCAAATTCAGGAAGAAAAGCTCATGACAGACCCAAGAGTCCTCTTGAGAAGGAGGAGAATAAGAAAAAGAATTGGGCCATAGTAAAATCTGAGCTGTGAATGCACTCTTTGAAACCCTAGACTGCTTCTGACTCATGTCCCCACCCCTACCTCTTGATTATTAATTACAAGGGGAAGCTAACACATCAGACAATATAGAAAATGGAGGAAAAATATCAGTTTAGTAGGGGAGACAGATCCCAAAACCAGTAAAAAGAAAACAAAAATAACAAATTTATATAAATGCTATCAAAGGAGAAGGATACTTAGAGAATCACAGGAGGTTACTTTCTACTACTGTCTCCAGAATAGACCTTTCTGAGGAATTGATATTTAAGCTAAAATTAGAAAGAACAGCCCTGTGAAGACTCACAGAGCTTGAGGGAACTGTATTTGCAAATGTCCTGAGGCAGGAAAGAGCCTGTCCTGTTTGAAGAACTGGGAAAAAAAAAGTGAGGCTAGTTCAAGGTGAATAATTGAGGTGAAGTTAGAAAGGCATATGTGGTAGATTACTCTTAGGCAAATATTCACTTCCTCCCTCGTAACCACTTCCATGGATGAATATAGTTGTCTACTTCACTGCTGTTGGACTTGGCCATGTGATTTGCTTTGGCTGCACAGTGGATGGGTGAACTCTGCTAACCCTTAACTTTGGCCTCAGCCACCATCACTTCTTTGGTCAAGGGATACTGCACATATGATGCAAGAAGAGGTTTAAAATAAATGTGCCTGCTCAGTTGGGCTCACTCTGTTGCACTCTTGTCACTGTGATGCAAGAACATATCCTAGACAGTCCATTGATAGCAGGTGGATAAGTGACTGACATGGATCTAACATGCAGCTTGGAGTCAAGACCAGCTGAGCCAGCCCTACCTAGTTCAGCCAACCTCCAGCTGATCTGCAGATGCTTGAGTGAGATTAAAGCATAGTTGTTTTAAGGGTGCTTTGTTATTCAACATTTTTTGGGAATAACTGACAGAGTATAGAAGGGTCATCTTACAGAGCTTATGGGAAAAAAACTGAAGAGTTTTAAATCGAGAGTGATATAATATGAATTATATTTATTGCAGCTCACCTTGGCTTCTGTGAGAGGCCAGTGAGGAGGAAGCAGTTAGAATAGTCCATTTGGAAAGAACGGTAGCAATGCAGTAAAAGAGAAATGAATTATTTTAAATAAGTCTTGGGTGCAGAATCAACAGTACCGGCTAGTTATATTCAGAGAGAAAGGAAAGTGAAGAACTAAAGAGTGACTCCCAGGTTTCCAGCCTGGACAACTGGATAAAGAGTAAAACACTTCTGGTTTTCCATATTACTATTTTTTTCACAATAATAATGTAAATGGCTATACAGTCAGTTAGCATATCATAAATTACTTAATCATTATTTTGAACGTTGGTTTGTTTCCAGTTTTATTCTTTCACCAAAAACTCAACACTTAACCTCTAAGTACAGGTAATTCTCATATATTTTAGATGTGGGAGGGGGTGTAGATTCCTAGAAATGGGATAACTGGGTCAAAGCATTCCAGTGGCGTCTGTTCTTTTTTCTCCAGAGTTCATTCTTTCCCATAGACAGGAAGTGAATGGGGAATGTGGAAGAAGCACGTCCACAAACAGCAATGAATTTTGCTTTGGTGAAATGTCACAGCCTCCTTGAGGCTTCTAAGAATAGCAATAGCAAACCTTTATAAAATGTTCTGTATGCGCCAGACACTGTTCTAGGCACTTTATATATACATTAATGGATCTAACCCTCACAACAAGTCTATGTTGTAGGTACTAATGTTATTCCCATTTTGCAGATAGGAAACCTGAGGCAGAGATGCTAAATAACTTGCCTCTAAGAGCATAAGCAACAATTCTGCAGAAATCACTGTCTCTGTGGTAAGGATGATGCTGAAACATGTGTTACTTAACCACAGGTACCTTATTTGGACTTGCAGAAGAAATTGCTTCTCACTTTTGTACCAAATAATCCTTGTACTTATTCTAAAGAAATGCTAAATTTTTTAAAATTAATTTTTATTGGAGTATAGTTGATTTACAATGTTGTGTTAGTTTCTGCTGTAAAGCAAAGTAAATCAGTTATACATATACATATATCCATGCTTTCTTGTGGAATCTAAGAACATGGTACAGGACTTCCCTGGTGGCACAGTGGTTAAGAATTCACCTGTCAATGCAGGGGACATGGGTTCCAGCCCTGGTCCAGGAAGATCCCACATGCCGTGGAGCAGCTAAGCCCGTGCACCACAACTACTGAGACTGTGCTCTAGAGCCCGCAAGCCACAACTACTGAGCCCGTGTGCACAACTACTGAAGCCTGTGTGCCTAGAGCCCATGCTCTGCAACAAGAGAAGCCACTGCAATGAGAAGCCCGCGCACTGCAATGAAGAGTAGCCCCTGCTCACCGCAACTAGACAAAGCCTGCACGCAGCAACAAAGACCCAACGCAGCCATAAATAAATAAATAAATAAATAAAATTTAAAAAATGGTACAAATGAACCTACTTACAAAACAGAAACAGAGTCACAGATGTAGAAAACAATCTTATGGTTACCAAGGGGAAAGGGGGGGAGGGATAAATTGGGAGACTGGGATTGACATATACACACTACTATATATAAAATAAATAACTAATAAGAGCCTACTGTATAATCAATAAAGTAGTGACCTATATGGGCATAGAATCTAAAAACGGAAATGACAAATTTTTAACTCATGAGTTTTGTACCAAATAATCATGTGTTTCTCTAAAGCAAATGGTAGGATTTTACTGGACAGACTTTGATTAGATTTTACCTGGAAAATCTGGAGCCAAATGTCTAGCCCAGTTGTGGCAACTGTCTAGAGCTTTATGCATGTCTATCCCCATTCCTATATCCCTGCTATGCCTCTGTCTATCATCTTTTCTCATTTACTTCTAATTTTAATTTATCCCATGATGGCTTTTCTATATCTTGTAAGTTTCCTTAAATCCTTTTTGAAACAAAAAGAAATATAAATAATAAGAGACAGATTCAGACAAGCTTTAAAAAAAGAATGTCAGTATAACATCAGCTCAAACTACGTCTATCAATTCCACAGTGTCAATTTCACTGATATATGTTGTTTGTTTGTTTCCTTGCTTTTGACGTTCTTTGGCACTTCCAATTGTTTTAAGTGGTATCTTCAGTGAACTTGATCAGGAAACAAACGCTACCTGAAAAGAGTCTTCCCTTTCCAACCCCTCTTCTGTTTGTTCCCTGAGAAACCTGGTGCAACCAAATAATAATAACAATCCTTAAAATACTAATGCAAATTTTTAAATAATAATAATGATATTTATTAAGTGTTTACTACTGTTCTAAGCAGTAAAGCTTAGGCAGGCACTGTTTGAAGCACTTTACGACAAATTATGTTATTTACTCCTTACAACAATCCCATGAGGACCTCACTGCCATTATACACATCCTACAGGTGAAGACAAAGGTTTCAGGAGGTGAAGTAACTTGCCCAATGACACAGAGCTAGCAAATGGCAGATTTTCAGATTGAGCCGAGGTTTGTTCAGCAACCAAGCCTGTATTATTAATTATGCAATATTTACATATATGCCTGGGATAATGAGCTCCCAGTTTTCTTTAAAATTATTCCTATTTTTCTTTGTAACACTGTCGACCCTGATGTAACATTTATCTGAATCAATCTGTCAATCAATCTGTCAGGGGAAATAAATGAGCATTTTTTGAATCCCTCCTCTATGCCAGGCGCGGGACCAGGCACTTTAAACATTGTTCATTAATCCTCACAACAATTTCATGAGGTGGATATTATTGTTCATGTTTAAACTTGAACATACTGGGGCTCAAAAAGGTTTAAGTTACTCCTCCCAGATCACAAAATTAGTAAGGGTCAAACCTAGGATTGAATCTGAATACCTTGAAATCCATGTTTCGCTTTGTTCTTTCCATGACTTTGGGAAAACTACAACTTTAATGCATCTCAACCTTCTCATCAGTAAAATGGAATAATAAGGTTTGCCTTAAATTTCCTGGACAGTGTGCTCCAGGTTGACCATGTATAACAATTAGGTAGTAAAATGCTTTGAAAATTACTTCCCACTGCACTTTCTGGGTTACTATTAATGAAGGATTTCTGGTGTCCTAGGAGACTGCTTACCCCTGGGGATGTGGCCACAAGTCTAAGTGGCCCTGAATTAGTCTGATAAAGGGAAGCAATTGGGAGCAGGATGAACCACCCAAACAGCAGGGCCTGTGATCAGGCGCAGTAATGGATGGCCTCAAAGTGCACGTGTGCTCATAATGACTGCCTGCAGGGGCAGTGCCACTGCTACTGCTTCCTTACTTCCTTATTCCCACCTCTACTGCATTTGTAAGTAGGTAAAAGACAGAGATAAATGTTCCTGTCTCAATACCCAAGCCCAGCTGGCCTGTAAGATAGTTTGATTCTATGAATTTAAGTTGACTCATGATTTCTAGCTTTTGTGCCATTGCTTATGAGGTGGCCGTAAGAACAGACCTTACAGATCTCCAA
Organism: Delphinapterus leucas; assembly: GCF_059928025.1. NCBI lineage: Eukaryota > Metazoa > Chordata > Mammalia > Artiodactyla > Monodontidae > Delphinapterus > Delphinapterus leucas. The sequence continues at coordinate 91,338,273 of NC_143130.1, forward strand.
CTACCGGAAGAGTGACTGACCAGGGTCCCCAGCTGCTGTCCACTGACACCCAGCACAGGCCTGCAAAAGGTCATGCTTCCCACAGGCTACTGCAGGGCTACCGAGACAGGTCCCAGCCTGAGAGACACAGACTCCTCTAACAGTCAACTTTGGCTGTAGAACTCCCCGTCTGAAGGCCTTGTTGCACATTCATTAGACTACAAGACAATCTGGGACCTTCCTTCCCTCTCTCCTTCACTGGGGTCAGTCTTGGAAATTTCAAGGTCTGAAATTTCACCCAGACTCCCCTATATCTCTTCATTTTCACTCACAGGCATTTCCCCGAAAAAGAGCCTCGTATGTTTAAATGCCCCGTGGGCGAATGTTTCTTGAAGGACTTGGACTAGCATGGTTTACAATGTTTCCCGCTGCTCAGTGTTCTCTTAATTCTACCCTTCCCACCGTTCCCATGGAGCATTCATTGATTTCCCCCAAGCCCCTATTCCCAGCTGGAAGCTTTTCCTGCTACCACTTATCTTTACCTCTTTTAGGGTGCATAAGTTATTTTACCATAAATTATGGTTATCTATGTAGATATTTTATCTCCTCCACCAGATGTTGAACCCCTGAAAGTAATAGCAGCAAAACTTATTAACATATTATATCATTCTATGCCAGGCATGGTACTATGGGCTTTACATACATATCTACTTAATCCTCATCAACATTATCAATTTCATTCTACGGAGAAGAAAACTGAAGCCCAGAGAAATTAAATGACTTGTTCAGTGCTGCACAACTAGTTGGTAGTAGACCTTATTTTAAATTTGGGCTTTTAAACTAAATCTTGTGCTCAAATTAGTATTCAATCCCTGTCAAAAGCCCTTGCTGATATAAAAAGTGCTAGATAACTAATCCTATTTCTTGTCTTAACTCCTAGGAAGCAGAGGGCTAAATTTTATGCCCTGTTGGAGCAGATGTACTTTGCTTTGGGGTTCAGGTATAGTTATTGTTCCCTAGCCTCAACATTTATTTATTTATTTACTTACTTACTAATTTATTTACTTATTTATTTGTTTATTTATTTAGCGGTACGCAGGCCTCTCACTGTTGTGGCCTCTCTCGTTGCGGAGCACAGGCTCCAGACGCGCAGGCTCAGCAGCCATGGCTCACGGACCCAGCCGCTCCGTGGCATGTGGGATCTTCCTGGACCGGGGCACGAACCCGTGTCCCCTGCATCGGCAGGCGGACTCTCAACCACTGCACCACCAGGGAAGCCTTCAACCTTTATTGTTAGTCCTTTTTTGTTGTTGTTGTTAATTGCTGTATTTCTAATGTACATGAATCTTTTCCTTTGGAGGAGTGGCAGGTATAAAAAGCAAGCAAGAACCTCTGGATCTGTATGCTTTGGGTTCAGGTACATAGGAATATAGAGGTACAATTCTCTGACAAAACCAAAAAAGGCTATGAAAAGTGATCTCAGAGAAAGCAGAGGCCAGGTGATGCTTTTCTCTGTTAAAACAAAAAGGAATTAATTGTTAAAAATTCACACAGCAATTTGCTTATGGAAATTAGAATGGAATTCAGTACTCCCAGTTCCCAGGGCAAAGACCATGTTCATTGCCTTCATAGCAGAAAGGAACAGCGTAACGTCTACTGTGACTATGTCAAAATGTATATTCATGTGTATTGAGACAAAGTATTGTAAATGGAAACCAGGTCTATGAAGCCCCTTACTTGACTTAATGGCACTTATTAGCTCTTGAATTCTTTATTGCAATGTTCTGTTTGTAGTGCAAATTGCATTATTAAGTACTGATGAAAATTCCTAAAAATATCCCTCTATCTATGCAAAAGATAGATGCAATATTTATATGAGTTATGAAAACTGTTGTACGTAATGACTCGGAGCACTGCCTCGTGAATTCTGTGGTAAAAAATTGCAGTCCAGTTCCATGAATGTAATTATTCAGGCACCCAGTCTGATTTATCATCTTGATGAGAAACTGAGCCATGAAATATCCTCTGCTAGAAATCAGCCTTCACTCATTTTGCAAATACACCCAAGAGAAGCAGGAGGGGTGAGAAAAACAACAAATGATCTACCAGGACTAGAAGAAACATACTTCTTTTTCTTTACTTAAACAAAACAAAACAAAACAAAACTGTAGCAATCAAATGTTAATTTTGAAATAGATAAATGGGAAAAAACTACACACTCCTGTATATGATTTTGGCAGTGTGAGCCTGACTCAGGGCTAGAGATGTCTGCTTTCACACCACTTATCCAAGATCAAAACCCAGGGATGGTGAGACCCAGAGGGAGGAGCTTCTGAACAGGAGGCGTGGAGGCGTGTGGAGCTCTCCACACAGACATCCTCATGCCACAGTTGGTAGCTAATTAGTCCTTTGCAGGCAGCAGTGCCTCTGCTGGCCTCTGCTCACTGCTCAGTACACAAATTAGTGAAAATGAGTCACGGTGTGTGCAAGCGAATGGGTATGACGAAATCTGCAGAGGTCAGCTTGCTGAGAAATCACTGCAAAGGAAAACAGGACCTCCTGACAGATGGAAGAGTGGGAAGCTGATAAGGATGTTTCAGAAAAAGGAAAAGGTGAAGTGGGAAAAGAACCACGCTTCCCAGCTGTGAACAACACGGGAACTAAAACGCGAACTAAAAATGCAGCAAATATTTAAAATTTTCCCTTTATTCCAGATCTGTTAAAAAGCACCTCTTACACATTGCCAAACACGCATACAATGTTTTGGCTTTTCTCTTTTGACACAACTGCTGTCACTTGGAGGAGGTGGGGCGGGCATGTGGAAGCTGGTAGTTGCCTATTCTGATTTGTTGGAACACAAATCCTGCCATTTTGGCCTTAAACCAAAGGTCCCTGGAATTTCTAACATTTAAAAAGCATTTAAAGGCCCAGCCAAAAATGAAATGGGGTATAAGCAATAACTGAGCCTATTACAAATGAGACAGTGGAAACAGACTTTGTGTGAGTGTGTATATGTGTGAGAATGTGTGTGTTTCAGGGAGTAGGAGCTTGAACTTGGGTCATGAGATACACAGAGTTGCTTTTGAGAACAAAGGTAATATATTATGAGAAACTGAATGTGTGCTAAAATTCTGTGGTCTGCCAGAGACCATTCAGTATAGCTTGATGGTTAAGAGTTCTGCCTCTGGAATCAGAAAGAGCAGGGTTCAAGTACCAATTTTTCCCCTACGTCTGTAAACGTGGTCAATTGGCTAATGTCTCTGAGCCTCAATTTTCATTATCTTATATATTTATAATATAAATACATAATATTTAACTCATAGGGTTCTTGTGAAGTAAGGCATTTAGCTCATTGTCTGACACAAGTACTCAACAAAATATTATTATAGTCTTGTGAGTTCCGAGCCTCTGCCAGTGCCAGATAATAATGGAAGCTTGATTTCAAAAAGGAAGAGTATGCTCCCTTGAGGAATATCAGTGCTGGCAGCTTTAAAAATCAGCTAGTAGCCAGAGGATAGGAGGAGTTAGAGACCCATTACAGTGCTGTTGTCCGTTCCACTCTGCACGGGAGGCACTGTTATCTGACATGCTCATACATTTTCCATGTGTGCTATCTGAGCTAATAAGTCACCAAGATGAATCAGTCCACAACTCTTCCCAAATGAGCTGAGGCGTAAATGAAGACACTAGGATCGTGCCTATGTGACCCTAGCGAATAATGATCCTCCACAACCCTGGACGTAGAGGATTGGCTTAAGACCATTTAGTTGCATCAGAGCTGTGGAATACCAGAGGGCTGAGAAAAAATATTGTCCTCCTGAGGACAGGCACAGAGGGAAGTCCCTTGGATCTTTTTTTTTTTTTTTGCGGTACGCGGGCCTCTCACTGTTGTGGCCTCTCCCGTTGCGGAGCACAGGCTCCGGACGCGCAGGCTCAGCGGCCATGGCTCACGGGCCCAGCCGCTCCGCGGCACGTGGGATCTTCCCGGACCAGGGCACGAACCCGTGTCCCCTGCATTGGCAGGCGGACTCCTAACCACTGCGCCACCAGGGAAGCCCCCTTGGATCATTTTGAGAGATAAAAATTAGAAACATGCAAATGTCACCTGACACCTGTCTTCACCAAATAGTGCTATAAGATTAACAAGAATTAAGTACAGAGGGCTGTCCTTCTGATTTCATGTTTTTCTATAGTCCTACCTACTAGATGATGGGCTCTCTGAGAACAGAAACCATGTCTTAGCCATGTGTGTATTCAACCTGGGTACTTGAGCAGCTCTATAAACCTTTGTTGACTTGGCTCCATTAGCATAAAAATGCCTCAGTATCCCATTTTAAAAGGCTTGATTCATCATGTAATTGTTTATTTGTAAGAGAGCTTATATAATAATACCATTCCTGTGTTTCTTTTGCTGTGTTAATCTACTAATGTTCTACTGAAAACAAGTAGCAGTGATTCGCAACTCTTCTCTATTTCATCAAATATTTCCTTCCCAAGGATAAAAGTAATGAAAAATATTCTCAGGGCATTTACAAGGTCTTATTCACCGCTGTTGCCTCTAAACCCAAACACAGTCTCTGGCTCAGAGTAAATATTCAACACATCCTCATTGAATGAATGAATGAAAAAAGGGGGCCAGGTAGGCCAAAGATCATTTATAACCATGCGTAAGAGGAGTTAGCTCATATGTTCCCCACTGTTTCATTAGTCACCACTTAGAAAGTTTGTTCACGGTGCCTATAAATTCATTGTAAGATGATGAGGTTTACAACTCATTTTCCCCCTAATTTTACATTAATATCACATTACTTTGCCTTTGTATACAATTGTATACTTTTTCTTTTTAAGTGTGGTCACAACTATTATTTTGTCTTACCTCTGCTAAAAAACATTTTTATTTATGTATAATAAACTCCATGACACCCTCTTTGATAGGTTACTTTGAAATCTTCAAGAAAGCCCCCAAGTCAACCCTAGCAGAGAAGGATCACCTTCCCAATGCCTTTTATTGGAGTATCCCCAAGGTTATAAGTGTGGCTAGTGTGCCCCTGAGTCTGGGGCATGGATCAGATTGGTTTCGGGAACTATCCTGTAGGTGTCACTCCAGAGAGTGATTTGGGTAAGAAAGACCCCCTACAGAATGAGGCCTTCTGGTCAGTCTACAAGGGTGATCAGCGGATGGACTCTTGCTCAAAAATAGAATTTGCACCTATTGGCTATTTCCAGTAATAAGCTAAAGCCACGAACAGGATACTACCTGTTGGACTGTCCAAGTTTGTGGCGGAACCTATGGATTTGCTCTGAAATAGCATATTTTGGAGATTATAAATCCACCATAATCCACTGTCATTTTCACCATGTTCTCTACTACAGTAATGTTGAACCAGGTGTTCAAAGGGTAAAATCTTCTAAAAGAATGTTTGGCGCTAAGCCCAGGAGGCTGGTAGCTTCAGCCTGTTATGTTTCCGAGCCACAGAGATGTTTAACTTTTTTTTTATTGCAGCTGTTTTAATTTTCTCCTTCTAGAATTTTATTTATCATCACTAGGCGTTAAAGTCATGGGTGATGTATGATGACCTCTAGCTATTTTGACTTGATGTTCTAGAGTCACTTTTAATTGACTCCCAAATCTAGGCTCATCTTTGAGATTACTCTCATTATTGTATTACAATAGCTATTTGAACAGAATATCTCTTTGACTGACTTAACATATCATTCATTTCTAAAATATAATGAGACCCTCTACATACTGAATTCTCTTGTTCAGCAGGTTATTATTACTAAGCCCAAATACATGCTCATACTTCTACTCCCATAAAATGAGTTGACTACTTTTTTTTTTTTCTTAATATGAAGAAAAGCCATTTTATTCTAAAATACAGCCTGGAGTCCTGTAAAAAGATTCTTGTTTTCTTATAGTATCTAAAACATGTCTTTTTGTAAATTGTTTTCTGGGTTTTTTAAATTTTTATTTATTTTTTAAATTTTACTGAGGTATAGTTGATCTACTTTCTGAAAGTCACTTATACGTTCCTAAACCCACTAATATAGTTGTTCTTATTACAGCATTTATATAATTGAATTAAAATAAATTAACCAATTAAATATGATATTAAAATAAAAAGAATTGTTCTTATTACAGAAATTACATTGATGCTTTCAAAAGATTTTTGAAGGTGTGTCCCCAAAGAATCAGCTTTCAAAGTCTGTATAGATGGGATAATTATAAATGTTTTTTTGCGGGGGGAGCTGCAGCAGGAGACTGTATACTCATATTGGTTAGCAAATGTCTCAGAGTTCCAATCTTGCTTCCAACTGAACTTGGAAATTGAGAATTATACATGTGGGTGTGGTTAATGCAAGAGAGTCATTAGAAAAAAGAAAGAATCAACAGAATCCAACTCAAAAGAAAATATCCTGGCATTACGCTGAAAAAAACTGTGGTTGAGTGTACATTTATAGGCTTTACTTTAAAATAAAATGTTTAGAGTGTATGTGTTCCATATTTTGATTCCCTTTTTAATGTTCTTTTTTGATTAACCAACCAATATATGTCAGATGAAAGGGCTTCTACTACATTTCTAAACGTGGTATTTACTCAGGCTAAGGAGATTTCTTATTCTCTGCTCAGAACTTTCTATATCAAGTCTCTAGTTGTGAAGACTACTTATCTCACTTAAAATTTCTCTCCACTAATCTCTTATCAAAATCCTATTCAAAATTCACCTCTTCCACAAAAGCTTCTCTGATTAATTCCACCTGTGTTTTAATTACCTTTACTTTATATCTCCTTATCACATATCTCAATCTACCCATCTCAATTGCTTCTTCTTTTTATACTGCCAAGTATTAAACACTCTTCTTATCTGTTAGGCTACTTTTCCTAAATAGATTATAAGTTTTTCCAAAACAAAGACTGCTTCTTCTCTGTTTTGAAATTTCCTTCAGTGTCTTTGACAGTACTCTCTATAGAGTGGGGTTACTCAATATGGCTTAATTGACCTATCATTTAGACATTTAATTGAATGGATTAAATAAATGATTTCATATACACAAATATTTTCTTCCTTACAAATCCCAGTTTTGAGGAAGGCATAAACAGTTCCCCAAGAACATTATTTCTGCCCCCAAAGCTGTAGAAATTTGGTGGGAGAAATGTAGAAATTTTGGGTTAATTTATCAGCGAGATAATATGAAAGACAGCTGACGACGTCAATGAAGGATTTACAAATTCAAATGTTCATAGCTGGGCTGAAAATTATATTTCAGGCTACAGCAGTTACAGAGCCAGAAGGAAGTTTCCAACATAATCCTACCCTTTCTATCTCTGTTTTAAGATAGTCTCTGGTTGTAGAAGGGAACAAATTACACAAGAAAACGCAGTATGTGTCTTCTGGTATACCCTTCGCCAAATGACTACAAACTGCTCACCTCGACTGTCAGAGTTAATGTTCTTTCCACAATGTCCAGAGTATGTCTGGAAGTAAGATGTCTACATTCTGGAAATGGCCTAGTGAGTAGCTCATTAAATTTTGTGATGTCAGAGCTGAGTATAATACTAATAGAGCTGTCTGCCACTTCTAGTAATCCCATTTTACAGATTATACAATTGATTCAGATAAGTCCAGATTCATTTAGCAGAATCTTATCTTTCCAAGCCACAGGAAGTACTTAATGGAGTAGATGGCAGCATCTAGTAGAAAATAATGTACTTAGGCCAGCTTTGTGCCTTTTGCAATACACTGCACTAACTAAAATAAGCAAGGCATTAAGAATTCTGTCTTGGAAGTAGGCACCAAGTTTGAGGCACAAAGACTATTCACTGATTTTTTTGATTATCATGAAAATTCTTAGATTGGGAGGAAAGACTGGATTCACCTAAACTTTAAAAGATGTGCAAAGCACATGTCCCAGTGATAATATACCAAATAATTGGCCAAACATTTCCTCGTGAACATCCTTTGACCTTTAACATTGAGAAAAGGAGTCTAATTTTAAAACAGGGAAGCAGAGGAAAAACAGCATTTCTTTCAGACACAGTATTTTTGGTAGTCACACTTGCTGGGGATATTCTGCTTCTAGAGAGGTGAGAATTGTGCTTCTATTATCAGCCTATCAAGATGCAGACCAAGTATGTGTTTTTAAGCATATCTCCCACTAAGGACATTTCCAGTTAATACATTTAATTGAAAGTGACCAGGCAGCATAAACTTTCATCTAAACACTTTAATATAAACATGTAGGAATCTCACTAAGCAGGTAGGTTTTCCAAATCTCAGTCTGAAAGGACAACACCCTCCCACCAAAAAGAAATTAAGAAGCAGTAGCATTGTAATTTGTCTCAACCCCTCTCACCAGCCATAAACACCTTAATAGTCCCCTTAGACTCTTGGGGAAGGGGTTATTAGAGGTCGCCTATAAGATTTCACTTAGTTCCTGTATTTCAGATAACTTTTTCAGTTCTATTCTCACTTTACCCCTTCAGACTCAGTCACTCCTTCCCTGGCTTATTTTGGGATTGACTCCATACTAGTTAGGACTATAGGACATCTGACAACTTCCAACCCTTCCACTATTGAGGAATGCGTTTTCATTTTATGAGAGCTTAATTTCCACATACCCTTTACTACTTCCCTGCAAGGACTCATAGGCTCTGATTCTTAGGTCTCCATAAAACAGCTTTTTTCCCCCTAAGCATTGCCCTCTATTTCTCATCCCTGTAGCCCAGGAGGCACTCAGCAGCAGTGACAGACATAAGTTACTATTTCCATCTGATTGCATTGCTAGGAATTACTGAATTCCCCCATGAGGCCCCTTGTACCTATTTCCTGATGGCTCCAAAGATGACAGCCAATCCCTGAAATCATTTCATGTTAAGACACAAATTTATTATCACTGAATAAATTATATATTTGATTCAAAATTCAAGCTAAATGGAAGACTTAGATTATTACTATCATCACACACAGATTTTATTATTAATTTGTTCATCTGAAATTTAATAATTCTAGGCAGGTCAAATAAATTATTTAAAATTGTATTCTGCCCTCAGACACAAATCCAACATATCTTCAGGCATTCATATATAGCTCCTTTAGAAGTCAAGATGATGTCTGGCAAATACCTACGGGGGAAAATAGGGTCATTGATCATCAACTATCAGACGCCAATTATTGGTTATTTTAAGCCAAATTAGCTGTTTAAGTTATAATTATAATATAAAAACAATAGATAACAATATCCAAATTAAGCTTCTGATGTTATTATGGTGGGGAAAAGTAAGGGGCTGATCAATTTCTCAGTAACAGATTCATAAAAGATCAACTCAGGGATCTGTGGAGACTGCTGATATTTAACATATTTTACCCCACAAGAAGGCAATCGCCTTTACAGCACACATCTCTGCCCATCTCCACAGTAATATGTAACCTAATAAAGAGCCACTGCTCCCCAGCTACCCATTGTCTGGGTAGAGTTGTTTATCTTTCTTTAGCAAGCTCTGCAGAAAGAAGAGCAGTTTTCCAAAACTTAGATGAACAGTCTGGGCTTACAAAATAGCATTTTGGTTTTCTCACAGTGGCAATTTTAGGCGACACTAGTGCTTGGCTAGAAAGCTGAACACAAGTTATAAACAACCATTCACGTAACAACCGGGTGGACATTATGATGGAGCCAACTTTTATGTTCAACATCTCCATTGTAAAACCAGTTTGGCACTTGGTTTTGTAAAAGTAGAAGGCAGTTTGTGCAGGGGGTGCTGATGTGGATTTCTTGCTGTGCTCAGCAACAAGCAGCAGGCTGAATTAGTTATATTCAAATGCCGGTTGTGATAAAGAAAAGAAGTTAAAAGGAGTACCCCCAAAAGACAGATTTGTCAAAGGAAAAGCAGATGGAGAGCCGAATAGGAGAACTGCAGCAAAGGGAGTGCAAATCAGCTAGGGCGGCACTACTCATCCCTTCCACTGTCTCCTGGAAGTTCTCTCCCTGAAAACAACCAGTCAGGTGTTCAAGAAATGTTTGCTTCTCAAAAAGATTTACAAAATGTTTAAGTTCATTTCAGTGATGTGCACTGTTTGAGGACACAGCGCTAGACCCATTTTAAATAGTTTGCTTTCTCTACATGGGTTAAGCCCTGCAGTTATTAATATAAATGACATAGAACTGCAGGCTAAGAACAGGCAATATGAGTGGATTCAAACATATAGAAATGCACTCAGTTTTAAAATTTTTTCTGTATATAAAACACCAGCATTTGACTCATTCATATTTTTCCTATTAATACAATACAGCATAAATATAAATATATATATAATGTCCATTATCCTTTAAATTGTCTTCAATGCATTATAAATCCTAATCCACACAATTTATTAGAAGAATAAAATTATATTTACTATGCACCCCTGGTCATTTAATTTTGAACAGACTTCTATAAGTAAATCCACACACTTTTCTTTGTCTTATAAGAATTAGAATTATAACCAGGTCAATAGACCAATTCTTTGCTGAAATGTTGGAAAACTGAATTTGACTTTTTTTTTTTTTTTTTTTTTTTTTTTGCGGTACGCAGGCCTCTCACTGTTGTGGCCTCTCCCGTTGCGGAGCAACGCAGGCTCCGGACGCGCAGGCTCAGCGGCCAGGGCTCACGGGCCCAGCCACTCCGCGGCATATGGGATCTTCCTGGACCGGGGCACGCACCCGTGTCCCCTGCATCGGCAGGCGGACTCTCAACCACTGCGCCACCAGGGAAGCCCCCCTGAATTTGACTTTTTATCTTCCCTAGCTTGGTGTGAAGTCATGCTCTCTGCTCTCCAGCCAGTTAAAAAGTAACTAAGATATGCATCAATATTATAATTCAATGGGTATGTGGAATAAAAAATTTAAAAAGTAATTTGCTTTGAAGAAAATAAGAATAAAAGGGGATGAGATGGAGACTCTGAGAAAATAGAGAGATGGAGGTGGAGGGGGAAGGTGAGGGAAGAGACAGGAGCAGAGGGAGGGAAAGGGGAAAATCAACATGAGGCCCCGTGGTTGACAAACAGGCACCTGAAAAGCTCTCCACTCAGAGTTTTAGATGATTCTACACCAACACCATTCCTTCTTTTCTTCTACCCTCTGATTCATACTTCTGCTGCTCCTAGCGTCCTCCTGACCCATCTTTTTGGAGCCAGGTAGTTTTTGCTTTTACAGCATCTACAACACCTGGAGACTTCTAGTCTATCAAATGTTAGACTGCTAGTATGGTTAGTCAGCCTTTTCAGACATCTCGTAAGGAGCAATACTGACAAAATACGGTTAAGCAATGAGCAGAATGGCACAGACTGCAAACGGTATTTAAGCTCAGAGATGAGAAGTCATGGAGTGCCCTCTGGGGAACAGGAAAGAGCGTAGTAGCAAGCGGCTGCTGCTACTTGGCCTCTGTGACACGTCTACAGCGGAGCTGGAGAAACCAGACTTGAGTCCGATCAGGAAGAGGGAAGACGTTGCAGCATTTTTCTATCTTTCCACTCAGCTTCAGGGGCTCAGATCTGGTCCCATATCCAGGTTCCTGAAGCACTGAGATGGCAGGACAAATAAGGCATCTAGCCCAAAGGTGGAGACATTTGTACTTTGCCGCTCCTGCCCCTGATTTCCGCACAATAATCCTAAGCCTAGGACAGGTGCTAGGAGGTCTCACTTGATAAAGTGTCCCTCCTACGTAGCGAAAGCAGTCAAATCAAGCTTTAACCTCTACTGACAATCAGCCTTTGCAGGTGACTCCCAGACAGGCAAGAAAAGGAGAGTTCTGCCTCAGAAAGCCAAGGACAGGGGACGCGAAGGGTATGAGACCAGTAGGGTTAAGGAGGCACTGATTCACCAGCTTGCATTTGGCTTGTCCACGGAAGATAGGCCCATTGCTATTCTTGCTTACTAAAAGGTTCCCCCAACAGAAGGGAGGAAATTCAGCCCTCACCCTGAGAATGAGCTCTGTCGCCATTTTCTGCTTGGTTCTTTTCCCTCTCACAGCTGTGAGGAAGGGCAAGCTGAGACTACAGGACTTCTTTCTAACGCCTCTCCCCGACTCCTTCAGTGGGATTTCTTCCACGAGCCAATTTCCTAATTCTGATCCCATTTCTTCCCTCTCAAATGAATGTTCCAGCCCCTTACATTAATACCCTTCTCATTTATTCTAGAATACAGGGAAGTGGTTATCTATCCTTAACACTGGAAAACAGTGAATGTTTGGAGCTACAATGAATGTTTTCCTTTTTATTTGCTAGCATTCAGCATTTTTTGTCTTAGCACATTTCCAAAATAAGGTTGGTTTCTACCAGCTAATCTTCACATCTGCTGTGGTTCAGTCTGTAGCCATTACACGAACAAAAAGTTATTTACTGCTGAATGGATTTGTGCCACGACCCTGCTCATGGTTGTGCCTAAGAACCTCAATGAAATGAGAGAAACCAATTATTTGCCTTAATCCAATAAAAGATTAGCACTTCCATTTAGAGCTTTCGTTCAAAAGTCAGGGAAACTTTTACAGTATAGAAAACACAGATTTTGGTAAAAACATTTTTTAAAAACCACACCTGTATGAAACAGAACCTGGAGCTTATTAGAAGGCATCAAGAATCATAGTAGTTCAATAACCAAGTGTTAAATTAAATAGTAATATTTAGTCACAAGGTTGGGAAATATCCAGTTTATGTATTATCATATATAGAAACCTCACAGTGTTCTTAGCAACTGTACCAAATACAGTTCAGTTTGCACATGGACGGCTCTGTCAGAGGAGTGAGGGAACAGAATACTGTTTTATCCCTTCCTCCCTTTCTCATCCTCTGTGAGGGACATTTCTTTTTACTCCAGGACTCCAGTATCCAAAGCCATTGGGTTCTCTCTTCCCTCTTAAAAAAGGAACTCTTTGAAAACATGGTGATCGTAGTCATGTGTGAGAGTTAATGTATGTCATTGTGTTATTTCAAATATGGAGCATATTTACATTTTAGGATATCTATAATTTCCAACCACGTTTCTTTTAAAAAACACACAAGCACTGGAAAACAAGTGAAGGGGGAGTGGGAGAGGAGGCTTCCTGGCCTATGAAAATCCCACTGTCCATGTGACAACCTGCTACAAACACAATAGCACCTAAAATGACATCTCAGAGACACTTGGATCTGATGGGCACCATGAAGTCAGTACAGCTGGTTGATTCAACCCTTCATTCTTGTCAGTGTCCTGGACAGTGAAATGCACAAATCTAGTTTTTAACACTGAGGTTGGAGGTGGTGATGAAGCACTTTGAGGACTAGGCAGGGAAATAGAAGCTGAGATAGATTTCATTGCTTATGTGTTTTTGGTAGAATTACTGTTCCATGATCTAAGTTTGGCATTCGGTGACCTTGTCATCAAGGAACTGGAAGTTAGGAATTAAGTTATATTTCTTGTGACACACAATCTGGATTCTATTTCTTTCCTCAAGCCTGAAAATGACCCTGGCCAGTCCTATGATTATCGACTAGAATTAGCAGTGGAGGATGTTCTAGTGAAAACATAGCTCGGGTGGCAGGAGGATAACATTTATAAGTATCCTGGAGGGAATTGCTAAAGTTTTAGGGGCAAAGTTTAATGTGGCTATTTCTTTCCCTTTTGAAACCCGCGGCCACAAAATAAACAATAATGTAGTTTTATTAAAACACTAAATACATGGTGATTTTCCACTGACATTTACCTAAACATGGGAAAGCGTATACCAAAGGGGCTAAGAGGCCCCTGCAGATTTGTGCTTTGTAAGCTGTAGCATCAGCAAACATTTGCAGCAGAAGTAAGGAGGTGAGCTAAATAGGGAGCTCTCAGGTCGTGTGTATTTTGAGGCTAGCTAAATATGGAGTGGGTTTCTGCTTTGCATCTATTTCTTCAAATCCAGCTCTACCTTTGCAAATAAAAAGGAAGAAGCAATTTCAATGTTTTTCCATCCATCTGTCCAAGCATGCAACATTTTAGAATTTCCTATTAGAGGGTATCCCAAGGCAGGTATGTCAGGTTTTCTGCTTGCCTGAGGATCAGGGGAGGCCTGGGAGTGGTGCCAACCCAATGACTTGGGGTCCTAGGCCTGACTTTGATCATAGAGTACAGTTATGAAGCCAGAGGCTGGATGCCAACTGAGCAAGAGTTCCAAAGTCAAAATCACTGAAGCCAGTGCTTTAAACAAGTCAAATCAATGAGTTAAGAGCTGAGGAATAGAAACACGGAATTGCTACAGGCAGATAAAGTATACTACAGTGGGTGCCAGCTTAGGGATCAGGACAATGTGGACTTGAATACTGACTCCAGCACTGAACAGCTGTGTGGCCTTGAGCACATTACAGGATATCGCTAAGCTTCCATGTGTAACTGGGGGAAAGTATTACTGCCTACCTCACAGGACTGTTGTCACTATTGATAAAATGTTTGTAAAGCACTCAACACAGTTCCCGATAAGCAATTAAGTACTTAATAAATATTATCTATGATGATCATCATCCAACACAAAATAGAGTAAGAGGCAGCAAAGGACCTTGAAATGAGAGGGCCTCGAGCATCAGCCTCCAAATGCTTAGGATGTCCAAATGTGTTTCTAATGGCTCACCAGTTATATGGTAATTAGTTTACCATGGTCGACAAGAATCACAGGTACAGAGAAACAGTGCCTCTGGGGTAGCATCACGGGAACCTAAGGCTCCCATACATGGAGAGTGTCTTCCTCCTACTCTTCCTGAAGGTCCTGCCATTCACATCACTTTCAGCAGGATTTTTTTCAAAAGGTATATGATTTCATTGATTTGGGGTAGGATCCTAATTAAAGGAAGAGAGTAGCAAATACATGCAAGAGATACATGGTGGTTAGCAGATATACTGGCTTGATTCATTTGTTTGGTTAATTTACAGTAGTTCATTTATTTTATTCAACAAACTTCTCTGCCTACGTGCAAAACATGGAGATAGGAATTAAGTGTCTATCATCATCACTTGGCAGAAAGCTGCCCTCTGAGGGCATGTTTGCGACGCATCAGCATTATGGTGAAAAGCAAAAGGTCTCCAGAATGTCATCCTAGGTTAAGAACTTGGTTTAAGGAAACATACAGACACTGGCTTTTCTTGAACTGTAGCCCTACAGGTGAAGTAAATGGGAGTCCATATTGATTAGGAGGATCCTGGGCCCACTGTGATATTTGGCCATCCATTTTTTCATTTGGTGCTGGACCCAGTGATCAGATCCTGCACAGCGGTGGGCACTAACTGGCATCGAGTTGTACCCAAAGTCTCACCTTCTGCATCAAAGCCCTTTACAAAGCTGCTCTAAGTTACATCATTCCCTTTGCTTCCTCCTGCACTATCCCCCATTCTTTCCTCTCCATGAACTCAACACTCTCTTTGTATAATCATCGCTACCCTTTAATTTATGAGATTGTCTCCCCATTTTTCTTAACTCAAGGCTGCCAAGCCCTCACCATTTTCCATTTAAACTATTTACGAAATACCAACAGACTTTTTCTAAGCATTAGAGGGTGAAGGAGTGAAACGTTGAGAATGAATTGCTTGCCCTTTACCAGAAGAAGACAGAGACAAACTGAGTAGGTTTATGTCCTAGCTCTGTCTCAAACTGGCTGTATAATAATCTGAGGACCTGAGGCAAGTTACATAACATATGTGTGCCTTATTTTCCTCATCTGTAAAATGGAGATAATAAGAGACCTCTCTCATAGGCTGATAAGTGAGTTATCCCAATGCAATATGCTTAAAACAGTGTCTGATATACAACAAGCATTCAATTAATGCAGGCTATTTTCATACTTATTTTGTAATAGGTGGCTCCTGAAATGATGTGAACATTTATTACACTGTATGTAGATTCTCTAGTCAGAATCATAGTGTCTCACTATTTCAAAATTTTCCTTTCGGTAGAAACGTCCTCTATTCTTACGGTAATAACATATGCTTTAGCAGGGGCTGGTAATCCAACACAGTTCTAATGTACTAACCTTTTATGTATATGGTAAAAGACATCAATGATTACTATAATGGTCAGTAAGGTTAAAACATGAATCACATTTCATCATAAGCGGTATCTTATAGCAGAAGGAAAAAAGCAGAATAGTTACTTCTGAATTTCAATGGGAGGATTTAAACCGTGAACATATTGGGAGGATTCAAATTTTCACGCAGTAGATGAAACATCAGCAATAGTGGAAAGATATGGAGGGCAATTTTCTAAGATGTTTATTCTTTTATAAACTATTATTGTGTTTTTTCCCTGAAAATTTCAATACATTGTAAAGGTGTCAGATAATTCAAAGAAGTTGCTTCAAAACTCTCTGAGCTCTAAGCCTGATGCAACTTTTAGAAATGTTTTTATTGAATTAGAACATACATACAGAAAAGTGCACAAATCATAGGTAAATGATTTAATTTTCACAAACTGAACACTCCCCTGTTCTCAGCTCCAGCTCATGAAACAGAACATGACTAGTACCTTAAAAGCCCCTGGGGCCCCTTTCATTTCCTGTACTCTGAAAACAATCACTACCTTGATTTCTGACACTGTCCATTAGTGTTGCCTACTTTTGAACTTTTATAAATGGAACCAGAGGGTATTTATCTGGCTTCTCTTGCTCCACATGGTTTATGATATTCACCCATATCACTTAGCACCCAAGTTACTCACAGATTAAAACAGTGATGTAGCTCTCCTGCCAAGAACACACAGATCATTTGGGATGTTTAGTGTGATCCCAGAGGGTCCACAGGGACCAAGAAGCATCTCTAAGGGAGACTGCACCTTTCTCCAGGGGCGATATAAAGAAATGTTAAATGCTGAAAAGTTGCAGAAAGTAGAAGACTTTTTTTTTTTTTTTTTTGCATTACGCGGGCCTCTCACTGTTGTGGCCTCTCCCGTTGCGGAGCACAGGCTCCGGACGCGCAGGCTCAGCGGCCATGGCTCACGGGTCCAGCCACTCCGTGGCATGTGGGATCTTCCTGGACCGGGGCACGAACCCGTGTCCCCTGCATCGGCAGGCGGACTCTCAACCACTGTGCCACCAGGGAAGCCCAGTAGAAGACTTTTGATCAGATGAATCTGGGCTCCAATTCTTACTCTGTTACTCTGGTATGAACTCTGAGCTTCAAGCTATGTAACTGTTAAAATGAAAATGGAAAGGTCTATCAATTAACGCAAGGATCAGGGCAGCATTTATGAAACTCCTACTAGTTGCCTAAAATATAGTGCAGTAAAGGCCAGTTTCCCTATTTCCCCTGTTAAAAGGGAAAAGACACCCAAAACGGTAGTCTATGGGTGTGAAGTAGGTATGTGAGGGGTCAGACAAACCTACTTTTTCGCCTTAATGATGGTGTTGGAGAGTCAGACTTATGAATGATTTCATGGCTAGGAGACTCAAGGCTTTCTGATCACCAGCTAGTGGAGCTGCCTCTGTCACATCCCTCAAGGCGCTTGCTGAGTCACTGTATGGCCAGCTGCTCAGGGCTTGCCAAGGTTGGGGAGCCTGGCACAATGCTGTTGGCTTGCCATATCTTAGAGGTCACTCTTGCAATGGTTTTAGGGTTATGAACACTGGTATCTAAAAATGAAAGATGAACTTGTAAGTGCACCCTTGGAAAGAGATCTGAAAGGCTGGTAAAAGGCTTGTCCCTCTACCATTTTTGGTTGGGCGCAAACATTATGTTCTTGTCACACACCAAATGTTCTTATGAAAAGAAATAGGGAGCATTAAGCTACAGGGGGTCCTTGGTCTCTCAGAAGTGTCCTCATCTTGTCAAAGCTAAACTGAGAGCTTTTGACTATGAGCCAAGCTTTGTCATCAGAAAAACAGAAAGGCTTGCTCCAACATTATTTAATTAAAATGTTAAAGAGATGCCTGTGTTGTCAGCTTAAATACAGGGGTTGTAGTATTACTTAATAAAGAAGCCAATGGTATTAATCAATCCATCTCTCCTTCTCTCTCTCCCTTCCTCCCTCCCTCTCTTTCTCTGTAAGTGTGTGTAGAAGGGGAAGGGGAAAGTAATCATAATGGCAAAATCCAAGACTAAGGGTTCTCCTTTCCAGAAATTTCTTTTAAAATAATTTAAACTGATTTTTGCTATAGTTTAGGGGAAAAAAACTAAGGTAAAACAATGAACTGTAAACAGTTCATATGTCCCATAGTTGAGTATGCTAGAAGACAGTAGAGCTTTAAAATGTGTTATTTGATGTGAGAAGAAAAAAATACTTAAGATTTACCTGATTTTCTTCCATTTTTAGTGCTGTTAACAGTAAGCAGATATTCAGATGACCTGAGCTTTGCTGTCCACCCAAACTAAACTAGTTATTTATAATCTAGTCAGAGCAGGATTAAGGAGACAATCTGGACTGTAGGCTCCATGAAATTAGCAGTAATAATGATAGTTAATCATATAATTAGAAGAAGAGAAGGAGGGGGAGGGCAAGAGCAGGAAGAAAAGTAGCAGCAGTATAAGAAGATCCACCAACAGTTATTGTGAATTAGTAAATACCAGACACTCTGGCAAGTGAATTACATCATAGATTATCTCATGTAAAACCCACACCGACTCTATGAGGCAGATACTATTATGAATCCCCTTTAACAGCTAATGAAACTGATGTGTACAGACGTTAAAGAACTATGAGGGTTGGCCCATGCATTCCTATTCCAGAGCCCATGCTCTTACTACTTTGCTGCCTCTACAGGCAAGACAAAGTCTTATTGGCTGTCATTTTTTTTCTGATTGGAGCTTAACTGGCCAAGCAGTCAGTACTGAATTCATTTATTGATAAAATTTTATCTTAGATGTCCAAACAGTTGAACAAGGGGCCTTTGTGATCTGGGCCTTTGTGAAAGGCCCACCTTTCTAACTGTATCTTCCATTACACCCCTTCTTGCCTGTACCCACTTTCCCCATTGTTTCCTAGTACTAAAGAATTTCTTGCCTCTAAAAGCTGCACACTTTGGTATCTTATGTCTTTTCACACAAGGATTCCTCTGCCTGAAATTCTTTATTCACTCTATATCTACTCATCCCTCAAGACCACAGTCTAATGTCATCTCCTCTGTGAAGTCCCCCTTGATTCCTTCAAGTAGAGTTAATAACTCTCTTCTACGTTTCCCAACAGTACTCTGTACATACCAGAAATACAGTCTTAGGGCATTTTTTATTTCAGTGTAATTTTTCTGTCTTTACATATTTGACTTTGTCACAGTTCTTTTTGATAGGCAGGGACTGAACCATCATTTCTGTATTCTTACTCTATGTTATTGAATAGATTAATGCTTTTGTCCCCATAGAACAGATGTACCCAGAGCTGTCACATATGACCATGCAGGTTTTTAACTGCACAACTCCAGAGGGCACCATCCACAAAAATTACAAATATGAATGGCTCGTGAAATCATACAGTACATCCCCTGAACAACTAACACAACTGCCTATTACTGATAATAAAATATTTATAAATATGAATGCATATGGTACAAATGCACTAAAAGCTGTAGCATATGGCTATATATGAATAACCGAGATCAGAGTGACAGGATTTTGACCTTAAGTCCAAACCTTCTTTACCATTTGTAATCAGTTATATCCCAGTTTGAATAAAACACTGATACTATAAAGAGGGTAGTCAGCTCCTAACTGACCCAGGTCATACTCTAAATATCTAAATGAAATATGCTCCAGAAAAATCTTGGTGGATTCTGTTTCTAATACTATGTCTGAATTTGTTCAAGCATGGGCAGGCTAGTTTTATCATAAATAAATGGACACTTGACCCAGTCAAGAGATTAGATGCTGATGTTGGACACAAATTCCTAGTAGAGGAAGAGATATTCCCAGATGTTATATTGCCACGGTGTAGTTCTTTGGGCTTCAGTGGGGTTAGCTACCTGCAGGAGTCCCTGGGCACAGTTGCAGGTGCAGGAGGTGAAGATTAGCCATACTTCAAGACTGAATATCCTATGCAAGGGAGAAATCAATTCTAACAGTGTGCAATGTATGAATGAAATTGGCTTTCCTGTTTTAACTTTGCTTAGCCAGGCTGTCATCTTGAGGCATGATGATTAGCAGGTTGTCTATTTTGCTGGAGTCTGTTCCTAATAGAGGCTCTGTCTGTGGGATGCCCACTTGGAGCCTTTTAGGCCCTACCAGGCCAGCTGAAAGGCAAATGATTAGTGGCTGCTTTTAATTGCCCCTGGCTTCCCATTTGTTACCTTACTGCTTGCCACCTCTTAGATGCTTGTACTTGACGGATTCTGTGGAGATAAAGATAAGGATAATTTCTTGCCTATGATGCTTTTCTTTTGATCTTTTGTGGTTTCGTTTTTGCACTTTGGAGTGTGGCACTCCTACTTGTGCAGCCAGATGTGCCCAGAGCCTATTTGAGATGCAGCCCCGAGCACACAGACCGAAGCAAGACTGTTCTGAGATGGCCAAGATCATTTGTGTCCTGGACCCAGGTACA
Organism: Delphinapterus leucas; assembly: GCF_059928025.1. NCBI lineage: Eukaryota > Metazoa > Chordata > Mammalia > Artiodactyla > Monodontidae > Delphinapterus > Delphinapterus leucas. The sequence goes on from NC_143130.1 coordinate 91,358,743, forward strand.
AGATGGGGAGGGCAGGAGGGGATGGAGGGGGACAGGAAGTAGGTGTGACACTTAAGGTAGGGAAGGTACTGGAAGAGGAGCTATAAGGGAGGCCCTGGAGTGGGGAGGTGGCCTGCTGCCTGCTCTATTTTGTGTTGGTTACATAGAAAACAAATTACAGCCACTGTATAAAATTCCACATTTGCCATGTAGGGCTATAAATAATGATAATTATGCTGCTACTTCCCCAGCAACTTGCATGTTGACCCTGAGCATACCCCTGGAGCTAGCTTATTTGAACTAAAAATCCCCTTTAGACCTTTTCTTCTCTGGTCTCTCGCATCTATAGAATGACTGATTATGAGACAGTTATGCAGGCTGTGGTCATTTTGAAGCTGAGATAATATAATACAGCTGGGCTCCTGTCACACACAGATTCAGTCACAGCTGGTTTTGACTTGCAGCTCCAAAGGTATGAAAATATTCCACACCTACCTGGCTAGGACTTAGGAACATTTTGGTTCAGAACAAGTGTAACTGAATGACACAGCTAAGGGGCGGGGGATTCAACGCAATGAGCCATCATGCTCACCCGAACCTGGCTCCTGACTCCTTACTGGGAAGTAATGTCTTAATTTTGTAGGTGTGCCCTCCACTTTTTGACTGCAAGCTATCTTTCTCACAGATTTCACCTTAAGCACATTCACTCCATTTTCTTTTTACAAATACTCTGTTATTTGCTTTGTACTCTAGGTCTTGTTTTTGTTTTTTTTTTTTTTCTAGGAGTTGGGGACAGGGCCAGCTTCATAGGATGCCACCTGTTCCTCTTTCAGAAGGATCCCATGTTTGGTTTAATGCTCCATGACTTAATGTCAAAATCTGGAACTTCTTCACAATTTCTTAAAAAGGGACCCAGCAAGTTATTTACCCAGTGCTGAATGGGGGCATGTATTCCTCCACCCTATCCTACCTCAGAAGTGAACTCAAATTCATAGACCCCCATAAGGCATACTTTATGCTAGGCCCATAATAGGTATTTAATGGATGTTCAATTTTAGGGGCATGTTCTTAGTAGTGGCTAAGAATCCATATGCTGAAGCCAAATGCTTAGGTTCAAATTTCAGATACCACCATTACTGACATTTACTATCTCTATGGTCTTGGACAGGTTACCTTCTTACGCCTTAGATTTTTCATCTGTAAAACAGAACAATAAGAGTGCCTATCTTATAAAGTTTTTGTGAGGATAAACTGAGTAAACACATATAAAAGTTCATACAACAGTTTCTGATAATGTAAGTGTTATGTATGTATTGGCTGCTATTATGACTATTGTTGCTATTGCTTTGTTTGGAGATCTTTTTCTATTGCATTTGATCCAGGTATTGAAGGGCAGCAATGTTCAGAAGGTTTCCTAAAGAAGTCACCCCGTGTCAGTAGGCTCCCAAGGATTTGCTCATTGACCTGAGAGAGCCTGCATATTTCCCCCAGAGCAAATGAGCAGCATGAGGTCATCACCTCTGGAAGTTCCCACTGGCCCTAATTCAAGAAACTTGGCCACTCTCTTGGCCAGCTCTCCAGTATGGAGGGGGCTCCTCTCCGAGTGGTGAAAATGTCTGTGTACTAGGAACAGCAACTCAGAGGCCTGCAGCTGCCCCCTCCCTCGCCCTTCCTCTGACCAGCCCCTGTGGGGAATTCATTATGGTTGGCCACAGCCACTGCTCTCCTCTCCAAACTGGTGGTTAGGAGGCTCCAGAGAGGGCCACTCTGCTTTCTCCACACTGATTACTATGATCTCCAAGAAGCTCAGAGCCTAAAGCAGATTTTTTGGGGGGCTGGTAAACCCACACAAGAGCCCAGTGAGGAGTGGGGTCAGCAAGCATCAGTGACTGTGTCAGATGGGGACATCCAGAGGTTAAAATCATGCTGGTAAGGGGGAGAAGTGAGACCCCAGGGCAGTTCTGCTGGTCAGTCTTTGTTAGGCCAAGGCCAGATTCCAATATCAAGAAGAAAGATTTTCCTGCCTGGGAAACAAGAATTCCTATTCTTGCTATGGAATCATGAGGCTTCATATTTATACTGACCCTTCAGCATACTATTTATCCACTCCTTTCCCAGACTAGTATTAATATTCCAACAGCTTCACCAAGGCAGGCGTGTATCTGTTTCCTCATGATGATTTCCACTTGACTATGTAGCCAGCTTTGTCCCCCATTCCTCTTTGTTTCTTCTTCATCCTGTGTATTCCCTCTTTGGTTTCCATGGTGGTTGCTTGCTGACATTTCTCCTTGCCAATTAAGACAGTCCACTCAGCTTTCAATAATTCAGAGGAGGTGACCACAGAAATCAATGTTTTGTAATAAAAGGGGAACACATTTATGAAGCCAAATTTACTCTAACAAGCTCATTTTTGTTTTAATGTTTTTAAATCTTGGTAATTCTATTAAATTGGAAGTCTTCGAGGAGAGTGTTACAAGGATAATTACACAGCACAGTTTGTTTTCTAGCCACAGCTATATGGAGAAATCAAAAATGATGGTGTAATGCAAGAGAGCTCCTGAGACTTTCTAAAAAGAAAAGGTACAGCAGTGATGATACCAGAAATAGAAGGGTGCAAGAGGCTGAGCAGAGTGAAGGTAGTGGATGATAGAGACACTGGATCCAGCAGAAAAGCACATACAAGGGAGGCAGGTTACCTCTGCCATCCACTCATCCCACAGATATGCCCTGGGCAGCTACTAAGTGACCGGCACTGTGCTGGACCCTGAGAGATACAGCCGGGAACAGGCAGCCCAAGTCCCTGCCTTCACAAAGTTGCCAGTCTAGCTGGGAGGCAGTTAGTGGTTCTTACTGAAGTTTGAATGGAAAGGAGCAACAAGAGACTTTCTAGTCCAATCTTTCCATTTTATAAATGAGGAATTTTACCATGAGATATAGGATTTGCAGAAATCATTGTCAGCACTGAGACTTACACCCAGATCTTCTGCTTTCTACTTTAATGCTCTTTACTCCTTTTGATCCAACTCAAGGAATAAAGCTGCCCCAAATTTCTCCATCAGTGCCCTGCCATGGGTTGTGAGCTTCTCACTGCTGCTGCTCCTTTCCAAGGGGAGATGCAGATTTTGACTGAATGAAAGCATGGTATTATCTGAAAGGGTGACTGGTCAGGGGGATGTCACAGAAAGAAAGAGGAGTTTATCTGGCCAGCACAGCTAGATCCTGAAACACAGAGTGGCTGGGGTGAAAGTACCACGCTCCAGGCTCCAGGATGCAATGGAGAAAGAAGGCAAAAGAAGACCCTGAGGACGAGGTGAGGAAGAAGAGAGGAACTGGGAAAGGGCCTAATAGTTACCAAGCTCCTATGTGGGGTGAGTTTTGCCTGTTTTTGCCCAAGGAGGCCACCATTTGGCAAGAGGCAAAGTTAAGACCCAAATCCAGGTTGGCTGGTTTCAAATATATATGTGGATATATATTTCAAATATCCACTCCACAAGCCTGATAAAATTTTCCAGCTTCATAGTTTCTTATGACTTTGTACTTCATTAAAGCCTTACATTTTACTTTATTTTATATTAATTTATTTTTTAACTGCTGTCTAAATGTAATTAAGGATTCATAAACACTTCAAAATCAGTGATGGTAGCTGAATAGAACCTATTATGAACTGCCATTTGAGGAGAATGAAATCTTCCTAAATTATTCTTTTTGTAAGCCTACACTTTCACAGGTTGGATTTTCTTCAAACAGGATATACTTGCTCTTTATTGGAAACTGGTAAATTTTCTTGCTTTATACCTGTAGTCTAGTGCAGCACCATCCAACAGAACTTTCTGTAATAACAGATATGTTTCAAATTTGTGTTGTCCCAATATGGTAGCTGCTAGACACATATGACTATTGAGGACTTGAAATGTGGCTAGTATGACAAAGAAACAGCTTTAAATTTTCCTTAATTTTAATTTAAAATGGGCACATGATGGCTAATGGCTAACATATTGAACAGTGCAGGTCTAAAAAGTTCTGTAAATGTAAGTTGCTCACAGAGACTTATACTTATCTGCTAAGCAAGCTCAGAGTGTACTAGGGGAAATTGAAGAATGCTGGTACTCTGATATGAAGACACAAATGTCAGAAGCAATCTAGGATAACAGCTTCAGTAACATCCAGACATCATTAGTGGACTTAAGGATTCATTAAGTTTTAGAATCCCTTCACTGATGAGCAGGATGCACTTGCCTGATATGGGTAGTTGTGTCACATTATTTTACTGGCAGAATGAACATTCTGGAAAATTTATATCCTTGTTTAGGAGGCTAGGAAGGAAAAAAAAGAACCTCTCAGCCTGAAGGACCATGACCATGCCAAACACAGCACTTCTGAAATCCTCTTTGGGCCCAGATCATACCAAGCATTGTCGGTGGGTGTGAGTGCAATCCAGCACTGCTCTGTGTCTTTTAGTCCAACCACATTAGAATCTGCTTAGAGCTTTTATTTTTTTCCTCCCCCAGCTCTATTTGATCGCCTCCAAACTGTGCTAAGTCTCACAATATACCTTGCAAATTTGTCATAAGACTGAAGCAAATTGTAAAAAAGAATCTCTGAATGAAAAGCTATTATAACCTAACAAGAAATGTGATTATCATTTTTTTTTCTTTTACTCTTTTTATACTTTCATTCTGTAAAGTAGGTACTAATCCCTAGGAAGATATTTTTTTCAGTTGGCATAAACTAAGTATTTGAATTTTTATGATAATTTTCAGCTACATATATAATAAATATGTCTACTAACTGCATAGCTTCTTCCTCTCAGAAGCTTAAGTTTTCATGCTCATTTTGCTTCATTCCCAGAGAGGCGAGGAAAGAGGGAACCCCCCCCACCAATACACACTTTCCATATTCCAGGTAAATATCAATTGCCCACTACGTGCCAGCCATTATTCTAAGAAATGCACATGTATTAGGTCATTTGATTCTCACGACAACCCTTATGAAATCACTATTATAGATGAGGAAACTGAGGTACAGAGAGGTTAAGGAGCTTGATGATTCAATAAATATCAAGCAGATGTCAGATATACACACATCTAGCACTGTGCTAGGTGCCATAGGAAATATAGCTCTTACTCTCAAGAATGTCCAGTCCAGGGAGGAGAGAAGATATGCATCTGACTTTCTAAGATCCAAAGAGATGACATGATAAATTCTATAAAATGTATTATGGCAATCTGTACGTGTATGGCTGATTCATTTTGTTGTGCAGTGGAGGCTAACACAACATTGTAAAGCAATCATACTCCAATAAAAATTAATAAAAAAATTTAAAAAAGTTATTATGGCAGACCAAGTATAATCAGAACTAAAACTGTTCTTAAATACAAGAGTGAAGTCTCTCTTGTCTTCTGTCTTCGCAGAGCTGTACAGGTCAGAAGAGTTAACTCTCTACTCCCGGGCAATGGGCACCCTAAATTTATATTTAAAACATTAAAATAATCTCATAAAATACTTTACTGCTCCTATGCATAAAGCAGCTATAGCCGTGATTCCCACTGAGGGCCCTGACTCATGGAGTACACAGCTCTCCTGTGAGACTGATGAAATCCAGACCTCCACCCATGTGGGTGTTGAAAGAGCCTCATTCACACATTACCACTTCTGCCCAGGAAATCAATTACAGCCAGGTGGTCTCCTACCCATTTCGGAAACCAGGAAAGTGGAATATATAAAGATGATCCTTTCACCAGATGACTCGGAAAGTTTCTGGAGGATTAAGGAATAGGAGGCATATGTCCTATCATTCCAGTCCATTCCTTTCCCTCCTCCCCAACAGACCATAGTAAGTTCCCCTGTTTATATGGGGATCATCACGAGGAAGCAGTTATAGTAAAAAGCTATAAACCTGTATGCTGTCACTTTATTACTTTCAAAAATACTTCTCTACAAATAAACTGGGGGTGGGGAGACCAAAGTTACTATGCAGAAAAGGACAGATTATGAACCAAAAAAGGCCAAGAAATAAATGGTGATTATATAATAGCATCCATAACTGCTTTTCCATGGGTCATGGTGATCATTCTCCACAGAAAAAGTAACTACTAACCAACCAAGGCCACTGACATTATTTTGTTCAAGGATACGGCTGGGAAGGCTCCCTTTCACATGTAGTGGCCACACAATCTTTCAAGAGTCAAATGAAGAGTTTGGAGAATAGCATCATTTGCCTACAGGGAAAACTCAGAGCCCTGGCATAGAGTAGATTGCGGGACTCTGGGGAAATGGTTTTCTAAAAATTCCTGACGTCTACAGAAATATGGAGCTTCTTTTAAACTGAGTTTAAATGTATTTAGTTAGTTTGTAATATATTAGTAAACTTTGTAATGACGTGCCTTCCTACTACGGATAATTGTGGAGAGGATTCCCCACCAAAATCATCTTTTGTGTTGAGTCAGCTGATGGCATTGCTAATAGCTTTGGAGGGTGGAAAGGTATCAGTCTCTGATATAACTATGTAAATACAGCAAATGGCTATGTACATATTCAAGTATTTCTCAGTTTCCTCTGGTCTTCTCACTGGGTGGCTGTCTTGGTGTTCTGGGGTTTTGGGTTTTTATTTGTTTTTGTTTTGGAGTGTTTTATCAAAATGTCATGCACAGCCCCCATTTTATCTAAGCATTAAAATCTTTTCACATTCTAATAGAAGGGATTTGAAGATTATCTGCCCTTTTGGCATAATCAACGTCTCTATTCCCCTCCATGCCTATAAACAATTGAGGTTTGATCCTATTCTCATTCACAAATAAAATAAAATGGTTTGGGGCGTTATTATAAACGAGCAGTGGACTGAGAAGGGAGTTGGCTCGCCTAACAAACTCTGGGTCCTTCAGGAGGGATGGAAGACTGGGACCGATGAAGGGGGAGAGGAAGAGATAAATGGATGTGTGGATAGGCCTGACAGATGGATGAATTTCCTGATTAATGGATGCCTCACCTATACATCTGCACTTGAATTTTAATAGAAACTTTGTTCAGTTTCTCTTTATCCTTCTGTGAAATGAGAGATGAAGGCATGGTGCAGCTCTCACATCTTATGATCACACCTTGGTAAAGATTTTTTGTCCCCTTCTCCCCTCTTTACCTTTCCACAGCATGTACCTTGGTGAACTGATCCTTCAAATCTAGGCTCCAATTTTTCTGACTTTCCCAGCATCTCAAATATGCTCCTACATGTCTTCTGAGGCAGTTATTATATTTTAAAATGTTTATTAGATAATCATATAGTCTTCTAGACTGTTGAGTTCTTCTGTTCTTCTCTATGGGGAGAGAAGGGACCCTTGCCTACTTTATCTGGAACTGGATGGAAACCTAGGAGGTACTTAATGACATTTGTTGGCATCAATTTTCCTTTTACTTTTAGGATGATCCTCCCTAAAGGATTTAGGTTCATATTCTTTTTTCCCACCTTCTTCCTCTTCTCTGCCTGTCTCTCTCAAATGAACAGTAAGAAGGGTGGGGAGGGGAGAAAAGAAAAGGAACATAGACAGAGAGACCAAAAGAAGAGAACTTGGTACAATAGGAAAAACCAACAAGGACTGAGCAGGCTGCCAACTCCCACTGTTTCTCAGAATTTCCCTCTGGGTTAGGCTGTCCCCATTTGGAGCTCTGATATTCTACGGTTTTCCTTCCTCCTCAATGGTATCCAGAGTAGAATGTCACTTTTAACTAAGAAATACTGTAAACAGAGACTTGGAAGACCAATTGAAAAGAGCAAAATCTTGCCCCAGAAATTGTTTTTGTAATTATAATTTCTGCACTGGGAAAACATGGCCTTCTAATTCACATGCCCTCCTAGAGCGAAGGTCTGATGCACACTGACCTGCAATGTAAATCACAAGAAAGCCCTGCTGGATTTAAGAGAGCAGTTCTCCAACCACACTGTCAAGTGCATTGAGTCCTTTTTTTTTCCTTCTCAGAGCTGGTTTAAAAGCTATTTAAGCAGGTAAGCATAGTCCTGACAGGTAAAGCAAATGGAAGGGAAGGTTACAGGATATACCAAAACTAAGGAGCTAGAGCAGATGTCTGTCTCTAAAAAGACTACAATGGTAGATGCATTCCTGAAACTTTTCCCTTTCACACATGCACATACACACAGTCTTTATTCTGACAATTATCTAATCTGAATAATTTTCCACCTCTGCTCTTTGATTCCTGAATATCTTTCTTAGGCAATATCAGTTGCAATCAAGACATAAAGCTTTTCATTTTTATCTAGAAACAAAAGGAAAACAACAGCTATAATAGAAATTTTTGAGGTGGTAACGTTATGATCAGCATCTACTATTTTCTTTTTAATTTTTGTTTTAACATTTCAGAATCTCAGTCCTCTTATCTATATTTAATTGATTGGCAGTTTGGTTTTTGGAATCACTGCTTCATTACTTGCGATCTACAACTACTTCCCCCTCATTTCTGCCCCCATTTCCTTCTCCAGCCCCTCAGCCTCTTACTCTTCCTCCCCTAACTTGAACACCAAGAAAGAGAGAGAGAACAGAGTTTTAAAACATGGAAATTTGGTATACAAAGTTACAGTCTGATGCCCAAGAAGGAAAATCCTAAACCCTTGCCATCTTTAATCACATGAATTCAAAAATTCCTTCCTGGCCTCCTAAATCTTCTCCTAAGTTGGTTTCAAATAATATGCAAAAAAATCTGATGAATTCGTTGGAACAATTTTACAAATTCTTGAAAGATTGTGTCCCCTAGGGCTGGAAACACACATTTTAGGCAGATTAAAGCTGTTAAATAAGCCCACTTTTCACTTTTTTTTTCTTCCTGTACTTATGCTGCCAGCAATAGAGACATGATGTGAACTGCAAGGCCTTTTGCTGACCACACAAGTCTCCTCTGTGCAGAGTGGCAGGCAGCCACTTCTAAGCATAACTATTATGTGCCTGTATCACTTCTGGCATCATCCCACTGATTCACCCCTACCCGCTCTTCAGTGGAGAGGAGACAGGCTAACTGAAAACTCACAGGGAAAAGGAAATCTTCTCATTCAATGGTAAATCCCAAGTTGCCTTTCCTCTGCCAAATAACAGTGGACTCCTAATCTTAAATTTCAACCTCAAAAAAGATCAGAAGGGACTAGGGCAAGGGAGAGGTTGGAAAACTGAGCCATGAGAATTGTTCACCGTGATTTGTAAAAATTAAACACAAAATATAAAATTAAAAATAAGGGGGGAAATGTCGACCAATTACGCTGTGGGGTAAAAAAACCTTTTCTCTATTTTCTCCATGTGAAGGACTAATAGAACTGAGAATGCTTATCATGGAAAAGAAAATTATAGGAAGGCTTGGGATGTGGGGACAAGGAACTTCAGTTGTCTTTGAATAGCTGAACTACTGCAACTGGAAAGAAGAAACAGGTTCCATGTGTGTGGCCCTAAGGAGAAGAACCAGGTCCAATGGGTGGAAGTTACAGGAAACTAGATTTTGAGAATGATAAGAATATTAGACAGTAAGACCTACCCAGTGATGGAATGGGGCATCTCAGTGGAAGATGGGATAGAGCTGAAAGCTTCTAAGTTTGTGCAAGAAACATCTGAATAAGCACCAGAGAATCCATTTGCAGCTAGTTCTTCCTTATATGAACGCAATGGTATGATGGAGGAGAGCACTGGACCAGGAGTCAGGAGTCCTTGCTTTGTCACTTAATGGCTAAATGATACTGAGAAAATCAATTAACCCATTTGGACTTCAGTTTTCTCATCTTCAAAATGAGAGACTGAGATATGCTTTTCTCTACAGTTCTTCCAGTTCTCATAATATCCTATTATTATTTCTTTACATTTTTTCCTACTAGTTGTTCACAAGTTGATGAGGTACTTATATATCATATAGACACAATTTGTGCATACTATTTGGATATACATTTCTCAAATTTCACTCTCACCATACAGAATGCTTGGAAGTATTATGCGTATGCATTGCAGTGAAAATCCCTCTTAACCAGAGGTGCTTGAGGATTTTGGTCAACCTCTGTTTCCTGAAATGGTACAGCTAAATTTGTTCAAGGAGAAGTTGTAAGTAATGCAGAGGGGAAAAATGTGGTATACCCAGCTAGGATCAGAGCTTACTGGCTTTACTGACAATACATTCTGCTATGTGTTGTTCAATGTAGAATAGAGAACCATGAAAAAGATTCAGGCTATACTCAGCTCTTGCAGGAAGCAAGATAATGGTTCGGTGAAGCACAGTAGTGTTTTGTTTCCCTAAGACTGAGGAACCGCAGATTGGATATTGGTAAAGGCTCTGCCACAACAGTCAAATGTCAATTATTGCTTTGTGCCCGTCCCTGAACTCTCACATTCATCTCATTCTTTGTAACCCCCACCCCCCACCCGCCCCACAACCAGCACAGACACCTGCGTCAAACCATTCAGAAAATGTTTCATTAGAAGACATTATGATAAACAGTTAAATTTAAAGGAAGGGTATTTGTGGCTCTATATTCTTTCTACCCTAGGAAAAGTAGGATTTTGAATCACTAGAATGATGAGCAATACACCTCTGTGTTGAAAACTATTATGACATTCAATGGGGAAGGTGCACTGTTTATATCTGTTTCTATTCTGAAATCACCAAAAGGCATAGTCTCAAAATGGGCCTTATAAGAAAAGTACCAGCACACCAAAGACCATGGAATGATGCCAAGATATTAAAAGTTACCTTAGAAACTGAAGGATTAAAAAAGAAAGAGAGCAAGAGCGAGTGCTTATCAGTGGCGAATCCACTGTGGGATTTAAGAATCACATAGAAAAAGAACTAAATAATATTTTAAATTCTGGTTCCTTGTGAAACATACTTTTTAAAACCTTGAAAACCTTTCTAACTACTTATCTTAAGATATATCTTTCATAATTGTCTGCATAGTCCTTTTCTCCATGTTAATGGCCTCACTAAAAAAGGAAAAGATTCTGTGTGTAACAATCTCGACAACCTTATCCAATATTTTACACAAACAGTACAAAATTGGCTTCATTACTGTCTTTAGGAAAACGACAATTCACTTGTTCTTTCCTGACAAATATTTACTCCCTACCTTTTTTGGACATTGCCTTATGAGCTGTGGTGGACTCAAAGATGAGATTAGCATGTTCCCTAGCCTCAAGTAATTTATCCTTAAGCTGGGAAGATCAGATGTGTAATAAAATTTAAAATAATATGATAAGGGCTACAAGAGAGTTATAAGTTTAGAGAATGAAGAGATCAATTCTGCTGGACAAAAAGAGAACTCTTCCTGGAGAAGGTAACATATAACTGGGGTGTGACACATTCTCAGTGGAAACAGCAAGGTATCAAGGTAGAAAACACTGGAGATGTGCCTCCTTGTTAGAAGCATAAGGTACAGGGAAAAGAGGGAGAAAAATCCTGATCTACCATTTATTATAGAAAAATAAATTTTATTTTTATTTGGTTGACTCTAGGAAAGAGTCATTGAACTTGCTCAGTATAGTCAGGGACTTCTAAGTGGGATGCAGGTCTAAAGAAATCTAAAGACTCCATTACAAAGACAGAACACAGAACTCTTTAGGAAGTATCAGTGTAATTTGCATCATAAAATTCAGTATCTTTTGTGAGGCTCTTGGGGTAACCTGAAAACGCTGATCATAAAGATTTCCTTATGAACAGAATTTGACAGAAATTAGTATATATATATATTTATATATGTATATAAATGAATAAACTGGCAGAAGAAAATAAAGCAGCAGTGCTCACTTCGGCAGCACATATACTAAAATTGGAACAATACAGAGAAGATTAGCATGGCCCCTGCGCAAGGATGACACGCAAATTCGTGAAGCATTCCATATTTTTCGTATATGTTGAACCTAAAAAATGGTACAGATTAACCGGTTTGCAAGGTGGAAATAGAGACACAGATGTAGACAACAAACGTATGGACACCAGGGGGGAACGTTGAGGGGGGGGCGTTGGTGGTGGTGGGATGAATTGGGAGATTGGGATTGACATATATACACTAATATCTATAACACAGATAACTAATAAGAACCTGCTGTATAATAAATTAATTAATTAAATTAAATTTAAAATAAAAAAAAAGAAAAGAAAGCAGCAAATCAAGACCGTAAGAGTACCTCTCGTGAGACTGTTTAGCTGTGTCATTATTTGGCTGTGAAGAGCTCTGTATGGAGGATTACTAGATAGAGACGTTGATATCCCAGTATCCAAACAGTATACATCCAACAACTATTTCATGAAAATTCTATCAGCCTCATTATGTCTACATGATGATAACTATGTATATGTGGGAAGTAATCAGAATAAATCCTCCTAGGTGACTGGATTTTTGTAGCACAATATAACCAATATTGGGAATATACTAGATGTTCAGGAAGTTTTATAGGACACACTATTCAATTAGACCCTTAAGAATATAATCAAAAACTGTCAATCAACTAGGCTTTCATCCTCATCTCTCTTTTTACCTCATGAATGAACAGGATGGTTGAAGGAAGTCTAAACTCTTTTTAGCATTCATTGTGCAATTGGGGGTGTAGTTAGGATGACTAAGATAAATGATCCAGAAAAGAAGGTTCTTCAATCTTAGAAGGTGACCTCCTCACAGGTCTATCTGCTACTTCATAAGCCTGGACTGTATTCCATCCTTTTGATGAGACATTTCCTCTCTGAATAAATCTCAGGACATGATGATGGAAATAGCAGTGTTTATTCAAGGTGGACACTCTCTTGAGCTTCTAAAACAGAGTAGTAAAGATAAGATAGCTTGTTAAAAACAAAAAGGTTATTAGTCTCCAGATAAGATATCTTATTTTCAACACCTTCTCCTACTTCAGTATTGAGGCTCTGTAAATTTAGTGACAATCATCTTGATGAAAAGCAGTCAGTTATCTATCTGCATGATATAAATATAAATAAAGGGGGAGTTCGAGGGAGAATGGATGCATGTATATGTATGGTTGAGTCTCTTTGCTGTGCACCTGAAACTATCACAACAGTGTTAATTGACTATACTCCAATATAAAATAAAAAGTTAAAAATATAAATAAATACGTTATTATTCCTTTCTCTATTAATTATTAAAATATCATGAATATTAGCTATTGTTTCATTAATATTTCTTTTAGTCAAGTATAATCTCTTTCATTTCAGTGGGAAATAAGAGTTCCAGATTCCACATTTATGAATATTACACAGTGACTGTGAAAGTTTAAAGACATTTACTCCTTCAATTAGGTGACTGTCCTTGTTTATTTTCAGATAGACTAGATAATGGATTTAAAATCCCATTTTAATTTTATTCTTTCAGAACATGTCATTTCTTTTGGGCAAAGCTATATTTTCCACTTTATTTTGATGACAGTTAAACATAGTACTTTCCTCTCTCAATAAATCTTCCATGTCAGAGCTATAAAAGAATATATGAAAGGTTCCAAATTTTTCAGTTGTTCTCCAAATAGTTTTGGACCACCCTTAACTTTAGTGTAAAACCCTGAGTTCAGTCATGTTTAAAATACCAAGAAGAATCAAACATAATTTTAGCCCTCAAGGAACAAGTATAGTAATTCAGGTCATAGGTAATTACACAAGAAAGTAGAAAGTGGTAAGTTACAAGCAAAAGGAGGTATAGCTATGAAGCACAGTCTTGCCTATTGGCTAAGAATAAGGTCTATGAATTAGGATTCCAGATGTAAAACCAACCACCGGACCTTGGATTAATCATTGTGCCCTCTCTAAGAATTTGTTCCTAAGCGAATTAGGAATAATAATAGCATCATCTCCACTATGGGGTTGTTTTGTGGATTGCATGAGATAATGTACATAATGAACTTTTCATATTATAGAATAAGGTTTAATATTTATCATTATCCTTGTGATTTTGTTCGTATTGGTAGAGTAGAAAAGAAAGCATCGCGAAATGAGATCAAAATGATACTTAATATATGAGAGATTTTATAAATGAGAGAGAGAGAGTAATCATGTCCAATATAAGAATCAGGGAATTCTTCAAAAAATTTTGACATTTGAGGTAAAATATTAAAGGTAAGTAAGATATAAACGCATGGAAATGGGTGGAAAATTTCTTTCTTTAGAAGGAAGAGGATGCACTGAGAGGTAGAACCAAGAAAGCATCAGGTACCAATAAGGAATAAGAGGCTGCTCAGCTCGACGTTTGGGCAGGGTACGTGAAGAGAGAGGTCAAGGCATACCACTACATCCATGCAACATAGGAACCTGACCCTGATTCTGTAGGAAATGTACAGCACTTCAGGAGTTCTGATGATGAATGTTATCATATAACCAAAATAGCGTTAAGTCATAGATGTGATAAGGTTCTACCTCCTACTTGGGACAGAAAACATTATAAACAGAATGGCTTGATGAGCTAAAGTAAAGAAGCCAGTCATGACCCCATTTTCTTTAAAATTTATATTTACACTAAAGTTCAAACTGTTTAGATCTGCAACAGCTGTCCTAAGCTCAGTAGCAATAACTAAAACAGCTACAGTTCTTTTTTAAAATATTAGTTGCCCAATCATTTTAGGTATTTTAATAAAAATGCAAATACTTGGGGCTTCCCTGGTGGCGCAGTGGTTGAGAGTCCGCCTGCCGATGCAGGGGACACGGGTTCGTGCCCCGGTCCGGGAAGATCCCACATGCCGCGGAGCGGCTGGGCCCGTGAGCCATGGCCGCTGAGCCTGCGCGTCCGGAGCCTTTGCTCCGCAACGGGAGAGGCCACAACAGTGAGAGGCCCGCGTACCGCAAAAAAAAAAAATGCAAATACTTGAACACAAGTTTCTGCATTGGAAACGTGAATTTTCATCTCCTGTCCCCTCCCCAAAATTTTTGTGAAAGTGATATAAGAAAACAAACACAAATTAGGTTTAAGTAGAAGGTCTGGGTCTACCTATGGAGACTAATGGTAATGACTCAGAATGGTCTGTTGTTTGCTGCTATTACTAGAAACATATAGGCCATGTGAAAATAAGCCCTTGCTAACAGAATACCTTGAGTATCAAACCCCTTATATTTGACCTTATATTCAGGGCTACTGTTCGAAATTCAGTTTTCCAACATTTATTTAGTAGCTGCTATATGTAAAGTACAGGGTTGGTGTATTTAAGCCCCTATTATTGGCTTAGTTTCTGCCCTAGTGATTGC
Source organism: Delphinapterus leucas (assembly GCF_059928025.1). Lineage (NCBI taxonomy): Eukaryota > Metazoa > Chordata > Mammalia > Artiodactyla > Monodontidae > Delphinapterus > Delphinapterus leucas. The sequence goes on from NC_143130.1 coordinate 91,373,920, forward strand.
CCCAGTTTAGGGGTCCAGAGCAGGTGTTACAAGAATAAAGGACTAATTTATTAAAAGCCTACTAATCTCCAGTTGTTGTTTTTGATATCCATCCTATGAAATTCTAGATTTTTTAAAACAAGATCAGTGAAAACTTGATTTGTGATAAAAGGGCATGACTGGGTTATCATGAAAACACACTTATGTGACCAAATACAGACACACACACACACACACACACATTTCCTCAGGGATGTTGGAGAAATAAAATGCTCTTTTATTACACTGACTTCTGAAATGAGTAAACTGCTCTGAAGCTGACATGAAATCATTCTCCAATAATAGACCCTACTTTGTTAATTTGTTGTTGTATTGTTACTGTGCACTGCATAGTAATGGTATGAAACCTTCAAGGGTTATTTCATCTTCCATGGATGAGGAGTTTATCTCCACGGAGCAATAACCGAGATCAAGCCAGTATTTTATTCTTGAATGTATTAGACAATATTAGCGTTGAGACCAAATTTCAATTTACTCCAGGCAGTTACCAAAATCTGTTTTTATATTAGGCCTTATCTCTAAATCCATATTTTTTATAATGATCTCAATTCCACTTTCCTGCATCTTTTGGTAGTAGCAATGCCTGCTTAAATGCAATTAAAATTCATTGTAACACCTTATTTATACTAGAGCCCCACACAATATTTTCCATGAAAATAGTATTCACATTTTAAAACAATCAGAAAAACGCCCTTCAAGCACAGAACCACTGGACAATATTCCCTGTCTTTACATTCAAAACATCTTGGCACATTGATAAGACGGTGAGGCTTGATCCTGCAAATGTCTCTTCTCTGGGCTTAACCAGATGCACCAACATGCCCGGTGAAGTCATGGACGGTGAGCAAATAAACAGAGTGCCTCTGCCTCATAGAGATGTTAGCCTGCACCTGCAAATCTCAAATAACATCCTCTGATGAGGAAATCAAATCAAATCCACAAAAAGTGCCTTCTGCTTTTCAAAAGAAAGTTATCAATATGCCTAGCAATATTGCTCCTAAGGAGTATGATTCTCTTCTGTGTAGAAGAAGCAGGCTTAGATAAATGACTGTGGGCTGAACCACTCTGTGTTTATAGAGTGGAGAGAATAATAGAGAGAAATGGAGGTCCTTCACCCACAGTCTGCTCTGGTATTACTGTGGAGAATGGAGGTAAGTAGATTCTGCCATCAGATGCCCTGGTCCTTTCCCCAGTCCTCCTATCCCATATCCTTGAAGAACAAATCCACAGGGTTGGTACAGCACCTGCTTGGCAAAGAACAAGGCCAGCCACCAATTTCTCATTTATGTAATCCTGTTGTTTCCTCCATCACAAATGCCTCTTGCATTCTCTACTGAATAACTCTCATTCTCCCTTCAATACACTGCCTAAACATCACCTCTTCTGAAAGGTTTTCCCTGAGTCCTCCCACAGAATTAGTTACTGGTGGTATGATATAGCAGGAGAAAATAGTGTGTGTATGTGTGTGTGGGGGTGTGTGCTCTTGAATCAAGGAGGCCTGGGTTTGAATACTGGCTTAGGCAATTACCAGCTCCATGATCTTGGGCACATTATTTAAAACTCAAAAATTCTGTTCCCTTATCTTTTCGAAGTCACTTTGGAATTTTAAGTCATTTGCATTTCCATTATGTATTTTAGAATAAGTTTTCAATTTCTACAAAAATGCCTGCTACAATCTGATTTGGAATTGTGTTTTATCTATAGATAAATATGGGGAGAATTGACATCCTAACATATCAAGTCTTCCAACCCATAAACACAGTATGTCAATCTATTTATTTAGGTCTTCTTTAATCTCCTTTAATGATGTTTTATAGTTTTCAGTGTATTAGATCATATCTTTTTTGAATATTTATCCGCAAATACCTCATATTGCTGATGTTATTCTAAATGCCTCTAATTTTTTATTTCAATTAACAAATATTCATTACTAATACATAAAAACACTTGATTTTTGTCTATCGATCTTACATGTTGTAACCTTGCTAAACTCACTTCTTAGTTTAAGTAGGTTTTTTTGTAGATTTCACTAGATTTTCTACTTAGATATTCACGTTGTCTGCAATTAAAAGAGATTTTACTTCTTTTTTCCGATTTAGATGACTTTTTTTTCTTGCCATACTTTGCTGCCTAGAATTTCCAATACGATATTGCATTGATCAGTACTGAACTAAATCCTCAAGGTGGACACTGCAGATCTCCAGAGTTCTCTGTTCATTTCTCTCTTCTCAGGATCTCTGTCCTGAGAACTCTAGCCATCTTGACCTCCTCATGCTCTCAGCTTCATATCCTCAACTCAGGGAGTATATCAGACTGCTCCTTGATTTCCCCTCCTGTACTGTGGCCTGGAAACTCTCCAAAGACAGTAAGTTGGGGCAGTCATAGGCCCAACTTGTTTTTTTTCTCATCTCTCAGGAATCACTGTCCTTCCTTGCCTGACATACAGTATCTTGAAAACTGTTATTATATACATTTTGTCCATTTTACTGGTTGTTTAGACAGGAGTATAAATCTGTTCTTTTTTACTTCATCTTGGCTGGAAGTAGAAGTCCTTATATATTTATTTTAATGTATGCTAAAACATAACTGACAATTATACTGGTAATTGAAGAGTGATATAATTATCTTTGAAAATATTTTAAGTAAAAAAAAGCCTACTGTTTTTAAAAGGCATTACATGTATAATAATGCTGATACAATTGATGATGTGGCAGAAAACCTGAAGGTGGTACTAAAATTGTTAGTTTATGAAGCAGTATAGCAGGGAGTAAATTAAAAGTAGAGGTGGGTGAGGGCTTACACTTAAAGGAGATCAGCCAGGAAGATACAGGTGACACTAAACAAGGAAGCAAAAAATCTGGATGCCTTGCAAGTAATTTGGGTTTATTTAGTGTAGGGGAAAGGGCCTGCACCCAGCAAGAGTTATTTTACCAATCACTGTACTAAAGAACACTGTAACTTTAGCTCCTAAACTATGTTCAGAATACTATGATACAGTAAGAAATCATAATACATTTTAGGAACAATTCAATAAACATCTGTTAAAATTTCTTGCTTGAGGAGACAAGACTTAGCAATTTGCAGAACTTCTTCACTAAGAACATCTTAATGGTGTTTCCTGAAAACTGAAGGACATATGTGATTGTTCATTGCTTTTTAGATGATTAAGAGTAAAGTACTTTGGTGTTCTAGGGTCAACAAGGAACAATTTCACTGAATTTCAAAGGCTTAGAGTTGGAGCACCCCAAATGTGTTAGACATGCAGTGATCTTTCAGATTTGTAGGTGGAAGGAGGGTGGGGAGGGAACAAACATGAACTTAACACTAGCGACACTTTGCTTCCCAGATGTCACAAAAAATATCATGAGCTGAAAAGCAGGGCCCCTGAAGTCCCATAACAATAGATTTGGATTTGTATAACTATTTCTGGAATAGCAAGTGCCTCATTCAAATTGTGCATAAAATCACTGCAGAGTGATTCTTTAAATACTACAAAGCTGTTTAATAATAGGTATTTATAATTTTACAGTTAAGAAAGTATCAATACTTGATCACATCTTATCTCAACTTTCATACTCAGGTAAAACTAGAGAGAGAGAGAGTTACAAATATCCCTATATTATATATTATAGATGAGAAGGTTCTGGGAGAATGTGACCTGTCCAAAATTATACAGTTGTTAAGTGGCAAAACTTGAAAATGAACACATACCTTTCTCTCCCAAGCTCATGCTATTTACAACACACAGAAATAAGTTTGGGTCTCATTTCTAATTCCATTTTTAATCTCTAGTAGCATTAAAAACTTATCCTGAATCCACTGGCCAGCTTGAGAGATCACTAAATCTCCTAAAATGATTTCATATATAAGGACTTTTTTAATGAGTGAAAGACTCAAAGATTCAAAATGGGTTAAAAAGTTCTACTTGCTTTAGATAGTTCTGGAATGATCATTCAAGCTGGAGTTATAAATCTCTCAGCTCTCAACACTCCCAACAGTTCCTCCCATTCCAATGGCATGACAGGATTTTTGAAAATAAATCAGTAAACACCAGAAACCTAAGGGAGGACAGAGTGGTGTTTCAACTTCTATTTGAATCAGTGCTTTCCTACTGCCCACTTCTCTTTTGCTAAGGACAGTTTATATTAAGCCTGGGGCTACGGCCCTAACAACATGATTTAACTCTGTAGTCTTACATCCACACAATGTTTCCATCAGCTGACTGAAACCAACTCTAGGGATTCAGCTGAAGGCTTCCAAATCTGAGACCTGAAAAAAAGTAAATATTTTCTAAAAAGAATGATGTTTACTAGAAATGTAAAGCCATAGATATGTATTATTTTCTCCTGACAGCAGTTCACTAACTTCCTAAACGGGGAAACAGTGAGTCGGTAACAATACAGGACTAAGTAGAAGGGTAGAGAGTTCTCTGTTCTCCCTAGAGAAAGTTGTAGCAGAATTATCATTCCAGCTATGTATTCTCACAAGCAAATCTTTGACTTTCTTTTTTTTTCTTTCTTTTTTTTTTATTAGCACCTAGGTAGGCTGTTTTGCCTAGTTCACAGACATAGCTGATTCTGAGGAATGATTTACTTGGGTCACTGCCATCTCCCCCAATGTTCTCCCTCTTCTTAATTTCCGGGCAATTTCTTCTCCAACAATGTCCTGTCACCCATCAGTGGGTCCCCACCCACCTCTGGAACCTCATCTCCTACAACTGTTTCCTCTGCCCCTCTGCTCCATCCACATATCCTAGCTCTTCTTCAAAACTACCAACCATGCTTCCACCACAGGGCCTTTGTACCCAGAGGTGCAAAGAATATCCTTCCCCCAGAGAGCCACATGGCTTGCTTCTTTACTTTACTTAGGTCTTTGCTCGAATGACACCTTATTAAAGACCACCCTATAAAAAACAGTGACCTTCCTGCTTCCAATACTATCCCCCTTATCCTGCTTCATTTTTCTTTATAGCCCCTGGTGACATCTGGAATATTATACATTTATTTACTTGTTTGTTTTCTGCCTTTCCCTACTTAGAATGTAACTTCCATGAGAGCAGGGATTTTGTCTGTCTTGTTTTCTTGATGATTTCCAGCAACTAGAGTAATATCCAGAAAAACGAAGTGCTCAGCGAATCTCTGCTGACTGAGTGAATGAATGATGCATGCCATCAAATTAACTTCCTAATTTTCCATTACAAGTTTATGACACTTGCCATCAAATTTTAGGTAGTATTTCTGGGCCCAATACTAATGAGACTACTGCCATCCAGACGCTTGGATAAGCAGTTACAAAGGGGACAGTGAGGTTTTCTCTACAGCCTTTTGATCTCAAGTATTAAGCCCAAACTACGAAAATATATTAGCATGCCTCAGCTCTCACTTATGACTCATAAATATTTTCTCTAAGTTTTTCACCAATTTTTCTCAGATTTTGATCAATTATTTTTAAAATTTTATTTATTTATTTTTACACAGCAGGTTCTTATTAGTTATCTATTTTATACATATTAGTGTATATATGCCCATCTCAATCTCCCAATTCATCACACCAACCCCCCACACTTTCCCACCTTTGTGTCCATATGTTTGTTCTCTACATCTGCGTCTCTATTTCTGCCTTGCAAACGGGTTCATCTGTACCATTTTTCTAGATTCCACATATATGCGTTAATATACGATATTTGTGTTTGTCTTTCTAACTTACTTCACTCTGTATAACAGTCTCTAAGTCCATCCACGTCTTTACAAATGACCCAATTTCATTCCTTTTTATGGCTGAGTAGGATTCCATTGTATATATGTACCACATCTTCTTTATCCATTCGTCTGTCGATGGGCACTTAGGTTGCTTCCATGACCTGGCTATTGTAAACAATGCTGCAATGAATATTGGGGTACATGTGTCTTTTTGAATTATGGTTTTCTCTGGGTATATGCCCGGTAGTGGGATTTCTGGGTCGTATGGCAATTCTATTTTAGTTTTTTAAGGAACTTCCATACTGTTCTCCATAGTGGCGGTATCAATTTACATTCCCACCAACAGTGGAAGAGCCTTCCCATTTCTCCACACTCTCTCCAGCATTTTTTTTTAACATCTTTATTGGAGTATAATTGCTTTACAATGTTGTGTTAGTTTCTGCTGTATAAAAGTGAACGAGCTATACGTACATATATATCCCCATATCCGCTCCCTCTTGCGTCTCCCTCCCACCCTCACTACCCCACCCCTCTAGGGGGTCACAAAGCACTGAGCTGATCTCTCTGTGCTATGCAGCTGCTTCCCACTAGCTATCTATTTTACATTTGGTAGTGTATATATGTCCATGCCACTCTCTCACTTTATCCCAGCTTACCCTTCCCCCTCGCCGTGTCCTCAGGTCCATTCTCTACATCTGCATCTTTGTCGCAGGTTCCCCTTTGTCAAAACTTTTTCTGCATCTATTGAGATGATCATATGGTTTTGCTCCTTCAATTTGGTAATATGGTTTATCACATTGATTGATTTGCATATATTGAAGAATCCCTGCATTCCTGGGATAAACCCCACCTGATCATGCTGTATGATCTTTTTAATGTGCTGTTGGATTCTCTTTGCTAGTATTTTTTTGAGGATTTCTGCATCTATGTTCATCAGTGATATTGATTGGCCTGTAGTATTCTTTCTTTCTGACATCTTTGTCTGGTTTTGGTATCAGAGCGATGGTGGCCTCGCAGAATGAGTTGGGCAGTGTTCCTCCCTCTGCTATATTTTGGAAGAGTTGGAGAAGGATAGGTGTTAGCTCTTCCCTAAATATTTGATGGAATTCACCTGTGAAGCTATCTGGTCCTGAGCTTTTGTTTGTTGAAAGACTTTTATCACAGTCTCAATTTCAGTGCTTGTGATTGGTCTGTTCATATTTTCTGTATCTTCCTGGTTTGGTCTCGGAAGCTTGTGCTTTTCTAACTATTTGTCCATTTCTTCCAGGTTGTCCATTTTATTGGCATAGAGTTGCTTGTAGTAATCTCTCATGATCCTTTGTATTTCTGCAGTGTCAGTTGTTGCTTCTCCTTTTTCATTTCTAATTCTATTGATTTGAGTCTTCACCCTTTTTTCCTTGACGAGTCTGGCTAAGGGTTTATCAATTTTCTCTTCTCAAAGAGCCAGCTTTTAGTTTTATTGATGTTTGCTATTGTTTCCTTAATTTCTTTTTCATTTACTTCTTATCTGATCTTTATGATTTCTTTCCTTCTGCTAACTTTGGGGTTTCTTTTTTTGCTCCTCTTTCTCTAATTGCTTTAGGTGTAAGGTAAGGTTGTTTATTTGAGATGTTCCTTGTTTCTTGAGGTAGGACTGTATTACTATAAACTTCCCTCTTAGAACTGCTTTTGCTGCATCCCATGGGTTTTGGGTCATCGGGCTTTCATTGTCATTTATTTCTAGGTATTTTTTGATTTCCTCTTTGATTTCTTCAGTAATCTCTTGGTTATTTAGTAGTGTATTGTTTATCCTCCATGTGTTTGTATTTTTTTACACATTTTTTCCTGTAACTGATATCTAGTCTTATAGTGTTGTGGTCAGAAAAGATACTTGATATGATTTCAGTTTTCTTAAATTTACCTAGGCTTGATTTGTGACCCAAGATATGATCTATTCTGGACAATGTTCCCTGAGCACTTGAGAAGAAAGTGTATCCTGTTGCTTTGGATGGAATGTCCTACGAATATCAATTAAGTCCATGTTGCTTAATGTATCATTTAAAGCTTGGATTTCCTTACTTATTTTCATTTTCGTTCATCTGTCCATTGGTGAAAGTGGGGGGTTAAAGTCCCCTACTATAAATGTGTTACTGTCAATTTCCCCTTTTATGGCTGTTAGCATTTGCCGCATGTATTGAGGTGCTCCTATGTTGGGTGCATAAATATTTACAATTGTTATATCTTCTTCTTGGATCAATCCCTTGATCATTATGTACTGTCCTTCTTTGTCTCTAGTAATATTTGTTATTTTAAAGTCTATTTTGCCTGATATGAGAATTGCTACTCCAGCTTTGTTTTGATTTCCAGTTGCATGGAATATCTTTTTCCCTCCCCTCACTTTCAGTCTGTATGTGTCTCTAGGTCTGAAGTGGGTCTCTTGTAGACAGCATATATATGGGTCTTGTTTTTGTATCCATTCAGCCAGTCTATGTCTTTTGGTTGGAGCATTTAATCCATTTGCATTTAAGGTAGTTATCGATATGTATGTTCTATTTCCATTTTCTTAATTGTTTTGGGTTTGTTATTGTAGGTCATTTCCTCCTCTTGTGTTTCCTGCCTAGAGAAGTTCCTTTAGCATTTGTTGTATAGCTGGTTTGGTGGTGCTGAATTCTCTTAGCTTTTGCTTGCCTGTAAAGTTTTAATTTCTCCGTCGAATCTGGATGAGATCCTTGATGGGTAGAGTAATCTTGGTTGTAAGTTTTTCTCTTTCATCACTTTAAATATGTCCTGCCACTCCCTTCTGGCTTGCAGAGTTTCTGCTGAAATATCAGCTGTTAACCTTATGGGGATTCCTTTGTGTGTTATTTGTTGTTTTTCTCTTGCTGCTTTTAATATTTTTTCTTTGTATTTAATTTTTGATAGTTTGATTAATATGTGTCTTGGCATGTTTCTCCTTGGATTTATCCTGTATGGGACTCTCTGCACTTCCTGGACTTGACTATTGCCTTTCTCATATTAGGGAGGTTTTCAACTATAATCTCTTCAAATATTTTCTCAGTCCCTTTCTTTTTCTTTTCTTCTTCAGGATCCCTATAATGCCCATTCTAAAAGGCGTGAGATGATACCTCATTATAGTTCTGATGTGCATTTATCCAATAATTAGTGATGTTGAGCAGCTTTTCGTGTGCCTCTGGGCCATCTGTATGTCTTCTTTGGAGAAATGTCTATTTAGGTCTTCTGCCCATTTTGGGATTGGGTTGTTTTTTTTAACTATTGAGCTGCATGAGCTGTTTATATATTTTGGAGATTAATTCTTTGTCCGTAAATTTGTTTGCAAATATTTTTTCCCATTCTGAGAGCTGTCTTTTCGTCTTGTTTATAGTTTCCTTTGCTGTGCAAAAGCTTTCAAGTTTCATTAGGTCCCATTTGTTTATCTTTGTTTTTATTTCCATTAATATAGGAGATGGGTCAAAAAGGATCTTGCTGTGATTTATGTCAAAGAGTGTTCTGCCTATGTTTTCCTGTAAGAGTTTCATAGTGTCTTGTCTTACACTTAGATCTTTAATCCATTTTGAGTTTACTTTTGTGTATGGTGTTAGGGAGTGTTCTAATTTCATTCTTTTACATGTAGCTGTCCAGTTCTCCAAGGACCACTTATTGAAGAGACTGTCTTTTCCCTGTTGTATATCCTTGCCTCCTTTATCATAGATTAGTTGACCATAGGTGCGTGGGTTTATCTCTGGGCTTTCTATCCTGTTCCATTGATCTATATTTCTGTTTTTGTGCCAGTACCATATTGTCTTGATTACTGTAGCATTGTAGTATAGTCTGAAGTCAGGGTGTCTGATTCCTCCACCTCCATTTTTTTTCCCTCAAGATTTCTTTGGCTATTTGGGGTCTTGTGCGTCTCCATAAAGATTTTAAGATTTTTTGCTCTAGTTTTGTAAAAAATGCCATTGGTAATTTGACAGGGATTGCAGTGAATCTGTAGATCCCTGTGGGTAGTGTAGTCATTTTCACAATATTGATACTTCCAATCCATGAACATGGTATATCTCTCCATCTGTTAGTGTCAACTTTAATTTCTTTCATCCGTGTTTTATAGTTTTCTGAGTACAGGTCTTTTACATCCTTAGGTAGGCTTATTCCTAGGTATTTTATTCTTTTTGTTGCAGTGGTGAATGGGATTGTTTCCTTAATTTCTCTTTCTGAGCTTTCATTGTTAGTGTATAGGAATGCAAGAGATTTCTGTGCATTAATTTTGTATCCTGACACTTTACCAAATACATTGATTAGCTCTAGTACTTTTCTGGCGGCATCTTTAGGATTATCTACCTATATTATCACATCATATGCCAACAGTGACAGTTTTACTTCTTCTTTTCCAATTTGTGTTTTTTTATTTCTTTTTCTTCTCTGATTGCCATGGCTAGGACTTCCAAAACTATGTTGAATAACAGTGGTGAGAGTGGACATCCTTGTCTTGTTCCTGATCTTAAAGGAAAGGCTTTCATTTTTTTACCATTGAGAATGCTGTTTGCTGTGGGTTTGTCATATATAGCCCTTATCATTTTGAGGTAGGTTCCCTCTATGCCCACTTTCTGGAGAGTTTTTATCATAAATGGGTGTTGAATTTTGTCAAAAGCTTTTTTTGCTTCTATTGAGATGATCATATGGTTTTTATTCTTCGATTTGTTAACATGGTGTATCACGTTGATTGATTTGTGTATACTGAAGAATCCCTGCATCCCTGGGATAAATCCCACTTGTTCGTGGTGTATGATCCTTTTAATACATTGTTGGATTCTGTTTGCTAGTGTTTTGTTGAGGATTTTTGCATCTATATGCATCAGTGATATTGGTCTGTAATTTTCTTTTTTTGTAGTATCTTTGTCTGGTTTTGGTATCAGGTTGATGGTAGCCTTGTAGAATGAGTTTGGGAGTGTTCCTTCCTCTGCAATTTTTTGGAAGAGTTTGAGAAGGATGAGTGTTAGCTCTTCTCTAAATGTTTGATAGAATTCACCTGTGAAGCCATCTTGTCCTGGACTTTTGTTTGTTGGAAGATTTTTTTTTTTTTTTTGCGGTACACGGGCCTCTCACTGTTGTGGCCTCTCCCATTGCGGAGCACAGGCTCCGGACGTGCAGGCTCAGTGGCCATGGCTCACGGGCCCAGCCACTCCGCGGCATGCGGGATCCTCCTGGACCGGGGCATGAATCCGTGTCCCCTGCATTGGCAGGCGGACTCTCAACCACTGCGCCACCAGGGAAGCCCTGTTGGAAGATTTTTAATCACTGTTTCAATTTCATTACTTATGATTGGTCTGTTCATATTTTCTATTTCTTCCTGGTTCTGTCTTGGAAGCTCATACCTTTCTAAGAATTTGTCCATTTCTTCCAGGTTGTCCATTTTATTCGCATAGAGTTGCTTGTAGTAGTCTCTTAGGATGCTTTGTATTTCTGTGCTGTCCGTTGCAAGTCCTCCTTTTTCATTTCTATTTATTTGAGTCCTCTCCCTCTTTGTCTTGATGAGTCTGGTTTATCAATTTTATCTTCTCAAAGAACCAGCTTTTAGTTTTATTGATCTTTGTTATTGTTTACTTTGTTTCTATTTCATTTATTTCTGCTCTGTTCTTTATGATTTCTTTCCTTCTACTAACTTTGGGTTTTGTTTGTTCTTCTTTCTCTCGTTCCTTTAGGTATAAGGTTAGATTGTTTGAGATTTTTCTCGTTTCTTGAGGTAGGATTGTTTTGCTATAAACTTCCCTCTTAGAACTGCTTTTGCTGCATCCCATAGGTTTTGGATCATCATGTTTTCATTGTCATTTGTCTCTAGGTATTTATTGATTTCCTCTTTGATTTCTTCAGTGATCTCTTGGTTAGTTAGTAACATATTGTTTAGCCTTCATATGTTTGTGCTTTTTACGTTTTTTCCCCTATAATTGATTACTAATCTCATAGCGTTGTGGTTGGAAAAGATGCTTGATATAATTTCAATTTTCTATAATTTACTGAGGCTTGTTTTGTGACCCAAGATGTGATCTATCCTGAAGAATGTTCTGTGTGCACTTGAGAAGAAAGTATAATCTGCTGGAATGTCCTATAAATACCAATGAAATCTATCTAGTGTATTCTGTCATTTAAAGCTTGTGTTTCCTTATTAATTGTCTCTCTGGATTATCTTTCCACTGGTGTGAGGTGTTAATGTCCCCCACTATTATTGTGTTACTATTGATTTCCTCTTTTATAGCTGTTAGCATTTGCCTTATGTATTGAGGTGCTCCTATGCTGGGTGCATATATATTTATAATTGTTATATCTTCTTCTTGGATTGATCCCTTGATCATTATGTAGTGTCCTTCCTTGTCTCTTGTAACATTCTTTATTTTAAAGTTTATTTTATCTGATATGAGTATTGCTACTCCAGCTTTTTTTTGATTTCCATTTGCATGGAATATCTTTTTCCATCCCCTCACTTTCAGTCTGTATATGTCCCTAGGTCTGAAGTGGGTCTCTTGTAGGCAGCATATAAATTGCTCTTGTTTTTGTATCCATTCAGCAAGACTGTGTCTTTTGGTTGGAGCATTTAATCCATTCACATTTAGGTAGCTATCAATATGTATGTTCCTATTACCATTTTCTTAATTGTTTTGCGTTTGTTTTTGTAGGTCCTTTTCTTCTCTTGTGTTTCCCACTCAGAGAAGATCCTTTAGCATTTGTTGTAGAGGTGGTTTCGTGGTGCCGAAATCTCTTAGCTTTTGCTTGTCTGTAAAGCTTTTGATTTATCCATCAAATCTGAATGAGATCCCTGCCAGGTACAGTAATCTTAGTTGTAGGTTCTTCCCTTTCATCACTTTAACTATATCGTGCCACTCACTTCTGGCTTGTAGAGTTTCTGCTGAGAAATCAGCTGTCAACATTATGGGAGTTCCCTTGTATGTTATTTGTTGTTTTTCCCTTGTTGTTTTTAATAATTTTTCTTTGTCTTTAATTTGTGTCAATTTGATTACTATGTGTCTTGGCATGTTTCTCCTTGGGTTTAACCTGCCTGGGACTCTCTGCACTTCCTGGACTTGGGTGGCTATTTCGTTTTCCATGTTAGGGAAGTTTTCAACTATAATCTCTTCAAATATTTTCTTGGGTCCTTCCTCTTTATCTTCTCCTTCTGGAACCCCTATAATGTGAATGTTGTTGTGTTTAATGTTGTTGCAAAGGTCTCTTAGGCTGTCTTCATTTCTTTTCATTCTTTTTTCTTGATTCTGTTCCACAGCAGTGAATTCACCATTCTGTTTTCCAGGTCACTTATCCGTTCTTCTGCCTCAGTTATTCTGCTATTGATTCCTTCTAGTGTATTTTTCATTTCAGTTATTGTATTGTTCATCTCTGTTTCTTTGTTCTTTAATTCTTCTAGCTGTTTGTTCTTTAATTCTTCTAGATCTTTGTTAAACATTTCTTGCATCGTATTGATCTTTGCCTCCATTCTTTTTCCAACGTCCTGAATCATCTTCACTAACATTATTCTGAATTATTTTTCTGGAAGGTTGCCTATCTCCACGTCATTTAGGTTTTTTTTTTTGGAGTTTTATGTTGTTCCTTCATCTGGTACATAGTCCTCTGCCTTTTCATTTTGTCTATCTTTCTGTGACAGTGTTTTTTGTTCCACAGGCTGCAGGATTGTAGTTCTTCTTGCTTCTGCTGTCTGCTCTCTGGTGGATGAGGCTATTTAAGAGGCTTCTGCAAGCTTCCTGATGGGAGGGACTGGTGATGGGTAGAGCTGGGTGTTGCTCTGGTGGGCAGAGCTCTGTAAAACTTTGGTTGTCTGCTGGTGGGTGGGGCTGAGTACCCTCCCTATTGGTTGTCTGGCCTGAGGGAACCCAGCACTGGAGCCTATGGCTCTTTGGTGGGGTTAATGGCAGACTCCGGGATGGGTAATGTGAAGGAGCACTTCTCAGAACTTCTGCTGCCAGTGTCCTTGTCCCCATGGTGAGCCACAGCCACCCTCCACCTCTGCAAGAGACCATCCAACACTAGCAGGTAGGTCTGGTTCAGTCTCCTATGGGGTCACTGCTCCTTCCCTCTGGGTCCTGATGCGCACACTATTTTGTGTGTGCCCTCCAAGAGTGGAGTCTCTGTTTCCTCCAGTCCTGTCGAAGTCCTGCAATCAAATCCCACTAGCCTTCAAAGTATGATTCTCTGGGAATTCTTCCTCCTGTTGCCAGACCCCCAGGTTGGGAAGCCTGATGTGGGGCTCAGAACCTTCACTCCAGTGGGTGGACTTCTGTGGTATAAGTGTTCTCCATTTTGTGAGTCACCCACCCAGCTGTTATGGGATTTCATTATATTGTGATTGTGTCCCTCCTACTGTCTCATTGCGGCTTCTTCTTTGTCTTTGGATGTGGGGTATCTTTTCTGGTGAGTTCCAGCGTCTTCCTGTTGATGACTGTTCAGCAGTTAGTTGCAATTCTGGTGCTCTTGCAAGAGGGAATGAGTGCACATCCTTCTACTCTCAATTATTTTTCATTATGACATGCATGTCACAATAATGTGGACTATTATAAACAATAAATATTTACTCATTAAATCTTACTCTATTAACCACAACTTAATCTAACTGGAGTAAGCCCTGTAAATCTGAATAGAGCATACTTTAAACTCATGAACTTTTAAAGTCTTAAGGAACAATCAAAGGTCACTAAACCCAATCTCCCACCTCACTTAGGAAGTCCTCCCAATAAAAATAATATAAACCACAAAAGTGACAACTTCCATGTATAGAGTTCTTATCTTACTGTTATCGAATTATCTTAGGTTACAGTAAGTGTTTGTTTGAATTTGTTGAGTTGTGACTTCCACCATCTCCTTCCAGTAACAAAGCTTAATAGACAGAAAACAGTCACTGGAGTGGCAACACTGTGTAAATGACTGCATACTTGTGCATACAGCTGAATGGTGCCTATGTTTGGGGTATTATATTGTGCATATGTGCAGGTCTGCTCTGATTCAGGACCCATCTCAAATAAAGCCTTAATCTACTCCACATTCCTTTATCCAAGAAGCTTGATTATTTTGTGGGAACCCTGGGACCTAACCTGGCAGACGAAGGCTTTTAAGCCTGTGGACAAGCATGTCTTTCTCACGCATATCACTCTTTAAGAATAAATGACCCCACAGCCACAGCTAGATTCCAGAGGGAGAGCTCTGTTCTTGATTTAAAGCTTAAGTGGACTTAGAAAACCATCTTGAGTTTCATCCTAAAGGGGGAAAAAAACACAGCTTGAGTGGTAAAAGAAAAGCTGCCATCTCCCCTTTTTGTGCCACCCAGGGCACATTCCCAAGTTCCTTCTGGTTACTTTTAACCAGAGCAGCAACTACAGCAGACAATTAGGTGAAAGCCTTGAGCTTAAAAATATGCAGTCAGGGCCAGGACCAATTTCCCACACAGACTCAATGCTCAGACTCAGTGTTTTAGCTGCCTGCTTTTCCAGTGGTGCCCTTCCCTGCCTGACACGTCCAAAGCTGGGGTAGGAACCTGAGAGGTTCTTCAATCTCACAAGCATTTTTTGATCTCCACTCAAGGTTACATTAATATGCACAAACCAATTAAAACTCACTTATCATGTAAACAAGGGGGCAGTGTTTGTTGGCACTGCAGCACACTGTAGTGCTATTAGCTAAGGAAAAGTAGAATTACCAAAGATGTCTTGTTAGGTGCATTAATTCCATTTACACTCATTCTTCACATAAGTAAGCTAATTAGAAACAGACTTTAGCCTCAGCACTTCTCATTCAAAACCTAACACATTGGAAGAATGATAATAAAGGGGAAGAGAGGTGAGCTTCCTGCCAAAGTTGTGCACAGATTTAGGGCAAAGTCAGGGATGTTTTACCGAGCTCCTCGTTCCAAGACTGTAACTGATTCAGTCATCACTGCATCAGGCTGTTACTTGTACAATATGAGAACCAGAAATGTATTAAGTGTCTGAAAACATAAATTATGGCTGTTAGTATGTTTTCCTATGTTGTCTCTCCACATAATGGCTAGGCACAGAAACAAGTACCACAGATCTATTCTCGACTTCTGTTTTTATTTACCCTTCAGTCTTTTCATTTTAAAATAATAATTTCATTATGGAAAAATTTGACAATGTAGAAAAAAATAGGGGATAATAAAAATCACCTATAATTACACCATCCAAAGATACTAGTGTTATTTTGCTTTGTTGCATTTCCTTATACAATCCTGTCTCCACACTCACAATTATACATATGTCCATGCACTATTTTTTTCCCAAAATTTAGGTATATTATATATTTAGTTTCATATCCCGTTTTGTCCAAGGAATAAAATAAACATTTTCCCATATAATTAAGATGAAAATACAATTTAAAGATTGTGTTGTATTCTATTGTATGAATGTGCATTATTTGCTTAAGTAAACTGCTCGATATTTAACTTTTCACTATTATAAATAATGCTACATTGAATATCTTTCTGTATATATCTTGGCACACATACAAGATTATGTCCTTATAGCCTATGCTTTTAAAGCACAGAAAAATATATGCTCATATATCAGGTTAATGCTCATGAGTGTTAGCTCAAGGAAAGTAAAAAAACAAGAATAATGTGGTCAAGGGTTGGACTGTTCCAAAAGACATCCAGATTTTCCTATGGTGACCCTTTCTCCCTGTGGACTCAGACTTGGGTAGAGTGCATTATGAAATTGAGGGCAAGAAGAATTTGCCAGTGTGGATTGGGGTAGGATCAGAAATTAAACTCATGACCTAGACTATTCAGATCTGATGCTCTTGCAACAGCTAAAGACTGAAATCGGGCAACATAAAAAAAGGCTGTGCAACATGGAGGAGGAGCCAGGGTTCTGGGCACAGCATTCACATCCATAACTAAATATGCATTCTCAATACACTTTGCCCTTGCATGTGTCTACATTCCACGTCCTCTAATCAGAAACTCTCTCTCTCGTCTACCTGGAATTTTACAGTGCACCCATTGAAGCCCACCTTGAAAGTCATTTCCTCTGAGAAGCCTTCTCCCACCTTTCCAGAAAATTGTGAATACCTCTGAGATCCCATGACATTTTGTATTGAGAAGGCATTATTTGATTGTGTGTGCGGATTACTCTCAAACAATACTCCAGAGACTACATCTCATTTATCTTTGTAGGTCCACAGATTCTGGTATATAGGTGGGGCTTGATAAATGTTGGCAGAATTAAGGAGTAGTGACCAGGACTGATATTAATACCATAGACTGTGACCCATTCATCCCATTCAACCCAACAGGCTTCCCAGCTAGGTTTAACACATGGAAAATGTGGAGTTAGAGACTGCCATGTTAATACCTGGTTTCTCAGTCATGTCAGCTTCACCCATCCATCACTGATCACCATCTGGTCACCATCACCATTGCTAGTCAACTACTTAAGGTCTCTAACCTACACAATGATCCTTTACATGAGATAGTATCTTTCCCTGAATGCCTTATCCCAGGCATAAAATCAAGAGTGCCTGGCTACCCATGCACTGTGGGCCACCTACATCATGCACATACAAACATGCAAACACACACACACATGCATGCATGCGTACACACACAGATACACAGAGACATCACTCATTTCTATATTCACATGCAAACATACACATACACTGTCCCAGGTCAGGCTAAAAGGAAGACAAAATAATAAAATGGGAAAAGCAGATTATAAAATGAAAAGCGTAACAAGAAATTGTCACTTGTTGAACACTTACTAAATGCCAGAAGTTGGCCAGGTGGGTCACATCTACAGGTAGGACCTGAGCTGGAGGCCTGATCAGAGGAGCTGCCGGCCACGCTTTGGTCACCTCCCTGGGAGGAGTACTGGGAGATGCTCTGATGATAGTCTAAAGTAAATGCTGCCCTTTAACCCCTAGCAGTTCAGGTATTCTCCATAATTTCTGCCTTTAAATGGATGCTTTATGCCTTCAAAGCCCAATCAAGACCTTGATCCGCACTGAAGACTTCATCCTCTCAGGTTTATTGACCAACAGTATAGTTATATCTTTTGGATGGAAATTTCAGAATTTTCAGGGACAAAGCCCAAGCACTACTGCTTTGGAAAAGCTTCCCTAAGTGTTCTGATATACTCTCTTGGTTAGGAGTTTAGAATTCATTCAGCTTGGCATCAAAGAAGTGCCCACATACTCTTGCTAGCTACATAGTTATCCTGAGAAACATTATGTTTCCAGCCTTCTTTGCTCCATCTAAGGTATGTAGAATCAAAATTCAAGATTAGTTTTGTCTTTGTGTCTGAATTATCGGATTTTAACAGTTTGTTCTGCAGCTTCCCTCGGATCGGTGAACCCATACTCTAGGGGAGATTACACTTGAAAGGTGGCACACCTGGATTCAAGTCCTGGTTCTGCCATTTACTTGCAATATATCCACGAAGCCTCACGTGTGTAAGATGGAGATAAAGATAACAAACATCAAAGGTATAATTCTGTGAACAATAAATGGGGAAAGGATTCAAAGTACCTTGATTCTGACATTTAGTAAGCGTTCAACAAGTATTATTTCCTTCCCCTATCCTACCTCTCAGAAAGGGTCTAAGTTTGTCGGCAAAGCCCTCTTCAGCATCTAAACATTGAAAATTATGCAAAAGTACTCTCCCAGGATTTCCCAGTCCAAAATACCATGCTTTCTCTTTCCTGAATGAGAAAAGCATTTCTCAGCTAAGCAATAATGTCCTTTATTGTTGCTTGCATCCTAATATTTACCTTGTATTTATATTTTCTACTTCTAAGTCACAAGTTAAGGGACAAAAAGTACTATCTGAATAGGCTTGTATGTAAATACAAAGATAGGTTTTCTACACACATACCTTTTTAAAAAAAACTTTAAAATATCTAAACAGAAACATAAAGTAATTTTATCACAACCTTCAATTCAAACACGTGTGTCTATTCATAACTTAATGTAGTTCTCGGAGCAGAGTGGTCCCTCACTAGTGAATTTTAACAAAAAAGTTAGAAAATATGGGGGCAAGGCTATTAATGTAATAAAAATAAATACTGTTTATATTGTGCTTATTATGTGCCTGACACTAGGCTGAATGGTTTACATTTATTATCTGATTTGATCCTTACAATAAATGCTAAGAATTAGATGTGGTTATCAGGATTTTACAGCTGGAGAAACATTAGAAAAAGAGGCTAAATAACTTACCCGAGGTCACCTAGCTAGTAAATGGGACATGAAGCCAGTGCCGGTGGGCACGAGGCGCATATATAGTATCTGTGTAGCATCTGCCTCCCAAAGGCCTAAGCACCACTGATATAACCAACACCTGATCACCCAAGGGACATGGTCTCACCACAGGAGAGTGACAACCTGATTCTGGGCTGACTCTTACTGTCGTGGAATTAATTGGCATAGAACTCTGGCTGTGGGAGCCTGTCTCTTAGAAATGGCACTTCCAGATGTCCAGGGCATAGGCCCAGAATCTGGGATATGTATTTAGAATTTTCCAGAGAGGTGTTGGTGGCCTACTCACTGTAACCACATGAATAACCAGTCTTGCGTGGCTTTGGTAAGGCTGAGGGGAGGGGGATAAAGAGATTAATCTGGCATGAGGAAAATCTTTTCCTCCTCTGACAAATGACAAACCCCAATTACTAAAACACACACATCTAAGGAAGCCACTGACTTTTCTTCAACCATCAGTGTTTAACAACCAACATGTTGCAAACCTGATTCCCACATTCTGAGCTTCAGCTTGGCGCTTTCAAAATTCCCTGTCAGATCTATTTTCAAGGTTCACATGACAACACTGCTTGTAAACAACTCAGCCCTTACTCACAAAAATGTAAATCAGGCTGCAACCTAACTGAAGATAGTAAGCAAATTTTGAGAGAGGGGAAGAAGAAGATGTACTTCCCCTTTGACCTCTTTGCAATTTTGATCTTCACTCACCAAGTGAATGCATTAAAAAGCAAAACCTTTTGAACAAGAATGTGCACAGCGAATGCTTTTAACAGGCCAGGCCAGATAAGATGAAATGATCTCTTTTTCTTTCTGATTGAGAATAGTAGTATGACTGCTACACTGGTTAATAGCAGAGCCATTATTGTCATAAGTAGGATGAAATAACGTTTATTATAACATTTCTGTAACTTCTTTACACTTGCTCTGATTGGAGATCTTAAGCATGATTGTGACAGAATTTAATTCCTGATATTTTCATGCCCAGCAGTAAATAAATTATTGAAAACTGCATTAGAGAATCTATTTCTTTAATGCTTTCTCATATGGATCCTCTCTGATGCGGTACAGCTTAGGGAGGTTTTCACAGGGAACCGTGGACAGCCGCTTTAGTTTGGACCCCTAATGTTCAAAGTAATTTAACAGCAGCCATTTTTCTGGAAAATCTTCTAAATTTCCTACAAATCCAAATCCAATTACCTGTGCAAGCTCTAATAACTAGTTACATGAGATGTTGGGTTTTGTTATTTTTTTTCTTTTTTTTCCCTGGTACCTCAGCAACTGCTTGAGGCAGCAAATTCATGTCTCTTACAAGCAATTTTTAGATTTTTACTATAGAAGAAGCCTTAAAGAAAAGATAACAACGTTAAATGAAATATCGAGATGTAAATTAGTCCTTTCATTAGTGACTTGGCAACTCCAGGCACAGAGGAGGTTCAGGGAGGGAAACGGCAAGGTGAATAGGGACACTGAGCATTTTGACCCAACCACCCGTAATGCAGCAGGGACAATAAGAAATGGATTGGTGGCCAGGGAGCCACATAAAGGCGATTTAAATGGTAAAGACAGTTTAAGGTTGTTTTCAACTTTGGAGAAGAGGCCTTGATAGGTAATGCATTTTAAAGGGTAGGTGTTCTGTCACAGGTCATTAGAATATGGGAAAGGAAATAATACTGACAGATCTTGGGTCTGAAAACCTCCACCCTATGCTCTTATTTCCAAAGAGTAAGTAATAGTTACGGACAATAGATAATTGAGTGTTGCCTATTCCGGAGGAAAACAGTGAATTAAGTAAGTTGGAGAAGTGTTACTAGGTTGAGTTTAAGGTTTCTGCAACGAGTGAAGGAGGATTATGACAGAGATGAATTTAGGGAATACTTTTTTTTTCCTGCAGAATTAAGTTGAGCAGAGTAATTCAGAGAAGTATATAAAAAATGGCCAAGAAACACAAGGAAAAATATTCAAACTGACTAGAAAACAGAGAAATAAAATTTTTAAATGAGGTAATTTTTTTTTTCCTAGCAAAATGATTAAAGAGAGCAGTGATACCAGTATTTGGAGAAGGTGTGGCATATCTGGCATGTGCATATGCTACTGGCAGGACAGTAAATTAGTACCACCTTTCTAGAGTGTGATTTTAGAAATCTGTACAAAAATGGACATAGTCTTTGAGTCAAAAGCTCCATAAACCTACGTTCATCATAAGATTGTCTGTAATAGCAAGCACTAGAGCCAAAAATCAAATGCCAATGCACGGAGGGTTTTAAGTAAATTAATGAACCTCACTGCAATGGAATAACAGACTTTAAAATAATGTCAAACTATATTCATTGGTATGGAAGGATTTAAAATGTATTTCTAAGTGAAAAGAGCAGATTATAAACTTTCCTGATTGGAGGGCACCATGAAAACAGTGGGAGACACTATTAATTTAACACTATGTCTTGTGAAATCTCTTTTTGGCCTCAATTGGCCAAAACTCCAATTGGCCTTTAAAGTACAAATATAGGCCACATTTTATCCAGACAATATGGAAAGGTGAGAAACATATATTTACCAGCTATAATATTTGGCTAGGTAAATGACACATGGTCTGAATAATCTGACCTTTTTAATCATGAGTTGAATGTATAAATAGATAGATGGATAGTCATGTGGATGGATGGATGGCTAAGTAGGTAGGTAGGTAGGTAGGTAGATAGATAGGTAGATAGATAGATAGACAGACAGACAGGCAAAGACTAAGACAGACTAGACTAATATGAGCAGGTCTAAAAAATTCAGTGCATTAACCAATTCTGCAAATACATCCAACTTCTGAATTACACTCTTCCCTTGAAATCTAGGTAAATGTAGCAATATGTTCTCACAGGGAAGAGAGAAAAATAATTGTCATCTGAGGGAAATACAAAGCCACCATTAGGCAAACACTACAGTTGCGGGCCACATTCACCAGTGGATGCTAAAATCAATGTACAAATGTTTGAGGAGAAATAGAATGTTAGAATTAACTCAAAATATCTTCTCTGAGATATTTATCAATTAGAAAGAGAAAATTAGTCATTGGACAATGGAGAAATACAGCAGATATTATCTTCACCAAATTATCAAAGTTCCTATCACCGTTAATAATACATATATACAGCACGTTCCTCTGATATAATGCCCTGAAAAGGGTGTGACACTGTCCCTGTGGTATTCTTCCCCCAAGTGTATAACCTCAATGAAATCGTGAAGAAACATCCGAAAAACCTAAGTTGAGAGACATTGTACAAAATAACTGGCCAGATCTTAGTAAAATTGTCAAGGTCATGAAAGACAAGGAAAGAATGAGGCACTGTCACAAACTGGAGTAGACTAAAGAGACACAGCAACTACATGCAACATGAGATCCTGGTTTGAATCCTAGAACAGAAAAATAACATTAGGGGAAGGAAAAAACTGGTGAATTCTAATAAGGTCTGAAGTTTACTTAACAGTACTTTACCAATGTTAATTTCCTAGATTTAGGGAAAGCTAGGTTAAAGGTATAATTCGTGAACTTTCTGTATGATCCTTTCAACTTTTCAGTAAGTATTAAATAATTTGAAAATTTAAAAATTCTTTTAAAATGGGGAAAAATGGCTATGCCTTCCTTCTGGGTTTGATTCTTGTTCCACAGATAAAAAAGAAACTCTGAAATCCTCACATGCAGTTTCCTATTTTATATAAGCACAGACTAACCCTGAATCTTAACAGTACAGCTAAAAAGAGATTTCACAAGACATAGTGTTAAATTAACAGTGTCTCCTACTGTTTTCATGCCCTCCAATCAGGAAAGGGATTTCCTGCTCTCTGCAGAACATCAGAGGGGGGAGGGAGATTGTTTTATTAAGCATTTAAAAAATAAGCCCATGGAATAGTGTTAAAAGGGTTTATCTATTCATATTCTGTGACCATCAATCACAGTATAAATGGCCAGTACCTAAAGAAGTGTTGGACACATAAATTTGTGTTGACTGGTGAATAAGGAACATGAAACAACTAGGTGCTCTATCTCCTTATATTGAAAATGTAAAAATGACTTTTCTCATAAATAACTAACACTTCTTCAAATGCATGTTCATTATACTATGGTATCATTTCTTATGAGGAACACATACATTCTTCTAATAAGGATGGTGATAGTAATATATAGCTTATATAATGGGGTCTTTTTTTTTTTTTTGCGGTACGCGGGCGTCTCACTGTTGTGGCCTCTCCCGTTGCGGAGCACAGGCTCCGGATGTGCAGGCTCTGCGGCCATGGCTCACGGGCCCAGCTGCTCCGCGGCATGTGGGATCTTCCCGTACCAGGGCACAAAGCCATGTCCCCTGCATCGGCAGGCGGACTCTCAACCACTGCGCCACCAGCGAAGCCCAAATGGGGTCTTTGTAGATAGTAAAAACATTGAAACAGACATAAACCACTCACTTTTGACTCTAAGATTGTGGTTAATGACCACATCTTTTTCACTCAATAAATATTGTTGAATGATGGCTGATGAAACAAATGTATTCCATTATCTACCCTTAAAGTGTGCAGGCAAAACCCACGGCCATTATTCTCTGCGTCCCCTTGTAGGGCAGCTCCAAGGTCTGCAATTTGAATGATACTCAGTTCTATCTTATTTTACCTAGCAAGAGATAGAGCTCATAAATGATGGAAGTGAATCCCTGAGACTGTACCAGATACTCTGCACCAGGAAGAAGGGCTTCCCCTGGTTGGATTAATTAGACCTGGAATATACATATATATTTTTCAAATTAACTTTCACTTGGCTAATACTGTGTAATAAAAGATAGGACCTTGTTATCAAGTAGCTAATAATTCAGCATGGAGGACAAAAATAATATTTCTAAAGTAATTACAGAGTATGTAAGCATCAAGCCATATAGAGGGGTCAGTATGTCAGCGAAGATCCACCTACTTAATTTTTGTTATCTATGTACTGCTTGATGTTAGGGATATAAAGATGAAACACACACTTTTTCTACTCTCAGGGAATTCACGAGTCTAAGGGATGAGTTAGGAAATTAAAAAAAAAAAAAAAGCAATACAGGTGTTGAAATGTTAAAACAAAGTGGCACTTCAAGACTCCAAAGAGGAGGTGATGTTTGAGCTGAGACTTAAAGGATGAAAGGGAATTTTTAAAGAAAGAACACAGGTTGGGAGAAAGGGCAGCCTAGGCATAGAGAACGGCAAGTGTTAAGTCAGAAAAGCATGAATGAAGAGAGGAAAGGTGTGAGGAGTCATAAAATGTGTGAATATCTGTAACATATGGTACAGAAGGAAAAGGGGGCAGAGGTTATGGCTGGGAAGGCAGATCAGGGCCTGGGCAGGAAGCACCTTTATGACACATTGAGGAACTCAAGTCTTATAAGATAGATAATGAGGAATCACTGCACATGAAGTGAAATGGAGTGATACAATTTTGGCTGCTGCAAAGATAAAATATGGAACAAGGGCAGTAGAGGAAAAGAAGTCAGAAAATTCTTATATATTACTAACAGCAGAACCCTTAGAATAAAGAGGACTTCAACAATGACTGGAAGGTTTCTGGCCAGGGCTATTGAGTGAATGATGCTGGGATAAGGGATGCAGAGAGGAAGCTCATGAGGTCTCCTTGGATGTGATGAGCTGGAGGAACCTGAGAAGCATCCCTGCAGACATATCCATTGGGTGGTCAGAGAAATACAAGCAACAGAAAGACAGAGGTAATGAGAAAAGCATGGTCTAAAATGGTCTAAAGCTGTGCTGTCCAACATAGTAGCCACTAAGCCCATGTGGCAATTGAGCCGTGAAATGTGGCTAGTCTGAATGAAATGTGCTGTAAGTGTAAAAACGCACCTGATTCCAAAGATTTTGTTGAAAAAAGTTAAATATCTTAATAATAATTTGGATATTGATTATATGTTGAAATAATAATATTTTGAATATACTGGATTAAATGAAAATATTAAAATTCTTTTTATATTTACCTTTTTCAATATAGCTGTTAGAAAGTTAAAATTACATAGGTAATTACATATGCAGCTTGCATTACATTTCTGCTGGACAGTGCTGGTCTAAAGGCTCCCAGGCTCCCACCTTAACACTGTGATAGAGTTTAAAGATGTAAAGAGGGAAGCAAGGGCAGTCGGGCATGTGTTTGGGGATAGAGGCTGTCAGAGATTGAGATAGGGAGCAGAAAAAACAGAAGCACTAAAGACATGATCGATTATTATTTTGACAGCTCATGATGAGGAAAACAGCTGGACTGGCGCCGATTTGCAAAAAGGTGAACATGTATAAAGAAGTGAATTTGATTATGGAGAATAAGAATGATCGTGGCCAAACATATATGTAGTATAAAACAGAGAGCACCTGGAAAGGGTAGTACCATGATGAGAACATTGTTTTAGGAAGAACATAAGTCATTGGTACACATGATGAGGTGGGGACAGGAAGAGACAAGACAAGAAGGTAGAGGAAGCTATGGCTGTTGTCTAGTGTGAAATGATGTGTTTTTAGATGAGGGTGAAGGTAAGGGGAAGAGGCAGAGGAAAACTTAAGAAAGATGCCTAAGCAAGAATGAATGCTGTCAATTGGAACTGCAATTTAAACCTTAGCCCATCATTGGGGTGGACAGGTCAACATCACACTCAAAGCTGAGACACCAGAGATGGGAGGCCATACCCTTTTCTTGCCTTAGCAAGCACCTGTGAGGTGCTTTATTGGATCAAAACTGCTGAAGATGGCAAACTGGAATGTCCTCATGAGAGCTTCAAGAAATGGCAAGTTCGCTGAAGACAGCTCCATAATTAAGACCCATTGCCAGGAACTGTCTCCTGCGGCTTTCAGCTGCTGCAGACATTTGGTTTGCCTCATGTAGACACAGCATAAAACCCACCGAGAGAGATTTCCCATGGGCAGGGAAGAAATGTGAACAGACTAGGGTACTTCTTGACTTTTGTTGCTGACTGCTGTTTGAGAGAAAAAGCTATATAAAGATTTTTTTTTCATTCCTGTTTCTATTATTTTAATGTGACCCAAAGTTAAAGTTAAAAGATTTAAATGCTCAAATCCAAATGATAACTTTTAATTTGTAGAAGAAATGGATATACATCTTTTACTTCAGGGTAAATATCACTGTGCTGATCTGCAAGATGACCTGATTCTGGAACTGAATACATCAAAATATATGTTAAAAAAAAAATCCACACAACACCTCCTGCAAGCATTATATTCAATGTCCTTCCATGATCCCCTGTTGGCTCCAAAGTAGATTATATTCAGGAATCAAGAGGGGAAAACACTTGATTAAAAAGGGCATTAAAATGATTGCTGTGTCTCTGAGATAGCAATTACATTAATAACTTCCCTGGATCCTTAAAAAGAATCAAGTTAGCTATCACAAAGGGTGTCAGATTGAGCTCATAGGCAACTAAATCCTACTTTACCTATATAAACTCTTTGAATGGAAGAGAGCACATTATGCATTCTTCTCACTGCCTGAACCAACCGATCCAGTCACTGTGTAAAGAAAAATGTATGTGGATGATGCAACTAAAGTCAAGCTCTTTGGGTCAGCTGTTCCCAGGTTGTGCTGATAGGAAATCTAGAACAGGTAGGAGGAAGACAATGGAGTCTTTAATGGTTGGTCCCTGATTGAAATTCCAAATCAAAACACTATGACACTGTTTGGAATTCTACCTCCCAAGTATGCACTGTGTTGTACAGAGTTTCAGCTAAGAAATTAGGTGGTACGTGATATGACTAATCTTAAGAAATCCTGTGCTCAACTATGGCCATAAACCCACGGTAGGGACACTTCATGATTTTTTTAAGAAAAGGGACAATGGAGGAGCTAGAATTTTTTTGTCTATCTTCAACTTCTGCAGATTACAGTTGTCCCTTGGTATCCCTGGGGGCTTGGTTTCAGGAACTACCCTTGGATACCAAAACCCCCAGATGCTCAAGTCCCTTATGGAAACTGGGGTAGTATTTGCATATAACCTACTCACATCCTCCCTTATAATTTAAATCATCTCTAGATTACTTATGATACCTAATACAATGTAAATGCTATGTAAATAGTTGTAAATACAATGTAAATGCTATGTAAATAGTTGCCAGGCACAGGGCAAATAAAAACTTTGCCTTTTGGAACTCTCTGGAATTTTCTTTCCGAATATTTTCTATCTGAGGTTGGTTGAATCCATGGATGTGAAATCCACAGATATGGAGGGCCGACTGTATATTCAGATATTTCTTTCCTTCTGATTTTACCTTAGTCCTCCCACTGATTATGAGGCAGTATAACATTTGCAAAGTAGCTGTGTGATCTTAGGCTTCGGTTTCCTCATGCATAATATATGGAAAATACCATCTCTCCTCATAGGACTGTTGTGAGGATTAAGTGAGATGAAAGTGTGTAGGATATACTAGATTCTCCATAACAATTAATAATAACTACTATTACTATTCAAAGGGTCCATAAGTTTAGGTTAAAAAAATGTGAACTAGAAAAAAAATCATGAACTGTACTTGTATATATTTAGAGCATTATTTTTGCCCCCAGGCAATTCCTTCAGGAATTTACCACCTCCTTCAAAGTAGTCCACAAGTTGGGCAGACTGTGGGAACAAACGAGAAAAGATCAACTGGCCCGCTTTAAATAAGTAATATACTACATTTAAAAATAGAGACACACCTACTCTACCAAACGCAGACACCGGCTCACACACAACCTAGACCAGGAATTTGACACCCTTCTCAGCAACAGTCCCCATTGCCTCTGCCCCACCCCATACCCTACTGTGACTGGCAGTTTTTATCTATCTTCCAGTTCATAGTTATGATGGAATGTATGGTTTCTAAATGTAAGCTGAGCTTGCAGACCTTCCACATCTAAGTCAGTGTTGGGCATATGGTTTTGTCAGTACAGAGTAAACACCTGTCACATGAAAAAGACCCATTTCATCTATCTTTTCCACTTGCCACAAACCTAAAAGAACATGTTTTAAGGATCTCTCTCATCCCAGGCACTTACCAGAATTTCAGAGGTTTGTAGTGAGGAAGCTGAAAATGAGTGTAAAAATGAACCATGTACCCTTTGCCTGTATAGTCAGTCAAGGGTTCTTCTGAGAAGCATGACTCCATATTGCCCTTAGAAATGATGTACTTTATAATTTTTTAAATGTGTACCATAAAGTAAATGTCAATGCTGTAGTACTGCTGGGGGGGCAACCTGAGTGCTATGCTTGAAAGATACTAGGGGATTAGGCAGTCAGATGTGTGCTTTAATTTTGGTCACATCCATACGATGCTGATAGAAAAGAAAATAAAAATTTTCAAATGGGTTAGATGTATAATTTTTAAACAACTAGAGCAGACTCAATGGTTTGATTTCAGCTTCTGTCCAAAATAGTTCCAATCTAATGGAAAGAAGTTAGCACTTATATCATTTTCCCCATGAAACCTCTTTCTACAGTTACAAGAGAAAAAACATAAAATTTGACTTCAGTTTTCTGTCAGTGATCACTATGGTCTTTTTCCAGAGTGCCTGAAGAGCCCAACCCAATACTTCGATGCCGCTGCCAACACTGTGACGTAGGCACACTTGGGTCATTTGTCTAAAGATTCCTCTGAGAAACGATTATGAAACTGTGTCTCAGAAGATTGGTTCTAAAGATTTCAAGGGGATTTTCTTGGCTTACCTAATCAAGAGGATGAGCCTACTCAAATCTTAATTTATTTTAGAGATTGTAGGTAAAGAACAATGATTTAAGGCAACAGATAAGGATAGGTAAAGCTTTAATATTTATTGTCTACTATATGCCAGAAATTATGCCAAATGCAGTAACCATTGTTTTCTTTTAACCCCAAGATGGTCATTCCCATTTGGCACATGAGGAAACCGAGGCCTGTAAAGAATGGTAATTTATCCAACAGCATACAATGACTATGTGGCAGGGCTGGGATTTGAACAAATGGTCATTTCAACTATGTACAAAACATACACCAAGGAGAAAAGACTACAGTTAGGCCAGTATTTAAATATTGGAAAACTTATTTTTCATTTCTTACCTTTTCATAAAATATGCCCTGAAATGTATGAGCTTAATGTCAAGTTGCTTACCTCTCAACTATTAAAAAAAAAAAAAAATGGCCAGATCAAATTCTCATACATTATTGCAGGTAGCAAATATGCAAAACCCATCAGAACTTCTCTCCTCATCTAATATTCCTGATTAAACTGGTAAACAAGATATGCTTCTGTGCAACAAGTGTGTCATCATACATAGATCCCTTTTATGTAATTCTTGTAAATCATCTTAGAGAAGATGGTTTAAAATGATGAAGCTTAATTAGTATAACTGCCATTTTGCAAGTAACAGTCAGTCATTGTCTTTTACTTGGAAGGAAATGAAAGACATTTTGGAGATAAGGAGGAGATACTGACAAAAACCATTAGAATTGCTTTCTTTTCCTTATTGTACCTCCTTCACCTAACTGTTCATCTTATATCAAACAGCTAGGCTTGAACAAATATTCTAATCATAGTAACAGTCACTATCTTTCCTGCTTTACGTTCTGAAGTTTGGACATTTACCTTGTTCAGTTTTACACATCTGTGAATTTCCTGGAGAACTTAGGGGAAAAAAAAAAAGAACCTTCTAGTAACTGAATTGAGAAAATTCATAATACTTTTCCCTAGGCCTAGGATTAAGCAGGAGTTGGCAAAGAAAATTATGAAGAAAAATTCTGCGAGTTCCCACCAATTTCACCACCATCCATCTCTCAAATGTGTATCCCCATCTTTAATTTTTTTTAGGTTCTCTGACACTTGATGGTGTTCAGTTCCTAGCAAAAGCATAACAATATAAGGGGCTAATTAATTATAAGAGATTCAATTTACCCAGATGACATCATACATTTGCAGTTAACAAACTCCTTTAATCTAAATGTGCAATAACAAGGAATTAATTAATAATAACAGCTAACATTTATTCACTATTCCCTATGTGTAGGGCACTATTTTAAGTGCTTAACATATAATTAGTTATCTCACTAATCCTCACAATAATCCAATGAGATAGATGCTATAATTATCCCCATTATACAGATGAGGAAATGGAAGGAAGCATAGGGAATTTAAGTTACTACCTTGGGTCATACATCTATTTAGAGGTGAAATCACGATCCAAATGCAAGAAATTTGGCTCAAGTGTTGTGTTCTTAAATACCTCAATATACTGCCGCCAGTAAAGTACAATACGCTCATGCATAAGTTGTTATGTCAAAAAATATCTACCCGTTGTTGAAATTGCAGATATATCTACCTATATTGAGTTTAAGAGCCACATAATTTCTATAAATTATATTATAGAAGGGTATGTATATAATTCATTAGAAAGGAAAATGTTAGCAATTGTCTCTAGTTGGTGGGATTATGATTGACCTCTATTTTTATTTGTATATACATATGCTTATTGGTTTTTTAATTGTATTCTCTATTTCTTTTCACAAGGAATACGTACTGCTTGAATAATTATAACAGTTTTAAAAAGGAAAAAAAAAAGTAGAAGTTGAATTCTTAGGAGAACCCTCTAACACCAGAGCCAGCTAGAAGATGAGTTACCACTAAACCTTGACCCTCTCCCCACTGGAAATCTCACCTACCTGTTTCAATAAAACCTTTCATTTTGCACAGCACCTTAGAGTTTACAGAAAGTTTGCAAGTGTTATTTAAGTATTATCCATCAGAGCTTTCAGTTCAATTTATTATTCTTTGTGACACAGAGAGGAGAGGATGGCGAAGAGCAGGTGCTACACAAAGAACACTGAAGAGTGTGCAATGGCTTGGACAGGAGCAGGCTGTGATCTATATGGGAAGGACTTTTGGGTGAGCAGCTCATCTTGGCTGCCTTGGTGGCAACTCAACTCTTACAGAGGTATCCTGGCCTCTGGTCCAAAACCCAGAGCTTCCATGTGGTCAAGAAAGTCAGAGCGTGCAGTACTTCCTCAAAGCAGTATTGTTATGATGGTGGCAACAAAATTAGCAAGTTAGGAAAATTCTTCAATAAAATGTCTTCATAAGAGAAAAAAATACTACCTTAACGTAATTCTACTTAGTTCCCTGTAGTATAAAATTGCAAAAACTAAGATGGAACAAAACAACCAGGACAAATTAGAGCATTCTACAATATAACAACTTTACCATTAATTAACAGAATCTAGTAACCAAGGAAAGCAGTGCTCTTTCTTTTCTCTTTTACCAGATGATGCTACTTCTGGGGCAACGACCCGTGGGATATCATGTCTTCTTTCACAATGTAGCTTTGGTATGTTCCAAGGAAGTATAACTCAGCAATGAGTGCCAGGTTTCCCTACAGATATTTCCAATAACTTTGCTATCATCAGATCATCCCATGGGCCACGCCCATGGGAATCTACATGGCAGTGCCACACCAATCCATTTACTCACTGATCACCAAGCCAACTGAGAGTCTTTACAGTAGAAGGGCTGCAGTATATTCTAACACAGTGGACCAAACTTTAAAATACATAGTAATCACCTGTGAAACTTGTTTAAAAATGCAGATTCTCCAAGCCCTACTCCTGTAAAATCTGATTCAGTTGGTATGGGGAGAGACCCATGAATTTACATTTTTAGTAAGTAATCCAGGTGATTCTTTCTAGCCTTTATGGTAGATATAAAAAAAAAAAACAGATGCTAGTATAACAACACTCAGCATATATTCTTGTTTGCCGTACAAATTCTCATCTAAGTATGAACAGAGGTGGTAAGGGTAAATCCTTCCGCTTTGCTTCATTAATAATTCAGCAAGACTGAATACTGTTGCTGAATATATTTGATTGTAAACTTGGCAGGCCTTGCAGGCAAATTCCCTCCCATATTTCACATCATCAGAACAGCCTTAGTCATCAGCACTAAAGCAGACTTACATTTACTCAACAGTGATGAGGTGTGAGGTGATAGTTCAGATAGTTCAGTCTAGTATACATTTTCCACTCAAATGCAACTGAGGAAAGAAAAAAATAGGCATCCATCTACAAAACAAGAGAATATCTAGTAATTTGAGATTTATAAATAATAGGTAAATAAGAAATATAAAGCTATATAGATGTTTCAGATGAATTTTGGAGCATTTTGGACTATTTTGAGAAGGTGGCTAATATGGACAAGACCTAGAGTGATTCTGTCAAAATCAACAGATTATTGGCCATGTTTTTATTTGTTTGTTTCTGGGTTTTAGTCCTTTGAGCAGAATAGTCCAGTTGTGGGGAACTCTCAGTTCAAATCAAGATGAGAATAAATACTAGGCCACCCTGTAGACTCTAACAGAAGCTTTTGTACAGAGAATTCCCAGAGGTGCTACTTATAGTATTACTAAGACAACATGACAAGTTCTTTCTGGAGGAAAAATGTGATTTACACATAATGGTGGAAAGCCTGTCCTGAAACACCATAACTAGTATGTTTAAATACACCCTTAGGCGGTGTATTTAAACATACTATCCTTCATAGTCAATAACCCTTACATCCTACTTAGTTTTCCATGTGCTCTGACTAGCCAGACAGGTGGGGGTGGGTGGGAAAGCTATTCCAACATCAAAGGAGGTGGTAAAAAACATTCTGAGCTCTCAGGCATAACAGTTCAGGGTCCCATCATTTGACAGATCTTTCCTGAAACTGAGAAAACAGCGCCATCACCAGCAGTGGGTTTGAACTTGTATAATTCAGAAGGGAGGGCTTACACTTCATTAACACTCCCCCAAAGTCTAACAACTCTTTATTCACTCGATAAATATTGAATGAGTATCTATTAAGTGCCAAACAATGCTGGGAATGCATAAGTGAACCAAACAGATAAAAACCCTGCCCTTATGAAGCATGTATCTTAATGGGAGGAGAAAAAAGTCGAGAAAATAAATGCCAGACATACACTACATCCAATGATGGTAAGGGCCACGGAGAAAGACAAAGCAAGAAACGGGTGGAGAGTCCAAGGGTGGAGGGGTCAGGACATAATTTTAAATAAATTGGTTAGGAAGAGTCTCATTAAGAAGGTGCCATTTAGAAGACTTGAAGAAGTGAGGAGGTAAACCACGTGGAAGTCATTTGGGAGAGCCCTGTAGGAAACAGGAACAGCAAGTACAAAGGGACATGGAGATCCCAAGAGACCTCAGCATCTGAATCAGGGGGTGTGGCTTCATAACACAGGCACCAACACCTATCCCAAAATCTCAGACTGTTGAGAAGTGTACTTTCAGTAATCCCACAACTTCATCAGCTGCCTTAGGCTTCCGGAGAGCAAGGCTGTGGTAAAGTTTGCTTTGTGTTTATCTTTGGGAATTTTGTTAGGTGTACTTGTGCTCCTGGTCTTTCCTTTTTCTCCAAGAAAGGACAATTTCTCCTATGAATCTGGAGAAGCAAGATGAATTAAATCAGAATCTTTAGTCTGCCCAGAAACAACCAGAGTGAGCACAGGACCAGCTCAATTTCCAGAGTAGGAGCCATAAATCCTGCCATGAATAGTTCTGATGATTTTACACAACTTACTACTGGTTAGTGTATTCATTTTCTGTGGCTGCTATAACAAATTACCACTTACTCAGTGGCTTTAAACAACACAAATTTATTATCTTACAAGTCACAGGTCTGACATGGTACTCTCCAGGCTAAAATCAAGGTGTTCGTAGAGCTGTGCTCCTTTCTGTAGACTCTAGGTAGGATCTACTTCCTCTCCATTTCCCTCTTCCGGAGGTGCCCACAACCCTTCCTCTCTTCCTCTGTCTTCACAGCTTAGCAAAGATGAGTTGAGTCATTCTCATTTTACATCACCCCCACCTTGCTTCTGAAGCCACATCTCCTTCTCTGATTCAGGCTCTCTTCTGCCTCCCTCTTTTACTTTTAAGGATCCTTGTGATTACATTGGACCCACCCAGCAATCCAGGGTATCCTCTAAGTCCTAACTTAATTACACCTGCAAAGTCCCTTTTGCCATGTAAAATAATGTACTTATAGATTCTGAGCACTAAGACATGGACATATGTTTGGGGGCTGTTATTCTGCCTACCATGGTTATGCTTTTCTCACTTTAGTGTCTTTTTTCTTCATGTTTCAGGAGCTGATCAAATTTTATACGAAAAGTTTGTATTAGTCACCGCAAAACTGGCAAGGGACAGAAAGGTCTCTAACATACAGCAGTCAGTTGAACAAAATTATTTTCTGGGATGATACTTCCTAAAATGGCAGCATATGACTGTAGGATCTTAAAAGGAAAAAGAAAAGAATGAAGGAATTTAGGCAACCATTGCCTCCTTGGATATTTTTAAAATGTGTAAATTGGAGCAAATTAATTTACCACTGTGAATCTCAATTTCCTTAAAGTAGCCTTTCAGGGTTGTTATGAGAATTAAAGAGGATAAACTATACACCATATGAATTAACATGGCACTGGCTCAGATTGGCCACTTGCCTTGTTATTGTTTTTTGTTCTTATCACCATCATCAACATTTTTCTTTCACTTGCTTCCTAATTCCTCTAATCTACTCTCTGAATAAAATCCTAGATATTTGAAACTATTTTCTACGTAAACTAGTCCCAGATATTGCATTTGACCTAAATAAATATTTCTGCTTTTCTCTCCTTCAGAGTTTGGGGGACTCTTGAACTCATTAT
Organism: Delphinapterus leucas; assembly: GCF_059928025.1. Taxonomy (NCBI): domain Eukaryota; kingdom Metazoa; phylum Chordata; class Mammalia; order Artiodactyla; family Monodontidae; genus Delphinapterus; species Delphinapterus leucas. The sequence goes on from NC_143130.1 coordinate 91,408,611, forward strand.
TGCAAATTAAACCCACCCAAAGGCCAAATCAGTATGCTTGTGGCATGAACCCTGAAGCTATTTTTAAGAGAACTGCCCTGTGGTCGCTGCCCCTCTCTTTTCTTCCCTCTCACAGCTGTTGCTGAGAGGGACGGTCACCTGGTGGAGACTGGCAGCAGCAGCTGTCTGTGCAGAGAAAGGCTGCAGCCCAGCAGCCACACTCCTGCCTACTGCTAAAGGCAGCCAGTGAGCTCAGACCAGGTGAGCAGCGACACTCAAGATCAGACTGCCCCTGGGACAGCTGGACATATGCCTGGTGACCTTCAGGGCCACCTGCCTCTTCAGAGTACTCCTGGGTGGAAGGAAAAGCAACAGCTACCTGTTGTCGCTTCTGCTCTATTTCTGATGAGTCTCAAGTTCATCTCTTATGTTGGTGTGACTCCGCAGATGCCTCAACAGTAGATGTCTAGTATCTGCCATATTACATGGCTTAGGATGGCATGGATCCTGGAGCCTCTGCTCCCTCTGGAGCAGACCAACATCTAGAGACATTCTAGCACTCGGATTGATGGAAGTCTAACTGTCACTGTTTATACCGATTTACCTCTCTCTGACCTTTGCTGGCTGGCATGAATCACAGAGCCATTAAATTTGTGTTCAATTTGTGCCACTCCCTTGGGAGTGGTTTGCCTACAGACAAGACCAGAACCCTGTTTGATCTGGCTCCCAATTCACTTCTGCTTCTATGGCACCTCTCTCACCCACACTTGGAGTCCATGATGCTTCTCCTTAGAACCTTGAGATAAGCTTGCTGCATGGAGGGGGCACGTGAGTAGCTGTGTTGTTTTCAGAGTTTAATATTAAACATTCCTTTCTTGCAGATGAAAAGACTGGATGCAATAAAATGCAGTAGCTCTCTGTGGGTGGTTCAGAACCATGGCAAAGATGGTCAGGGACAACACTGCATTGAACATGCAGTGCCGTGGACTGGGCTTGGTGACATTACACCCAACAGCTGTGTTGGCCTAACTAGCCTTTGGGAACTGAACAGAAGGCAGATGGGTGACAGAAGGAAAAGTTGGTGTGTGATCAGGTGAAAGGCAAGTAAACATACTCCTCAAACCTCTCTGAAAAATGAATCCACAATTACCATGTTCCCAAACACTCACCTATCACTGATTAATAAAGTGAAACCTACAGGTACCAGAATGACAGCCTCAAAGGAAATCATCTCAAATGTCAAATCTGTCTGTTCTATTAAAAGACACCTAGCTATACAAATAGAAAAATAAGGATTGAAGGACATAAGCTTGTATATGATTCACTGGCAGGGACCATGTTGAAGTCAGGTGTTTTGTTTCTGTTTTTGTTTTTCCTTCTGGTCGTCACTATGCCTCTCCATATCCACCCCCCCTTTCCCAGCACTCAACACTGAATTACACATAACAGACACTCAGTAAATGTTTTAACTTGACAGAATTCTTTCACACCTACCTAAAACAGGCAAAACTCTCAATTTCCCTTTTTCATGATTTTTCAAGTGGACCAGGTTCACTTGGCACTGCAGACAATACAAAAGCAATCAGCCAAGAATGAAATGCCCTAAAGACTGGAAAAGCAGACATTTCAAACACTTGCTGGAGAAAGTCCTCAGCATGAGGAGCAGGCTAGCACTGCAACCAAGCCACAGAAAGCACAGACCAGGCGGAATACATCTGCTCCCAGAGATCTGATGAGCCCATTGTTCTCCAAGTTTGCTTAGATTAATCAGAATCTCCAAATTTTCTGAGGCTCCCTAACACCCAACTAATAGCTATATCAAGGATAAATTTATGCTAATCTGTTAATGTGTACGCCCCACAGTAATGACAAGCTCCTCTATCCAATTGCTAAGGGTTTCTTCAATAGAGAACTAATGGAAATGTCTTTAATAATTCTCCACGCTAACTCTGTATTGTTTTTGGTGCTCACACATATGTGCCTGCAGTTCTTCATCAAGTATCTACAGAATCTTATTATGTTATAAGTTGCTTCTGGTAGACTGTAACTTCCAAGGGAGAAACAGCTTTTTGTAGGCTGCAGGTTACTCAAGTGCATTTAATAGACTCCATCGAGGGTGGTTTGTAGTCAAGAATAACAACACAAATATTTTGATTGATGTTGGAATCGTTAATTATTCCCTTACAGTCTATATTTTGGAGTAGCTCCATATAAGCCGAATTTACTTGTTATTTTCATCTTCATTGAACGGAAAGCCCTCCTGCAGTTCTCACTGAAACAACTGTTGTTTATGGGCCATGCAGATCGGCTTTACTTTCTCTGCCAAAGGTAAATACCCCAAAGGAATCCAAAATTACACTGAATGAAAATTTGGTTGAGCACCATTTGTGCTTTAATTTGGGTAAAAACAGTCTTCGAAGGTTATGTGCTATGAGGGAGATTTGGCTTATGAAGTAGGCCTGAGGTTGAAGTTATTCCAAGCAGACTGGGTTTTGTCCCAAACTGGCTATTTTGTGTGGGCCTACACTGGGAAATAAAACAATTCGTTTGAAAGAAATGGTGTGTCTGGTTTAGTCTCTCAAGACTGCATGATTCATTTATGTGCTAAGTGTCAGTATGGCTAGACTAGCCCACGTGTTCACCTGGTACCCACCCAGCAAGCAACATCCTCAACATCTTCCACCCCAACTTTCCCTCTGTACTTTCCATGCAGAGCCCTCTGTCTCTTCTCCAGACTTCTTTGCTTCCTTGCCCACTATGGCCTTGGGCAAGTCATAGTCTCGCTGATACTCAGTTTTAATGTTAAAACGGGAATAATTTATACCTTTCAAATTTAAGAACACCTTCACGGATAAATGAGTTAATATAGGTAAAGCAGCACAATGTCTGAAACACAGTAAATATTCAATTAATGCAAGTTAGTACTATTATGACTAATATTAGAATCATCATTATCCTCATTCCTCTTCACCAACTGGCAGGGGCAGGGTAATAGAAGGGTGATGGAGAACTTGGGCAAAGACCTGGGTCAGGAGGGTCTTTGCAGTGAGAAAAGGGATCTAGGGTTGAGGCCTAAAACATTACCATAAACCCAAACTCTCACCAATCCTTCAGCCTGCTGGAGGGTAGACATGAAAAGAGAGTTGATAGAACATTATGCCGACATAATGGGCCATTTCACCACTGGGCAAACAAGAACAAAATGATTTCTACAAAAGGTTTGGGGTGAATGTTCCATCCAGTGGATACAATTCAGTCATTAAGTCACACTGCTGAGAACTCTACATCCCACCTTATTCTATACCAAACAGTTGTTTCCTATAGGTAGCTCATGCTGCAAGCTGTCTTGTTATTGCGTTTGTTATTGTTTACTTCCCCTTTATTGATGTTTAGAATAAAGGTATGTGTGTTCAGTGAGAAAACAAAACATTTTGTCTGTATTAAGCTAAGCTTTGAAATTTCCAAGCCTAACTGCTCCAGGAAGGTATGATGGCAGTCACTGCAGTCTTCTTCCCAGTGCAAGCTCCGCCCCTTACCCTGTGGGTCCTGGACCAGTCTCCTGTGAACACTTCTCATCACCTATTCCCATTACGTACTGATATTGCCTTACTCATTAACTTCACCCTTTGAAAGTGTCACTTCACCTACAGGAAACCATTACACTTCAGAATAAAATCCAAAGTTCCTGCCACAGGCTATAAGAAATAGCATGTTCTGGCCCTTCTTTACATCTCTGAACTCATCTAGGACCCCTTTATCCCTTATTCCAGTACCTCCACTGGTTTACCTTCTGTTAATCCAGTATACCAACTGTTGGGCTGCACCCCACAGGCCTACAAGGCTTGTGCTTGCCTAGCTTCAAGACTGAAGAAGCTGGAGAGCCTGGAGTCAGCAACAGAGACGTCAGTGGTTTAATGGATGGGGGAGCTTACATGTCTGAAGCAAGGTCCTGGAGCGACACCCACCGTGTGCAGCAGAGAGCGGGCAGGACGTGGCAGCAGTTTTCGCTACCAGGGGGAAGGGGAGACTACCAGTTACAGGGGAATTGACATCAGGTGGGCTCACAGTTACCAGGGAAACCAGTAGAAGGGCATGCCCCTCACCACCCCTCTGATAAGAACAATCACCAGCTGGGGCATGGGGCAAGTACGTAGGAAGGTCAGTCACGTGCATAGGGTGTAGGGGAAGCGGGCCCTGGTCAGGCAGGGGATGTACAGGAAACAAGAGAACAGCCATCTTGAGTGGCCTGACCATACAACACCACTTTCCTACCTCATCTGTGTTTGCTTTCCTCTCTGTGTGCAACTGTCTACCCCAGTGCCCCCTCCTGGCTACCTGCACTCATCTCAAATGTCACTTCCTCAGAAAGGCTTCCCTGATCACCCTGTATAAAGAGACACTTAGCTAGTAATAACTCTCTACCTCATCAATATTTTTAATTACCTTTAGTGCTTTTATCACAGTAGGTACTCATTTTGTATATGTGTTTGTTTACTTGCTTAGTAATAAATGTAGTTCCCTGTGAGGAGGAACCTCTAAACCACTTATCCATAGTATCTAGGCCAGTGCCTGGAACAGAGCAAACAAGGTTAAGTATTTAACGAATGAATAAACAACCGCTTCGTTCAAGACTTTTCCATTTTATGCAAAACGGCATGATATTTTATAATTATGCTCACTATCTCTTTATAAACATTTTTTGGTGATAGGAATGGGATCACACAGAACAGAGTGGGAAGAAAGAAAATAACAGGTTGCATAAACAAGCCAGAAAATCACTAATTAGAGCTAATTCACCTGATGGCAGTTGTTTAAAAGAGTTTCTGGATTCTTGTGCAAGAAACAAGGCTGAGAACTAATAAATATATGTAGGTGAAATTCTGCTTCATAAAGCAGTTGAAAAATCATAAAAATGTTTTGTACTTTTAGGGCCTAAATATTTCCAAGACAAACACATATATGTATTTTTCACACTAGCAAACTACAAATGATTTATAAACACATCTGTTATGTAACACAATGACCCAGATAATGTAAAATATGAGAACTGTCATTCCCCTTTTATACATTTGGAAATTAAAAAAAAAAATTTCTCCCTAATAATTCAAGGACAAAAAAAAAATCATGACGGCTTACAAAATATTTACAACTAAACAACAATGAAAACACAAGATTTCAAGATTTGGTGAATGTATTAATTCTGTATTTAAGAGAAAAAATTATAACTTCATATGCATGTGTTAAAACATTCAAAAATTAATGCAAACAAACTGTATAAAGAACAAAGAAAACCCAAAGAAACTAGAAGCCAAATAAAAATCAACACAGGAATTAATGCACTAGAAAACAAGGAAACAATAAAAGATCAACAAAACCAAAAATTGCTTTATTTTTAACATCTTTATTGGAGTATAACTGCTTTACAATGTTGTGTTAGTTTCTGCTGTATAACAAAGTGAATCAGCTATATGTATATGTATACCCCCATATCCCCTTCCTCTTGCATCTACCTCCCACCCGCCCTATCTTACCACTCTAGGTGGTCACAAAGCACCGAGCTGATCTCCCTGCAAACACATATTTTTAAATCTTATTTATTCCTTCTAAAAAACACCTGATTCTGCATTCTACTGTGCATCACTAATGATAACCTATTCACATAACGCTCGCAATGGTGATTCTGGCTGAGGTTTGTGTGCCCTTGAACAAGGGAAAATACCTCCTTCCTGATGATTCATTTTGAAAAGTGGAAAGACAGTCTCAAAATGGGCTTGAGAACTATTTTGGGGGGAGCGGAGGGCTGTGTTATAATTACAGTAATTTTATTTTCCTTTTTACAGACAAAAATGCAAAGATGACTTTTAGAATTCCATTTGCTTCTCTTCTTTTCCACCCAGCCATGTGCTTATCAATTCCCCTTACTAAACAGTGAGCTTTAAGGGCATGCAGGTGTTAAAGCATATTCATATGGAAAATGTTCCTCAAACCTGGTCCTAAATTACACTTGGTGACCAACTGTGTGAATATTTATGGTGGAGTTTAAAGAAAAGAAAGAGTATTTTTCCATTATAACTTTCATATCTTGATAAAACACTCACCATGTTATATTCTGCCTTTCTAAAGGAATCCTCTGTTAAAACAGTAACTAGTTCTTTACTTTTACATTGTTATAAAATATGTTCAGGGACATAAACTGTCTTTCAGTTAACATTCCCTCTTGCTTTATTTTCTGTTTCACCTACACAGACTTCAATGAATGTATAAGTGTCGGCTGGTTACATGAACAGGCTTGGGTGCATACACAGCCATGGGTTTTGTGACTTTAATTTTCAGCATGCTACACTCAAGTCATATCTATTTTTCATAATGTCATACAGCAAATATTTATTGAAAAGGGGGCAATATGGGAGCAACTGCTATTTCTAAAGGCAGCCATACCTTGATGAAGTTAGGCTAATTGTTGTATATAAACAAATACATACACACACTCATACACCACTTCTCCATCTGTCCAAAAACCATCATTAGATTTCTCTGGTCTGTAGCTGTTGTGACCTCCTACAATGGATAGCAAGTCTGCTACACATTATGAAAAAAACAAACAAAAAAAAAAACTAGGCAAGAAAAATAGGCAGGGGTGCGAAGGTACAGGAATGGGTTGAATTTGAAATGCAAGTCCTTAATTAAAATAGAAATTTGATACATAGATATCCACCTCTAACATATTAGCATATATACTTGATTAAATCAGCAAACTGACACCTGGGCCCTTCGGGGTCAAGAGCCCTCTAGTGATACCAGCCCAAGAGAAAAACACCACCAAATTCCAGCTCTGCGAGCCAGCAAAAGGGCAACAGGATAGTCATGGAGGCAATAAGGCAACATTGTGGATATACATATACATATATATATATATATATATATATATATAGAGAGAGAGAGAGAGAGAGAGAGAGAGAGAGAGAATCTTCCAGGGTTGGAGCTAAAAATGAAACAGTTTTGTAACAGGTGTCTGAAAGGCTGAGAACAATCTCTTAACAAATATCAGGAGAAACAATATCTTATGGCATTTGGTTTGTCCCCCAACTAAAATGGCTTTTAACTGTGGGGTCAAGTACATATCCAACCAACTTTTAACTCTGTGCTTACTTCTAGCATTTGACCTTTCACGTTATAATTGTATGGTCCATAACAGGAATTCTGTACATGCTTTTGAATACAATCCCTAAGTTATTACTGAAAGATTTCCACCTCTCTGCCATAGCAGCTCTCCTCATTCGTGCAACACAGGTTATTTCAATGGATAGGTCTTTCTTACTCTCCCAAAGGTCTACCAATAATTCTCTCAGGAGTTTAGGTCTGTAAATTCGTAGCAAAATTAGGCCTTGAAAAAGTTCAAACTGTTTGTGCCAACCCATATGCCAATTTAGAGAGAGGCAAAGCAGAGTAGAGGAAGAAGCAAGACTTCCTTCTTCAAACTGTGGAATTCTGGCTCCCCCTGAAGTTAGGAAAATAAGGTAAATAATTTATATTTATCTAGCCTGTGATTTTAAAAAAATGATTTCTCATACTTGATACTCTTACACATGCAAAAATATAACAAAGAATTTTTAAGAACCTCCTTATAAAATAAATAAGTACATTTATCTGCCTGCCTTGTACAGTTGGCACAACTTCTGCAGAGAATACAGGACTTTCAGCCAGTGCCTGAGTGACAGCTGCTCCAAGCCCGATGTCCCCTCTTTCCAGCCCTGCTGCCTTTCTGCTTCTCTTGCCCCCCTCTTCTATTAACAGCCTAGGGCTAGGCTAAGGCTAAAAGTGTCTTAATGATTCCTTTCAAAACAGAGGCAGCAAAGAAAATGGAAATATTGCCCAAGAGAATTAAATGTTTCAAATTTTGTTCCCCTCTGGGCAGAGACTGAGACACACATATTCTCAAATATTGAGATTGCTGCTTCCCGTCTCTGTCTTTGTCAATTGTTGGCAATAGCTGAGAAGAAAAGAAAATAAATTTAAGCAATACACACATTCCACCTTATACCTAGGCTTTCAGTTAGAAGAAGGGAAAAAAACAAAGTCTCTGCAAAGTACAGAGGTAAAATCCCACAGGAAGAGACCCAGAGGCATTTTGCCAAAATAGTACATTGGATTGTTTTGTGGGTTTTTTTTTTTTTCCTGTGCAAGACAGAACCATCTTTATTTACAACAAGAGATGCTCTCTTCCTACCTCAAGAAGAAAATGAGAAACAACATAGCAACTCTTTTTGTAACATTTTTAATTTTACTTTTTAGTTTTGAGAAAGATTTAAATGGAATTAGCACTGTCACAAAGTAGGGGGAGAGAGAGAAATTCCCACAGTTTTTTCCCCCTCGGAACTATAAGGTTCTTAACTTCTCCAGTTCTACAGGGCTCTCAATAGTACTTTCAGAACACAGTTCCAACATTTCTTTTCAGGCAGTTCTTAAGAATGTTGGAATGTGAACAACAAAAAAATGTTGCTTCAACTGCCATCCTCACTCTACATTTGTCCCCCAAGCACTGCTGACGTTGCAGAATAAATACCAACGACACCATAAGCAACTTGAAAAAAAATTTTTTTGGACTGACAAAGTACACATTATGCAAGACTTAACTGAATACACTTCTCTACATAAGAGAGAGATATCACAATGGTCACAGGGCAAAATCCAATGAATTGAGTAACACTGGGTATTTTAATTACAGAAAATTGGGCATTCTTACCATAATTGTTTATAATAACCATATCCATGTGCTGCCTTCAACCAGTTCTGACTTTGGACTTAAGCAAACTAGGCTCAGACACACAGACTGATTTCCAATTCCCTATTGCCACTGTAGACTAAACAACTATTGGTCATTAATAAAACATCAAAGTAAGATATAAATATACAAAGCGCCCCCTCTCAAAGGTATCATGGCAAAGGCCCTACACATATAAAACTGCTTAGTGCATCTCTTTTGGAAAGATACAGAGTGCAACCAGCTGTGCCTGTCTTGGACCCAGAAGTCCAGCTTTTATTAATCCAGAGCTCAGGCCACTAAACCACCTCTTATCAAGGGGGAAGAGTGGTGAACTTAGGCCATTCTGACCAAAAGGGCAAAAATGCACCATTGTAAGGGCAGACAGCCCAGTAAGGAATTGCCAGGACATATAAGAAATAAGACAGAAAATTCAGCTAAGATTTATAACTAGTGAAAGAGAGTGAAAAGCTACACTGGAGCAGATTGCTTCCAGGGTAGAAAGAGGGTGCGCGGAGCCCAGTGTGAGGAAGAACAGTGCTAAAGGAGGCTGGTTGGTTGAGAAGGGGGAGGACCCGGTGGGCCAGGAAACACCTGCTCCACCTCTGTTACTGGCACGCTCATACTGCTCTGATGCTGCGGCCAGGGGAAAAAAAAAAATCAACCACCAGGCTCCCAAATTAGACATTTTTTTCCCAAGAATTGAGTTATTCTCCTCTAAGATTGGATTCCGTAATCTCAGAAAGAGATGCAAGAAAATCAATTTCCTGATAAAAAAAAAAATATCTCATCAAGAGCACTCTTGGGAGACAGACTTCGAGGCCAGGCAAATGAGTTCCAGTGCAAAGGAAAAAAAGATGGCCAAGCAACATGAAATGAATAGCAAATATTTAAATTGGTATACTCATGCCCTCAGGAAATGGGATTTCAATGAAAAAGCTATCAAAACTAATGATAAATATTTTTTCCATCTAAGGATGGAAGGCTTTGTTGCTCGCCCTGTACACAGGACCCAGATCCTGGTTTAACATACCAGTTTCACAGAGCTGCAAAATAAACGCTGTGGCTCACGACTTAGAGGGTACATGGCTGATGTGGACCCTTACTGTGTTTGTTTGTCTGTGTGCATGGAAATATCCGACCTCTAGGTCCTACAGTGTATGTGCCAAGCTGGCTCACAGTTCAGATCTCAGAACCCAGCTCATCAAATCCATGGTTTACAAGCTTTCTTGAAGCTCCTAAATACAATCATTGTTTTAAAAACTCATCTGCTTAAAATAAAAAAGAAGGCATTGCCAGGAACTGCTTAAAGGAAAACAAAAAGCTTATTTGATTTTTTTTTTAACTTTGCCCATCAGCTGCCAAGTAAACTTATTAAGTCTTTGTTTTATGAGGAATCATGAAACATGTCCAAAAGCAATTTTATATAGCCAGTAGGTATTAACCAAATATGCTGCCATTCACTTTTACAGGCTTTTTTTCCTGCATCCCACTGTAAACCTTTCAAAAGGAAGGTATCAAATCTTTTGCACACTCCCTTATTTTCTTTTTTTTTTTTAACATCTTTATTGGGGTATAATTGCTTTACAATGGTGTGTTAGTTTCTGCTTTATAACAAAGTGAATCAGTTATACATATATATATGTTCCCATATCTCTTCCCTCTTGCGTCTCCCTCCCTCCCACCCTCCCTATCCCACCCCTCCAGGCGGTCACAAAGCACCAAGCCGATATCCCTGTGCCATGCGGCTGCTTCCCACTAGCTATCTACCTTACATTTGTTAGTGTATATATGTCCATGACTCTCTCTCGCCCTGTCACAGCTCACCCTTCCCCCTCCCCATATCCTCAAGTCCGTTCTCCAGTAGGTCTGACACACTCCCTTATTTTCTGTCACAGTTCCCTGAACAAAGTAGCCTTTCAGTCAATGTCCATAGTGGGCTTTCAATCAATTTTCAATGTTCAATCAATGTTTCAAGGAGTGAAACAATGCATCTTCCAATCACACATTTGTTTGGTTTTCTGTTTGCTAAAAATAACATGAATTATTTATCTATTTTAATGTGTTCTTCCTACATTGGGGAAAAGAAATTTCCTGAGAAATAAAGAGTAGAAATTCTGTATGATGTTTGCACACCCACAAGATGTCTTTTATTATGATATCAACAGGTAGAGCATGGTAACTGGATTTCGCAGAAGACCAGAGGCCAAAATTTCGCTTACTGCAGCATACTTTGTTTTGACTTGAAAGAGTCAGAGTATAAAGCTAAAGACAGATCTAGCTTAGACAGACACAGTCAAACACAGCAAGAAGCCTATCACCATGTTAAGATATTATCAAAAATGATGATGGTAAAAATAACTTTCTAAAATTATGTCAAATGTGTGATTTGTAGGAGGGGTAGAGAGAAAACTAAAGAGTTATAGATATTGGTGGAACAACAGAATGGCATATAGAGCAGAGTGAAATATTTGGGAGTAAAGGTGATATCAGTTTAAAAAGAAGTGATTCCTATTCCCTAAAACTCTCATAGACAGAAAACTGGGACAAATGCTTCAAAAAAAGGCAGTTGGTTAGAAGAGAGGTGAGGGAAAGGTGGACAACAAATGTGGTCTTAATAAAGTCTCCAATCAGGTTTTCGGAACTATCCTAGGTGCCTCTGTGGGTGAGAGTCCTGTGCTAGAGTTCTCCATGTTCAGTCCGCATTTTACAGGGATAGGCTTTGGAACTATGTGAGTGAAGGGGGTAGAGAAGATAATGAGGTTTCTGATAATAGACTTAAGACCATGGGCATTGGCCCAGGTTCCTCCTCTGGCTGCAATATATGATCACAAAGGCCATGTGTGATCTGTTAACTTATCCAAAAAAAGGAGCTCCTTCTGTCCTTGTGGCACTCAGAACTCCAAACAGGATCATTGAAATGTTCATGGTCCTTCAAACAGTTTCCATCTTAGACTTGAGGCTTTTCCCCCCCATTAATTTGCCTGCCATTAAATATCTAAGTTGGAAAGATTCATCCAGAAAATGTCTCACTTCATCCATTATTCATGCACACCTTTTGTTTAAGAAGGGTGGAAACTACAGCTAATCCAGACTCTCCAAAGACTATCATACTGGGTTTTGGTGTTTGTTTTTTAGCTGCTAACTGTTGTTCTTCACTATCAGCCTTTTAGCCAAAAAAAAAAAAAAAAAGTGCAGAAAATCTGGTGAATATTCTTTAGTATGTATTTAAAAGTCTAGTCTCCACAGTGCAGACTTTGTTGGTCAGGGAAGTCTACAGTAAAGAGGTGACATTGAGCAGAGACCTGAAGGAAAAGAGGGAGCAGGTCATGCAGATATAGCGGGAAAAGCATGCTGGGAAGAAGGAAGAGAATTGAGAAGTCCTTGAGGCAAGAGACTACCTGGTATATGCCAGAGCAGCAAAGAGACAAGCCTGGATGAAGTAGGTGGGGCAAGGGAAAGTGCGGTAGAAACTTTCAGAGAAGGGGCAGGAGACATAGGGGGCCTGATAAGCAGTTGAAAGGACTTTGGTTTTCTTTAGATTGAAATGGGGAGCTGATGAAAGGTTCTGAACATAGGAGTAGCATGATCTAACTCATGTTTGAAAATCTTCCACTAGTCACTCTGTGGAAATTAGTTGGTGGGAGGTGGGGAAGGACGGGTAAGACCAGAAGCAGAGAGATCATTTAGGAGGCTCTTATGATAGTTTAAGACAGGGGTCTTAAACTATTAAGAATTACCACATTGCATTATTATCTTCACTGGCCCTCTTTTCCATGAGGACAGACATCGTGTCTCATCTGTTTTGTATCTATAGTACTTGACTTGAAGAAAGTATTTAATCATTTATTTCGATTCATTTATTTACTTACATTATTGTGATTAGAAGGCTCCAGGATCACAAGAAATATTTTTAAATGGTTGATACAGTTGGAGGAATAAAGGCAATAGCTTATGAGCAAAAAATGCTTTAAGGTGGTAGTATCAGGGCTGTATGTGCTCTCTAGCTATTTTAGGAAAGAGTTAAAGGGCAAATACTTTAAGGTAAACATCTTATTAGTCAGCTTTGTTTTGCTAACAAACAATCCTCACATCTCAGTGGATGACCAAAACACGGGTTTATTTATCACTCATGCTACAAGTTGGACATAGGTTGGCTATGGCTTTACTTTACCTACCTTCTCATTCCAGAACTGAAGAAGCAGCCCAAATCTAAAACATGTAGAGGGAAAGAGTAAAACTGGTGGCAGAAACTTACAGTGCTTCTAAAAGTTTTCGCACAGAAATGTTGTGAGCTGTATCCATGCACATCCCATTGGCTAAAGCAAGTAATTTGTACAACCTAAGTCAATAAAGATAGGAATATATAATTCTCTTATAGGAAACATGAGACTAAATAATTACAGACAGTATCTACTATGAGTCACTTCCATAAGATATAAGCTCCTCTGGCCTCTTGGGTCCCAAATGAGACCATGGCCAAAGATTAGTATATCTACTACCATAGCCATCCATGTTCATAAAGTTTGGATCTGAGTTTCAAAGAGACCAGTGGACGACCAATACTAGTCATTGGGAACCATACCACCCTTCTGTTTCTTCTGAGTCAACAAAGAATCATCATTTAATAAATTGAAGGATCTTTGGTTTCAGAAGATGCTGCAGGTCACTACCCACAGTGTATATGCTGGTAAAATTTCTTTTGTTTAGCTTCTCAAGAATATATTCCTATGGTGGTTTTGTTCTGAACTGTGAAAATCGGGAAAGCTTTGGGTGCAATAAGTGTCTCAGTTCCAGGAGTCAGTTCCTTCCAAATTTCTCCTCCCAACCCTAAGTATAAATACTACCTGGATGAGGAAACTGCTTAAGTTTGTAACTAACCAAAGACAATTGACCAGTGTTGTGCTTAAGGCCCTAAACTATATATTAAAAATCACTCATAACGTCATGACATCTAAGCATAGCATGTTTATAAGGATACAGGGAGATAATAAATCAATGCTCCAACATTCAATAACTCTATGACTTGTGATGTGTTTTGGTCCAAAGTTTTAGGGAGCACCTCTTTTTAAAGTGGCACCAAAGAAATATTTTGAGGCTGAATGATTGTGTAGTTAGACCTACTTTTTAATGTGAAGAATATTATGCTGTGGTCCTTTCTCCCAAGGCTCTGAATGAAGACCTGGAACCCAGTGGGACACCTGGGCTAGTTGGGGTGTTCATTAAAACAGAGAAATTCATTACAAGAGATGCCATCATATAATGGCTCTATATAAGAGGACTATTTCTACATCTTTACTGATGGTTCTGAACAGTACAACTCTGTTCATTTGGCTAAAAATTCCTCGCAACAAATTATCTCATGCAACAAATGTTTTACTTACTCTGTGTACATGTGTGAGTGTGTGTGTTTTTGGTATTTCTGGTCCCACATATTGGCTACAGCCAACGTATGTATTGCAGAGAAGAGGACTAATGGAAAGTATTAATTCATGAAGCTGTGGTCATTGATGTCTCCAGTTACTTGTTCAAATAAATGAATTGACACTAGCATGGTAGAAAGGGTATTCACTCAAAATTTAAATATATGTGCTTATATAATTAAATCTATATTACGTTATATAGTTAATTTATATTTACTAAATATAAATCACTTCCAATGACATAGACACATATAATTTATACTTACTTAACTTTAGATTTTAAAATGTTTTAATTATTATTCCTTAAAAGACATATAGTTGTTTACATTTCAACCATGTTATTCTTCTGTTTACATAGAACTGAACAATTCTCAATCTCCCAGTTTCTCAGTAGCTTTCTCCCTTTTTCATTTCAGTTAAATTCCCATGGAACTGGTGGAAGTAATTGCCCTTTGAGAGTATGGGACTGCAAGATAAGTGAAACATTCTCACTTTATTTTCAGAAAAGAGAACGTTGCCTTGTTTTCAAATCTGGGATAATGCTTGACATGCCAAAGGTGACATAATGACCCCAGTGGGCTTTGGAATTTTAGTTTTAGTTAAAATTTTGCAGTGATTCCTGCAATTTCTGTTATATATAGGCCTTAACCAGAGATGTGAATGTACTCCTGTATTTCTTAGATGAAAAATACCTCTGTCAAATAGGCAGCATGTTGCAGACATATCACAGAGGCTCTAAGGAGAAAGACATTTCTTACCCAAGATCATCGAGAGATTTCTCTTCACTTTTAGATTATTGTACTGCCCTTCCCTTTTACCCTCAGTCAATGCATCTGAGAGGAGTCTGTCTATCCCAGGCAATTATTTCTTTCTTCCCAGGATGAAGCTATAGTGGTACAGCCCACCTTCTAAGGATCAGCCTGCCACCATCAATACTCCCAAGATTAATATGGGGAGGGATGAGTATCTAGAATGTATGGGGCTGGGGCATAAATGCCCATATTATATTTCCTTTAGTATCTATACATAATGTCTTGATTCTCCACCCCCCGCCCAGCCCACACTAACCCTGAGATTTTACTTATTTATTTACATCTCCACAATATTAGTACTTCCTGTAAGATTCAGCTTCCTGCTTTGTGCTTCTGAAGTTTCTGTAGGATTGAACACACTCAGAGGCTTAAACCACTTCTATAGAAACAACACAGTCGTCCCAGAGGACAGCTGCCATTTCACAACCACTCTTGCTTTCCTCGAAGCCACACTTCTTTCCTTTCACTCAAAATCCAATCCCCTTGGTTCTTTGTTGCCATGCTCCTTCACAAGACAAATTAGATTATGCTAAGAATATAAATACTGAAAAACAAATGTTCTGAACTGAAGTTAGCTCTCCCTTTAAATGTTCACTTTGAAACGATCTGTTTGTGCCCTAAAATAAATCCTCTCTGACATTTGATTCTCATTTAATATTCACCTTGGTTGAAGCTTCTGGGTCTCCATCTCTCCCCCAACCTCCCTCCCTTCAACTCTTGGTTGCTCAGCAACCTCAAACAGCTGGTTGCCCAAACAGGAAAAGTAAATGGGATTAACTCTGGAGGAAACTAATTGAAGGAAGCATTAGTATGCTCCCAATCAGAATTCTTTCAATACTAGCTGATTAAGTTGCACTTTGCTGTCCTAAGTAAGAATGCGGACTGTGGAGTGTACAGGTGGAAGAACTGTCACAGATCTAAAGACTGAATATGCACAGCAGTGGTGACAGCAGCTACTACATAATCGCACTTAACAGGCCACAGTCCTCTGTTTGTAAAAGGGCATAAAATTATATTACAAGTCTTTTGCCCACTACTCCCCTCATTCATGTATTCATGCATGAATTCATACATTCATTCACTCACTCCCTTACTGATCCACTCAGTTAAGTATTTACTGAAAGACAGCAGGCTAGTATAGAAATTCTATGGACTCTGGGGTGAACCAGACATTGGTTGCAATCCTAGCTCCAACACTTCCTAGCTCTATGATACTGAACCAATTTTCTTAAACTTTCTAGGTCTTCATATAAACATTGGTAAAATCAAGTTATCAATACCTACTTTAAAGAAACGTTATGAGTATTAAGTAAGATAGAATATGCAAAACCACCACTATGGTGATTGTCCAGGTTAGACCTTCCATTAATTTACTTTTCCTTCTACCACGTGGCACTGGAATGTGGGAGAAAAACTGGAGGTATGTTAGCTAGTTTGAGACTTGTGTCTGTATTTCAAGCATGAAGCCAAGACAAGAATGGAATTTTAGCTGTAATAATTAAGAGGAATAGACAGATACGAGACTTTTTTTATGACTAGAATGGGGTGAATGATAAATCAGTGGAAACTGACAAAGACACCTCAATGTTTTGAGACTGGATAATCTCAGAGAACGGTGGTGTCACTGAGGAACTAGCAACTAAGGAAGGGAAGTTAGTTTGTGCAACAATTTAGGCTTAAGTACGAGGGTGGGGGCAGAGCTGACCCTGGGGTATAACAATGAAAGCCATACCTTGATTTCTACTGGCCCTGTTTCCACTGCTCTCAGACCCAGCTGGCTAGAACAATGAAGACAGCAGAGGCAGGTAAAGAAACAGGTGTAGTCAGCTGGAGTTAAAAGAACCTAGCCTGCTTATATGGGCTAGAACTCTGACATCCAAAGATTTAGCATCAGCCTTTTAAACTATTTTCAAGATTTTTTTCTTCTGAGCAAAAATTTGACAACTACTTTCTAGACCAATTCATGCTAGTCATATACAGCCCTCAGAACTTCTGTGTACTGGGAAAGTCCCCTCAGGATGGGGCTCCAGAATGTCTCTAGACTGGAAGAGCCCACTCAGAAACTAGGTTCTCATACTCTCTGCAGGTCAGACAAGTGGATCTGAGGAGATAAGGAACCATGAAGACTAGACTGGTCCAATCCAGAGTTCTAAAGTTCAGACAAGTCCTTTTAGGGATATGCATTTTGAAAGAAGCACAGAGCCACTATGTGGAATGGAATGACTTAGCTGTGAATAAGCCTAGCTTGGTTGCTGTCTGTTCATTATCACTCATGAAAGTGATCATAAAGACTTTACTCCTTTTTGAAAATGGTCATCCAATGTGGTACAAAATGTTAGTAAAAGCTAAAGAGGTAGTTCACAGTAAAAGGATCACTTTAAGTATAAAGACAGAACAGACATGAGACTGGAAAGAAAGGCAGGAACCTGTGCAATGAGTTTCCCATTTGCAAATTTGGAGATGCTTGAAGGACTTCTAAAAGAGTGACAAGGCATGCAGGAGCAGCTGCCTGGCAATTTCATTCCTCAGGATGAATGATGCTTTTTGAAATTCTTCTCTTATTTACCCTTCAAGAATGCCCTTGTTCAGTTTATCCACCTTTCATCTGAATGATAATAATATAATAATTATTATAATATAAAGAATTCCGTCGCGGGGGGATGGAGATAATACACAACATAGGTTTCAGGAGACCTGCACAGTTTTGAGGTCTGCCCTTGTGCTAGTATATCCTGCTACCTTTTTCCTTTCTTTTTCTCTTTTGCAAACATCTATGTCCTTTCAACTGTTTTCTTGTAGAAAGAAAAAAAATGTGAAGTCCCCTCCAATAAAGGAACAAGATTTGTAACTCATGTTCTTTTTTCTTCCATCAAAGACAGAGGCCATCTTTTTAATCTGTCCTTGCTAGAGATTATATATTTCCTCTACTGTGAATCAGTCACCAGAAAGGTTAAAAAAAAGGCAGAAAATAGGGATGTTTAAACTATATAGAATAAATAAATAATTCAGTGATATTAACCTCTCAACTACCTGCAAAGCATTCTTTGTAGCTCAGATGGTGAGCCAGCCTTATGAGAGAAATGGTGTTTATCATTTATTTAATACACATGGTTGCAGCCTAAGGAAGAAAAGTTTAAAAGTAATGTCAACAGGCAAAGGATCACACTAGGAGTCATCGAGCTCACCTTGCGTTTCTCCCCGAGGCAGAGCTGATGGGAATTCATTCAGGGCCATTCTATTATTCATGCAAAGAACTGTCTATCACAAACACAATATGAAAAGAAGGTGCGCCCCATGCGAGGCATGAAATATCATCTCTAATAACTGGCAGTTTCATTTCAAGATTTCGGGACTGCTCATTTAAAAGTACCTGAAGCAAAGTTCTAAAGCACAGAATGATAAAGGAAATCGTTGTTGTTACACTTTAAGAAACCGGGTCCTATTTCTGCTAGAAAATACAAGAAATTGGGTTAAAAAGACGATAGGGAAAATAATGCAAAAACTTACAATAGAATGTCATGGCAGCCAGTGCCTCAGAGTAAGAACTTTTCATAACTCTGGAACACACTCACTAGGACACAGTCTTTGTAACTATCTTGGAAAAATGGTCTTATTCCTATCTAATGCTATGGCAACTGAGAAAAAAAAAATTCACAAAATTTACGGTAGAATCTAGAATTTATAGGAGAACCTAGAACCTAAAATAATCATTTTTTGTCTGCTGATAGACTCATAGCATTTATGACATATAGCTAGAAAAAAACCTAAAGAATCACTCATTATAATAAACTTCTGTGAGTGGTTAAGAAACTGAGACCCAGTGGTAGGCACAGACCAGGGGTAGACATAGACCAGTACTGTAGACTCCGCATAGACAACCAGGACTGTAGACTCAGTATCCTTCCTATTATACTCTATAACTTTTAAAAATTATCTTTTAAAATAATATCATGTTAATGATAAATATTTCACTGTACAAACAACAGGTTCAAGTACATCTTCCGGCACATGCTCAAGCCCCTCCACATCTATGATGCTGTATGCCCTGTTTAACGCATGCCTCTTGTTTTTGCATTAAAGAAGAAGGACTATTGCCTAAAACCCCTGAATCAGATGCATTGTGGGGATGAGTGGTAGTTTTTGTGGCAAAAGTTAGAACTGGGGGATTTCTAAGGTCAAGGGTCTATTGTGGAACCAAAATTAGAGCAATGGGTAGAGGTGATAATAGGAAAAGAAGCCAAAGCCCACTCAGCCAAGAAAGGGAGTTAAAAATAAGAAGTCAAACAGAAACTGGGGCTAGGGACCCAGGATTTCCCGTCGCAGGCGCAGGGAGGCAAGTGCAAGAACAGTGGCAGATGTAATCAGGACCCTGTCTAGGGCAATGGCCTGGGGCAGATGCTGTCTGTGAATAGTTTGTATGTGCCAGCTGTGTCAGGATGTGGGGGTGGGCTGGCTGTGACTAAATACTACAACGCTGAGACAGGCTCACACATACGGGAAGTGTTAAGTTGGTTTGCTTGATATATTTCTGGTCTAGCCCGAAATTTTCTCCAGCTGGACATTTCTCCTAGCACAGTAGGAAAGCTTAAGCAGCAACAGGAGCCTCAGCCCACCCACTACTGATGAAGCTTGGCTCTCCTCTTGGGGTCAACTAGACCCAAGTGTGCCTCTGACCATTTGCAGCAGAACGTGAAAGTAATCAAAGTAGGCGATTTTGAGGCGAAGATGAGAATATGGGAAGAATAGTAGTGGAGACTGAGTGAGAGAGGACAGATGTTAGCTATAAGTAAACTCCAATGCCTCCAACTGAAAGTCAAAGAATGATTCAGCCAATTAAGCAGTCCCTGCCTAGCGTCCACAATGCCACACAGCTGACTCCTGTGGTGTCACAGCCTCCGTGGATATTTAAATTTAGTGATTCAGGATAGGGCATGTGCTTGAGTGAAAACACACACACACACACACACACACACACACACACACACACTTCCTCCTACTGATTTTTTGTCTGTGTGTCTGTCAAAAGACCACACTCCAGGCCCTGCTACTTTGAGGTTTAGGGTGCGTAGGAATTTAGGAAAAAGGAAGACAGGGATGAGGTAGAATATGGGGCACTGCTACACCTCAAATGAGAGAAAATAAACTGCTGTGGACGATTTTCCTGCAGTTTGGCCTCTGAGAAACCGGGACTAAAGACACTCTGGAGTCTAGAAATTTTAGATCCTATTATGCTGAATATCCCAGAATCACAGTGAATAAACAGAAAAAGTAAGACAGTAAGGATGTGAAAGGAGCCAAGGACAGCGGGAAAGAGGGAGCAGAGTGGCCAGAGAAATAGCTTGAGGAGAGGGTTTGGGGTAGTGAACACGTAAGGCATAGTTCCTGCCCAACAGTGCTGCTAGTAAGAATCCACCTGGAAACAAGAAAAAACATGGTTTGAACCTTGGAACTGATTTAAGGAACAATGGCATAGGAGAGACAAAGACAAGGGACCAAAACATGATCTACCTTGAAAGCTGCCGGGAAAGCACCCAGCAGAGCGTCTGACACATAATCGACTCTCAAAGTATGTTAGCATCTTTCCTTTATGTAAACTTTCCCCGAGTAACATTGAAATAAGATACTCTCCACAGTTCACAAAACATATAAAAATACTACAAAACTGAATATATACATATTCTACAACCATCCCACTCCTAGGAATACATCCAACAGAAATATGTCCATACATTTACCAAAACATGTTTACAAGACTGTAGCAGCAGTACTCATAATAGCCGGAAACAAAAACTACCAAAATGTTAATCGACAGTACAATGGATAAGTAAGTTGTAGTAAAACCTAATAGAATACTGTGACTATTTGCTCTCATTGCTGTAGAGTAGTCTATTGTAAAAACAGAGGTAAATTCCACAAGCATAATGTTAAGCGAAAGAAGCCAGACACAAAAGAGTACGTACTGTGTAACTCCACTTATAAGTTCAATAAACAGGTGAAAAGCATCTACACTACTAGAAGTCAATATAGCTGAAACTCTTGGTGGGGGGTAGGTACTGACAAGGTTTCTGGGGAGTTGATAATGTTCCTAACAATAACTGTTATGTCAAAATTAGCCAACGTCCTATTTTCAGGGGGAACAAATATATGCATATGCACACATTCATTCTTTGTGTTTAAAGAGTAGGATACTAAGCACATTGTTATCATATTATTCATAGTAATAAGGATAAATGTAACTCTTCCCTGTCAGGAAGTATAGTATTGTGGTGGAGAAAGGATAGCTTCTAGTGTTAAACAAGGCTGAGTTAAACCATGTTTTAACTGCTCACTAGTTCTATAATTGGGGCAAATCTCTATGTGCTTTAATTTCGTTGTTTGGAATATGAGGAGTAAAATATCTGCGTCATGGGGTGTTGTGAAATTTAAAGAAATGACAAATGATATGAACTAACAGTGACTGCAAATAATGTTAATTTCATTCTTCTCACTTTCTCAGGCAGCATAGCATATATATATATTTTTCTATCTTTGTGATATGGTTGCAAGTGTACTTTTCAAAGCTATTGCATCTCTTGGTCACAGAAAATGCAGGCAACCTTAAAGCCAAATGTGACAACTTGTCTCTGTAATGCATGATTTGTTAGTTACTGGACAACCACTACCATAGTTTCTGAGGTTGGACGTCAATGGATCCTGTTAACGTTTTCTTTGCCTATTTTGTTTAGAGTTAGTTGTATTTCACGTATGTAGCCTGCTTCATTCTCATCTGCACTGCAAACCACAGCCCCCTTCTCCAAAGCTCTAAACTGTAGCTTCAGTGCTGGTGGATAGAAGTCTGCTGGAAAGCCTGCTCTTCTGTTAGAAGTTAGGTGCAGTTTAGGTAATGAGTGATTCCCCATCTTCAAAGACAAATCTACCTGTTGGAAAATGGAACATCTCTGAACTTCCTCACTGATGTGAATGGTCCAAAGGACAGAGGTGAGAAACCTCTGAAGTGATGGAACATCAGGTTGTGCAGAGCTGGGGAGACAGAGGTGGAAGAGACGAGGCAGGCATTGAAGGTCACTTCTCTACTTCCCCTCCCCTCATGCTTTACATACATCTTCTAAAATCTTCACAGCAGTTCCAGTTCCTCATTTTTCATCCCGTCTTCTTTTCACACATCCTACTCTCCATTCCTAATTCTCGGATTCTTTTTAAAATTTTTCTTAGCTTTATGTTTCTATTTCCTTTTAATCCAGATTCGGTATTATGTACTTATTGAGCTCATAAATAGAACTTATGCCCTGGAGGAACACACTGAGAAATTAAATACATTGTATTCAACTTATTTTGAAACTAATATGTCAGCAAGTGAACCAAAATTTCATTTCCTTAAATACTGGTTAATGAACCTACATTTGGGCAGGCATGAAAGCTTCTTTCAGAGCTTCCCCCTCCTCTTTTTTTAAAGGCTTTTTTAAAAGTAGCTTTACAGGCTAGTTCAGGAGGGGGGTGAGCATGGAAGTTTGATACTACAAACCTTCCCTTTTCTTTCAAATCTCAAGCTTCCCTTCTTTTGCTGAGCATCTTAAACAAGCAGGCGGATGTTTTTCCTCTTTTATTTTTTAATTGCTTATGTTGATGTGCAAGACAACATTTTCAATGAGATGCAAACAGAGTTGCCCACACAGCAATAATGGGGGCTTTGTGGGCTGCTCAGCATGTGCTATGTTTCTCTGAAGCCTTTAGGTCCATATCCCCAGCTCTACAATGGGGTCAGTACGTTTCAGCTTCCCTCCCTCCCATACCAAAGAGATGCTCTGACTGTGAGAAAAACAGCAGGTAGAATAGCCACTGACAGAAATCCCCCCTCCCCACCACTATGCATAACACTTCTTTTCCACTGACAGTCAATTATTACATTTTTAATAATCAGTTGTACTCTATGAGAATTAAATGAAATGCCGCCATGATATGGTAAACCAGAGTTGACTGAAAAAGCTCTTTCACTCAAAGATTTTTGCTTCTCAATTAGCTTTCCCTGTTAATACATCATGATAGCAACTGTGATTAGAAAAAGAAACATTCACTAATTTACACCTGAATGACATAGGAAACGTTGCTAAGTGCTTTGGAAGTATAACAGGATTACTTTTTTATGTGGGGAATAATATACTTTCTGGGTAAGGACAGAATGCTGGGTAAAGTCTACAGAATAAACAAATACAAATTACCTATCCTGATTTAGCATTATTCTCAAGGCTAACTATTCATTTAAGTTAAGGATTTTTTTTCCCTCTATATAACTATTAGCACTTTCCAAGGCTTTTATTCAACATGGGCATCACAGACTATTGATACTTTCTCAGCTCCCTTTTTTTTTTTTTTTTTTTTTAGTTTAAACAACAGACATTTATTTTTCCACAGTTCTATAGGGTGCGAAGTCTAAAATCAAGATGTCAGCTGACTTAGTTCCTGGTGAGGACTCTCTTCCTGGCTTGCTCTCAGCTCCTCTTTATATAAGTTATAAGTGCCCAAACCCACGAAATCTCTATTAAAATTAAGGTTGTAAGAGAAATGTGAAGTTGCTGTTGTCTGGGTAATAGGCTTGGACACTGTAAGTACTGGAGACTTCTGCAGGCCTATTTTTTTTAAAGCAGAACAAAAGAGGGTTCCCACTTCAGAAGGGTTAGCTCACTCCTGAGGCATTAAAATTGGAAATGAAAGGTGAAACTAAGGACACATATTCCCTTAGAATTATGCTGAAGATCACAGTAAGTGGTGCTTCCATAAACTAGTGAACAAACAATAGTATAAACAGGAATAAACTGGCTACCAGAAAACTACTATAGCTAATCAATGAATTTGGTAAAGTGGCAGGATACAACATTAATGTACAGAAATCTCTTGCATTCCTAAACACTAATGATGAAAAATCTGAAAGAGAAATGAAGGAAACACTCCCATTTACCACTGCAACAAAAAGAATAAAATACCTAGGAATAAACCTACCTAAGGAGACAAAAGAACTGTATGCCAAAAACTATAAGACACTGATGAAAGAAATTAAAGATGATACAAACAGATGGAGAGAGATACCATGTTCTTGGATTGGAAGAATCAACATTGTGAAAACGACTATACTACCCAAAGCAATCTACAGATTCAATGCAATCCTTATCAAACTACCAATGGCATTTTTCACAGAACTAGAACAAAAAATTTCTCAATTTGTATGGAAACACAAAAGATCCCAAATAGCCAAAGAAATCTTGAGAAAGAAAAACAGAGCTGGAGGAATCAGGCTCCTTGACTTCAGACTATTCTACAAAGCTACAGTAATCAAGACAGTAGGGTACTGGCACAAAAACAGAAATGTAGATCAATGGAACAGGATAGAAAGCCCAGAGAGGAACCCACGCACATATGGTCACCTTATCTTTGATAAAGGAGGCAAAAATATACAATGGAGAAAAGACAGCCTCTTCAATAAGTGGTGCTGGGAAAACTGGACCACTACACGGAAAAGAATGAAATTGGAACACTCCCTATCACCATACACAAAAATAAACTCAAAATGGATTAAAGACCTAAATGTAAGGCCAGACACTATCAACCTCTAAGAGGAAAACACAGGCAGAACACTCTATGACATACATCACAGCAAGATCCTTTTTGACCCACTTCCTACAGAAAGGGAAATAAAAACAAAAATACGCAAATGGGATCTAATGAAACTTAAAAGCTGTTGCACAGCAAAGGAAACCATAAACAAGACCAAAAGACAACTCTCAGAATGGGAGAAAATATTTGCAAATGAAGCAACTGACAAAGGATTAACCTCCAAAATATACAAGCAGCTCATGCACCTCAATACCAAAAAAACATACAACTTAATCCAAAAATGGGCAGAAGACCTAAAGAGACAATTCTCCAAAGAAAAATACAGATTGCCAACACACACATGAAAGAATGCTCAACATCACTAATCATTAGAGAAATGCAAATCAAAACTACAATGAGGTATCACCTCACACTGCTCAGAATGGCCATCATCAAAAAATCTACAAAGAATAAATGCTGGTGACGGTGTGGAGAAAAGGAAACCCTCGCGCCCTGTTGGTGGGAATGTAAATTGATACAGTTACTATGTAGAACAGTATGGAGGTTCCTTAAATAACTAAAAATAGAACTACCACATGACCCAGCAATCCCGCTACTGGGCATATACCCTGAGAAAAGCATAATTCAAAATGATCATGTACCACAATGTTCATTGCAGCTCTATTTACAATAGCCAGGACATGGAAGCAACCTAAGTGTCCATCGACAGATGAATGGATAAAGAAGATGTGGCACATATATACAATGGAATATTACTCAGCCATAAAAAGAAATGAAACTGAATTATTTGTAGTGAGGTGAATGGGCCTAGAGTCTGTCATACAGAGTGAAGTAAGTCAAAAAGAGAAAAAGAAATACCATATGCTTACACATATATATGGAACCTGAAGAAGAAATGGTTCTGAAGAACCTAGGGGCAGGACAAGAATAAAGATGCAGACATATAGAATGGGCTTGAAGACACACAGAGGGGGAAGGGTAAGCTGGGATGAAGTGAGAGAGTGGCACTGATATATATACACTACCAAATGTAAAACAGATAGCTAGTGAGAAGCAGTTGCATAGCACAGGGAGATCAGCTTGGTGCTTTGTGACCACCTAGAGGGGTGGGATAGGGAGTATGGGAGGGAGACGCATGAGGGAGATGATGTGGGTATATATTTATATGTATAGCTAATTTACTTTGTTATACAGCAGAAACTAACACAACAATGTAAACCAATTATACTCCAATAAAGATGTTAAAAAAAAAAACAAGGAAAAAACAGAAATACTAAAGGAAATTCTTCAGACTGAAAGCAAGTGATCCTTGATAAGGGTGATTATATAATTATAAAAGACAGTATAAATGCATTTTTTCTCATTTCTTAACTGATTTTAAAAGCAACCATATAAAGCAATATGGGTATAATTTATCATATAAAAATTAAATGTAATATATTTGCAAATAACAGCACAAAAAGGTGGGTGGGAACAAAACTGTACTTGGCTAAGAAAGTGACTGCAGATGGTAACTTAATCCCCCACGAATAAATGATGAGAACCAGGTATGTTTAATAAGAAAGTTAATACAACAAAAGCTATAAATATACGCTTGCTCTCTATTCCTCTCTCAGCTTCTTTAAAAAACATTAAACTTTATAAAGCAATAATTACAGCAATGACATGTTGTGTTTATAACTTTAGAGATATTTTTGATTACATATAATGCAAAAAAGGGTGGAAAGGAATACATATATATAGGAACAGCATTTCTATAGCTCAATCGAATTAAGTTAGTATATATCTACAGCCAAATCTGAAAAGTTAAGATGTATATGGTAAGTACAAGAACAACCACTAAGGAAATAACCCTCCAAAAATACTGAAAAAAAATCTCTAAAGAAATTAAAATGCTACATTACAAAATACTCACTTAATGCTAAAGAAAGCAATAAAGGAATAGAGGTATAAAAATGATATGAAATGTATAGAACACAAAAGGAAAATGGCAGCTGCAAATCCAACTATATCAATAATAATATTAAATGTGAATGGATTAAACAATCCAATCAAAGATGGAGACTGTCAGAATGGAGATAAACGAGAGTTACTACATGCTGTCTAGAGAAGGCACACTTTAGATTCAAAGATACAAGCAGAGGGCCGATGCATAAGATACAAAGATACAAGCCTGCCGATGCAGGGGACATGGGATCGTGCCCCGGTCCGGGAAGATCCCACATGCCACGGAGCGGCTGGGCCCGTGAACCATGGCCGCCTAGCCTGCGCATCCGGAGCCTGTGCTCTGCAACGGGAGAGGCCACAACAGTGAGAGGCCCGCGTACCACACACACACAAAAAAGATACAAGCAGATTAAAAGTAGAAAGATAAAGAAAGATATGTCATGCAAATCACAACTATAAGAAAGAGGGAGTGGCTATAATGATATCAGGGAGAGCACACTTTAAAACAAAAAATGCTAAGAGAGATAAAGAAGGATACTTTATACTAGTAACATGATTAATAAATCAGAAAGATGTAACAATTATAAATATCTATGCACCTAATAGCAGAGTACCAACTTTTATCAAGGAAAACTGACAGAAATAAAGGGAGAAATAGGGAATTCAATAATAATAGTTGGGGATTCAACACCCTACTCTCAATAATAGATAAAACAATTTAGGCAAAGATGAATAAAGCAACAAAAATTTTGAATACCACAATAAACCAACTAGACCTAACAGACATGTAGAACACTCCATTCATGAACAGCAGTGTATCTTTCTTAAGTATACACGGAACATCCTCCAGGTAGAGTATATGCTAGGCCATAAAACAAACCTGAATACGTTTAAAAGTATGGACAGAATACAAGTGTGTTCTCCAACAGCAATGGAATTAAATTAGAAATCAGTAAGAAAAAGAAACTTGGGAAGCTATAAATATGTGGAAATTAACACACTCCTAAATTATCGAATGGGTCAAAGAAGAAATTAAAATGGAAATTAGAAAATACTTTGAGACAAATGAAAACAAAGACACGACATACCAAAACTTATGGGATGCAAATTTATAGCTGTAAATGCCTATGTTAAAAAGAAGAGAGACCTCAAATCAATAACATAACCTTCCACCTTAAGACAATGGGAAAAAACAAGAGAAAACTAAACTTAAAGCAAACAGAAGTAAGGGAATAATAAAGATTAGGTCAGAAATTAATCAAATAAAGATTAGAAAATTAATAGAGAAAAATCAATGAAACCAAAAGCTGCTTCTTTGAAAAGATCAAGAAAATTGACAACTTTTGTTGAGGGCTGAAAAGTTACTCTCCACCCCACCTTCCAACTGACATTCATTACAATCTCTGGAACTTGTAAATGATACTTTACATGGGAAAAGGTGTGGTTACATTACAGATCTAGAGAAGAAGAGCTTAAGCTGAATAATCCAAGATGTGGCCAAAAGGCTATTACAAGTGTCCTTATAAGACAGAGGCAGGTGAAGATTTGACAGATAAACAGGGGAACAGAGAGAGAAGGAGGTGAAATGACTACAGAGGTAACAAAGATGCCAAGGATAGCTGCAGCCACCAGAATCTAGGAGAAAGGCATAAAAGGGGTTCTTCCCTAAAGACTCCAGAGGGAGCATGGCCCTACAGCACCTTGATTTCAGACAATGAGAGAATGAATTTCAGCTGTTTAGGCCACCCATTTTGTGGTAATACTGTGGCAGCCAGAGCAAACTAATACATCTTTAGCTATATTGACCAAGAGAAGAAGAAAGAAGACTCCAATTACTGGATTTATAAATGTAAGAGAAGTCATTACTAATGACACTGCAAATATAAAAAAGGATTATAAAGCAATACTATGAATAATGTGTATCAACAAATTAGACAACTTAAATGAAATGGATAAATTCCTAGAAGACCACACAACTATTAAAAGGTTTCTGCACCACTTAAAGTGGTAGAATGTTGATATCCATAGGGTGGGATGAGACACACTTGTACAGTAATACACAGAACCAGCACTACAAAAACTATACAAAGATATACACTCAAAAACACTAATAAATAAAGAAGAAATCCTAAAACAATGTCCCAGTAATCCACAGACAAGCAGGAAAAGAGAAACAGAAGAGAATGAGAGGAAAGAAGCAGAAAACAAATAAGAAAATGACTCTAAACATATAAATATATTAGGTACTAACATATCAATGATTACCTTAAATGTAAATGGTCTAAATATACACCAATCAAAAGAAAGCAACTGGCATTTTGGATTTAATTAAATTGACCCAACTATATGCTACTAACAAGAAACCAAAATTCAAAATTTACCACTCTGAATGAAGTGTAGAAAACTTATTTCAAATGGAAAGTAAAAAGATTTTAAAAGGTAAGCAAACATTAATAAAAAAATGCACAAGTGGCTATATTAACATTTGATAAAGTAGACTTCAGAGCACAGAAGGTTATTAGAGACAAATAACAGTGATAAAATAACCATCCAAGAAGATATAATGGTCCTAAATGTGTATGTACTAATTGACAAAGCCTGAAAATACATGAAGCACAAACCAATAGAGCTGAAAGGAGGAATACACAAATCTACAATTGTAGTTGTCAGCTTCAGCACTCCCCCAGTTCCAGCAAATAAGAAAATTAGTAGGAGATCTGAACAATACAATCAATAGATCCAAGTGATGTATACAGAAAAACCCACCTCAAAACAGCAAAGTACACTTTTTTTTTCAAGTGCTCATGTTATATTCAGGAAGATTGACCATATCTTGGCCCATACAACATACTTCACAAATTTAAAGAATTGAAATCATACAGAATATATTCTCTGACCTTAATGGAATCAAACTAGAAACCAATAATGAAAAGACAATAGAAAAATTTGTAAGCAACATACATATAAATAACCCTGGTTCAAAAAAAGAAGTCTATTTAAAACACATATAATTGGGTAAAAATGAAAATACAATATATTGAAATATGTGAGATGCAGCATAAGCAGTTCTGAGAAGGAAATTTATAATACTAAATGCTTACATTAGAAATGAAGAATGGTCTTAAATCAATAATCTAAGTTCCTACAGAAAGAAACTAGAAAAAGAAGAGCAAAAAAACCCCAAAGCAAGTAAAAAAGGGAAGTAATAAATAATAGAAATAATGATATTAAAAATAAAAAAGCAATAGAGAAAAATCAATGAAACCAAAAGCAGTTTTTTGTTTTTTTGTTTGTTTTTTTTGCCACGCCATGCAGCATGCGGGGTAGCTTCCCAACCAGGGATCGAAACCCTGCCCCACTGGAATGGAAACATGGAGTCTTAACCACTGGACTGCCAGGGAAGTCCCCAAAAGCAGGGTTTTTTTTTTTTTTTTTTTTAATTAATAAACCTCTAGCAAGCTTGACAAAAATTAAAAGAAAGAATATACATATCAATATCAGGAATGACAAATGGGGTATTACAACAGACCCTGCAGCCATTAAAAGGATAATAAAGGAAAAATACAAATAATTTTACACAAATAAATTTGACAACTTTTCTCAAAACCCACAAACCACCAAAACTCAACCAAGATAAAGCAGAGATTCTGAAAAGTACTATAACCATTTAAAAAATAGAATTCATAATTTAAATCTCTAGGAAAAGAAATCTCTACACTCAGATGGTTTCACTGGAGACTTTTACAAAACATTTAATGGAAAATTAACACCAGTTCTGCACAATCACTTCCAGAAAATAGAAGAAGAGGGAACACTTCCCAACTCATTTTATGAGGCCAGTATTACCCTGATATTAAAACTACACCAAGAAAATACAAAGAAATAAAATTACAGATCAGTATCTCTCAAAAACTTAGACACAGAAATTCTCAACAAAATACTAGCAAACCAAATCCAATAATATATAAAAAGAATTATATACCATTATCAAATGGAATTTATCCCAGATATGCATGGCTAGTTCAATTAGAAAACCTAGAAAAACTACATCAACAGGCTAAGGAACAAAAATTGAATGATTATATCAATTAACACTGAAAAAACACTTGAGAAAATCCAACATCCATTCATGATAAAAGTTTGGAATATAGGAAATTGCTTCAACTTGATAAAGAATATGTAAAAATAACCTACGGCTAACAGTATACTTAATGATGAAAAACAGAATGCTTTCCCCTAAGATCAGTGACAGGGCAAAAATTTCTATTCTCATCACTACTATTTAACATAATACTGGAAGTTCTAGTCAGCATAATAAGGCAAATAAATGAATATATATACAAAATATATAAATGAATATATATACAAAAATCATACAGATTGGAAAGAAAGAAAGAAAGCTGCTCTCATTTGCAGAAGACATGACTGTGTACATAGAAAATCCAAAGAAATCTACAAAAAAATCTAAATTTATAAGTGCTTCCAGCAATGTCACAAGATACAAAATCAACATACAAATACCAATCACATTTCTATATGCTAATGTTGTCCATGTGGAAACAAATTATTTAAATTATAATTACTCCAAAGAAAGTGCAACACTTAGATATTACTTAATACAATCCTTAAAAATGCAATACTTAACAAAACTGTTGTGGGATCTCTGTGCTGAAAATTATAAAATGGTGATGAAAGACATCAAAGACAACCTAAATAAATGGAAAGACATACCATATGCATGGAATGGAACACTCATCATAATAAGGATATCCATTCTCCCCAGGTTGATCTATAGGTTTAATGCAATTCCTATCAAAATCTCAGTAAGTTTTTTAAGAAAGAAATAATGTTATTTTAAAATTTATATGGAAAGACACAGGGCTTAATATAGCTAAAACGATCTTGACAAAGAAAAATAAAGCGAGAAGAATTACTCTACCCGATATTAAGGTTTACTATATAGCCACATTAATCAAGCTCTGCAGTATTAGTGGAGGAATTGACACATAGACTAATGCAGCAGAATATAGAATTCAGAAATGGACCTACCCAAAATGCTCAACTGTTTTTTGAAAAAAGTGAAAGAGCAATTTAATGAAGGATAGCCTTTTCAACAAATGGTTGTTGGAGCAACTGGATACCATAGGGAAAAAAAAAAAAAAAGAATCTCAATCTAAAACCTTACATCTTATACAAAAATTAACTCAATACAGACCACAGATGTAAATGTAAAACACAAAACTATAAAACTTTTAGAAATAACCATAGGAGAAAATCTTCTAGGTTTAGGGCTAGGCAAAGAGTTCTTAGACTTGACATCTAAAGAGTGATCCATTAAAAAAAAAAAGTTGGTAAAATTAAAAACTTAAAATTCATAAATTTTAAAACTTTTGCTCCGTGAAAGACCATGTGAAGAGGATGAAAAGATTAGCTACAGACTGGGAGAAAATATTTACAAACCACAAAAACAAAATAGGACTAATATCCAGAATATAAAGAAATCCCAAAATTCAATAGTAAATTTTTAAAATAAAAAATAGTAAGTCCAAATAGAAAATATACAAAGTACATTAACAGAGATTTCTGAAGAGGATATACTGAAGAGGATACACAGATGGTAAATAAACACAAGAGATTCATTATCCTTAACCATCAAGGAAATGCAAATTTAAACCAAATGAGGTATAACTACACACTACACACATAGCTATAATAAAAAATTGAGAAGAAAAGCAGTAGACTTACTTAAAATACAATTTATAGGTAGAGTCAAGTGTATATACGCATGGAGAGACGTCTAAAGTGATCACCAAGTGTGAAAACTAGTTATTTCTGGGTGGAGGGAATCTGGCTGAGTTATGGCTATCTCTTCATATTTATTTGTAGTAATTGAACTTTTATAATGTATTGTTTCAGAGATTATAAAGTCATTAATTTGGAAATATCAATAAAGAATAAAATAAGCAATAATTCTACTCAACTAACCCAGTCAGATTTGGCATGTGGCAGAAGAGAGCCACACATGTTGACCTTCATCCCTTCTGGTCCTCAGATCTTGATCTAGGGCAGTGCATACAACTTTCTTTGGTAGACCCTTAGGGCACGGTGGAAATTGTTTACTCCTTTTGTTCCTTAAAGATAACATTCAGTCAAACTGAGGGCTAGTGACAGCAATTGCTTTTTAAGGTAACTGTCACTCATTTTATACAATTTCCAAAGTATTTGGAAAATTGTGTGAAAAAAGTTTTTAAACAAACATAATGGAGTCATTCCTCCACAGCAGCATTTAAGTGTTTTCTTTCATCATTTGCTTTTGTTGTTGTTATTCTATTTACAGACATCCCAGGGAGGAGTTGGACAATCCACGGTTGCCCACAGTATGGCACAACCTATATACACTTTCATTAATATATAACTCATTCTGTATGTTCCTTCAGTTGTAAAATACAGACAGCAATTCCCACCTTGCAGGTTTTACTGTGAACATTAGATAATCTGCCAGTAAAAAGTTGGACAGAGTGATTAGTTTTATTTATAGGAATTATCCTTCGAGACTGGGAGCTCCTCTAAGGCAGGATCTGTGACCTACCCATTTCTAATGGATACGAATTTGCATCACAACTCAGAGGTATGTGAATATGACTTTTTTAATGTTTTAAATTCAAATTAAATATTGTTCCAAATCCTCACTAGAAGTCTGCCCTGCTCACCACTGTCCAGTACTTTTCAGTAGTCCCACGATGTTTAGACTATACAGAAGTGTAGAGAGTGATCTCTGGTTTTAGTTCTTTGAGCTAGTTGTTGAGAAGCTTACTATAACCAAATTCAAGTGGTCTTATTAAAGACAAGAACATCTCTGCTCACAGAAACCTCTTCCCTATGCCTCATTTGGCCAAGGCCCTTTAACTACCATGTTTCTCAAGACTAGCGGCTCTTCTATGCCACATCTTTCCATGCCCTTTCCCTGGTCCTTCCACCTCTTGGGACATAGTTTCAGCCACCTCTTGGTTCCTGGTCCACAGTCCAAACCTTTACCTCCCTGAATCTGGACTTTCTAAATCACAAGTCTTTAAGCTCTTTCTCAGAACATAAGAAGGCCTAGAACCCAGAATGGTACCATCTCACTTCTTGAAGTATGTGTGTGTGTGTGGCAGGGTGGGAGTTTATAATGAACCCACAGAAAAACAAAACCACCACTTTTTTCAGGTTATCTCGCCATTCACTTTTGTATCCCCAATGCCTAACATAGGCCTAATACTCTATGCCTGGTTTAGAGTAGGCACCCAGCAATATTTAATAAGTGTGCAAATGGACCACAGGCAACACAGGGGAACTCTCATTAGGCATGCCAACTATAAGATCCTGGAACACAGCTAGCACACTGTTCACTTAATTTTTTATTAAGCATACATGTCATAAACCTGCTCACCTCCTTGGCTATGCCACTGAAAGTCCCACATCTTAAAGATAAGGTTAGCCAAACTT
Organism: Delphinapterus leucas; assembly: GCF_059928025.1. NCBI lineage: Eukaryota > Metazoa > Chordata > Mammalia > Artiodactyla > Monodontidae > Delphinapterus > Delphinapterus leucas. The sequence continues at coordinate 91,442,624 of NC_143130.1, forward strand.
CTTCAAGCAAGTTGACAGGACACCCAGCACTTGGAGGACTCTGTTACTTTACACTCATCTCTGTAAATACACACGTCTTAGGAAGCCAGACAAATGACTGATTGTCACGTCTGACATTCTATATTGTAAATCAGAACAGTATAATAAAACTTCAGCTATTGAGAGCTATGTTTTCAAAATAATTCTTAAAGTTTCACAATATCATTAAACTTTTAACCATTTTGAATGAATATCTTTCTAGAATATATTATGTATATCCCTGCTGTCTTGAGCAAATTACAGCACACATAATTTAACCTTTCTGTGACAATTTAATGTAATCATTACAAACATTCATTATTCCAGCCCATAGAAACAGTGGTGCCTTCTGGGCACTTTGGAGTAAATTGTGCTCTTTACACAGCAGGAAATGACCCTGACTGCTGGATATTCCTAAACCCACAAGATCTGTCTTTCATAATTTTGGGGTACTTTTTTTTAATAAGCATTTTTCTCACTCCTTGCTTGATAATGGGAAATGATGCTTTTTTGGATGTCTTTCCTTCATAATTCTTAATTATTTTGTAGCTAAATTGCTAAAGCTTAGAATATGGGAAACTAGCCTCTTTTTTTTCTTTTTTTGATTTAGGAATGCAAAGAACAAATAGTTTCTGATTTTCATGGGGCTTGTATTTTGTCAGCTATTCTTGCTAAAAAGGATGCTCGATTTAGGTTCCTTTGGGTTCAGAGCTATGTAGAGGCCATAATGTTGCAGATAGCTAACTGACATGTGTTTACATGGTACTTGTACTTTTCAGAATAATGTCATGGCTTTGAACCATTTGCTTCTCATACTGGTCCTGTATTATTTTATATATTTTATAGATGAGAAGTTGCAGTTTAGAAGGTCCACATCCCCTTAGTCAATGTAGGGGCTTCAAACTTTATCCCTTGCCTATTGACACCAAAGCCTGACACAGTTCACAGCAAACTACAGATGTTCTGGTCTATTAAAAACTAATTGAGGGCTTCCCTGGTGGCGCAGTGGTTGGGAGTCCACCTGCCGATGCAGGGGACGCGGGTTCGTGCCCCGGTCCATGGGGATCCGGCGTGCCGCAAAGCAGCTGGGCCCGTGAGCCATGGCTGCTGAGCCTGCGTGTCCGGAGCCTGTGCTCCGTGGTGGGAGAGGCCGCAGCAGTAAGAGGCCCGTGTACCGCAGGAGAAAAAAAAAAAAAAAAACTAATTGACCTGACAGGGTCTGATAATCTCACAAATGATGAAATGGCTGATGGAATTTTTAGATCCAGACTATTTCATCTCATATATTTTGAATCAAATCTCAACTATTAATCCAGCTACACACATGCACACTAACTAGAAGTTTGGAAACTAGAAGAAATTAAGCAAATGGCAAATAAGACCAAGAAATAAGCAAATATTAGATGGATAGATCGGTAGAGACATAAATGGATAAGAAACTTTGTTTATCGTGATTACTTTACTACATTTCCTCCATCAATGGTTATGATAAATGACAGCATTGGTTCCCCACTGGTTGTTAGTTTCTGGGAGTGTCTCTAACTCTTGTTTATTTACTTAACCCTGCTCACATCTCTGCTAGTGCTCCCCCATTATTCATTTTTTATTTGCACAGTCTGGGGTTAACTTGTTTCCTGCTAGGACCCAGGTTGAGGCAGCCCTGTTTCCTTAAAGCATCATGAAAGGTTGCTGAAAGTTCATGTAGACTTAGAAGAGGAACATTTAGCATAGAGATGGGGGGGAGGGTCATGAGAAACCATCAGATCCCTGAAGAAGTTTCAATTTCTTATGACTTTTCCATTCCAGGAGGCATGTCTATGATTTTCCACCTTATTCTGTGATGTCCCTGTATCCTTGCAATCCCCATTCTCACCCCTCCACTACTGTCATGTACATGCAAATATTTTTTCCTGATGGATATTTACTCTCTGTGTTTGCAATTTCTTAGGTTTAGGATCTTCTTTCATCTTTCTGTATTTAATGTTCAGAACACAAACACATCTCTGAAAACAAGAGGATCAAGTTCTCGGAATAAGCATCCCAAAGATCATCAATTTGTCTATGCCAAGCTACATTCCATATTCAGCATGTGCAAAATTGACACATTCATGAGAGGAAAGACTGTGAGTAATAAGATGGGCGTATAACAGCAGAGCACCTTCCTTATCAGTACAGATATCCAAGTATTTCAGATCATTCTGAACTGTGGCCAGAAGCTAACATTTCTGAACAACCATATTCTGGCTCTGTCTAGCTGTCCTGGCCTTACTTCTCAGATAAGATCTACTTTCTCACTGTGCTCATAGATCACAGAATGCAAGAATGGATTATGCTGAGGACCTATCTACTCTAGTTCCTTCATTTAATAAATTAGGGTTTTACTTAAAGCCCTAAAATGCTGTGGTGGGTAGGCAGGTGCAGTGCTTAAGGGGCTGGATCATGGAGTCAGGTTTCCTGGGAGTTTGAAACATGGCTCATCACTCAACTGTGTAAACTTAGGCAAGTTTACTTAGCTTGCCTGTGCTTAAGTTTTCACATCTGTATAATGAGGATAATGTATCTACGACAGGGGTGTTGTGAGAATTAAATGAGATAATATCTAAAAAGGGCTTTACAACACACATTTATAATCAGTAAATGGGATTAGGATATTAGAAGGAAAATTAAGTTGTATATTTGGATGAAGAATTAATCCTTAATAACTCTACAGGAAACATATTCTTCTTTGCATATGATGAACCTGAGGCTCACAGAGTTTAAGTAACTTGGGCAGTCACAAAGTTCTTGCTCAGTGGAAAAGATACAAACCCAGATCTCCCTGAGCCTAAAACCCATGCTGTGACCTCTTTATTCTGAGTTTTTCAGCTCCTCCCACGGCCCTTCCCAATATTCAGTCAATATCCCTGCGGTTCATTTTCCTTAGGTTATTTTTGGCTCTTCTCTCCCCTCTATTTCAGATATTTAAACTACCACAACCACACATCAGAGAACCCTTGCTTTGCCTTATTTTTCTTCATACTACTTATCATTACCTGACATCACATAATATATTTATTTTCCATATTCCCGCTGAGACAGTAAACTCCACATAAATAAGGATTTTGTTCAGTTTTGTCCATTGCTGTATCCAATTTTCCATAGCCTGTAAAATTATGCAGCCTAGAAGTTTATAGGTGTTCAAAAATATTTTTGATGATATATGAATGAATGAATAAATTAATGAACGGATGAATGAAATGCTGTCTCTCAACAAATACTGTAAATAAATGCATTCAACAAGAATGCTCCACATACCTATTTTCACTTTTCAGGCTCATAGGTACAACCATTTACCAGCACATAAAACCCACCACCAGGGAGATCCCCTTTACTATGCTCTTCCATTTATTTTCCATATCAAACAATTGTACACAGAGAAGTAAAAACACTTTCTCCCATTTTGATTATGTTCTATTCCTACTTAAAAATGTACTATGTTTGACATTTGCTATCACACCTCAACTCTAACCTGCTAATCATGGCATTCCTGGCTCTTTGCTAGCTTCCCCATTTTGTTTTAAAACTAACTCTTCTCATTTCTTGGTATGTTTCAAATGCTAATTATTGTTGCCTACTTTATATTGAACAAAAGTATACAGACTTGAATTTGCCTAATGAAAACTTTCATTTCTTCCTATCACATAGCCATTCAAATCAATCCTTCCTAAAGACCTGGGTCCCCTAAGATCATTACAAACCAGTTGTTTTTTATTTCTGCATGGCACTATAAAAAAGAAAATTAAATTGTCCCAGTTCTTGCCTTCCAGGTTCTCACAATTTTAACACAAATAGTGATGGGGTAAGAAGTTAGTTGTACTGGAACACAAAAAACACACAAATAACAAGTTCATGAGTTGATATCATGAAAGGTAAGATGATTTTGAGAGTGTAGTCAAACTGCCCTGTCAACCAGCCTAGATATGCAACAATAAGATGTCCTAGTCTGCGTTTCACTCTTTGCTATTTCTTCTACTTTAAATCCTCTTCCACTTTTTAAATTAAAATTGTATTTCTCCCCAGATGGCTTCTCAAATTCCAAGCTCCACTTCTTTTCCAATTCGGATTCCTTCTACTGCTTTTTCTTACCTGATTGCTGTGGCTAAAACTTCCAAAACTATGTTGAATAATAGTGGGGACAATGGACAACCTTGTTTTGTTCCTCATCTTAGTGGAAATGGTTTCAGATTTTCACCATTGAGAACAATGTTGGTTGTGGGTTTGCCATATATGGCCTTTATTATGTTGAGGTAAGTTCCCTCTATGCCTACTTTCGGGAGGGTTTTTATCATAAACGGGTGTTGAATTTTGTCGAAAACTTTTTCTGCATCTATGCAGAAAGAGATGATCATATGGTTTTTCTCCTTCAATCTGTTAATATGGTGTATCACGTTGACTGATTTGCGTATATTGAAGAATCCTTGCATTTCTCGGATAAACCCCACTTGATCATAATGTATGATCCTTTTAATGTGCTGTTGGATTCTGTTTGCTAGTATTTTGTTGAGAATTTTTGCATCTATGTTCATCAGTGATATTGGCCTGTAGTTTTCTTTCTTTGTGACATCTTTGTCTGGTTTTGGTATCAGAGTGATGGTGGCCTCGCAGAATGAGCTGGGCAGTGTTCCTCCCTCTGCTATATTTTGGAAGAGTTTGAGAAGGATAGGTGTTGGCTCTTCTCTAAATGGTTGATAGAATTCAACTGTGAAGCCATCTGGTCCTGGGCTTTTGTTTGTTGGAAGATGTTTAATCGCAGTTTCAATTTCAGTGCTTGTGACTGATCTGTTCATATTTTCTATTTCTTCCTGGTTCAGTCTCAGAAGGTTGCGCATTTCTAAGAATTTGTCCATTTCATCCAGGTTGTCCATTTTATTGGCATATAGTTGCTTGTAGTAGTCTCTCATGATCCTTTGTATTTCTGCACTGTCAGTTGTTACTTCTCCTTTTTCATTTCTAATTCTATTGATTTGGGTCTTCTCGCTTTTTTTCTGGGTGAGTCTGGCTAATTGTTTATCAGTTTTGTTTATTCTGAAAGAACCAGCTTTTAGTTTTATTGATCTTTCCTATGGTCTCCTTCACTTCTTTTTCATATATTTCTGATCTGATCTTCATGATTTATTTCCTTCTGCTAACTTTGGGGTTTTTTTGTTCTTCTTTCTCTAATTGCTTTAGGTGTAAGGTTAGGTTGTTTATTTGATATGTTTTTTGTTTCTGAGGTAGAACTGTATTGCTATAAACTTCCCTCTTAGAACTGCTTTTGCTGCATCCCATACGTTTTGGGTCATCGTGTTTTCATTGTCATTTGTTTCTAGGTAGTTTTAGATTTCCCTTTTGATTTCTTCAGTGATCTCTTGGTTATTAAGTAGTGTATTGTTTAGCCTCCATGTGTTTGTATTTTTTACAGATGTTTTCCTATAATTGATTTCTAGTCTCATAGCTTTGTGGTCAGAAAAGATACTTGAAACGATTTCAATTTTCTTAAATTTACCAAGGCTTGACTTGTGACCCAAGATATAATCTATCCTGGAGAATGTTCTATGGGCACTTGAGAAGAAAGTGTATTCTGTTGTGTTTGGATGTAATGTCCTATAAATATCAAGTCTTACGTCTTACTCCTCTGCTGTCTTGAAGGTCTCCCTAGACCACAGCTATTAAATGATAGTTTAACTTTAGTTTTCTAAAAATTGTGTACGTAGTAGGTATACACATGTACTATGCATAATATATTTGCATAGATAAGGCACTAAAAGTTAACAGACCCTCTTGTTAACAATGGTTACTTCTACTTGTCTAATTTTTCTAAATTTTCTATAATAAGCAAAGACTGGTTTTATAATTAGAAATAATATTACCTAAAAACAAATACATTTCCAATACAGTGCATATTTGATCATAAGGATACAGATAATCTTTTCTCTGAGGATTTTTTTTTTCCTTCAGATCCCTAAGCAAATTACCATTAGTTTGTAATTTAGTTTAATATCTTTTTTGCAGATTTAACAAAACTTGAAACCTGACCCCCAAATTGTGCATATAATTGTGGCTCCTTTTTCATCACATACGAACCATAAGTCATGAGCAAGAAGCCTTAGTTGATTGAGCCTAACTAAATCTATAAGCATCGTGCAGAACACGAAGGAACAAGAGGGAGGAAAATTCTGATTATACCACTCAGCTTTGAGACCCTTGAAAACTTCATAAGGTAACTACAGAAAGGAAACCCAGATAACCAGGCAACAATGGGTTGATACCTCAAAATATCTAAATCCACGTTCTTTATAGTAATAATACCTTGTAATTAAGTACTCAATCTATGCTACCTCCTGAGTCAGGTCATTGTTATAACAACATATGGCAACAACACTGTGAAATAGGAACTATTTTTAATGTACATTTTAAGAGTGGGTTTAGGATTCCAGAGTGATTAAGTGACTTGCCCAAGGTCACACAGGTAGTAAACAGCAAAACTGGAATTCATACCTTTTTCCCAGACTCCAGCCTCCAGTTGTTTTCTTTACAGCTAGCTGTCCACACTAGGTAATCCTGCCCCTGCCAGGAAGCTCAGAGGGTTAAAGCCAGAAATGCAAGGAAGTAGCCAGTGTGTTATAGAATCTTCTATCCAATGATGGGGTTCAGGAATATAGCACCCCAAAATATGGCACCTTGGCATATTGAATATCTTAAGCTGAAGGAGTCTGAGAAAATAGAAGAAGCAGCAAGGTCACTTTGACCTCCTCCCCTTGCCCTTCAGAGCAGGAGCTACATCTCCCATGTGAAAGGTACCCTCCTGTAGCGGGAAGAAAGGAGACATCCTTAACACCACAGACAGAGAATGGAGGGCTGAGAAATCTGTACCAAAAAACCTCATTAAACTAACCCTTATCTTCTTAGTTACTTCTTCATCACTTACTACCCCTAGCCCAAACTCCTTTGCCTTGTCAATTCTTCATAAATTTATTGTTTCTTTGTCTAAAGGTATAAGAGCTTCCTGCTCTGGTCACTTCTTAGGAACTTCATTCTATTGTCAAGATGCCTATGTACATGTAAAAATTCAATAAACTGCATTTGCTTCTACCCTGCCAATCTGTCTTTGAAGTTTTTTAACTTTCAGACCCTAAGAGGGTCAAGGAAAACGTGTTCCTCCCCCTAGGCCAACTAGCCCCTATATCCACCCTGGTAAATTCTTTTGAATAAAGAAACCTAATGAGAAAAATGCATTATTAAGCAGAAATAGAGGGTCCTCATGAACCAGAGGCACATTTGGTAAGCAGTGCTCTGGGTCATAGATTGATTTTAAGAGTTCTTTTTTCAGGATTCTTCTTTCCTCCTTTTTTCCCTCCCTCCCTTCTATCATCCTCCTTCCCTCACTCCTCCCCCTGCTGGCTCTACAATCTAAATCAAGCTCAACTGTGGGTCATGTTTGCAGTATTACCTTTCAGTATGCTTAGGTTCACAATATATTTTAAACCAGAATGCACTAAAATCAACTAGGAGAGAGAGAGAGAGCACAGGAACCCTACTGCAGTTTTGTGCAAACAAAATAAAGCTTCCAGGATTAAAAAAAAAACAAACAAAAATAAAAAGAAAACAACAACAACAACAAAACATGTAGGACATGTAGAGACACTTTTTATCCTGTAGTTCGTGACCACTTATGTATAGTCTGGCCATGTGGACAGTTGTCCCTTTCCTTCTCTTGCTTTCAGTCATTTCCTTTGAGAATCCAAGGAATGGACTGTGATTTTCAAGGCTCCCTACATGTTTGACATTCTGTGGTTTTTAATAGAGCCTACTAGAGCCAAATAAGAATGGATTATTGACTAGTTAGAGCGAAAATACCCTCCAACAGAACCATTTAACACTAGGAATGTTTTTTAAATATACATTTTGGGCTGCATATTGTTTTATATAAGTCAGGATAACAGTGCCATTTGCATTCTAATCCTGGCTCTGTCCCTGCCATGCTACGAGATAGATGAATCTCTCATTCTTTTGGTGTCTTAATTTCCTCAGTGGTTAAGCAAGAACGATACATACAGTCTACAGAATTTCTGAATGGATTATAGCAAAAACCTTTCATAATGTTTTGGCTTAAAAGATTTCCCTCTGAACTATATTTATGTTTTCATATTCTATTTTCCCCAGTCATCAATAAGATTCACAAAGGAAATATATCCATATAATTGGATTAATTTTCATAAATCCTTGGATGGTCCCAAAATATTTGTCTATGACTGATCAATGAATTTGAATTTTTGGCAAATGGCAATCATTATGTAGACGTTTCAAATATCTGCCTTCTTCTCCATAGTCAGGGCAATCTGGTTTAACTGTGAGAACATACGTGTTACTATTCAACAGCATTAAAATACTGCTCTGTTGGACTAAAATTCCCCTGATGACATAAGAAATCAAGATGCAAAAATTTCCATGTTGATGCCAAAGCAGTAAGTATAGCAAATCTATATTATCGTATTGAGACTGAATGCTGAAGTTAGAAATGATCTTAAAAAGAAAAAAAACTGGTAGGAAGGCTTGAATTTATAGATGAGGAAAGGAGGAAAGTATGGTACAGAAGTATGGTGTGGTTATGATCAAACCACAGATTCTCTGTCAGAGGTCCTGATTTAGAGGTCCAGCCAAAAACCCTTGGGGATGACAAATCACTCCATATGTAGGAGAACATCAGGCTTATTCCAACTATACATCATATAACTGAGATCAGAATTTATAATAATCATGCTATAAAAATAATTTATTGAATGCTTACAATATGTCAGGGACTCCAAAAATGTTATTTCAAAGCCTTGTGTAACCTTTAAAGGTAATTGTTTTTTAATAAATTTATTTATTTATTTTATTTTTGGCTGCGTTGGGTCTTCGTGGATGCACGTGGGCTTTTCTCTAGTTGCAGTGAGCGGGGGCTACCCTTCGTTGCGGTGCGCAGGCTTCTCATTGCGGTGGTTTCTCTTGCTGCAGAACATGGGATCTAGGCACACGGGCTTTAGCGATTGTGGCATGTGGGCTCAGAAGCTGTGGCTCATAGGCTTAGCTGCTCTGTGGCATGTGGGATCTTCCTAGACCAGGGCTTGAAGCCATGTCCCCTGCATTGGCAGGCAGATTCTTAACCACTGCGCCACCAGGGAAGCCCTAAAGGTAAATATTAAACCTCATTTTACAGATGAAGTAACTGAAGCCTGGACAGATGGATAACAGCAACAACAACAATGGTAGAAAACATTTGTTTAGGATTTACAATGGGTCAAGTACTAAGTACTGTCTTATACGTTGTTCATATCTTACATATGTAATATTTAATCTTCATAATAACTCTAGAGGCAGGCATTAGTATCATACCCATTTACCATATGGGAAACCGATACATAGAGAGGCTAAATAGCTTCCCCAACCCAGGAAATCTGGCTCCAACAGCCAGGCCTTAAGCACTGCTCCATACTCAGTATCATACAGAGTAAGTGGCCATGGAAGAATCTGAACGTGGGATTTCAACTCCAACTGAGCATTCTTTCTCAGTCTTCATGTTTCTCAACCCTGGCTGCTCATTAAAATAATCTGGAGAGCATTTGGTAGGTAGGACTTCCACTGAAGGTATGTGATCATTTTATCGTGCATGTAAAATGAAGGCGTTTTCTTCAGTTGTGTTGCCTA